>NC_064616.1:580291101-580901601 GCF_023898315.1 Schistocerca nitens | reverse complement strand
CTTCAGTTGTAGGCAACTGCTGTCCACCAGTGTAGTAGTGCAGTGTCTCTGTTTACTAATGGAGCGATACACCTGGAGTGACTACACTGATATGGTTGGTGCGTAGTGCACCACAACGGACGAGGTGCATAGCAGGTTTATCAACAACAATATCCTAATAACCGTATCCCGCATCACACGACCTTTGCTGCTGTGTACCAACATCCGCGTGAGACCGGGTCATTTAGCAGATTACCTGGACAGGGACGCCGTCGCACGGTAAGAACGCTGCAATTTGAGGAAGCTGTCTTGTAGCATGTGGAGCGGGATCCTTCAATCAGCACTCGTGCAATTGCACGTAACATGAGGACTAATCAGACGAATGTAAGAACAGTCCTTCGAGAGCAATTGTTACGTCAATTTCACTTACAGCGTGTCCACAACCTGGAACGAGTGGATTATCCACCAGAGCACAGATTTCGCACTGGTACCTGGAACAGTGTGAAATGCATCCTACATTTCCATCCTCTGTGTCGTTTACCGATGAAGCAACGTTCGGGCGTGATGGAGTCTTCAACATGCACAGTTCGCATGTTTGGAGTGAGGATAACCCCCATGCCACAGTTACAACGCGCTCAAGTGCGGTTCTTCGTTAATGTGTGGGTCCGTGTTGTTGGGGACTGTTTAATTGGGCTGAATCTGCTACCTAGGCCATTAAATGGCAAGCACTATTACAATTTTCTCGCCAGAGCATTGCCAGAATTGCTGGAAGACGTCCCGCTCCCTAAAAGACAACGCATGTGGTTCCAACATGACGGGGCTCGGTCACATTTCAGTCGTCGTCTGCGTCGATTCCTGGACCGACGGTTCCCAGAAACGTGGATAGGCAGAGGTGGCCCTGTACCAGTGCCTGCTCGATCCCCAGATATGTCTCCTCTTATGGGGAGAGAGGCGCAACCTTGTTTACGCAACTCCTGTTGCATCAGAAGAGGATCTGGTTGCTCGGATAGTAGCAGCAGCAGGAACAATTCAGGATACTCCTGGGGTTTTTGCCCGTGTCAGACAGAACATGATCCGACGGTGTAACCTTTGTTTACGTGTCAATGGAGGCATTTTTTAAAATCTACTGTGATTGAAATTGGGTTGTGTTAATGTGTTGTCTCTTGGTCATAAAAAATGGAAAAGTGTTTGTTGGTTTAATTAATTTGCCGCCAGAGAAATCTTCCTCAACCGGTTAAATACTCCTCATAGGAAAAAAGCCGGTCGTAGTGGCCGTGCGGTTCTAGGCGCTACAGTCTGGAACCGAGCGACCGATACGGTCGCAGGTTCGAATCCTGCCTCGGGCATGGATGTGTGTGATGTCCTTAGGTTAGTTAGGTTTAATTAGTTCTAAGTTCTAGGCGACTGATGACCTCAGAAGTTAAGTCGCATAGTGCTCAGAGCCATTTGAACCATAGGAAAAAAAAGACATTAGGGAAAAATATTTGTTTTGGTGTCCCCTGCAACCTCCCAGAGTTTGTCGGTTTAAATACTTTTCACCCTGTATATCGATTTCTTGCTCGATTGCTCTGAAATGCAGTGCCTGACAAAAAAACTGAAGTACCCAGAAGACTTTAACGAACAAGATGGTGTCAGTGTTCTTGTCACCTATTTCAACAGTAAAACTTCCGGAACTTCTCAGGTGAACTTTCTCTAACGTGTTATACATTGCTGGTACTTTACTGTTTTACATACCGCGCCATATGTCGAGACGAGGTTTCTATGAGACTTTGAACTTAATTTAATGAAATTTATTGTACTTTGAGCCCCTAATTTTTTTAGAGCCAGGTAAATATTCTAGGTGAACGATACTTTACATCAGTCTCTATCCGTCATTTGTGACTGGTTTAGAATGATTTCAGTACCGCCACCTTTTGTCCTGAAAAGGATAACGGCCGGAATCCAGAGAGCCAGATTTATAGAAATATTTATTCATCACTGTGTAAGTAACCAGACATTCGTGGCTGTTGTCATTGATAGTAAAATCTCCTGAGTTCTTAGCCTGCGTCATATGAGGATTTTATCTTCAATTTATCATTGTGATAGGGCGATCCTTGGCTCTTACGAAAAGGGATAGCCTTGGGCAGATGATTATTCATAGACTAGGGGTTCATGCGTGATGGTTCCACTTAGGTAAATCGTAGCGTGCGTCACATTTGAAACTGTGTCGTGTGGATAACCTTCTATATGTGTTGTAAGGGACGATTACGAAAACTGAAATCCATGTAAAGGGCAAGTAGACCTAAGGGCCCAGTAAATGTCCCTGTTCATTGTGAGGACTACCACCAATAAGGTCACATACCCTCACCTCCTTAGAAACTGCATAGAGTTGTGGAATTCAAATCATGGATCTTGGTCTATTGAGCAGGGCATTGGGGTCTGTGAAAGAATACATAATGGTATATTGTGATGTTTCAGTAAAAGTGTGGGGGGATTAACATTCGGGTATGCAGAATGCTTACATTATCTGATGGAAAAGTATGTATGTGGAAATAGCTTCACGGTACAAATTTCCAGTAATTAGCTGACATGTATAGGGTTCAGATCTGAAGGCAGGTGCACATTTAATAAAAGTTTTTGATCATTGAATCAGCACCAGACCAGAAATATTTACGTCAGTGCCTATACTCGCTGAAGATCTCAGTAAAGGACCATCTGCCATTAGTCAGGAAATCATTCATTATGTAATGACCAACGTCACAGGAAGGATTATCCTATTTGAACAGATGCCGGATATAAGGCCTGAACAGTCTGTTACATACTGATGTGTAGTGAACATGGCCCCACGTAGCGTGTTAACCGACTTTGAACGTGGGGTCACAATCGGTACAATGGCCGCAGCATATGGATTACCCAAGAATACGGCTTCAGAGGTCAACATTTTCTAGGGCGTATCTTCACTATAGCAGAGACACTGTTTGCACGCGAGTATACCGCCGACCACACAAGTGTTTAACGAACGGACGTCACGTCGCCTCCGCAGAGCCATTCGGGGCGATCGGCGGTCTACTGTGACTCATACCGCCGGCAACTTGAACTGCGCCGCCAGGAACCCATTTCTAGCAGGACTGTATGGAGACAAACGCGCTGCACAGGCTTCACCAGCTGAATACCAGCTAGAGTCTTTTTGCCTCCATAACTATTCGCCACTCGGTGTAATTACAAGCTTGTCTACGTAACTGGAGGTTGCCGGATGAAGAATCCAACCTAGTACACTACCCTATAAACTGAAATTGAAAGCGTGTTCAAGTGAATGAAACAGGATTCAAATTCCCCCGCAATCCAGTGTTAGGTTATCCGTGCTTCTCTAACGCCCTGAGGGTGATAGTTGCGATCATTGTTGTGAACAGGCAAGTGCTTCCTTCCCCTCGTACAGTCTCAGCCAGTGCTCAGGGCCGTACCGACGACATGGCGAGACAGGCTCCCGCTGAGGGCGCAGGCACAGACGGGACGCAAAAACTGACCGGAAAAAACTCATAAGAAAGACGTTTTAAGATTTAACCGGCAGAGGTACTGCGTGTTTATAGTTAAAGTGCAAAGGTCTGGTGTGGGCTGTAATTATCGCATGGCAGCGAAACTTGGTAGATATTCTAATACGTTAATGCGGAACCGATTTATGATGGAAAAAATTAGTTGCACTTTTGGCCATCAGGTGGAAATGTGGTGCTGTGAATGGAAGAAAGACGTACAGAAATGCTTCCATAAGTAATGGATTAGTAATGGAATGTGGGCAAAAAAGGACAAACAAATTAGAAAAGCATTATTTTAATTTTACTACGAGGCGTGTTTTTTTAAATAAGTACCGTTTTGAAATTAAAGACGTGCTAAGACATCTCAATTTTATTTTTACATGAAATCCTGTACCTTAATCTACGCACTGGTGCCATTACAGTCTGATTCTTCCTTGTTTTTGTTGTCTACTGAGTGTTTAAGATGCCTCCAATAATCGTGAGTCTCGCCGACTGTGAAGTATGGGCTGTTATAAGATTTCTTAGTGATGAAGGCCTAAAAGCGATCGATATTCATCGAAAGATCTGTGCAGTTTACGGAGAAAACATTATGAGTGATGGAATGGTAAGAAAGTGAGTGAGCATTTAAATATGGCCGCACAAATGTGCATGATGAGCAACGGAGTGGGCGTCCTTCGGTCGTTAATGAAAGTTTGGTGCAGGAAGCGGACAATAAAGTGAGAGAAAACTGACGCTTTACGATTTCATCCTTGGGGGATGAATTTCCTAATGTTTCTCGTAGTATTTTTCGTGGCATTGTGACGGAGCACTTGAATTACCGAAAATTGTGCGCACGTTGGGTACCGAAAATGTTGACGGATATGCACAAAACCAAACGTTTAGACTGTGCATTGACTTTCCTTGAGCGGTATCACAACGACGGTGATGATTTCTTAAGCCAAATTGTTACGGGTGATAAAACATGGGTGGCCTACGTCACACCAGAATCAAAGCAACAGTCCATGGAAGTTGAGCAAGAGCATCGTTTTGCTGCAAGACAATGCCCGTCCGCATGTGGCGGATTAGACCAAAGATCTCATCACATCTTTTCGATGGGAAACTCTAGATCATCCTCCGTACAGCCCCGATCTTGCGCCCAGCGACTACCATCTGTTCCTGCACTTGAAGAAACACCTGGGCGGTCAGCGTCTTCAAGACGATGACGAAGTAAAAAAAGTGGTGATGCAGTGGTTAACAATTCAGGCGCCAGACTTCTATGAGGAGGGTATTCGAAACCTGGTACAATGTCATGAGAAGTGCCTCAATATCGACGGAAATTATGTAGAAAAGTAGATTAAGGTACAGGCTTTCATGCAAAAATAAAATTGAGATATCTTAGCACGTCTTTTTTTAATTTCAAAACGGTACTTACTAAAAAAAAAAAAAAACACGCCTTGTATTAACCGCCGCTTACACAATTTCTTCAGTACTGGCACTGAAGGGGTCGACGAGATGCTTTACAGCGCTAGATTTGCACCTGATTGCCAAAATTGGAAATTACTTTCTCCAGAGTAAATCTGTTACGGATTAACACATCTACTAAGTTTATCTGTCGTACGATAATTGCGGCTCACACTTGATCGCCGTGAGTAGCTGCACTTTAATTACACTGAGGTGACAAAAGTCATCAGATACCTCCTTAAAATAGTGTCGGACCTCATTTTGCCTTGCGTAATACAGCAAGTGGATGTGGCATGGACGCACCAAGTTGCTGCAGTCTCTCTTCCTCGGCCAGCTATTCAGTCGATTCCCTTCACCGATCTACGGAGCGTTTTATGTCGCAAAGTTGCTCATTTATGGCACGCGCATTGGTCAACACTTCCCCATAATAAATTGCGGGAAGTGAAAGCCCTTCCTTGCGCTTGGACCTCTTCCTCCCGAACGCGTCGTCGGGAGGAGGTAATTTTAGCTAGACTCCGGATAGGGCACTGTCTTTTTAGCCATCGACATCTTTTAAGCGGCGATCCTCCCCCACTCTGTCCCCACTGCTCTCAGCTGTGGACGGTAAGACACCTTTTAATTGAATGCCCCTATTTTAATCCGTTACGCTCCCGTCTACAGCTATCGCCTGATCTATCGTCGATTTTAGCAGATGACACGCGCTCAGCCGACCGCGTTCTCCAGTTTATTAGTGACAGTGAAATGACGTCAGTCATTTGAAGCCTTTTTTGGGGACAACCAACCCCTTTCTGTAGTGGATTTTTAAGCATTCCTTCTGCTTTTTGTTTCTCCAATTTTATGACTTTGTTCCCATTGCTGCTGGTTTTCAATTTCGGTTTTTTACTGTTTACTAAGTCACGGGCTGGGCGCTAATGACCATAGAAGTTTTGCGCCCTAAAACCAAAATAAAACAAAAAAAAACAAACACGCACCAAGTCGTTGAAAGTCCCTGCAGAAATATTGAGCCATGCTGCCTCTATAGCCGTCCATAATTGTAAAAGCATTGCCGGTGCACGATTTTGGGCACGAACTAACCTCTCGATTATATACCTTGAACGTTCGATGGGATTCATGTTGGGCGATCTAGGTGGCTAAATCAGTCGCACGAATTATGCAGAATGTTCTTGAAACCAGTCGCGAACAACTGTGGCCCGGTGACAGGGCACTGTGATCCATAAAACATTTCGTCGTTGTTTGGGCACATTAAGTCCATGAATGGCTGCAAATGGTCTCCAAGTAGCCGAACATAACCATTTCCAGTCAGTGATCGGTTCAGCTGGATCAGAGGACGCAATCCACTCCATGTAAACACAACCTACATCGTTATGTAGCCACCATCAGTTTGGACAATGCCTTGTGACAACTTGGATCCATGGCTTCGTGCGGTCTGCACCATATAACAACCCCACCATCAGCTCTTATCATCTGAAATCTGGACTCATCTGACCAGGCCACGGTTATCCAATCGTCTAGAGTCTAATCGATATGGTCACGAGCCCAGGAGAGGCGCTGCAGGCGATGTCGTCTTGTTAGCAAAGCCACTTGCGTCGGTCGTCTGCTCCCATAGCCCATGAACTCCAGATTTCGCCAGGCTGTCGTAATTGATACGTTCACAGTACGTCCAGCAGTAGAGTTTTTCCTGCTACTTCTCTACTGTGTTGTAGAATCTCAAAGGTTTGACTGAAGACGTTGAAGCAAGTATGCTATTTAATAGAAGGCTTCTGATTTTCGCTGATTTCTACCAACTGTGGCCTACAGTGAAACTGTTTAAGCTAGGCTGCTTCAAATAATTTTATAGAATAATAAGCGGATTGGGAAACGGATGTAACACACAACATACCATTTCACTTCACCTTAACTTCCTGTCAGGAGCTCCTTAAATGAGAATTCTCTATCTTATTTTGGAAATCGTCAGTAAATTTTGGTGCCAAATATACCAGAATCATCGATACAGCTGAGCAAGGTAACGAAATAGTGGCTTTCAAATTCTAGCAGTAAGAGCTGTCGAAGAGCACAGCTTCTCATTAAAATATTTTTAAGTTCCTTTGACAATTATAGTGACTGCAATATATTGTCAACGCAGTTTGTCAATTAAAGATGACAACAAAAAATCAACTTAGGATGGAGTAGAGGTAAAGCAAACTGTCAGAAATTCAGCTCTCTTGTCGAAATAATACGACACGTCTGCCACGTTTTACTACAGTGATGTGATCAATGGGTTTGCTTCGCTCAAAGCAAGCAAATGGGAAGTAAAATTATAAGAAAAACACTATTCTTCGAAAGGAATGTACTCCCAATACTTAATTATAACCTCTTTTATTTCCAGTGAAAGATTTATGCATAATTAATAGTTTGAGGAGCAAATAAAATTTGTTCTTTATTATTCATCAAAATAAAACCAATGTATAGTAGCTGCCATAACCAGTAACACATAGGCTTGGCTTTGCTTTGCTTTGCTTTCAATTTTTTTTAGAAAGTTTGTATTATTTGGTACTAAGTTACTACAGTTACACATTACATTTGTTGCGTGCAGTATTTTTCATCTTATAGGTCATTTAAGTAACATTTTTCAATAACACTTCATTTGTATTAGACCCACCTTCAAATTACAAACCTACAGAAAGGTAGTTGTTTCTGGGGACGGAGGTACAGTTTTTGCAGCCCAACCGGGGGTGACGATCGCCTCGCTAAGGCTGTCTATCACCACCACGTTGTTGACCGGACGTCCACCCCTAACTTCACACTTTTCTTTAAAGTGGGTGTGTCGTTAAGCAAAGTATCGTAGATTATGAATGAAAACACACACAACACTGGTCTAATATTCTGCAGTATATATTATTTACTTCACACACCGGTTTTCGACAGTTACGCCATCATAACATACAAATATATGTGGTGCAGTAAAATCTTGTAGGATCAAATATTTTAAATTCGTGCATTACAGAGTATCTTCATTTCCAGAGATGAGAAATGTTAATGTTCGATTCAAGAATAAAGCTAGAAGAATTATTTCAGTGTGAATGCGATGTAAGACTATTTACACTGAAGTAATTCCTCTCGCTTTCTTCCTGAATCTAACATTGTTTCTCATCAATGGAAATGAAGCTACTCTGTAGATCCATTAATTAAAAACATTCATCCTACAAGATTTTACTGCACCACATATTTACCATTGTACGTGATGATGTCGAAAACTGGTTTGTGAAATAAATAATAAATACTGCAGAATATTACACTAGGGTTGTGTGTGTTTTAATTCAGAATGTATAAAATATTCTACCAAGAACCGACGAAGAGTCAATAAATGCAAAATACCTTATATTTGTTGAACAGTCAGAAAAATTTATCACACGAACAAAGAGAACCAATGAACCAAAGTATCACCAGTTACATTAATTACTCAGACTGATATCTGTGTTATGATTTTTCTTTTGATCTTTGCAGCATGTTTGTGATACATTTGCACAGAAAATAAGCGAAATACTTCTAGAGTTTTGAAAGCTGCACATTACGCTGTTAATCCGTGGTTTCCAACTTTTCTGAGACCCCTGAGTGAATATGAAAACATTAGCGCCTAATTAAACTTTAGAATGAAACTAAATTTTTTGAACAGAACACTTTTATTTCTAAAGTGATAAAAGATAAATAATACTAACTTTTTGTAGCTTCACGAACTAATGAGTCACTGAGACTATCAGTACCGCTTATTCAAAAATGGTTCAAATGGCTCTGAGCACTATGCGACTTAACTTCTGAGGTCATCAGTCGCCTAGAACTTAGAACTAATTAAACCTAACTAATCTAAGGACATCACACACATCCATGCCCGAGGCAGGATTCGAACCTGCGACCGTAGCGGTCACGCGGTTCCAGACCGCTTATTCGTAATAACCTTCTATACACTATGCGATCAAAAGCATCCGTACACGTCCAAAAACAAACGTTTTTCATATTAGGTGCATTTTTTGGCACCTACAGCCAGATACTCCATATCAACGAACTCAGTAGTCATTAGACATCGTGAGAGAGCAGAATGGGGCGTTCCGTGGAAGTCACGGACTTCGAACGTGGTCAGGTGATTGCGTGTCACTTGCGTCAGACGTCTGTACGCGAGGTTTCCATGTTCCTAAACATCCCTAGGTCTACTGTTTCCGACGTGATAGTGAAGTGGAAACGAGTAGGGACACATACAGCACAAAACCGTACAGGCCGATCTCGTCTGTTGACAGACAGAGACCGCCGAGAGTTGAATACGGTCGTACTGTGTAATAGGCAGACATCTATCCAGACCATCACACAGGAATTCCAAAGTGTGTGTAGTGGGTGTGCTATGTGAGGAAGATTTTCATTTTTTTTTCACAAGCTGCTACATCCATCAATACTGTCTCACACGTTAATTATAATATTTGAAACAGAAAGTCTTATTACTGGTAACTTCGGTAATGACTATTATAGTCCTACGAAGCAGTGATCTTTTAAAAATAATTTAGTGTCGTGACCAAAACACAGCTAAACGCCTTTGTTTTTAATTCTCAGAAAATGTCATTTAACGCCCCTTATCCCAAGGAGTAATTATCAACCTTGTTGGGGAAAATTCTGGACCATTATTTAGACTGCACCGTACCTGCAACTGCAGTCTATAAGAAAGTGTCACTCACTTCATTCACTACAGAAATATAAAAAAAAATCCCTTTTGAGCTTAAAAAGAAACTCACGGTTACACTAATACCATACTTGACTACGGTGACACCATCCTCGAAGGACTTCCGTACGAAAGCTCATGCAGGCTGGAACTGGCGATGAATGCTTATGTACGATGCATTTGTGACGTACGCTTTTTCGACCATGTCACATCAGCTTACGAGCAATTATCATGGTTACGTGGCAAAAAGCGTAGAGACCCTCATACTCTGCTCTATCATCTTCTCAGTCATTGCACTCCCTCTTATTTGTCTTCAACTCTTACACTTTTATCTGAAGAGCAGAAATACTCGTTCTCAACAAAGCAAAATTCTGCCATGTTTTCTGAATAATTTTCTGTATGAGGAATCCGACTTTGGAACAATCGTCCTCAAAATATCTGAAATTAGATCCCTTCCAAAAGACAGCTAATGGCCCATTTCTATCACACTCCAATACTCTACACATCTTTACTCTCGTGTGCCCCCTCCCCCTGAACTGTTCTCATATATTCTGTTCTCTCCTAACAGTCGCTGTCACTGTCGTTTCAGTCTTCTTCTCTTCCTTTATCCATTCCGCTAATCTAATCCGTATTTTTGCAAATGCTCTTTACTATTATTATTATTATTATTATTATTATTATTATTATTATTATTATTATTTCTTTCTTGTCTCAGACGTTATGTCTGGTTAAAAATGGAAGGTGACGCGGACCTTGATCAAGCGTGACTTCCTTTTAACTGTACGGTATATGTTACATTGCATTTAGGAACTTTCGGGTAATTGAACAAGTGTCAATAATTACAGATTTCTGTAGTTGTACGAGGTGTGGCTAGAAAAAAACCGGACTAGTACTGGTGAAACAATAAAACGAATGCAATAAGGCTGAAAGTCGCGTGGCCTGTCACGTGACTCTCGCTCCGCCTACTGCTCGAGTTTCATCTGCCTCCTGCACTCAGTCTGCCCGTGGCGTCTGTTTCAAGTAGTTGACGTTTTGTCTGTGCGTCGGAAAATGTTGAGTGTACAGAAAGAACAGCGTGTTAACATCAAATTTTGTTTCAAACTAGGAAAATCTGCAAGTGAAACGTTTGTAATGTTACAAGTGTACGGCGATGATTGTTTATCGCGAACACAAGTGTTTGAGTGGTTTAAACGATTTAAAGATGGCCGCGAAGACATCGGTGATGACACTCGCACTGGCAGACCATTGTCAGCAAAAACTGATGCAAACATTGAAAAAATCGGTAAACTTGTTCGACAAGATCGCCGTTTAACAATCAGAGCAGTGTCTGAGTTAACAGGAGTTGACAAGGAAAGTGTCGAACAAGTTTACCGATTTTTTCAATGTTTGCATCAGTTTTTGCTGACAATGGTCTGCCAGTGCGAGTGTCATCACTGGTGTCTTCGCGACCATCTTTAAATCGTTTAAACCACTCAAACACTTGTGTACGCGATAAACAATCATCGCCGTACACTTGTTGTAACATTACAAACGTTTCACTTGCAGATTTTCCTAGTTTGAAACAAAATTTGATGTTAACACGCTGTTCTTTCTGTACACTCAACATTTTCCGACGCACAGACAAAACGTCAACTACTTAAAACAGACGCCACGGGCAGACGGAGTGCAGGAGGCAGATGAAACTCGAGCAGTAGGTGGAGCGAGAGTCACGTGACAGGCCACGCGACTTTCAGCCTTATTGCATTCGTTTTATTATTTCACCAGTACTAGTCCGGTTTTTTTCTAACCACACCTCGTATATATAAGTTTGGATGTAGCTGTATTGCATTGATGTACTGGTGGATATTGTGTGGTATGACTCCTGTAGTTGATGGTATAATTGGTATAATGTCAACTTTATCCTGATGCCACATGTCCTTGACTTCCTCGTCCAGTTGGATGTATTTTTCAATTTTTTCTCCTGTTTTCTTTTGTATATTTGTTGTATTGGGTATGGATATTTCGATTAGTTGTGTTAATTTCTTCTTTTTATTGGTGAGTATGATGTCACGTTTGTTATGTGGTGTTGTTTTATCTGTTATAATGGTTCTATTCCACTATAATTTGTATTCATCGTTCTCCAGTACATTTTGTGGTGCATACTTGTATGTGGGAACATGTTGTTTTATAAGTTTATGTTGTAAGGCAAGCTGTTGATGTATTATTTTTGCTACATTGTCATGTCTTCTGGGGTATTCTGTATTTGCTAGTATTGTACATCCACTTGTGATGTGATCTACTGTTTCTATTTGTTGTTTGCAAAGTCTGCATTTATCTGTTGTGGTATTGGGATCTTTAATAATATGCTTGCTGTAATATCTGGTGTTTATTGTTTGATCCTGTATTGCAATCATGAATCCTTCCGTCTCACTGTATATATTGCCTTTTCTTAGCCATGTGTTGGATGCGTCTTGATCGATGTGTGGCTGTGTTAGATGATACGGGTGCTTGCCATGTAGTGTTTTCTTTTTCCAATTTACTTTCTTCGTATCTGTTGATGTTATGTGGTCTAAAGGGTTGTAGAAGTGGTTATGAAATTGCAGTGGTGTAGCCGATGTATTTATATGAGTGATTGCTTTGTGTATTTTGCTAGTTTCTGCTCGTTCTATAAAGAATTTTCTTAAATTGTCTACCTGTCCATAATGTAGGTTTTTTATGTCGATGAATCCCCTTCCTCCTTCCTTTCTGCTTAATGTGAATCTTTCTGTTGCTGAATGTATGTGATGTATTCTATATTTGTGGCATTGTGATCGTGTATGTGTATTGAGTGCTTCTAGGTCTGTGTTACTCCATTTCACTACTCCAAATGAGTAGGTCAATATTGGTATAGCATAAGTATTTATAGCTTTTGTCTTGTTTCTTGCTGTCAATTCTGTTTTCAGTATTTTTGTTAGACTTTGTCTATATTTTTCTTTTAGTTCTTCTTTAATATTTGTATTATCTATTCCTATTTTTTGTCTGTATCCTAGATATTTATAGGCATCTGTTTTTTCCATCACTTCTATGCAGTCGCTGTGGTTATCCAATATGTAATCGTCTTGTTTAGTGTGTTTTCCCTTGCCTATGCTATTTTTCTTACATTTGTCTGTTCCAAAAGCCATACTTATATCATTGCTGAATACTTCTGTTATCTTTAGTAATTGGTTGAGTTGTTGATTTGTTGCTGCCAGTAGTTTTAGATCATCCATGTATAGCAAATGTGTGATTTTGTGTGGGTATGTTCCAGTAATATTGTATCCATAATTTGTATTATTTAGCATGTTGGATAGTGGGTTCAGAGCAAGGCAGAACCAGAAAGGGCTTAATGAGTCTCCTTGGTATATTCCACGCTTAATCTGTATTGGCTGTGATGTGATATTATTTGAATTTGTTTGGATATTAAGTGTGGTTTTCCAATTTTTCATCACTATGTTTAGGAACTGTATCAATTTAGGATCTACTTTGTATATTTCTAGTATTTGTAGTAACCATGAGTGGGGTACACTATCAAAAGCTTTTTGGTAATCAATGTATGCGTAGTGTAGCGACCTTTGTTTAGTTTTAGCTTGATATTTCACCTCTGCATCTATTATCAGTTGCTCTTTACATCCTCGTGCTCCTTTGCAACAGCCTTTTTGTTCTTCATTTATAATTTTGTTCTGTGTCGTATGCATCATTAATTTCTGTGTAATGACTGAAGTTAAGATTTTGTATATTGTTGGTAGGCATGTTATGGGGCGATATTTAGCTGGGTTTGCTGTGTCTGCTTGATCTTTAGGTTTCAGATAAGTTATTCCTTGTGTAAGTGTATCAGGGAATGTGTATGGGTCTGCAATGTAATTGTTAAATAATTTAGTTAGATGTGAATGTGTTGAGGTGAACTTCTTTAGCCAGAAATTTGCTATTTTATCTTTTCCAGGGGCTTTCCAATTGTGAGTAGAATTAATAGCTTGGGTGACTTAATGTTGCAAAATCATCACTTCAGGCATTTGTGGTATCGTCTTGTATGTGTCTGTTTCTGCTTGTATCCACCGTGCATGCCTGTTATGTTGTACCGGGTTTGAGCATATGTTGCTCCAGAAGTGTTCCATGTCTGTTATGTTTGGTGGATTGTCTATTTTGATGTGTGTGTTATCTGTTGTCTGGTAAAATTTCTTTTGGTTTGTGTTGAATGTTTGGTTTTGTTTCCTTCTATTTTCACTTGTTTTGTATCTTCTAAGTCGTTTGGCCAATGCTTGTAATTTCTGCTTCTTTTCATCTAATTGCCTTATCACTTCTTGTTGTGAGATTTTACCTAACCTTTTTCGTTTTTTGTCTGATATTTCATTTCTTCTAAATTGTGTTAGCTGTCCGATGGCTTTTCTCAGTTTTTCTATTCTGATCTGTAGCCTGTGTTGCCATGCTGGTTTTGTGGGTTTCTTCTGTGTGTTGGTTGGTTCTGATCTCTGCCTAGTGTGTATATTTAGTGTAGTGAGTGCTCCTATATAAACCAGTAGTTGTAACTCTTCCATAGTTGTGTTTTCATTTATTTTGTTGTGTATGATTGTGTTGATAGTTTTTATTGTTGTTTCGACTTGTGGGTTATTTGGTGGTCTATGCAAGAATGGTCTAATGTCTGTATTTGTGTCTTTGTATTCTATATATGTCAGCTGAAATTTTTCTTCTATATCTAACATGTGTGTCACTTCGTGTTCTATTTGTGCTTGTTCTGGTGGCTGTCTTAAGATTTCGTTTTCCTCTGACTGTTTAATTGATGCGTGTTGTTCTTTGTTTGTTTGCTCTGGGATGTTTGAGTTCATTACTGTATTTTCTTCTTCTTCTGATTGCACATTATTTTGTTCCAGTATTTGTTGAACTTGTTGTTTGATGTTTTCTAATTCTGACTGGGGTATCCTGTTATTTTTGATTATTACACGGATCTGATCAGCTAGTCGTTGTTCTGTTAAAAATTTTAATTCTGGGTATCTGGTGATAAATGTTGTGTATACTTGTGATCTGTATCCAGTTGTGTTGGTTCCTAGATTTGTTGCTTGGTAATAACAGGCCATGAGGTGTCGATTAACTTCATCTGACCATCTCATCCTCTGTCTTTGTTTTCCTTCTAGGGTGGTTGCAGGAAGCATATCCTGCAAAACACCTCTATTTGGATTTGAATCATTTTCCAGTTGGCTAGCAGTGTCGTTATTATTATTATTATTATTATTATTATTATTACTATTTCTGGGAAGATTTGTAATTTTTTCGGCATGTGTTGCTCCTAGTCAGATGTGAGAGACGGCCTCAAGCCCCTAACCTAGTCGGGCTAAATAATCATTAAATGAATAAATAAAGGACTTTGTTTCTGTTTTATAATTTTTGTTTGATTCTCGACAAGGCGTGTACATAATAAATTTGTGCCTAAATAAAAATAACAAATTTCTACTGGGATCTGCGAAATTGAGCTCCGCGCAGCATCTTGAACACAGAGTGTGTTAACAAGTTGGTAATGAGGAACAGAGAACTTGTCTGATAGACTGCGGAGCGGCTGCGTTTGACGGGTCGCTAATTAGCGAAGTTACCTCCAGGCCGCAGCCCACATTGCTTAGTTTCTGCTTCCACACGTTGTTAGCAAATCTGTTCTTGTCTACCCCGTTCATTAATTCCCAGGCGGAGATTACGTACTGAAAGCGGCCGTTACGTGGAGTAGACAGGATGCTTGACAGCTTTGGTTCACAAAGATCATTTGCAAGATGCCTGCATATTTAATATTTTATTGTCAGTTAATATGGATATTCTGATCAGATACTGGTGTGCCATTCTGTCTCAAAATATTGTGGTTAAGGAGTTAATCTCAATTAAAAGACGTGGCTTTTAATACAGGTCACACATAATGTATGGAAGGCTTGTCTGATGCATCGCTGTCGGTAAACATGGAGCGCTTGTTCGTGTTGAACAGGATGAGCAAGGGACCTTGAGGGAGTCACACCAAAATTACTGAATCACTCGAGGCAAATGGTGGGATGATAACTTGAGATCATGCCCAAGACTGTTACAGATGGATGGCCAGAGAGGAAATTCGCTTTAGGTGGAATAGCCCACTGCGACTAATGACGTGTTTATAATGCATGCGCTTTTCACCAGACAGGCATTTGTTGCTAGTGGAGTCACGCGCCGTGACAGACTCCATGTACATTCGTACACATATCTTATATTCTTCTTGTGTTACTCTAAAACAATGTAGAAGTAGTATTGCATACACCAACGAGGAATATGTGGCTATGGTTCTGGTACTTGGTGCGTGTGATAACCGGGCTGGTGCTGCGTCTAGTGAATATGGTGCTAAATATCCTAGTCGATGACATCCAGATAAAAACGTGTTCCGCCGTCTGGAGCTTCGCCTTCAGGAGACAGGTTCTCTGCATCCACCATCGCGTGACAGAGGTCGTCCAGCTACTGAGGAAGCTATTCTGGAGGTCACACACCAAGAACCTCAGCGAAGTACACGTAGCGTAGCAAGGCAGCTGTGTGTCTCGCAACCCACGGTCGTTGACGTGCTGCACGAGCATGGGATGCACTTCTACCATTATTCTTTAACGCAACTTCTGCATGCTGCAGACTGCCGTGTGCAGATGCAATCCTGTAAATGGTTGGAACAAGAACAGGAAGCCAACGACGACTTCATAAACACTGTAATATGGTCGGATGAAGCAGCGTTCGCTCGTGAGGGTGTCTTCAATATGAACAACGCCCACCTGATGTTTATCCGAATGTCACCACCGACCGTGAATATCAAGTTCGCTTTGTCTTCAACATCCGGGCCAGAATATTGAGACACACGAGTTTGGTTCCCTAGTTGTTGCCTGACCAATAGACTGCACGAAGGTAGCATGCTTTCCTCTCAAACTGTTTGCCTGACGCACTGAAAAATGTTCCACTTCATGTTCGGCAGAGGTTATGGTTCCAACATGGTGCTGCACCTCCACACTTCGGAATTAATGTGAGACGGCATTTAGACAGAACATTTCCAGGAAAATGGCTCGTAAAAGGAGGTCCAGTTCTATGTCCTCCGTATCCCTGACCTAAATCCCCTGGATTTTTTCCTGTGGGGAAACTTGAAGGACCACGTGTATTCTACTCCGCCGATACATGTGGAAGAACTGCTCTTGTATCTTTGAACGCAGCCATGTTGCGAAGAGTCCAGAGCTGTATGATCCAGTGGGTCGCGCAAAGTTTGGACGTGCAGGAGGGTCGCTTTGAACATCTGCTCTGAGGACAACGTATTCTTTTGTAAACGTCGTGCGGTCATTAGTATGGAAATTATTATTGTCACTTCTTGCTAATGTGTTACACGTGAGCGGACGTACTGCGTGTCGTATAAATGACTTGCAGATGTTGAGTTACTTAAGTAGCCAATCATTTTTAGCATCTGGAAATTGATATTGTTTTTGTAATTATCCTGTCCTATTACAGGTCATTCCTTTCAGCTGTCTTGTATGACCAAGTCTTTGGTTCACCTTTACAAAACACTGTACTATGTAGATGTCATACACGTGTGGCTTAAGAAACGGTGTACTCTGCAGTATTACATGGCAGAATGAAATTGACAAATAAAAACAAACACACCTCGACCCAGAATGGAACCCTCGACCTCACGCGTGCTATCTCAAAACGCTATCCACTGCACCAACTGCACAGCGCTTCTCCTAGATGCTGACTGCCAATCTTTAACGTCCATTTGCTGCCAGGAATAGGCGCGGAAAGAAATTTTGAGAGAGACATTTTTGTATTTCTAGTATGTGAGGAATCGCGGTGTGGAGTCAGAATGTGCGAATTTTTCTTCACTCTTTACGTATACAGGATGTTTCACAATTCCGGCGTCTAGGAGTTGTAGATGGGAGTTAACAGAAATAGTTTTGATACGGAACTTCAAAATGGTGTAACTCTCTCTCTCTCTCTCTCTCTCTCTCTCTCTCTCACACACACACACACACACACACACACACACACACACACACACACACACACACACACACACACACAATGAGAAAATGAGCTCTGAACTGTGTACTCTGCAGGAACCCATTGCACGGGCATGTTTCGAGTAATCATCGTCGGGTTCTCTTTTTATATGCAGAAAGACGTCTTGCTCAAAGTCGAGAGTGCTGCGCGTCCTTGGAACACCACGTCAACCCTCCTAGCTGCGAACGTATCAGTTTCTCGTAGCGGTTGTTATAGTTGGACGAAAATGGTTCAAAATGGTTCAAATGGCTCTGAGCACTATGGGACTCAACTGCTGTGGTCATAAGTCCCCTAGAACTTAGAACTACTTAAACCTAACTAACCTAAGGACAGCACACAACACCCAGCCATCACGAGGCAGAGAAAATCCCTGACCCCGCCGGGAATCGAACCCGGGAACCCGGGCGTGGGAAGCGAGAACGCTACCGCACGACCACGAGATGCGGGCGACGAAAATGGTAATTGTTATAATTACCACAGGGGATGACGACGATGCCTCTTCTCAGTTTGTGTGAGTACCATGAAACGGAAGATTTGAAAGTGATCCGATCTTCAAACGGTGCATTTCCGGACATCGGTTCCGTATCAAAACTTTGTCTACTTACTACCCTCTAGAACCCATAGAAGTCCGTAATAGGTATTGTGAAACACCCCATATATAAATACAAAATAAGAACTGTTCGGAAAGTAAGACCCGATCGGTCGGTAGATGTAATCCACAATGAAAATCAAAAACGTTTTATTTGCAACAGTTTGATGCACCTTCCAGCTACTTTTCTACATAGTCGCCCCTCCGACTTAGACATATGTCATAGCGTTGTACCCTCGTCATAAAAGGCACCCGTCTTTTTTTCTGCCACTTCTCTCCACTGGTCTGCAGCTCGTTGTCTGTGTCAAAATGTCTTCTTAACCAGCGGTTCATGTGAGCAGAGTTGAACATCTGACGCATCAAAGTCCAGGCTGTATGGTGGATGGTCACACTTACCGTGGAAAACACTGCAGATACGTCCTCATTGCCCCTGCAGTGTGCGGCCGAGAATTGTCATGAAGGAAATGCGTGACAGTTACGTGGGGGTGGCACGAAATCAGGCGAAACCTCTCAGCTGCCACTTACTTGGCGGGAGATAGAATTCTTGTAGATATCTCTACGTGCTCACTCTGCGCTCAGAACTGAAAAGAGCGACGCGATGCGATCTAAACGCATACTAGAGACACTGCCCAACACATCTATGCAAAGTTCCATCTGATTTTCATTTACGTTTCCGTTTTTGCGACCTATCGGACCTTAGTTACCGAATACTCCACGTATATACACTACTAGCCATTAAAATTGCTACACCAAGAAGAAATGCAGATGATAAACGGGTATTCATTGGACAAATATAATATACTAGAACTGACATGTGATTACATTTTCACACAATTTGGGTGCATAGAACCTGAGAAATCAGTACCCAGAACAACCACCTCTGGCCGTAATAATGGCCTTGATACGCCTGGGCATTGAGTCAAACAGAGCTTGGATGGCGTATACAGGTACAGCTGCCCATGCAGCTTCAACACGATACCACAGTTCATCAAGAGTAGTGACTGGCGTATTGTTAGGAACCAGTTGCTCGGTCACCATTGACCAGACGTTTTCAATTGATGAGAGATCTGGAGAATGTTCTGGCCAGGGCAGCAGTCGAACATGTTCTGTATCCAGAAAGGCCCGTACAGGACCTGCAACATGCGGTCGTGCATTATCCTGCTGAAATGTAGGGTTTTGCAGGGATCGAAAGAAGGGTAGAGCCACGGGTCGTAACACATCTGAAATGTAACGTCCACTGTTCACAGTGCCGTCAATGCGAACAAGAGGTGACCGAGACGTGTAACAAATGGCACCTCATACCTTCACGCCGGGTGATACACCAGTATGGCGATGACGAATACACGCTTACAATGTCGCTAAACACGGATGCGACCATCATGATGCTGTTAACAGAACCTGGATTCGTCCGAAAAAATGACGTTTTGCCATTCGTGCACCCAGGTTCGTCGTTGAGTACACCATCGCAGGCGCTCCTGTTTGTGATGCAGCGTCAAGGATAACCGCAGCCACGGTCTCAGAGCTGATAGTCCATGCTGCTGCAAACGTCGTCGAACTATTCGTGCAGATCGTTGTTGTCTTGCGAACGTCCCCTTCTGTAGACTCAGGGATCGAGACGTGGCTGCACGATCCGTTACAGCCATGCCGATAAGATGCCTGTCATCTCGACTGCTAGTGATAAGAGGCCGTTGGGATCCAGCACGGCGTTCCGTATTACTCTCCTGAACCCACCGATTCCATATTCTGCTAACAGTCATTGGATCTCGACCATCGCGAGCAGCAATGTCGCGATACGATAAACCGCAATAGCGATAGGCTACCATCCGACCTTTGTTAAAGTTGGAAACGCGATGGTACGCGTTTCTCCTCCTTACACGAGGCATCAGTCTCGTAACATTGAAACTTAAAGTTTGCTGGATATAATGACGTTCTTTGAATTTGCTAAGGCTACCGTGCCAACCCAGAAGTCGTAAATCTGCTGGGAAAGTTAAGAGAACCATAGAGCTTGCGATAATAAGATAAGAGATGTTATATCACGTACAGAGGCATATTGATAGCCATGAGCAAATAGTAAAAGTAAAGTATGTGGCATTACTGTTGATACAACCTTTCGCCGCGGCGTTGAGAGCGGGAGGGTGATGGTCCCGCTGTCTCGGCAGCCTTTGGCCCCCGGGAGAAATCCCGATACTTATTTAATTGCAAGCTGAGTGGACATCGAGCCGTCCTGTAGGAGAAAAGGGTAGGGGGGAGGGGGAGGGGAGGGCTCGGGTGAGGGAAAGTCTCCACGCCTATCCTAGATGAAAACATGCACCCGCTACACCATCACGGCAACCAGTACACGAATAGAACAGAAAAAAACGCTAATACTGTTGTAAAGTACCCTCCGCGATGAAGTTGCTTGCGAAGTACAGGGTGTCCACAAAGTCTCTTTACAGATGAAAATAATTGTCACAGAGGCAAATGAAAATACTAATAGGTGAAAATTATTACAAAATGAGATACACATGAAGACCTCGGCTGTCAACAATGGTAAGGGGTAAGTTGGTTGTTTTGAGAAACTGCGCAGTAACGTTTCAGTAAAGTCCAATAATATATTTACAGTACGTGCAGCATGATATTTTTATTCGGATAAGTCATTGTTTCCAAACGTATCTACAGAAAAGACATATTTTCAAAATGGTGAATTCTGTACAAAATTTTATTCTTCGTTGGGTACTTAACATTGATAGTTCGCAAACTGAGTGCGCTTAACATGGATTAGAGCTGACTTACTACTGTTTTCTTGCTGCGTGTATTAAAGAAAAGTTTGTGTGAAACCTCTCAAAAATACAAATTTAAAAACTCGTAATTGTATAGTTTTTGATACTAAGATTTGCGATTACAATTTATGTCATAATAAACCATAACAGCCCCAAAAATGTCTCTAGGATTCAGCAAAATAAAAAAGTTACAGAAAGCACCTTACTAAAGCATGTAAACAACGGTGAGGGATACAAATTTACAATGTTTAAATGGCTCAGATGGCTCTGAGCACTACGGGACTTAACATCGGAGGTAATCAGTCCCCTAGAACTTAGAACTACTTAATCCTAACTAACCTAAGGACATCACACACATCCATGCCCGGGGCAGGATTCGCACCTGCGACCGTAGCGGTCGCGCGGTTCCAGACTGGCCGGCTACAATGTTTACTTGCTTAAAGAAATATTCAAAATTTACCTGATTAGCAACAACTTTAGAATTGCCTTTGCGTTTAGGAACATATTCAGAATCTTTATCTGGGTCGTTATTATCCATATCATTCTCAGGTTCGTACAAATCGTTCCTAAGAAGTGTTTCCCTGGCACGAACGCCTGCTACTGGCAGCCAAGGTTTTGGCACTTACCACTATTTACATGCAAACACCCTGATAAAGCAGCCACTAGCGGTAATCTGAAATTAGAGACCAATCTGCCATTTCTCGCTTTATCGTGGAATTGTTAACTAATATGAAGAAAGCACGCCGCTTGTGATGTTTTACATGCAGTAACTATGCTCCTCTTCGAACTGGCTCAAATGGCTCTGAGTACTATGGGACTTAACTGCTGTGGTCATCAGTCCCCTAGAACTTAGAACTACTTAAACCTAACTAACCTAGGGATGTCACGCACATCCATGCCCGAGGCAGGATTCGAACCTGCGACCGTAGCGGTCTCGCGGGTCCAGACTGTAGCGCCTAGAACCACTCGGCCACTCTTGCCGGCGTTCTTCGAACTCCTAGTATATAAAGTTTTTTTATCTACAATTAATACATGTCCATATGGGCAACATTAGGTGCACGAAGCGCATCAAAAAAGTAATTGATTTTTTGCTAACTCCCATTAGTGGTCAAAACGGCAACAATAACCCTCTGCTTACGATCAGTGTTGTTGCTTATTTTAGTCAGATACCTGAAGAATCTCGTAGCAGGAAGTCGAGGAGAGTGATTTCTGGTGAATGAGGTAGTTAAGGAACTGTGCCACACCTTACAAACCACTGGTCTGGAAATGCTTCAGTTGGGAACTTTAGAATTTTCAGTCTCCAATCGACAGTGCAACATTTTGGTGGAAAATTATCATTGCTCCAAAGTCACGTCGTGGTCTCACGTATTGAGGAAAAAGATCCAGGATACATTTACAGTTACTGATATCTCGCCGAGGAAAAACGGACCAATGGTGCTATCACACATGATCCCTCACCAAACTACTTCGCTGAAGTTCCCGAGCCACGTGCCGTTCAGTTTTCCTGAAAGACGAAAGGTCATCTCATTCTGAAAGAAACTAGGTGAATTTTTCATCCGCAGACATTCTTTCCAGCATGTTCATTACCAGCTCTTTTCGTCTTCGCTTATCAGTTGGTTTCTGCTCCTGAAACAAATGCACCTTTTGAACATAAAATCGCTAATTTTGGTTTAGGGCTTAGTTCACTGTTGAATGTGGTAACTACAATTATGTGTGGCAGCACTACGGATAGAATTTCACGCAGAACGACTGAAGACTGATCTTACACGATCGATGTTTTGCTTAGAAAATCTTAATCTTCCATTGCTTTTGCTGTCTACCAAAATTTTTGTGCCATGCACGAATTAATGGACATCACGTTTACCGAAATAAAATAGGATCTGCAGATCCAGCGAAACTTCAGAGCTGTGACACATTCAGTGCCTTCTCTTCAGGAGTAGCGATTCTGTATAACATGGTATCTCAAACAAAAATGTAATCTGACTAAAACCTTTAAAAACCACTGAGTACATAGTACATATATGACAAAGATATCTGGTCAATTGCATTTAAAACAAATTTTTGAAAATGTAAAGAGAGTTTATGGACTCCCTGCAATGTATGCATGTAGAATAATCTATTTTCAGCTCTAGATGAAGCATATAAAACTAAGTATACGGAACGGACGGCTTTAAGTTGATAGTACATATGAATGTCTTATATCAATAGTTGTAAAAGTCCACTTTTGTTCATTCTGAGGTACAGAGTCCTAAAGTTAAATGTGCGCTGAAAAATCTGCAGTTGAGATACCAGAAATATTCAAGCATATGGCTTCTTGCTAGAGATGAACCTTTCTTTCTTTCTTTCTTTCTTTCTTTCTTTCTGTTTGTTTGGACCATTAATGTCAGAAGCATTATAGACAGAAAAGTGGAGGTAATGGACTTGTACCACTATTGAAATAAGCCCTTCATATGTACTATCATCTTAAAGCCGTCCGTTCAGTATACTTAGTTTTACATGTTTCATCTAGAGCTGAAAATAGATTATTCGTATTTAATAACGAAGAGAAATAATAAAGAATAAGAATTCGTGCAAGAAATTTCGAGTAGTGGCACCACATTAACTGTCGAAGTGTCCAATGTGACATGTATCCTGTCAAGGTTAAGATAATTCAGTTTCAGTTCGGTACTGATGTAGAACAATCTACTCTATACTTTCTCCGAGGTGTAATGGTCCCTCAGCAGTATGGAAGAACGATTCTGCGGAGTATGTAATGAGGAGAAGGGCCACCTAGAAATTTACGATAAATAGTGACAAGTTGAAGCTTGCCTAGAGTATCTGACGGATCACAAGTGGCGGACAGTTAACGTTCCATCTAATACGGTGGACAGAATAAGCAGACCTGGGCTAAAGAAAACAATACTAAATCCACCTTTTGTCCGTTTTGTAGCAAGCGGCAAAGTAGTCAGCGTCTGTTCACCAGTGGTGCGACTAAAATTTATAAATGGTTCAAATGGCTCTGAGGACTATGGGACTTAACATCGGTCCCCTAGACTTAGAACTACTTAAACCGACAGGATTCGAACCTGCGACCGTAGCAGTCGCGCGGTTCCGGACTGAAGTGCCTAGAATCGCTCGGCCACTGTGGCCGGCTAAAATTTATATTCTGGAACTAATTCTTCCAGTCTTAACACTCTGAGTTCAATCAGTGAGTCTACTCAACCCCACCTGATTCCAGGTACAATCATCATGGAGCATTTTGATAATCACAATATTACCCCATCGCCAGTATTATTGGCACAGCTGATCTTTCGAATTCTGGGGCGACCAGGTTAAAATGCAATTTGATTCAACTGCGGAAGTCGGAGTCCTCTGGCCAACTTAAAACCAAATCAAGCAAATTATTGCCTTCACATAACATAAAATTAATTTTGCAACCAAGTGAACATCATAAATTGGGAGATACATTAAAAGAACAGAAAATTTAAATTATGGCACTTCAAGAAATAGGAATGACGGACAATAACACTATGGATTTCGGCAGTTATCGTCCTTTTCAAAGTGAAACTCATCAAACAATACTTAATATTATTATCACAGCTGGGAGTTGCTTTTGCAGTCTCCAAAAATATGTTAAATTCAGTAACGGAAGCAAAACCTATTAATAAGAGACTAATGACAGTGTCTCTTAAATGCGCAAACAAAGCATACACTTTAATTAATGTCCATATGCCACTCAATGAGAATAACAGTGAAAAACCTGAAGAAGTTAATGAAGCTTGCGAAACGTTAACAAGCATTATTTCGAAAATTCCCCCAAACCATGTTAAAATTTTAATGGGTGATTTTAATGCTCAATTACGTAAAGAGAAAAAATATAAGAAAACGGTGGGTGGATTTCCTGCGCATAAATGGACAAACCAAAATGGTCAAAGACTTGTTGAAACGCGCAAAAATTTTAATCTTAAAATCATATCAACACATTTCAAAAAGAATCTTTCTAAACAAAAAACTTGGCGGGCACCCATTAAATTTGTGACTTTCAAATAGGTCATGTAGCAATTTCATACCCTAACTACAAAGAAATTTTGAATCTCCAAGATAGGAAAGGCGCTAATATTGATTCTGACCATTATTTAAAGCGAATAAAAGTAACACTTCAACCTAAAAAACACTTCGAAACAAAAAATGTTATCCCAAAATTTGACAGTGCTAAAATAACCCCATCTCTAACTAACTTGTCGAAAAACAATCCAACATATGGTAAAGTCTAAAAGAAACGTTCATCGAAACAGCACAGGATTTAAATCCGCTTTGAACACCCTTGGTGGAACACGGATTGTGAAATAGCAGTTAAGTCCAGGCATGAGGCATTCAAAAATTGGAATAGTACCAAAACTGAAAATACGTACAACAGACTAAAACAACCAGGAAAATTGTAAGGTACTTGCGAATCATTTCGAAAAACTATTAAACTGTCCAGAACCAGGAGCAAATTCCAACTATTGAAAACTAATAACACCAGTCCTAACTCTACAGATCGTGACGAAATCGCAATAACTAAACAAATTAAGAGACTTAAAAACAATAAAGCATCCGGAGAAGACGATATAATTTCAGAACTACTAACATCACCTCTCCCTACCGCTGAAAAAGAGATCACTCAACTAATGTGACATATCTGACAAACTGAGAAAATACCTGAGGCCTGGAAAATTACCCTAATTCATCCATTGTATAAAACAGAGGATAGAACCGGTGTTAATAATTACCGACCCGGTCACATACAAAATTTTCTCGCAATGTTCACTTGATCGAGCCCAAGAACAGTTAGAACCTAAAATTGGCGACTTTAGCCCAAAAAGATCCTGGCCGGAACACATTCTTAATTTAAAAAGTAAAAGGATTTCTAGTAACAATATTGTATGTACATTTGTGGATTTAAAACAGTCTACGACTCAGTTGATCGTGAATCCCTTTTTCCAAATTTTAAAGGAACAAGAGCTAGGTAATAAGACTCTAATACACAATAAGGAAACGTTAACCGAAACTAGCCGTGAAGTTAAATTCATGGGAGAAATTTCTGAACCATTCGATATAAAGACTGGTGTTAGACAGGAAGACGTACTCTCCCCATTACTGTTTAACTGTGTTTGGCGAGAGCAAAAGTCGAGTCAAAATATAGGTCAGTCAATCAAGTTAGGTAGAAGTAATATTAGAGTAGATTGCCTCGCTTTTGCAGATGATCTGGCAATTTTAACTAGGGATATTACCACAGCTAAAAAAAAATCTGAATTCGTAAAGACGTTGTGGAAAAAGTAGGACGACAAATATCATTCGAAAAAACGGAATATATGACATGCAACCAACAAGCACCAAAGTTTTTGAACACGAAATAAGGAAAAATAAGAGGCTTCTCAATTTAAATACTTGGAGGATATCATACGAGAAAACGGTCTGGAAAAAGCTGCAAACGAAGTTGGCTGTGAAAAAACGGCACTTGCATTCAGACTAACACAAAATATTCATAATAAAAAATCACTTTCTAAATTCACTTCCTAAATTCTTAGGCATTACAGCACTTTAATCAAACCTGAATGTCTTTATTGGGCAGAAACTTTAATTTTAAATAGAAGGAAGAAAGATTATTAGGAAAATATTAGGCCCCAAAATTATTGATGGATAAACTTACAGGCTGAGAAGTAATATGGAAATAGAGGAATACACAGACATACATGATGACATGAGTAAACGAAGAGTTAAAGTTTATGGACACATTAAAAGATTGGCACTCACTAGGCTGACTAAACAAATAGTAGAATTCTACAGAAACAGAAGTAAGAGCAAAACTGAGCCAATTAAGTGAATCGGTGCAATGAAGGATGATCTTAAAGTACTTTTATAACTCAGGCAGACGTTAGAGATCGAAAAACATTCAGACAAAAGATATTTGACTGTAAATTGCTCAGAGGCAAATTAGAAAACGGACTGGAACACCGTGGTCTGATGAAAGAGACCTCATCCTGAAAGGATGAAACAAATTTGGACACACACGAAAGCCAACCATTGAAAGCGACATTGATTGATTGTACTTCGCGTGGTCCTATTGGGCCCTTACGTGAAGAATAATAAAGCACACGGCTTCGATTCGAATCCAGCTCACGTCCCTCTGACTATACTAGCATATCATTTCGGAGGAATAATTATTCTTGAAAAAATACTATTTAAGATGATCTAGAAATGAAATAATGAATCGTTTAGGAAAGCATATGTAATGCATTATTCAGGGTGAAACTGAAACTCAACGTAAAGTTTTAGACTACATTTTCTAACCGACATCTTTCACAGATGATACAAGCAATACTGCGCCCTACCTCGTAAGAGAGTAAGTCGATAAGTAAGTCATAAACTGGGATAGAGACACCAGAGCCTCGTCTAGTAGCCGGAAATTTATTTTCCCTTTCAACATAAACTTGAACACTTACTTCATCGGCCAGCCGTTGTGGCCGAGTGGTTCTAGGCGCTCCAGTCCGGAACCGCGCTGCTGCTACGGTCGCAGGTTCGAATCCTGCCTCGGGCATGGGTGTGTGTGATGTCCTTAGGTTAAGTTACGTTTAAGTAGTTCTAAGTCTAGGGGACTGATGACCTCAGATGTTAAGTCCCATACTGCTTAGAGCCATTTGAACCATTTGAATTTACTTCATCTCTCGACAAAGCGCTAAATACCTGCAGAATAGAATTCTTTTGACAGCGTTAGCATCTAACGAGTGATCTCTCTGGATGTAAGTCGTTTATTTGGGTCCTTAAATTTCTGCAACCCACAAAACAAACGTGTGCTGGGGGTAGCTAAATACCCCTAGACGGGGAAACAATGTGCAATTACGGGATAACCAGGGCTGCCAGGCCTTTTTTTTGTGCTTTGGTGAACTTATATATCCAATTGAACAAAGATTTCCAAGAAGTACAGTTCTTAACACATACGAGAAAAATTTCTACATCTACCCGCTGCGGACCGTCCTTCGGCTCACATAAATCACGTTGTTCTAGTCGGGTACACGCTCACAGCACACTTCCCATCTTGTTCTGACTGCATATTATTAATCATTGCCCATGGAATACTGTGTGCTAGCTACCTTCCACGCGACATGTGCTGCCACTGTCTAGAAAAATATAGGATAGAAATTTAAAACGATGTACCGTATTCTGACATTTTCAACTTATTCACTCACCTTCATAAATCACTCCAGTTCAATAATCACTCTTTAAGTGGCTAGGAAGTACTTGGACACCAATCACGATGCAGATTTTTCCCCAACGTAATCTCAAAGAGAGAAAAAAGAAGCCTTCTCCTTTTGAGACTGATTTTGAAGAGATGTTAAACCGTTAAACGGTTACTACAACAAGTTCCTGATTTCCTTAGCACTCTTCAGTTGGTTTCGTTTATCGCTTTTCTTGTATTAGCCTTTCTCTGTGTAGCGTTTCTCTCGCTTGAATCTCGATTCACCGGTAAGCCAGTGTTTATAGTGAAAGGTGGCCCCGCTGCCGTATACCTAAAAAAACCTTAGGCGCCGTCTTCCGGTTTCGCTGGAGAGTGAGGCCGAGCTAGCTCGCCATCTGAACGTATCTGTCACGGGGCTTTGCTTTGTCCATTAAATTGCCTACTACTGCGTTCAGCCTCGAGAACTGAAGGAAAAGTACCTAGAGGTAATTTACAAGGAGGTTTAAAGTAACAAAAGAAAAAATGGTCCGTAGTAGGCTGTAATGTAAACGTTCTTTATTTAAACTGCACGGTTATCTGATTTCGAGAACTTATTTTCAAGAATCTGTAAAACCAACGTGGAAGAGCATCACACTGTCTGCATATATCTCCATAACAGACATTGTGTGTTACAATTGCTTGAAAACCACAAGCTGTCGAAATTAGCTAATGCACAATGTAAATAGAGATCGTTTACATTACTGGCACCTATGGCCCATGGTTCTTTTATATAAAATATTTAGAGGCTGTGGATCCACTCAGAAACAATTTTAAAAAATGGTTCAAATGGCTCTGAGCACTATGGGACTCAACTGCTGAGGTCATTAGTCCCCTAGAACTTAGAACTAGCCGGCCGAAGTGGCCGTGCGGTTAAAGGCGCTGCAGTCTGGAACCGCAAGACCGCTACGGTCGCAGGTTCGAATCCTGCCCCGGGCATGGATGTTTGTGATGTCCTTAGGTTAGTTAGGTTTAACTAGTTCTAAGTTCTAGGGGACTAATAACCTCAGCAGTTGAGTCCCATAGTGCTCAGAGCCATTTGAACCATTTGAACTTAGAACTAGTTAAACCTAACTAACCTAAGGACATCACAAACATCCATGCCCGAGGCAGGATTCGAACCTGCGACCGTAGCGGTCCTGCGGTTCCAGACTGCAGCGCCTTTAACCGCACGGCCACTTCGGCCGGCAAACAATTTTAACAAAGTAAGTTATGCCTTATATTGGAAGGCCAAATAACTTTTGTTAAGAGCTGTACTACACTTCAAAATGACACAGACAGAAGTCACTACTTTCCATCATAGTCGCCAAATGTCTGTAAACAACGGTGGAACTGTTCTACTAATCGTTCAGTTCATTGACGATGGTAATCCGCTTCTTCCTCACAGGGCAATTCGACAACATCTGTATGAACGTTCCCATAGTTGGAAAATCTCATTCCCCCTCCGCAGACGTTCTTTTAGCTTGCTGAGAAGATGGAAATCGCCTGGTGCAAGATCTGGATTGTATGGTGAATCAGCCTCACAAACATCTAAGCGGCCTTGGTCAAGTTCTTGGCACCATTTCACTACGGCTGCCTTGGCCCTCAGCAATTTCATGAGGAGTATGTGTGCAATTTAGACGTTTTGTCCACAAGAACCGCAGTCTCCCGCATTTTTCAACTTCGGAGCAAGTTTCCAGCTGCGGAACCATTTCACTCAATCTTTGTGATGCACCTGTTACGCGCACCGCAGCAGAACTACACTGAAGCGCCAAAGAACCTGGTATAGGCATGCGTATTCAAATACAGAGATATGTAAACAGGAAGAATACAACGCTGCGGTCGGCAACGCGTATATAAGACAACAAGTGTCCGGTGCAGTTGTTAAATCGGTTACTGCTGCTACAATGGCAGGTCATCAAGATTTAAGTGCGTTTGAACGTGGTCCTATTGTCGGCGGACGAGCGATGAGACACATCATCTCCGAGATAGCGATGAAGTGGGGATTTTCCCCTACCAGCATTTCACGAGTGTACCGTGAATATCACGAATACGGTACAACATCAAATCTCCAAAATCGCTGCGGTCGGAATAACGTCCTGCAAGAACGGGACCAACGACGACTGAAGAGAATCGCTCAACGTGACAGAAGTGCAACCCTTCTGCAAATTGCTGCAGATTTAAATGCTGGGCCATCAAGAAGTGTCAGCGTGCAAACCACTCAATGAAACATCATCGATATGGGCTTTCGGACCCTAAGGCTTACTCGTTTACCCTTGATGACTGCACGACACAAAGCTTTACGCCTCGCCTCAGCCCGTTATCACCGACATGGTCTTTTGATGACTGGAAACATGTTGCGTGAACCGACGAGTCTCGTTTCAAATTGTATCGAGCGGATGGACGTGTACGGCTATGAAGACAGCCTCATGAATCCATGCAACCTCGATGTCAGCAGGGGACTGTTCAAACTGCTGAAGGCTCTGTTATGTTTAGGGCGTGTGCAGTTGCAGTGATATGGGACCCCTGATACGTCTAGATATGACTCTGACAGGTGATACGTACGTAAGCATCCTGTCTGATCACCTGCCTCCATTCATGTACATTTTGCATTCCGACGGACCTGGGCAATTCCAGCAGAACAATGCGACGTCCCACACGTCCAGAAATGCTACAGAGTGGCTCCAGAAAAACTCTTCTGAGTTTAAACACTTCTGGTGGCCCCGGACATGAACATCGTTTAGCGTATCTGGGCTGCCTTGCTACGTGGTGTTCCACCCCCTCGTAATCTTACGGGTTTATGGACAGCGCTGCAGAATTCACGGTGTCCGTTCTCTCCAGCACTACTTCCGACATTAGTGAAGTCCATGCCACGTTGTGTTGCGGCACTTCTGCATGCTCGCGGGGGCCCTACACGATATTAAGCAGGTGTACCAGTTTCTTTGGCTCTCCAGTGTATATCTACAGGAAACCCTCTTTTATGACAAAGCACTACTCTTGTTGGGCAACGGTCTTAGTGTGAGACAACACGTGTAACTTACTTTCTGAAGGGCTGGTCCCGGCGGAGGTTCGAGTCCTTCCTCGGGCATGGTTGTGTGTGTTTGTCCTTAGGATAATTTAGGTTAAGTAGTGTGCAAGCTTAGGGACTGATGACCTTAGCAGTTAAGTCCCATAAGATTTCACACACATTTGAACTTTCTGAAGTCTCTACCCATAACTGACCAGTTAGACAACGTCGGAAACTCGGTGCAGATCTTGCTGTTATATACAGAGGAGGCGCAACTCTGAAAAAGTTGTAGAGAAATGCAAGAAAATCTGAAGAAGATTGATGCTTAGTGCAGGGACCGGCAGCTGATCCTCGATACAAACAACTATAACGCACAGCGCATAAACAGTCGGAAATCGCGATATCGTATGACTACACGATTGGCGAACAGTCGAGGAAGAAGTTGCATTCATTACATATCTGAGAGCGTATATACATACCCATCTAAAGTGGAACGAGCCACATAGAGCTACTCGTAGGTAACGCAGGTTCCACCCTGAGATTAATCTGAAGAATTCCCAGGAACCTGTAGTGCACCCACGAAGGAGGTAGCTTACAAAACCCTCGTTCGATCGTTACTTTGAATATTGCTGATCAGGTTGGGACCCTAACCAGATAGGATGGTAGACGAAGTAGAGAAGATCCAATGAAGTGAAGTGCGTTTCGTCACAGGTTCATTTAATTCGGGTTTTCCATGGAGCAGGAATTTTTGCGCCGCACTAACAGCGAAGGGCGTTCTGCGTCGGCAGGAATGCAAAACTTGAATACGAGGGCGTGCGGTGCTGAGAAGCTATGCCTCCAAATTTCTTATGTGAAACCTCTTCAGACATTTCAAATAAAACAAACTTCATTAGCATACTAAATATTTTTTCTTCATGTCTATACATTTGGATTCAAATGGCTCTGAGCACTATGGGACTTAACTGCTGAGGTAATCAGTCCCCTAGAACTTAGAACTACTTAAACCTAACTAACCTAAGAACATCACACACATCCATGCCCGAGGCAGGATTCGAACCTGCAACAGTGGCGGTCGCGCGGCTCCAAACTGTAGCACCTAGAACCGCTCCGCCACTTCGGCCGGTTCTATATACACTCCTGGAAATTGAAATAAGAACACCGTGAACTCATTGTCCCAGGAAGGGGAAACTTTATTGACACATTCCTGGGGTCAGATACATCACATGATCACACTGACAGAACCACAGGCACATAGACACAGGCAACAGAGCACAATGTCGGCACTAGTACAGTGTATATCCACCTTTCGCAGCAATGCAGGCTGCTATTCTCCCATGGAGACGATCGTAGAGATGCTGGATGTAGTCCTGTGGAACGGCTTGCCATGCCATTTCCACCTGGCGCCTCAGTTGGACCAGCGTTCGTGCTGGACGTGCAGACCGCGTGAGACGACGCTTCATCCAGTCCCAAACATGCTCAATGGGGGACAGATCCGGAGATCTTGCTGGCCAGGGTAGTTGACTTACACCTTCTAGAGCACGTTGGGTGGCACGGGATACATGCGGACGTGCATTGTCCTGTTGGAACAGCAAGTTCCCTTGCCGGTCTAGGAATGGTAGAACGATGGGTTCGATGACGGTTTGGATGTACCGTGCCCTATTCAGTGTCCCCTCGACGATCACCAGTGGTGTACGGCCGGTGTAGGAGATCGCTCCCCACACCATGATGCCGGGTGTTGGCCCTGTGTGCCTCGGTCGTATGCAGTCCTGATTGTGGCGCTCACCTGCACGGCGCCAAACACGCATACGACCATCATTGGCACCAAGGCAGAAGCGACTCTCATCGCTGAAGACGACACGTCTCCATTCGTCCCTCCATTCACGCCTGTCGCGACACCACTGGAGGCGGGCTGCACGATGTTGGGGCGTGAGCGGAAGACGGCCTAACGGTGTGCGGGACCGTAGCCCAGCTTCATGGAGACGGTTGCGAATGGTCCTCGCCGATACCCCAGGAGCAACAGTGTGCCTAATTTGCTGGGAAGTGGCGGTGCGGTCCCCTAAGGCACTGCGTAGGATCCTACGGTCTTGGCGTGCATCCGTGCGTCGCTGCGGTCCGGTCCCAGGTCGACGGGCACGTGCACCTTCCGCCGACCACTGGCGACAACATCGATGTACTGTGGAGACCCCACGCCCCACGTGTTGAGCAATTCGGCGGTACGTCCACCCGGCCTCCCGCATGCCCACTATACGCCCTCGCTCAAAGTCCGTCAACTGCACATACGGTTCACGTCCACGCTGTCGCGGCATGCTACCAGTGTTAAAGACTGCGATGGAGCTCCGTATGCCACGGCAAACTGGCTGACACCGACGGCGGCGGTGCACAAATGCTGCGCAGCTAGCGCCATTCGACGGCAAACACCGCGGTTCCTGGTGTGTCCGCTGTGCCGTGCGTGTGATCATTGCTTGTACAGCCCTCTCGCAGTGTCCGGAGCAAGTATGGTGGGTCTGACACACCGGTGTCAATGTGTTCTTTTTTCCATTTCCAGGAGTGTATTTATTTCTCAACATATTCACCCTGGCGTCGAATACATTTTTCGGAGCGAGAGAAGAGTTTGTTGACACCGTCACTGTAGAATGTTTGACTTCGTTATTGGAGTCACAACCTGACCTCTGCTTGCACCGATTCATCATTATCAAAGTGAAGTTCTCGAAGGTGGTGTTTATGTTTTGGAAACGGAAGAAAATCGGATGGGGCCAAGGCGGGAGTGTGTGCAGGATGATCGATGACAGTGAGCACGAGGCGTGGGATTGTTGCAAACGTTGCAACGCGCAGAACTCATGCGTGATTTTGCATTGTCATGTTGAAGGAGAGGGGCTTCACGGTAGGTGAACTCCTGGACTTCGTGCTCGCTGTTTCTCGTACATCGACATAGTTGCGTTACACATTCTACATCTACATACATACATACTCCGCAATCCACCATACGGTGCGTGGAGGAGGGTACCTCGTACCACAATTAGCATCTTCTCTCCCTGTTCCACTCCCAAACAGAACGAGGGAAAAATGACTGCCTATATGCCTCTGTACGAGCCCTAATCTCTTATCTTTGTGGTCTTTCCGCGAAATGTAAGTTGGCGGCACTAAAATTGTACTGCAGTCAGCCTCAAATGCTAGTTCTCTAAATTTCCTCAGTAGCGTTTCACGAAAAGAACGCCTCCTTTCCTCTAAAGACTCCCACCCGAGTTCCTGAAGCATTTCCGTAACACTCGCGTGTTGATCAAACCTACCAGTAACAAATCTAGCAGCCCACCTCTGAATTGCTACTATGTCCTCCCTCAATCCGACCTGATAGGGATCCCAAACGCTCGAGCAGTACTCAAGAATAGGTCGTATTAGTGTTTTATAAGCGGTCTCCTTGCCTTGTTTCAAACTACAATGTGGAGCCCTCTAGCGGCAGAGGATTGCAACTTACGTCAGCGAAGCGGGAAAGTCGATCGAGTAATATGCATGACATGTGATGCCTCAATTGATGTTGAGAACAGAATAAAAAGTTCGGAGGCATTACTTTTCAGCATGCCCTCGTACGTTTTCTTAGGAAATGAAACTGCAAGCACATAAACTATTCAGTCCACATATGCTGTCTGGGAAGTACATTGCGTGTAAGCAGTTTCCCTGTAATCGTTATTTATAACTTTTTATTTTTGCAAGAAGTTAAATGGAAAAAATAAACGTGTCACAAGCCCGTAACGCACAACAAAAAACTCAGCTCAGGTTTCATAAATTCCAGAGAGCTTTACAAATCAAATACATTGTGGAACCTTATATAAACCACTGTCTTGTTCTGTATTATTTGTTGTGTTAGTACTGCTCGTCAGTAAGGTCAGTTAGTGCTTGCGCGACAATGTGACTCGTTTCAGTAAGTTCAAAAAATGGTTCAAATGGCTCTGAGCACTATGGGACTCAACTGCTGAGGTCATTAGTCCCCTAGAACTTAGAACTAGTTAAACCTAACTAACCTAAGGACATCACACACATCCATGCCCGAGGCAGGATTCGAACCTGCGACCGTAGCGGTCTCGCGGTTCCAGACTGCAGCGACAGAACCGCGCGGCCACTTCGGCCGGCAGTAAGTTCAGTAAGAGGTGTTGTAGGTATGTCGATGGCGGACTTGAGAAATAATGCTGACGAGCGTTGGAGGACCAATAACTTTCATAACAATTCAGTGATGAACAAGAACAGCATTGACGCTGTTGGTTTAACACTCCCATCTCTGTGACGGTTCAGAAAATTTCAATCTTGGTCTGTGCAATGCGATCTGACCGAATTGTTTTCATGGTGATAGCCATGGTTTTGAATAACAAAAAAATGTGTGAAATCTTATGGGGCTTAACTGGTAAGGTCATCAGTCCCTAAGCTTACACACTACTTAACCTAAATTATCCTAAGGACAAACACACACACCCATGCCCGAGGGAGGACTCGAACCTCCGCCGGGACCAGCCGAGGACCTAATTAAATATAACATTTTATCACTAATAAGCGAAGAGACCCATAATTGTTCGATTACACTGTTGACGACAAATAATTTGAAACAATAACTACGGTAAAACATCTAGGAATATCTACCTTGCGCGGTCTAAAACGGAATGACCACATACTAATACGTACACTAAAGATGCAAAGAAACTGGTACACCTGTCTAATATCGTGTAGGGCCCATGCGAGCAAGCAGAAGTGCCGCAGCACGACTTAACATGGACTCGACTAACGTCTGAAGTACTGCTGGAGGGGATCAGCCGAACAGTCGATGACTGCAGCGCCTGAGACTGCTCGGCTAATGCCGCGCGGCTTTTGAAGAACATGTTTATTCCATCTCTTATGGTAGTGGTTTGAAGTGCTCTCTCAGAAAGTTTTAAAGTGTAATGTGTCTTCACTGTTGCCGGCCGAAGTGGCCGTGCGGTTAAAGGCGCTGCAGTCTGGAACCGCAAGACCGCTACGGTCGCAGGTTCGAATCCTGCCTCGGGCATGGATGTTTGTGATGTACTTAGGTTAGTTAGGTTTAACTAGTTCTAAGTTCTAGGGGACTAATGACCTCAGAAGTTGAGTCCCATAGTGCTCAGAACCATTTTTTTGTCTTCACTGTTCTCATTTAAATACTTAAGGAGGACATCACTTTTTTCTCTTTTCGGGCGGAGGCTGCCTGCATGTTGATAAGAGGTAGTTCCGATGTTTGCTGAGATACGGGAAAGTGATTCACACTCAGTTGTTTCTCAACATTATCGTAGACGTTGCTGCAGATTCCTTTATTGGGTTCCCGCCGTCACTTTAGGAGAATTTTGCATGTTACAAGTATGCGGTGTAACATCTGGAAGAGTGTTCCTTCCATCCTACACACATTCTAGAAATGTCAACCAGTCCCAGTAGCTAGTTCTCTTCTGTTCTGCAGCAGATCCTGTGATACATATTTCATCTTCTCTCACTGTTCTCTAGTGATCACGGATACTCTTCTACCGTGTTTGGCACTCATTCACTAGAATGTAGCTTGCAACGCATTAGACTCTTCCAGAACCAGTCGGCTTGTCAGCCTTGAAGTAAAGCGTTGGCGCACTACAAATTGAGCTCTGTCGGAAAACACCTTCACTTTTTGTGTGTTCAGTGGACGACGCAGTACGCCGGTCATATTACGTATTACGTGGCGCAAAATATCTGCTCCTAGGAAAACCCGGCTTCAGTAAGCGTGAAAGTGTCACGGAGATGCTGATCCAATTGCAGTGGCATACGCTACAAGAGAGGCGTTCTGCATTACGGTGTGATTTATTGCATAAAATCCGAGAGCATGTCTACCGACACATTGCTTCGTCTTATGCGTATCTCGAGAAAAGATAGCGAATGTTATTACTTTTCCTACGCGTCATTCGGGAGCGGAGCAGGTAAAAAAGGGGAGAGGGGGTAGGAATTGACATCAGCAGCCTTTTCAGTAGTTTCACGGGCAACAGTCTGAATGATTGTCTGATCTGGCCTTGTAAAATTAATCAAAACAGACTTGCTGTGCTGGTACTGCGAACGGCTGAAAGCAAGGGAAACTACAGCCGTAATTTTTCCCGAGGGCATGCAGCTTTACTGTATGGTTAAATGATGATGGCGTCCTTTTGGCTAAAATATTCCGGAGGTAAAATAGTCCCCCATTCTGATCTGCAGGCGGGCACTACTCAGGAGAACGTCATTATCAGAAGAAACGAAAATGGCTTTCTACGCGTCGGAGTGTGGAATTCTTTACAGATGATTGGAAAAACTGGCAGAATCCGACCTTGGGGAAGATCCATTTGGATTCCGTAGAAATGTTGGAACACGTGAGGACCCTACGACTTATCTTAGAGGATAGATTAAGGAAAAGCAAAGCAACGTATCTAGCATTTGTAGACTTAGAGAAAGCTTTTGACAATGTTGACTGGAATACTCCCTTTCAAATTCAGAAGGTGGCAACTGTAAAATACAGGGAGCCAAAGGCTATTTACAATTTGTACAGAGAGTCGAGGGGCATGAATGGGAAGCAGTGGTTGGGAACGGAGTGAGACAGGGTTGTAGCCTATCCCCGATGTTATTCAACCTGTATATTGAGCAAACAGTAAAGGAAACAAAAGAAAAATTTGGAGTAGGAATGAAAATTCATGAAGAAGAAAATAAAAATCCGAGGTTTACCGGTGACATTGTAATTCTGTCAGAGACAGCAAAGGACCTAAAAGAGCAGTTGAACGAAATGGACAGCGCCTTGAAAGGAGGATAGAAGATGCAGATCAACAAAAGCAAAACGAGGATAATGGAATGTAGTCGCATTAAATCAGAATTAGATTAGGAAATGAGACACTTAAGGTAGTAGATGAGTTCTGCTATTTGGGGAGCAAAATAACTGATGATAGTCGAAGTAGAGAGGATATAAAATGTAGACTGGGAATGGCAAGGAAAGCGTTTCTGAAGAAGAGAAATTTGTTAACATCGGGTATAGATTTAAGTGCCAGGAAGTCTCTCTTGAAAGTGTTTGCATGGAGTGAAGCCATGTATGGAAGTGAAACATGGACGATAAATACTTTAGGCAAGAAGATTAATGAGGCTTCCGAAATGTGGTGCTACAGAAGAATGCTGAAGATTAGATGGATAGAACACGTGACTGATGAGGAGGTACTGAATAGAATTGGGGGGGAAGAGGAATTTGTGCCACAATTTGACTAGGAGAAGGGATCGGTTGGTAGGACATTTTCTGAGGCATCAAGACATCAGCAATTTAGTATTGGAGGGCAGCATTGGGGGTAAAAATCGTAGAGTGAGACCAGGAACTGAATACACTAAGCAGATTCAGAAGGATGTTGATTGCAGTAGGTACTTAGAGATGAAGAAGCTTTCACCGGATAGACTAGCATGGGGAGCTGCATCAAACCAGTCTCTGGACTGAAGACCACAACAACACAAAGAAGAGTCGATGCTTGCGCCTCTGACTCTAAGAGACAAAGCATATTGATTTAGAGAGTTCGGCTACTTAGTGGACGTGAGCCTCCTTGCACGTGTGACAGGAGGAAGCGGACGGAATCCGTGAGCGGAGGCGGACAAGGCAGGGGCAGCAGGGCTGGATGAAAGCGGGCCGGTTACGTGATCACTTCCTGCTCTGGCGCTGGCGACAGCCGGTTTCTGACGCCCTTCCATTCCGACACACCGCTGATCGCTTCTCTCGTAATGTACACTTTACATAAACCTGTAAACTTGTCAGCCTTGCTTATCCCGAGTCCCGGGGAGAATCTTCTCTTCGGCCGCACTCGGGGTACACTTGACATGCCGGAACAGTATCTGTTTCCTGGTACGTGAAACTCAAAAGTATTCCCATACTCGGCGAATGAGCGTAGGGGAACAGATACAGAAATACTGCGTCGCCGTTCTTGGCAAGCTCCTAGTGGAGGTGGTTTGTTATTACCTTCATCCCATCTGTTATCAAGTGTTAAATGTGTATCTGTTTCGTGTGGATGACTAGTTGTACGCTGTAATGTGGGGTTTGTGTTACGAATGGAGGGAAGGGAATGGTGCCGGCGCACAGCCTACTCCTCTAGAACAGCATCAAGTGAGTCACCGAGCTTAATGCCGCATTCGACGGACGGATCACCATCAACAGTGTCACATGCCCTCACTTTGATACACTGCGGACAGGTTAGTGATCAATCTCCTCCCCTTGCACGCCAAACCTGGCAGTGAAAATCTTGCACCATAAGGGTTCGAACCGGCATACCTCACAGTCCACCGTCTCACAGAAGCGTGGAATAGCGACCTAGGCTATGCAGGTGGTTTCCCGATAACCCGCGCGGTGTTTGTTACCGTCAAATTTTTAGAAAATGAAAATTTTTATACTCCACCCAACCGTTACAGAGTATGGTAAAGTGATGATGATAAGAATAATTTGAGTGGTGGCATAGCACGTTAGGATGTGTACAGGGGAAGGAATTGGATTCCGTTGCTTTTTTTTCTTCGCCAGCACAAGCTGCAGCAAAGCTGCAGACCTGGTACAGAAAATGTTATCAATTGAATTCATTGAAACGTACCGAAGCAATGGAGGTGGGGTGGGGTGGGGTGGGGGGGAGACAAAGTAGATGAAATGTAATTACATTTCATTATTTCATGAAATTTAACGTGCTTAAATTACGGATGAACGATCGCAGTGATGTGTAAAACTTTTATTTATTTATGAAATCTTCACGGGTTGTCAGCCGAGTAGCGTCGTCGTCTCGTAGCAACTTTTCGCGATCACTTCGCCTGAAGATGATGCAGACGCATTCCATCGAAACGTTGCTACGAGACGTCGACGCTACTCGGCTGACAACCCGTGAAGACTTCATGTATGAAATTCGCCGAGAAAGCCTGCACTCACACACAAAATTTTTATTGTAATGTCAAGATCATTTAACTCAATAACGTAAAAGGATTTCAACTGCACTTTACGGTCATATTCGGGCCAATTACACTTTTAAGACAAAAACAGGACGCACCAGAAGTAATTACCCGAATAGGACGGAAATCGGTAGATGTGATACACTTGTACAGACCAAAGAATTATTCAAATTTCAGAAAGTTCGAATGATTTATTCGACCTGGTATCATTGACTGGAGTAGAATTGATGAGTTCTGCTTCGAAATGAGCGCCGATGACCAGCCAAGATATGTTCGAAGGGCCCCCCTGACAGTGGGATGCCTACCTGACTGTATGACCCGACCACCTGCAGTGAAGGTCTGTGGTGCCATTTCTTTTCATAGCACGCCCCGTTTGGTTGTAATCCGCTGCGCCCTTACAGCGCAGCGGTACGACGACGAGATTCTACGCCCCTTTTGTTGTTATTCGTGGTAAGCCAATATGGGCTTACATTTCAGAGAGGTAATTCCCGCCCACACACTGAGAGTGTTTCTACTGCTTATCTTCGTGGTTGCCAAACATTACTTTGGCCAGCAAGGTTTCTGGATCTCTCAAACTGAGAACGTTTGGAGCATTCTGGGCAGGGCCCTACAATCATCTCAGGATTCTGACGATCTAACCCGCCAGTTGGACAGAGTCTGACACTATATCCCTCAGGAGGACATCCCACAACTGTCAGTCAATACCAAGACGAATAACTGCTTGCCTGAGGGTCAGATACGGACCAGCGCGTTGCTGACTTCATTTTTTGGAGCTCTCTCTCTTGAATAAATCATTAATTTTTCTGAAGTTGTGATCATTTGTTGCCGGCCGCGGTGGACTAGCGGTTCTAGGCGCTCAGTCCGGAACCGCGCGACTGCTACGGTCGCAGGTTCGAATCCTGCCTTGGGCATGGATGTGTGTGATGTCCTTAGGTCAGTTAGGTTTAAGTAGTTCTAAGTTCTAGGGGACTGATGACCACAGATGTTAAGTCCCATAGTGCTCAGAGCCATTTGAACTTTTTTTTTTTGATCATTTATTTGTATGTACTTGTACATCAAATTACCGATCTCCGCTCCATCCAGATAATTCCGTGCATCGTGGTTTTTTTTTTTGCATTAAAGTGTAATAGCAAAGAGAATTAATTCATCAGAAAAGATCAGTAGGTTAAAATACTACATAGAATGAAATTTACATAACATACCTCATGGTCGTTACAGCAGTAACTTATCATAGCACTGAATCATAACTTTCCATAATGAATTCTATGAATGCTGTACAAACCTATTTTGAAATTTATTGAATATATCTGTAATTGTTGTTGCAAGCTGCGCAAACCTGCGCGCATGGTGATAAATTAATGCGCTATGTTCGTACAGCACCCGTAACGCAAGATGATTTTTAATGAACGGATGAGTTATTCTTTGATGAGGCGTAGCTACGATTGGTTTTTGTACTCTTGCTAAATATAGGTGTAAGGTTTACCAAGTGTATAACAAAATTACGCACCTCTCTTCGTAATGTCATTGCATACGAATTATCATACGTACCTCAGTGTACTGAACGTCCTTGACGATCTCCTTACTATGGATACACGACCCAAAAGCTTATCTAATCTAAACAAATATTTCTGCCAACACCACCATCGGTATTGTTTCGCTGTTGGCAGTGATTATAATGTTTTGGCTCATAAGTGTATCTTAGAGCTGTTTAGCTGAGATACTTATGTTTTTAAGAGTGGTGTTGTATATAATGACTCACTTAAGACGAAACAACCTTTTAATCGCTCAACCCTCAAAATTCTGAAACAATGCTTCTGACAGGTGATAGTAACCATAGAGACACGTAATTCTGTTCCACAACTATTATCCTTAACTCTTCCGTCAACCGAGATGATAAAGCAATTTTGATTTTTGAAATCGAGCGGTATACTTTTCTTAACACAATTCGAAAGCTTTCGAAAAGACGTGTACAATAACAGTGTTATAGCGCTTGTTAACCTTGGCGTCCAGACTTCTCACGAAAGCGTCAGTAATATGTTAAAATTGAGAAGTATGGTGGCTGCAGTCCAATGTTGGGTTGTAATCATCGCTAAGCGGGTCTCTCGTGCTTACACTCTGTCACTATACACAAGAAGATAGGCCAATACTACGAAGTTAAATCATAGTACCTGTTAGCTCCACACGACAGATAATTTGGTAGTTCAATTTCTTGTAAAGTGGTCTTACCTAAAATGTTTCAGATATGTGATCGGAGTAATGTCCTGATAATTCTTACAAGTGCCTGGGCCATTGGGCACTGGCGAACCGGATAAACCCTATACTCTCGCACTGCTGTTTTTTAATTTTTTTTACAGTGAATATATACAAGTAGCATACGTAAACTCTCCTTGTTGGTGTACATGTCCGCAGGCAAACACGAATGAGGTGTCAGATGATAAAACGTCTTGCTAATTCTGTTGAGCGTACAAGTAAAATATCAAAAGCCTTAATAAATCTCTGGAGCCTGACGTGAGGATCCCAACTGCCTTGCCTCTAAAGTGGAAGACGTTATTCAGTACTTTTTCTAAATGTTTCATCGCCATCATTTATAAGCTTTTCAAAAGTTTTGGAATTTCGTTAAGAAAGTGTACCGTTCCACTATAAAAATTGTTTGGTTTTTGTTCTCTTGGTAAATATAGGAGTAAGGTTTATCAAGTGTGTAACAAAATTACGCACCTCTCTTCGTAATATCATTTATAGAAAGCATCGTTTCGGTGTCTTCGCAGTTCACAAAATAAAATGGTTCTTATACCTTTCGCGACTGACCCTCGGTAACTCGGATATCTATGATATAATATTAGTTAGTTCGTAGTGGATTTTACTTAATTTATGTTCTAATCTATAACGAATCATCAGAATATCATTTGATAACTGCATTTCATTTTACTGTTGCTCGTCAAACGTATATTCCATTAACGTACAACTTTTTCTCAGAAGAGCTACAGATTGCACAGCTTTTTGAAATTGCAGTAGGTTGAGTCCACTCTCTCATAACTTATTTTTATACCCTATGTAACTGTTTGGTCCAAAATGAGAGTAAAATTCACCTTTCTCAGTAACGTTCTGCATGCGGCTTCGGACTCGAATTACGATATATTGTACCATTCCTAGCTCTGGGCAATTAGAAACCTCAACGCAGTAAGTTCAGAAAGGAGTGGTGGATGTTTCCTCAGCATGCAAAGTTGAAATACAATAGACAAAGAAAAAGAACACTGATATTCTGTTCGTTTGCTCGGTAAGTTCAATGGGAGTGTGTTATCTCCTTGAAGTGTGCTTGCTTTACATGCACATGTTAGTCAACAATATGGCGCTTCGGTCGGCTTATCGTGAGCTTTTATCGTAATATTTCACGAGGACACGCTGGGCCATCTACATCTACATCTACATACATACTCCGCAATCCACTATACGGTGCGTGGCGGAGGGTACCTCGTACCACAACTAGCATCTTTTCTCCCTGTTCCACTCCCAAACAGAACGAGGGAAAAATGACTGCCTATATGCCTCTCTACGAGCCCTAATCTCATCTTTGTGGTCTTTCCGCGAAATGTAAGTTGGCGGCACTAAAATTGTACTGCAGTCAGCCTCAAATGCTGGTTCTCTAAATTTCCTGAGTAGCGATTCACGAAAAGAACGCCTCCTTTCCTCTAGAGACTCCCACCCGAGTTCCTGAAACATTTCGGTAACACTCGCGTGATGATCAAACCTACCAGTAACAAATCTAGCAGCCCGCCTCTGAATTGCTTCTATGTCCTCCCCCAATCCGACTTGATAGGGATCCCAAACGCTCGAGCAGTACTCAATAATAGGTCGTATTAGTGTTTTATAAGCGGTCTCTTTCAAAGATGAACCACATCTTCCCAAAATTCTACCAACGAACCGAAGACGACTATCCGCCTTCCCCACAATTGCCATTACATGCTTGTCCCACTTCATATCGCTCTGCAATGTTACGCCCAAATATCTAATCGACATGACTGTTTCAAGCGCTACACTACTAATGGAGTATTCAAACGTTACAGGATTCTTTTTCCTATTCATCTGCATTAATTTACATTTATCTATATTTAGAGTTAGCTGCCATTCTTTACACCACTCACAAATCCTGTCCAAGTCATCTTGTATCCTCCTACAGTCACTCAACGACGAGACCTTCCCGTACCCCACAGCATCATCAGCAAACAGCCGCACATTGCTATCCACCCCATCCAAAAGATCATTTATGTAGATAGAAAACAGCGGATCTACCACACTTCTCTGGGGCACTGCAGATGATACCATCACCTCTGATGGACACTCACCATCGAGGACAACGTACTGGGTTCTATTACTTAAGAATTCTTCGAGCCACTCACATACTTGGGAACCAATCCCATATGCTCGTACCTTAGTTAGGAGTCTTGATAGTATTTACACAGCTGTCTTGAAAACGTTCGTAGTGCGAACTGCTCTCCTTAGTCACCACTGTACTTCTGTACCGTGTCGTCACTGCGTGTTCCCGATAACGCTCACGGGAGGCAAAGTGCAATAATACTGTGGTCAGGTAGTAGGCGCAGCGTGTTTTGATTTTACAGTAAGCGAGGGCGTTTATAGCAATTGTAAAACTGTGCGACGTTTTGGTACGTACTTTATTGCGGCCGACACGCACCGGGTCGGCGTTCGGCGTAGCGACGATGGTCAGTCAGTTAGTTACTTTCGTGGCGTTTACTTTTCTGAAACCGCGCCACTCGGCATTTTGTATTGTTTATCATGGATTTACGTCGTAAATTTTACAAATGCACTCGGGTGCTGCCATCAGTTGCTGTTGGAGTTGCGTTTGAGGTAAGCTTCTTTGGCCCATTTCTGTTCGTTCTCATATGCTGTCTTTGTATCCAAACTTGCATCATTATAGCTTCATTTGCGTAATTCATTGGGAAATATGATGCCAACAGCAATCCTTTACATGATCTGCATTTTCATTAAATTTAGAATAAAGTGAAGAATCCAGGTTCGACTCCCATTAATGTGAATGAGTTTACCTTGTTGAACTGACGGTAACGGGGTGCACTCATATTGTAAGACCGGTTAAAGTTCGGAACAATGACAACGATGAGAGTAATGGGCCGATTGCAATCAATGCCGCCGTTCAGAGATGAAAATACGGCAGCTGTCAGGTCAGCATCGTGTCAACTTCAGGGCTTAATTGCGGTGTTAGTATTTTGGCTATTAAATAAGCGCTTCTTGGCGTTTCAGCTAGGATCGAAGCCCAGATGTGGACGCAATTTCCCTGCACGTACACCCTCGAAGGTCTTGCTTAACGTCGGCGCGGTATCTCGGCGTCACGCGGAAAAACTTCTGACGTGGCATCAGTATATCCGAAATGGTTCACATAGCTCTAAGCACTATGGGACCTAACCACTGAGGTCATCAGTCCCCTAGAACTTAGAACTACTTAAACCTAACCAACCTAAGGATATCACACACATCCATGCCCGAGGCAGGATTTGAAACTGCGACCGTAGCAACAGCGAGAATGTGGTGTCACCGCCAGACAGCATACTTGCTAGGTGGTATCCTTTAAATCGGCCGCGGTCCGGTAGTATACGTCGGACCCGCGTGTCGCCACTATCAGTGATTGCAGACCGAGCGCCGCCACACGGCAGGTCTAGAGAGACTTCCTAGCACTCGCCTCAGTTGTACAGCCGACTTTGCTAGCGATAGTTCACTGACAAATTACGCTCTCATTAGCCGAGACGATAGTTAGCATAGCCTTCAGCTACGTCATTTGCTACGACCTAGCAAGGCGCCATTATCATTTGCTATTAATCTTGTGATGCATGTACCGTCAGACCGATGTTCACCAATTATGGATTAAAGTTAAGTATTCCAGAAGCTACGTACTTATTTTACTAGTCTCAACTCCTTTAACTATTCCAGACCTCACGCCAGCCTGCGTGAGCTTAAACGCGTGCCTTTCGGCTTCACCTCATAGTGGCTTGGCTGTCTTGCCAAGTCACAACAGAGAATATCCGCGATATATCGACAAGACCACTAGGCGCTTTAGCACACTGTAAGCGCTGTTGAACTCACTGTCTTCCATGTCGTAGTATTCGACGTATCTATAGTCACTGATCCACTCTGCACTCGAGAAAACTGCTATTGCGTGGGATTACTACGACGAGACGCAAACCCATTCCGTACAACAAAAAGAAGTGAATTATCGCTCGCAAATGCTGGCGCTGTCCGTTCCGAGAAGTTCTCTACCGACACACCATTTCGAGATGACAGAGGAACCGCTCCGAACCGGCTGTCTCATGCTTCCTACGGTAAAACACAACTGTAGCACAATACTAGATATTGGCGCTAGATAATACAATACTCCGCTCCACCCATGCAATGTGTCTACACATACCGCCTGCGTAAGCGACCATGTTAAAGGAGGAAGCCCGTCATGACTATAAAACGAGATCAGCGAAAATAAAGCTTTGCTACAATGACGCCCACTATTTTACATGTGACACGTCGGGAGTTCATAAAGAAAATTATACATGACGTTCCACGTTGAGACCGTTACCCAATAAAATGGTGCCCTGTCAGAAGAGTGTACATGTTTCGGGTGTCCTGTAGGCACAATTCTGCTGCGGTAAGGATAACAGGCGCATCGGTGCGTGCAAGTAAAATGACGCGGAAACTGGAAACGTACTCCGTAGTTGAAGTACGTGGGACGGTACGATTCTTAAGGCAAAACATCTAAATTGCACACAGATTCACCTTGAAATTCTGGCAGTATTTGGATCAAATACAATGTCGCGTCCAGCTGAGCGATGGTGCCAAGAATTTGACAAAGGTCGCATAGTCGTGGTCATACTGATCCGCTGTTTAGTCCATCTCCTCCACCATGCGATTTCCATCTTTTCGGCAAGCTGAAAGGACGTCTGAGCGGATTTTCCAACGATGAGGACGTTAACACAGCGATTCCCGAATGGCAGTGTGACAAAGGAGTAGATTTCTATCGTCCAGAAACTGAATGATTGTTGGAACCTTCCGACCATTGTTTACAGAGAATTTGTGACTATACTGAGGAATACTGTCATGTATATCTGTGTCACTCTGGAGTGTAGTGCAGCACTCAGTAGAAGTTACTTGGCCTGTCATGATAATGTGTAACTTACATTTTGAGTCTCCTCATGCAATATATTTGAAAACAAATTTAGCAACTTGCAATTTTCTATAACGGCGTGGCAACATAATTCTCAATAAAATCACTCATATCAGGTGGATCATCAAAGCGAAATTTAGTGCCTGATATTTATCAGTTGTCAATGCAGTATCAGTCAACAACTTCGCTGGAGACTGAGTTGGTGGCTCAGCCCGAAACGCGTGACGTCATACTCGAGCTGTAAGAACTTGTTCTCTAAATGGCGTTGATTGAAGCTACTGGTATTGGACGTTGCCTTCGACCCGTGACGTATTTATGTTGTAAGTGAACAATCAGAGATGTACAGAACTCTGAAAATATTTATTTCGTTTTTATATTAGTTTTTGGAATTTAGGTTGTGGTGATTTGCGGCGTAGCCTTAGGTTAGGTTAGGTTGTAATGTGACATTTTAGTTGCAACTGCGTGACGCCAACGAACGTGATGCCCCAAAAAAACTATAATTTCTGTAATATCACATATTTAAGACACACTGGATTTCACGAGTAGTTTGTCTACCAATTTGATGGCGTCATGGGTCAAAACACAGATAATATTGAGAGGTTCAATATTTCCAAGTGTACCGTACTACTACCGGTATAGCCATGGTGTTACCTATTTTGTAAACGTTTAATCTCCTAGAAACCCATTGCTCTCTTTAGTAACGGTATGGACACATACGTTTCTTAGCTGTTGAACATTGATGAGAAGACAGCTTATAAACCTTCACCAATTAGGATGAAGCTGTGCTCGCAATAAACTGCCCAGATTACAGAGTTTTAGGACGGCGCGATATTACGGACTATCAATTTGAATGAAACAAATTCAACTCGGCTACTTTAAAAAACCATTAAAAAACTACTCTGAAGAAGAAACGGATACTCAACTCAGGTTATTAAGAAACATGTATCCATTTAACGAAAAAGTACATTGTTAATAATTCCTACTCTAGGCCAAATACAAAAATATTTTGGGCGAATATAGTGTCTGTACCCGAATGCCATCGACAAAAATTTGATGATTGCTCTGGAATATTTTCTGAGTACTTTGGTGTAAGAGGTACTTGGTCTTCAGTGTCTCGTTGCAGGGTAATAATGTAATTATGATTTATTCGGTTTACTTCGCCAATTATTTTTTCCACGTGGATGTCGTTGCCGCACAAACATTTCAGCGTAAGGTCATTGTTTCGCTCATCCGTTGTATTTAGTGAAACCATACATGATGTGCTTATCGGTCAACTCGTCAGTAAACCTATCCATATTGCTGTGTATCGCTGTTAATGTTCAACAAACACCTCCCGAAAAACAAACTTGAGAAAGAACTTAGCAGTACTGAATGTATGTTCGGGGGCGAAAAATAAATTTGGCCTTCCTGTTGTCAACAGGAAGCACGATGATTGAATGGTACAAGTTTGTATCCACACAAAGTGCATACCGTCGACATTTACACTGTTCTGTTCTTCATTGCAATATAGATACAAACATAAATAGGGGCAAGAAATCATACGGAATGCAATTGCCGGCCGCGGTGGCCGTGCGGTTCTGGCGCTGCAGTCCGGAACCGCGGGACTCCTACGGTCGCAGGTTCGAATCCTGCCTCGGGCATGGCTGTGTGTGATGTCCTTAGGTTAGTTAGGTTTAAGTAGTTCTAAGTTCTAGGGGACTTACAACCTAAGATGTTGGGTCCCATAGTGCTCAGAGCCATTTTTTGGAATGCAATTAGTCTGTTATGAGAAACCGGCGACTGATAGTACCTAGTATCAAAATACTCAGAAAACATCTCCTAACAACCTCTGAAATTTTCTAGGTAGAATTATAGTCCACACTGTAGTGGTACACGTTGCGCGAACTCCAATGAGAGATACTTCTAACAGTTTCCACAATGGAACCCTGTAACGAAATCTGGAAGAAAATACATAGAGATTCTCGTCGTATGTCAAGTATACCAGCGGAAAGATCCAGTTAATACTTTAACTGCTCAAAGAAATAGTAATATTACCGACGACAGTGCCACTAAAGCGCAATTACTAGACACTGTTTTCCGAAACGCCTGCACCAAAGAAGATACAAGTATGCATTCCAGAATTCGAATGAAGAGCAGCTGCCAGGATGAGAAACATGGGAGTAGATATCTTCGGTGTAGCGAAGCAACTCAAATAACTTAATAAAGGTAAGTCCTCCGGTCGAGATTGTATACCAGTTATGTTCCTTTCGGAATATACTGGTGAAATATCTCAATTTATAGCAGTTACACACAACCGCTCGTTTGGCGAAAAAATCCGTGCCTAAGGACTGGAAACCTGCACGGGTCACATCATACACAAGCTAGGAAATAGAAGTAATTCGCTGAATTATATAGCCATATAAATAACGTCGGTTTGTAGCAAAATTTTGGGACCTACACTGTCCCACATCATCATGAAATACCTTGAAGAAAACGATCTGTCGACACACAACCAACACGGATTCAGAAAATATCGTTCTTGCGAACACAACTAGCTTTTTATTCTCACGAAATAATGATTAATATCGACAGGGGGTGTCGCATTGATCCCATATTTTTAGATTTCCAGAAGGCTTTTGGTACCGTTCCTCATTTCTCCACTTTTGATAAAATTGTGTGCCTACCGAGTATCATCGCAGTTGTCTGACTGGATTCGTGATTTCCCCTAAGAAAGGTAGTAACTGACGGCAAGTCGTCGAGTAAAACAGAAATGAAACCTGGAGTTCCCCAAGGAAGTGTTGTAGACCCTCTGCGGTTACTGATCCATATATAAACGATTTAGGAGATAATATGAGCAGCTCTCTTAGACTGTTTCCAGATTATGCAGTTTATCGTCCAGTAGGAGAGTGCGTTGTACCTAGAAATACATGATGTTTTTTGGTCGGTACTTCAGTCTAGTGACTGATACAGAATCACATGGGATGCGGACTAGATACCGCCATGAGCAGTTGCTACCATTTGCTACAATTTTTGTTTTTCTGGGACATGAGGTTATGTTTTGTGGAGAAATTATAAATATTTCGCGTTGTACACATCTAAGTACTGTTCGTAAGCTAGCAGCAGTGCATTGTTCATTGTTCAGTTGCGTGAAACAGAAAAAGATCTTTTACCATGGAACTTGTCATAGTTGCAAATGAACGCAGTTTCTTTAATGTCTTAAGTTTTACCTGTCTTCACAATACAAATTTGTGTTGGTTGCCAACAGCTTCTATTTCAAAGTGTATTTAATTTGTAACTGGTTTTTGATAATACTTGGCGTAATTCGATTTCACTTACTGATTATTGGGGCGTAGCAGACTAATAATATAACAGAAAACGATTAAAAGCATCACTGGAAAGATTGTGTCGATTGCAACACGTTTTCCCATTTGCGAAAACTTTAATGTCCTGGAGTTCATTTTTGTAGTTTCATAAATAGACAGTAGCACTTAAAAAGTGAATGCCATCATTTAAAAATGGAATACGAAAATATATTAAACTTCTGTTAGAGCTGGCTAGAGACGAATGTCAGAAAACGTACCATCCCTAAACTCATCAGAGGATCAATATGAATTACAAAATTAATTACAAGATATGTAAGTGGCAAGAAAAGCGGCAATTAACCGTGAGCAATAAAAAATGAGTTTCTCCACATCAGCATTAGAAAAAATTCCGCTAAATTTTGGTTTCACAGCAGAACTAAACAAATTAAAAGGGTTCGATATAAAAAATACTTCGAGATTACAGTTACGAACAATTTAAACTGCAATCATCGTATAGGAAGTGTAGTGGGGAAAGATAAGCAAAGACTGCATCTCCTTGGCAGAATACTTGGAAGATGCGACATATTTACAAATAGACTAAAAACACTATGCTTGTCTTCAGGATTACTGCTGCGCGGTAAGGGGTCCTCGCTATGTAAGACTGGTGAATGATACAAAATAGTTCAAAGAAGTACATATAGTTTTGTATTAGCGCGAGGTAGGTGAGAGAACGTCACAGATGTTATAAGCGTCTTGAGGTGGTATTCATTAGAACAAAAGCGTTTTTCGTCACAGCAATATCTTTTCACAAATATCAGTCAAAAACTTTTTCCTCTGAATGAGAGATTACTTCGTTGGCCATCAAAATCAATAGTAATCAGAGTTAGCTCGAAGAGCTTCTCCCACTTTCACTTTTACCACGTGCTAGCCGGCCGCTGTGACGGAGCGGCTCTAGGCGCTTCAGTCTGGAACCACGCGGCTGCTACGGTCGCAGGTTCGAATCCTGCCTCGGGCATGGATCTACATCTACATTTATACTCCGCAAGCCACCCAACGGTGTGTGGCAGAGGGCACCTTAACGTGCCACAGTCATTACCTCCCTTTCCTGTTCCAGTCGCGCATAGTTCGCGGGAAGAAAGACTGCCGGAAAGCCTCCGTGCGCGCTCGAATCTCTCTAATTTTACATTCGTGAGCTCCTCGGGAGGTATAAGTAGGGGGAAGCAATATATTCGATACCTCATCCAGAAACGCACCCTCTCTAAACCTGGACAGCAAGCTACACCGCGATGCAGAGCGCCTCTCTTGCAGAATCTGCCACTTGAGTTTGCTAAACATCTCCGTAACGCTATCACGCTTACCAAATAACCCTGTGACGAAACGCGCCGCTCTTCTTTGGATCTTCTCTATCTCCTCTGTCAACCCGACCTAGTACGGATCCCACACTCATGAGCAATACTCAAGTACAGGTCGAACGAGTGTTTTGTAAGCCACCTCCTTTGATGATGGACTACGTTTTCTAAGGACTCACCCAATGAATCTCAACCTGGCACCCGCTTTACCAACAATTAATTTTATATGATTATTCCAAATCAAAACGTTCCGCACGCACACTCCCAGATATTTTACAGAAGTAACTGCTACCAGTGTTTGTTCCGCTATCATATAATCATACAATAAAGGATCCTTCTTTCTATGTATTCGCAATACATTACATTTGTCTATTTCAAGGGTCAGTTGCCACTCCCTGCACCAAGTGCCTATCCGCTGCAGATCTTCCTGCATTTCGCTACAATTTTCTAATGCTGCAACTTCTCTGTATACTACAGCATCATCCGCGAAAAGCCGCATGGAACTTCCGACACTATCTACTAGGTCATTTATATATATTGTAAAAAGCAATGGTCCCATAACACTCCCCTGTGGCCCGCCAGAGGTTACTTTAACGTCTGTAGACGTCTCTCCATTGAGAACAACATGATGTGTTCTGTTTGGTAAAAACTCTTCAATCCAGCCACACAGCTGGTCTGATATTTCGTAGGCTCTTACTTTATCAGGCGACAGTGCGGAACTGTATCGAAGGCCTACCGGAAGTCAAAGAAAATGGCATCTACCTGGGAGCCTGTACCTAATATTTTCTGGGTCTCATGAACAAATAATGTGTGTGATGTCCTTAGGTTAGTTAGGTTTAGGTAGTCTAGGGGGACTGATGACCTCAGATGTTTAGTCCCATAGTGCTTAGAGCCATTTGAACCACGTGCTAACCGAGAGTTGAACGGTCGAAATATAGCCTGACAGTGGTTCTGCGAACCGTCTACCAAATACGTAAGTGAGAATTGAAGAGTATTCACGTAGATAAAGGTTTATAACACTGCGCTAAATGCGAAATGAGCTGAAAAGTGCTTGCTCACCATTTTGTCGCGTACGTTACAAGCTGTGAGGAAACAACGAGTAGTGTTACGAAGAGCGCGCAGCCGGTGCATTTGGATAAGCTGGTGGCAGCGCCTCGTGGTCAGAGGCGGGCTTTCCCTGGCCGAGGGCGGCAGTGAGAGCGCCGCAGAACCTCGCCGTCCTTGTCCGAGGTGTCTCCTTCCCATCCGCGGCCTCGCACCCGCGTTAAACGGAGCACCGTTTTCTCCCAGCGCCGGGAGCTCGGGAAGCAGCACAACGGAGTCACCCACGAAATGAAAGACAAACAATACAATACTACCCTAGCCACTCCTAGATGCAAGCAGCACTCACACACACACACACACACACACACACACACACACACACACACTCACTCTCTCTCTCTCTCTCTCTCTCTCTCTCTCTCTCTCTGTACATCTATACCTTGTACTCCGCCTTATGGTGTGTAGCGGAGGATACCTTTGGTACCATTGTTTTTTTCCCCCTTCCGTAATTTTTTGGATTTCCTCGTCGCGGTCATTTTGCGATAAGTATGTGGGAAGAAGTAATATATTGCCCGACCCTACTTGGAACATACGTTCTCGAAATTAACACTCCAAGCCCTTAGCGTTGCATGATGCCTCCTCTGTAGAGTCTGCCACCGGAGCATGTTCAGCGTCTACGAGGGCGTGCGAAAAAGTAATGCCTCAGAATTTTATATTGTATTCTCAGCATCGGTTGAGGTATTAGGATACATGTCATGCATTTTCTCGGGCGACTTTTCCGCTTCACTGACGCAAGTTGCAACCCTCTGCCGCTAGAGAACTCTGAATTGTTGTGTGTGACGTGGCAGTGTGTAACGTAACTATGTGGGTGCTTGAGAAAGCCTCAGAAAACCGAAAGCACGAAATCGAAGAGTTCGTCCACACATGGGGCACCCTCTCCTTCAGTACCACAATGGCAGACCACACACGGAGCTGCGACACCTGCAACAATCCGACGCCTTGGGTTTATTGTCATCGTTCATCCTCTATATGGTCCCGACTTCGCCCCATTCAATTTTCGTCTGTTTCCAAAACATGAAGGACTTCACTTTAATAGTGAGGAAGCGGTTCAAGCAGAGTTGAGGGTGTGGCTTCGTCAACAAATCCAAACCTTCTACAGTGACACTATCAACGAACTCTCTCTTGTTGAGACGTGTGTTGGATGCCAGGGTAACTTTAGTGAGAAATAAATATGTAGACATGAAATATAAGGCTGTAGAATGTTAATGACAGCCGGTCGAGGTCGCCGAACGGTTCAAGGCGCTTCAGTCCGGAACCGCGCGACTTCTATGGTCGCAGGTTCGAATCCTGCCTTAGGCATGGATGTGTGTGATGTCCTTAGGTTAGTTAGGTTTACGTAGTTCTAAGTTCTAGGAGACTGATTACCTCCGATGTTAAGTCCCATAGTGCTCAGAGCCATTTGAACCATTTGAATGTTAATGACATTTGTGTTGTTTAAAAAGCTTTAAGAATTTTCACATATAATATCCGGAGGCATTACTTCCCAGATAATCCTCCTGTGTAACGCTCGCTCTCTCTCTCTCTCTCTCTCTCTCTCTCTCTCTCTCCTCTCACTCTCATTAATTCATCTTGATAACGGTCACAGACTGACGAATAATACTCAAGAATCGGTCGAACAGGTATTTTGTAAGCCACTTGAATTCATGGATCAGTTTAAAAAATGGTTCAAATGGCTCTGAGCACTATGGGACTTAACTTCGGAGGTCATCAGTCCCCTAGAACTAAGAACTACTTAAACCTAACTAACCTAAGGACAACACACACATCCATGCCCGAGGCAGGATTCTAACCTGCGACCGTAGCGGTCGCGGTTCCAGACTGTAGTGCCTAGAACCGCTCGGTCACTACTGCCGGCATGGATCAGTTAGGCTGCCTTAAAGAATTTCAGACTGTAATCAGTTTTTCTTATTACACTGAAGCGCCAAAGAAACTGGTATAGGCATGCGTATTCATACACGGAGATCAGTAAACAGGCAGAATACGGCGCTGCGGTCGGCAATGCCTATATAAGACAAGAAGTGCCTGGCGCAATTGTTACATTGATTACGGCTGCTACAATGGCAGGTTATCAAGATTTAAGTGAGTCTGAAAGTGGTGCTATAGTCAGCGCGCGAACGAAGGGAACACAGCATCTCCGAGGTAGCGATGAAGTGGGATTTTCCCGTACGACCATTTCACGGGTGTACCTTGAATATCAGGAATCCGGTAAAACATCAAATCTCCGGCATCGCTGCATCCGGAAAAAGGTACTGCAAGAACTGGATCAACGACGACTGAAGGGAATTGTTCACAGAAGTGCAACTCTTCCGCAGATTGCTTCAGATTTCAACTTTGAGTCATCAACAAGTGTCAGAGCACGAATCATTCAACGAATCCTCAACGATATGGACTTTCGGACCCGAAGGCCCATTCGTGTATCCTTCATGACCGCACGACACAAAGATTTACGGCTCGCCTGGGCCCGTCAACACCGACATTGGACTGTTGATGACTGGAAACATGTTGCCTGGTCGGACGGGCCTCGTTCAAATTGTATCGAGCGGATGGACGTGTACGGGTACAGAGACAACCTCATGAATCCTTGGATCCTGCATGTTAGTAGGAGACAGTTCAAGCTGGTGGAGGCTATGTAATGGTGTGGGGCATGTGCAATTGGAGTGGTATGGGACCCCTGATACGTCTAGATACGATTCTGACAGGTGACACGTAGGTAAGCATCCTGTCCGATCACCTGCATCCCTTCATGTCCATTGTGCATTCCGACGAATTTAGGCAATTCGAGCACGACAATGCGTCACCTCACACGTCCAGAATTGTTACAGAATGGCTACAGGAAAACTATTCTGAGTTTAAACACTTCCGCTGACCACTAAGCTCCCCAGACATGAACATTGTTGAGCATATCTGGGATGCCTTGCAACGTGCTGTTCAGAAGAGATCTCCACCCCTTCGTACTCTTACAGATTTATGGACAGCCCTGCAGGATTCATGGTGTCAATTCCCTCCAGCAGTACTTCAGACGTTAGTCGAGTCCATGTTAAGTCGTGCTGCGGCACTTCTGCTTGCTCGCATGGGCCCTACACGATATTAGACAGGTGTACCAGTTTCTTTGCCTCTTTAGTGTACCTATTAGTATGTGGTCATTCAGTTTTAGATCGCGCCAGGTAGATATTCCTAGATGTTTTACCGTAGTTATTGTTTCAAATTATTTGTCGTCAACAGTGTAATCGAACAATTATTGGTCTCTTCGCTTATTAGTGATAAAATGTTATATTTAATTAGGTCCTCGGCTGGTCCCGGCGGAGGTTCGAGTCCTCCCTCGGGCATGGGTGTGTGTGTTTGTCCTTAGGATAATTTAGGTTAAGTAGTGTGTAAGCTTAGGGACTGATGACCTTAGCAGTTTTTGAACATTTGAATTACGTTCTGGATCAATCGCCGGCCCTGCACCACCCGTCAATCCTCTGCAGCTCCACCTGAATTTCGCTACAGTCTTCTGACGTTGCAACCTTCCTGTAGACATAATCATCGTTGTTCGTGAATAGCCTCATGGACACTCCGACGTCATCCAGAACACCAGTAATATAAACCGTAAACAGTAACCGCCCAATAACACTCCACTGAGGTAGTCCAGAAATTGCATTTGTCGATTTTGTTCCGTCAAGGACCATGTGTTTATTTCTATGTGCAAGTAATTCTTGAATCCAATCACAAATCTGGTCCGATACTTGCTAAACTTGTATTTTGTTCACTATATGATAGTGCGGATCTGTACGGAGTGCCTTCCTAAAGTCAAGGAACGCACGACCAATTTGGGCGTCCTAATTTATGGCGCTCTGGATCTCATGGGCGAACGGAACGAACTGAGTTTCGTAATATCTCTGTTTGCGGAATTGATGGTATAAATTTTCGTTCTCCAAAACAGTCATAGTACACGAGCATAAAACGTGTCCCGTAACTCTACAGCAGGATGATGTCAGCAATATATGTCTGTAGTTATATGCATCTATCCGACGATCCTTCTTCAAAACGTTTCTTTCGCATAACGTTTTCCTTATCGAGACACAATAAAAGTTGTGATTTCTTTTTAATCGAACGTTGTGCCTTTTAAGGGTATTCGACATCTCTTGAAAAGAAGAGTGGAATGATACACGCTATCTGATAAAAAGTATCTGGACAGACTTGCGTTGTGCGGAATTGACCACTGGATGTCACGAGAGGGGCACCCGTCAGTATATGTAAAAGGAGGCTGGGAGTATTGTGTTGTCAGTAGAGAATCAGTAACAGCTGAAAGGGTCAATCAGCAGATCTCAGTCGTAGACTAGTCATTTGATATCACTTGACTAACAAATCAGGCAGAGACATTTCTAAAGCTGTTCAAGTCGACTGACTGTTGATTTGACAGCGAAGGGGAAACGTGAAGGAACAACCACAGCTAAACAAAGACCAGGCAGATAACATGTAATGACCGACAGGGACCGTCGAGCATTTCACAGGGCGATTGTAAGAAATAGCATGAAATCAGCGAGAGGGATCACTCGTGAATTCCAAAGTGGAACCAAAAGTCCAACTAGCACGATAACAGTGCATAGGAAGTTAAAAAGAATGGGGTATATTGATCGAGTAGCTCCGCATACTACTGCACTCAGCGCTAAGTGACGTTTGAGATGGTGAAAAGGGCGACACCATTGGACAGAGGACGACTGGAAACAAGTGATTTGGAGTGATTATCTCGTGGCAATCCGTTGGAAGGGTTTGGTATTGGTGAATGCCTGGAGAACCTTACCTGCCATTATATATAGTGCCAACATCAGAGGTGGTGGTGTTACTGTATGGGAGTGTTTTTTGTCGGTAGCGTACGGGCCGCTTATTGCGCTTGTGAAATCGCTACATGCGGAAGAACATGAACACATTTTACAATATCGTGTATTGCGTGCATCACAGAAACAGTTCAGAGGCGACCACTGAATGCGTCAGCACGACAATGCACCCCATCTTCTTAAAGCAACATGTGTAAGGCAATGGTTTGTAGATAACCATTCCTACAATGGACTTTACCGGCCAGAGTCTCGACCTGAACCCAATGGAACGCCTTTGGAATGAGTTAGAATGTAGTTTACGCTCCACACCCCAGCGTCCAACATCACGATCTTCTCTGGTTTCAACTCTTGAGGAAGAATAGGCTGCAATCCCTTAACAAACGTTCAGACACCTAAAATGTTTAATATGTACTTCAGCATGTGCTGTTATTAGTTCACTCCACTTTTCTCAAGCTAACAAATGCCGCTAAGAAGTAGACAGTTGCATTTAATACTATAGATGCTTATATCAGTGGAAACAAGAATTTTATTCGTATACCATGGTTTAGAGTCCACGTTAAACTGTAGTTCTTAAAACTGGGTGGGTAAAGCAGTCCAAACCTCAGGGTACTAAAAGAAATCCGATAAATTTTGGGTATACGATAAATCGCACAAATCTAAGGGCTGTCAAATCGACTAAATACCTAGGGATTAAAATTATTGAAAAGACCATATAGATAATATTGTGGGGAAGGCGAAACATAGTCTTCGCTTTGTTGGCAGAACACTTAGAAGATGCGACAAACCCACTAAAGAGACAGCATACATTACACTCGTCCGTCCTCTGCTGGAATATTGCTGCGTAGTGTGGGATCCTTACCAGGTAGGATTGACGGAGGACATCGAAAAAATGCAAAGAAGGGCAGCTCGTTTCGTGTTATCGCACAATAGGGGTGAGAGTGTCACAGATATGATACGCGAGTTGGGGTGGCAGTCACTGAAACAAAAGTGGTTTTCTTTCCGGCTAGATCAATTTACGAAATTTCAATCACCAACTTTCTCTCCCGAATGAGAAAAATATTTTGTTGACACCCACCTACGTAGGGACAGATGATCATCATAATAAAATAAGAGAAATCAGAGCTCGAACGGAAAGATTTAGGTGTTCCTTTTTCTCACGCGCCATTCGAAAGTGGAATGGTAGAGAAGTAGTTTGAAAATGGTTCGATGAACCCTCTGCCAGGCACTTAAGTGTGAATTGCAAAGTAACCATGTAGATGTAGAGAGAAGGCAACGGCGTAACACTTGAAATATGCCATTGCGGTGTTCGAACCAACATTCCCTTTGAGGCAGCCTTACCTTCTAGCAGGATATTCGCCTGTTCGCGTAATAATATTTGCCAAAATTCTCGTTTAGCGTCCTTGAATCTACTGTGTAGTGTTGAGAATTTAATGACTTCATTACTGCCAGCAGCCTATGATACTCGAGGCCGCTTTTGCGAGACCGCGGAAAGTATTGTCTGCTCTTCGATCAACTAGGATGTAGATGATCAACAGCGCGCGCGCACACGGGCGTGCTGCTGGCCTGCCTCGGTCTCAGATTCGTTTGTTCATTTCATTCTTCGCAGTCTCACCGCCCGCTTATGTGAGTGCTTTTCAAACCGAAAGATCGTTTTCGCGTTTATTTGGACGAAATTCCTTCTCAGAGATAATGCACATTCGTAAAAACTGCATGAAACCGATACGGGTGAATTCTTGACATTCCCTTTTCGTAGAAGAACGCTCGCAGAGCCTTTGTGCCCATCGTTTCTGGAAATTTATATTTCAGTCTGACAAGGGATCATCATACCTGTAAATCACCGATTTTGATGAGTCTTGCGCATGTTGTAGAGAGACCAGTGCTGACTAGAGGCTTTTTATGCAACTGACCGTGCCGCGTGGGATTAGCCGAGCGGACAGTCGGCTCGCAGCCGTGCTAGCGTGCGGAGCTGCTCCGCGCGCCTTCCGACGTTCCGCTCTCGGCGGTGTTTACTTCCGCGTCGCGGTATTTGTGTCTATCGAGTCCAGTACTAACGTACACCATGGCGCACTCGTACCGCCGTGCAACGATCAAAGTAACGTTTCAGGCCGAACATCCAAGACCTACTTTTGAACCCCCAGGACGTACTAGGCATACATTTTTCCATCACTGGAAGTGTTGTCTACATCAAGATGTCGACGGAGGAACTTTGCAATGACATCATTCACCGTCATGCCACCGGACTGAAATTTAAACACTCTGATGGACATATGGGTGCTGTGACAGTCGCCCATGCTGGATTCGGTCTCCGGACATTGCGGGTGTTTGAGCTCCCGTTCGAGGTGCCTCAGGATGTGGTCATTGCCGCTTTCCAACCATATGGCACCGTCTTGGGTCACGTCGCGGAGAAGTGGCAAACATTTACCACCTACCCCATATTAAATGGCGTCCGGCAAATAAAAATTGAGCTGACGAAACATGTCCCATCGTACCTGCTGATTGGCGGTGTGAGGGCCATCGTCATGTATGATGGACAGCCACGAACGTGCGCAGGATGTGGCCAGGAGGGACATGTACGTTCCGAATGCTTACACCGCCGTTTAATACAGACGCCGTTACGTGAAGAGACCCAGGCTTCGACGGTCACGTCCTTACCCATCACCTACGCCAAGGTTGCACAGGACCCCGTCGTACCAATCTCGATTGCGTCAGCAGCTTCGTCAACGCCACCCGCCGCAGCACAACGCGCCGAGGACACAAGCACGGCGTCGCCTCCAGTGCTCGCTTCAGGACCGTCCGGTTTGCAGACCGAAACCGATGTTCGTGTAGGAACCATGGACGTCGACCTCGGTGTCGTACCGACGTCTGCCTTTGTCCAGACGGGTTCGGCATCAGACGACGGGCGACCACATTCTGATTCAGAAGGCCACATCAGAAAACAGCGGTCGCCTCGCAAACACAGGAAACGACGACGAACGCCTTCCGATGACGCCCTTTCTCAGACGGCCCCACGAGATGTCGACCTGATATCTGACGGTGATCTCCCACATTGCGTCCAGTCACGCGATGTGGCAGCAACAGGCGCCCCTCCTGTGACGCCTACTCTCCCAGCCAGGGACGTGTCCTCGCCGTTGTCCACGAATGATGCCGGCGGTCCCCCTGCCACTCATGTTGCGGAATCCACAACACCCGTTCCGGAAGTACGTGACCGTCACATGTCCACGTCGTCAGCTTCCTGGGCCGATGACGTTGAAGAAGAAGCGAAACAGACTGCCAGCGTGTCTGCACAGGAGTCCACCTCGGCGACACTGGGGCTGGCGCCCCGCCAGTAATTATCACCACCGCGGGACCACCGGCGGGTCTCCACCTGCCGGCTACTTCTACCGCACGTTCTGCAAATACTGAGGATGGCCGCACACAGCGATATCGTATCGCCACGATGAATCTTGCCACCATTCGTGCCCACCATAAACTGGCCATGTTCAGAGACACTATTTACTCTGCGGATGTGGATATAGCACTCTTACAAGAGGTGTTTGTGGCTGACTTCCTAGTTCCCACCGGATACAACGCCCATGTTTCCCCCGCATCCGATACTGGTAGCGGCGTCGCCATCCTGCTACGCGACGGACTCCCTGCAGAGGACGTCATCTACCTCCCCACTGCGCGAGGTATGGCCCTCACACTGTTCGGCGTGCGTATTATTAATATCTACGCTCCGTCCGGCACTGGCCGCCGTCATGACCGACAAACTTTTTTTGCCGAAAGCGTCACGCCCCTATTCACCGGTCCGCAGGACGATTTGGTACTCGGTGGGGATTTTAACTCGACACAAGAGCCCGCGGACCAACTCCCGCGACATTCCCCTTGCGCATCTCTCTCAGTGGTCATCGACCGTCTCCGACTTGTTGACACATGGAAGAAGCTCCACGGAATTCAACCGGGCTATACATTCTACACCTCTCACTCGTCAAGCCGCATAGATCGCATCTACGTTACCCGCTCCCTTGCTGATGGCACACGTCATGCGGAAGTCTGGCCCTTGGCCTTTTCAGACCATGATGCGTACCTCTGTGACGTCACTCTCGCCCGACAGCAAGTGTGGCATAGTCGTGGTCTGTGGAAACTCAATGTCGCTCACCTGACCTCCTCAGACTGTCGCCGTATGGTCGAAGAAGCGTGGGCACGCTGCCACCATCGTCGAGAAGCCTATGACTCCACCTTATCATGGTGGCTCTCCTGTGCAAAGCCGACCCTCAGGAAGACTCTGATGAGTTATGGGAAGGAATTAAAGGCGTGGCAAACTAATACCTTGCACTTCTACTACACCATTCTACGGGACTGTACGACGATGCCTTTCTCGCCAGCCCGGCAGTCGATGGTCCATCGCACGAAGGCGCAGATCTCCTTGATCATGCGGCGTAACTTGGAACCCACTGTAGTCCGTTCTCGAGCTTCTAAACGAATCCCTCAAGAACGTCCGTCGATGTACCACCTCCTTCAGGAAAGACAACGACGACGACGAGCTCTGATCCCAGTCCTCACTGATGTGGAAGGGCGCCGGCACGACACCCAACAAAGCATCGGTCGTGCTCTCCATGCTCATTTTGCCGGGCTATACGCAGCCGTACCGCATTCTGCAGCACTGATCACAGAAGTCGCTCAGCTTACTACGAACACTCTTCCAGAGGATGCAGTGCATGACCTCCAAGACGACGTAACCACCGATGAAGTGCTAGACGCTATCAAGGCGGGTTCCGATAACAGATATCCTGGACCTGACGGTATCCCCATCGAATTTTATAAAAGTTTTCGCTATTTGTTGGCTTCCACGTGGACGGCAATCGCACAAGAGCTGATGTCACCGATGACAGTGGTCCCGAACGCCTTTCTAGAAGGAATTATTATCCCCGTACATAAACCGCGCGGGTTATCGAGGGTCCAGGACTATCGACCAATTACTTTGCTCAACAGCGACATGAAAATATTCACACGGCTACTGGCATCGCGACTCAAGAAGGTCGCCTGTTACGTCACATCCTGCGACCAGACTTCCCTAGGAGGCGACAACAACACCGTACGGCCCTTTGCCGTTACAGAGACATGATAGCATTAGCGCATCATCAGCGTCTCCCTGGCGCCTTGGCTTCACTGGACTTTAGCCAGGCTTTCGACCGTGTTGACCACTTCTATTTACGGACAGTTCTTCAGCATATGGGTTTTCCTGGCGGTATTGTAACGGTAATTATGCGCCTGTTGAGTAGTGCAACCTCTAAAATCATGTACAATGGTCGTTTTACACCGTCCCTGGTCATCGCACGATCTGTACGTCAAGGATGCCCTCTTTCCACGATTTTGTATGCTTTCGCCTTGGAACCCCTGCTCCAGGGCATGCGCCAACGTTGGAAGGCATGGCTGTGCAAGGCCACCGTTTTTGTTGTACAGCCTACGCAGACGACATAGTACTATATCTGCGCAGTGAAGATGAAGTACGAGCAGCACTGACGTGGGTGGCGACTTACGGCGAAGCGTCGGGGAGCTGCCTCAACGTGTCAAAATCCAAGGTCCTGCTCATTGGTGAGGGCTTGCCGGAGAGATGCGCTGCCCCCCTTAGTGTCGCCGCCACCATACGGTGTCTTGGACTTGATTTCACAGCAGATCTGCGCCGCTCAGCGACTATCAATGGTAGACGCTTGCTACAGACAATCAGAGCAAATCTCGCAGATCACCGGCTACGAGCTCTCGACGTTATCCAACGCGCGCAGTACGTGAACATGTATCATGCTTCCCGTATACCACACGTGGCTCAAGTACTACCAGTCCCAAATCTCCTGGCGCGACGACTGTTGATGGCTTTCGGCTCCTTCGTCAGCTCGGGGATGTTATTCAAGGTGCAGTATGAATCCCTTGCACTGCCACGAGATCGTGGCGGGGTGGGACTCATCCACGTGCAGACTCGTGTCAAGGCACTATACGTCAGCTCCCAACTAAAACTTTGGCATCGTTGCCCGCAGAGCCTTACTAGCCTCCTGCTTCACAACTTTGCACCGGCCTCCTTGTCCGCCCCAGTACTGGTATCGACCATTCCAACCCCCTTTTATTACATCCAACGATTTTTCCTGGAGTTCAGCTATATCTACCGGTCCTTACCACTTCCACGCTTGTACCTCACGAAAACAGTCTCCGAATTGTTACAACAGTGCCGCCCGTCCAACCCCATCGAACGTAAGTATCCACAGTACGTGTGGCGACACACATGGAAGGCGATCCATGCGCGTTTTCTCGAATCAGACATTCAATCAGCGTGGTACATCACCGTGAATGGCAAACAAGTTAACCGAGATCGTCTGCACCGCATCCATCTCGCCGATTCATCCCTCTGCACCCACTGTGGAGTGGATGACACGGATGTCCACCGGTTCCACTGTGGCACAGCGCTAGACGTCTGGACACTTGCGCGGAGAATTTTGGCGTTTCTTACTCGCCAGACACCGGCTCAGATCGACGTCCACATGCTATTGTACCCCGATAAGACTTTCTACCCCTCCGCCAAAACTAACTCTGTGAATTGGATCTGTGGCCACACGATCCGCTATCTTTTTACTTCTGGCGACAAATCTACGCTAGGATATTGGACTTATCTCAGCGAACGACACTGCGTCCTGATACGCAACCCACGCTATAAACAATATTTTTCCAATTTCTTACGGAGCACTTTCGATGACCCACCTAGTAGCTGGAACGTCCAAGCCCTGAGAAGCTGAAAACTGTATAAAACGAACCGACCTGAACAGATCTGCTACCCAGAACCCACGCCTACGCCAGGAGAAGACACGTTTGGACGAGCTGGCATGCTGTAGGCGGATACACTTCAAGAGCTCCTGTAAGAACTGGACTTTAGCTACAAGTCGCACGATGACTTAAAAAGCTTTTCCTTAATTATTCCTCATAGTTTGTTCTTAAAGGAAAAAGAAATTTGAGTTTGGCTTTGAGAAACTTTTTTTTGTTCCAAAAGAATGCTTCTTCGCCAACAAGGCGAAGGAGACTCATTTTTGTTTACTGGAAGGAGAAACCAGTATAATTAAAAAAAAATAAAATAAAATAAAATAAAAAAAAGTGTTAGCTGCTCTCTGTAATTAAAAAAAAGGGGTAGCGTTAAAAAAAAAGCGGTCTAAGGCGCTGCAGTCATGGACTGTGTGGCTGGTCCCGGTGGAGGTTCGAGTCCTCCCTCGAGCATGGGTGTGTGTGGTTGTCCTTAAGATAATTTAGGTTAAGTAGTGTGTAAGCTTAGGGACTGATGACCTTAGCAGTTAAGTCCCATAAGATTTCACACATTTTTGCAACGGACCATAGTTTCCGAGAAGACTGATGTTGAAGTTTTAAACGTACGTGCTGTATCCGTCATGTTTATTGTGTGTCTACCGAGCGAGCGTAGAGCAGGGGCTAATCTTTACGTGTGCCACGCTGTTTGTGTGGGTTCAATCCCGGTCCGTGTTTTCATTTCCATCGTACGTAGTATACTTAACTAGTATATGTGACGCTAAATTATTAAAAAATAATTTTCGCCGTAGTAACTTCATTAATAATTCGATCGATACAGCCCACTTTCTTTAGATATGTATTCCGCTTGTGGTTAGTAGTTAAAATTATTAATATTAGGACTGCCCCAAAGAGTTCGCAACGATGGACCAAGTATTAGTAACTGCGGAAGGATTCCATAAAGAGACGAAAATACTTAACTTTGAACTCGGTTATGTAATTAATATCGAGCAGACCGGTTGCCAGTACCAATACACGCGCAATGAATCCCTTGGGGAACAAGATTAGTCATTCATTCGCAGCAGAGTGTAGCAGCATCAGGAAAGGTGTTTCCTTACTTTTCCTTATTTATGCAATAACCATATGGGAAATTGGTTTGATTTGTTCAAAAACGGATTGACGAGTTCATTTATAAATTAAAAAATGTATCCGTGACCTGCATCAAATCAGGTAACTTCATGAAACTGCTAGGATGAGAAAAAATTCTTCAAGTTATTGATTCGTGGCGATGGCAGTCCGATCGGACACATCACCATAAAATCTTTGTAAATGACAGTAAAGGATGCACCTGCAGCGTAAAACTCATCTCCCCCCCCCCCCCCCAAATGCACTGTACTTTGCCAAACCTGTAAATATGTGTCGTTCATCTCTACAGACACGTCAAAATTTTCGCGAAAAAATTTCAAATTGCTTCCGACTTGCTAAAGACTACTAGAGAAATCACTTCGAGAGGGGGTTCCATAAAAATAGGTTCTTTAATTCTGCATAAATGAAGTGTATTTGCTTTCACAGAAATGATCAAATTCACTTGGTTCGCATCTAATAAAGATAATTTCTCTTTTTTTTATTTAAGCGAACTGTGTTTTTCTGGTTCCGATTCTGAAAAATCTGCAATGCAGTAAAATGGTTCAAATGGCTCTGAGCACTATGGGACTTAACTTCTGAGGTCATCAGTCCCCTAGAACTTAGAACTACTTAAACCTAACTAACCTAAGGACATCACACACATCCATGCCCGAGGCAGGATTCGAACCTGCGACCGTAGCTGTCACGCGGTTCCAGACTGTAGCGCCTAGAACCAGTGTGCGATTTGTGGTTTTACCAGTGGGGGGATGTCTTAGGGGGTTAGTATAATTATATATGTTACTTGCTTGGACCGTGGCGTTATCCATGGTTAAATAGTTATTTATAAATGTATTTTAATGCCGAAACTCACTATTCACGTGTATGCACTATCAGAAAAGCCATCCCTTGTTGTATCTTTAAAAGTACATTATAGGTAAAGTTTATTTACAAAATCATTTACATATAGGTATACGAGGGGAATTCAAAAAGTAAAGGCACATTTGTGAAAAGCTGTACTTTTTCTGATGATAGAAAACTGAAACATGCGTTATTTTTCTACGTAACCTCCCTGGACTTCAATGCAGTTTTCCCGACGTTTTACGAGTTTTTTTATTTCATCAGATAATACGTTTATCGGTTGCATCTGTAACCAGTTTTGCACCGCAGCAATGACTTCTTCATCACTTTCAAATCTTCTTCCCTGTAGTGCTTCCGTTAAGTGTCCAAACATGGGAAAATCGCTCGGAGCCAGGTCTGGACTGTATGGTGGATGTTCCAGCACCTCGAATCTCAATTCCTTTATTGCGTCGGCTGTCCGTTTGGCAGAATGTGGGCGAGCGTTATCTTGCTGCAGGATGACACCTCTTCACAGTTTTCCACGACGTTTGGATATGATTGCAGGTTTTAGTTTCGTACGCAACACATCACATCCACCATACAATACAGACCTGGCTCTAAAGCCTCGTTTACGCTGGGGCGACGTCTTACAACATTGTGGCATGCTACGGAAATGTGGCGTCGTCTTGTCATTTAGTTCTAAATGTTTTTAAATGCTTAACTACTACATAACACTTTTCCAAAATTCATAAGCAAACATATTAATAGTATTAACAGTAAACTTTCACTGTTCGGCTCCACAAATTTAAATTATATGTAAAGTTTTACTCCAGTGCGTGGGAAATAAACATCCCAGGTTGGGATGCATAAACTAAAACCAGAGGAGGGGATGGTCTGATGCAGAGGGTGGGGGGGGGGGCGGGGAATCCCCCCATCCCCCCCTGCAAATCGCACACTGCCTAGAACCGCACGGCCACTCCGGCCGGCTGCAACGCAGTAGCTTTCTTTAATTGTGCGTGGCGCTCGACGAATTTGTTTCGGTTGCTTTTACGACAAATACGATCCAGAATTCTGTTCTAGCACAGTAATCGATGCAAGTGACAACGATTAAGACGATTCTGTAATCTACGGAATACGTTTTTGTAATGATTGCTTTGTTAATGAAATGACTACGGCGAAAATGACTTTTTTCTCTAATTTTGTGTGGCATACATTTTCTGATAATACTATATACTATGAGGAAAGAAAAAACATGGGCGGGGTTGAATCTATACCTCCTGCGTGGTAACCGTAAACCTTGTCCCCTGTGCTACACGAGCTCGGTTTGAACACAATTAACGCGATGGATATAGCGCGTACGCATTGAACTTCAACTTCGATTTCCTCGGAAACTAGGGGCTGTCGCATGAAGCGGACAGGTGTCTCTACAACATACCGGACACACATCTACACCAGTAATTAACAGGTCTGATGGTACCCTTGAAAACTATAGTACAAGGATATACTGTTCCATCATCGTCTTTCACTTTGTTTCGAGAATTTGAGTCTAGGCATCGTTCGTAGCGATTTATTGCAAGATTAAGAATTTTTGAAAATCATCGGGTTTGTCTGCACACCCTCGTCTAAAATATTCCAGATAAAACAGAAAAAGTAGACTGCAGTTTGCTGAAACTCGTACTTTTTTCCTGCGTGCAGTCTCGCTGTTGAAGAAAAAGGACGACTAGTGCGTTACGTCCTGTCCATGACGAGGTCATTAGAATCGAGCACAAGCTCGTATTGGGAAAGATAGCGAAGGAAATAGGCCGTGCCCTTTCGAAGGAATCATCAGGCATTTTCCTGGAGCTATTTAGGGAAATAACGGAAAATCTTAATCTAGTAGCCAGATGGTAATTCGAGTCGTTTGTCCCCCGAATGGGAGTCCAGTGTGCTAAGAACTGCGCGACCTCGCTCGATGTCACTGATAAGAATGAGATACTGGTAACGTTAATATCTGCCGCTGCGTCCCTTCGTAAGGTACCGTTCTGTTAGGAAGCTAGTCGAAGTTAGTTACAAGTATTTCCTACACAGTTGCAAAGTAAATGTCATAATTAGCACCAGTGTTTTAAGCAAGTAAAAAATGAAAGAAATCACTTAATTTTTCAGCACCAAACAACGAAGAAAGTCCAACATAGCGGAGGAAGTTCTTGTATAGTAACATTTGTGAAGTAAAATAAACAATTGCTCCCCAGAGGAGAGTAGTTTTCAACGACGGACACTATAACAGATTTATTATTTCACGTTTCAGCTGGAACTACTCCCTAAGAAAGTTTTCTAAAATGTTGCACATAACGCATGTTTTCGAGCAACATGCGGCAATAGTAGAACACTAGATTATAGCAGTCTTAATCTTTTGTTTCTTTTTAACTACAGGTGTATTTTTTTAAATTCATCACAAACGAATAAATACTGTTCCTTAAAGTTGAGTTGGCCGAATGTTTCCCTAATACTACTCCAGTTAATGCTAGTTTTCCACCGCCTATAAATTCGTTGTCGACAGAATACGGGAGACTGTCCACAATAAAACTATTTTTTTCTTAACATTCACTAAATTTTCCGTTGGTCCTTAGCGGAACATGATAATAATATTAAAGAGGAAAACACTTTCTAGTGTTCTGCAAAATTTTTCAGAACATTAGTAAGTGGTTTCCTCTTTAATACTATTCTTCTCAGTACCCTAGTATATTTAGCACTTCTGTATGAAACTAGCATTCATTTCGCATGGTTCAGTTGCACAGAACATCGTCCTATTAAATAGCAGTGCTCTTAATCGCTTGATATGGTAAACATCGACCTCTGTCAGTACAGTTGTGTGAGTGAATGTTCCATTGTATTAGAGCGAATGACGAACGTATAGTGTTTACCAGATTGGAAGTTTATTGGCTGTACGGAACGTTTCGAGAAACTACTTATTTAAAAGTAAAAAGTAAGATAAGTGTTTCGAAATGCTCGAACGTGCATAATAAAGTATCCATTCTCAGGCCGCCGTGAATGTGATGGACGTCCCATACGTCTACTTTATACTACAAGGAATTAAATACTACAAGGAATTGAACTGCTTAGAATACTGCCGTGATAATGGTGTGCTTTCTGCTGTTCAGCCAAATTGTTGGGTCCATTTTTATGCGCAGTAATACGTCGTTGCATATCATGGGTTGTAGTTGGTATGTCCTTTTAGATAGTGCATGTTAACTTTAAACACAGAAAAATGTCTGCAGGCGTCAAATCTGAGAATCTGAGGAACCGGCGAGCCTAGGTACAGGTCTTCTGCGTCCAGTCCAAGGACTTGGAAAAAAATTCGTGATGACATGCTGCAGTACCTCGAGCCCTATGGGCTGGACAGCCATCATGTTCGTACCACAGGTTCCTCCTAGTGTGCAGCATCCGTGGAAGAGGGTCTGTTTGAAGGCTTTGATACTTGAGCCGTTCAGTGTTCCGTCTACCAAAAACGGGCCTATGAGCTGATGGTTCACTATTCCACACCACACGTTTACACTCAACGGGCGCTGATGTTCCACCTGTTGAAGCCAAAGAGGATTGTCAACAGATTAATATTACGTGTTTCGGCGGTTTCCCTGGCCATGATTGGTAAATGTGGCTTCACCATTAAATAAGATGCGTGATACATATGGAGAACCCTGTCTTAATGCCCATGTACAGAAGTTAAAGTTACCACGATTATCATAAACGTTACCATGCAGTTCATGGCCGAGAGAGCTGCATGGATGGAACCTATGACGATGGAGAATGCGTAGGACACTTCCCTGACTCATGCCGCTTCCTCTTGCGATTGCGCAGGAGCTAACGTGCGGATCAGCTGCAACAGCATCAACAACATTAATTACCCCCTCTTCTGCCGTCACTTCTTTCCTTCTGTTACATTGTGTATGTGTTACACTACTACTTTCACGTAACTGGTCGAAAAGGTTGATAAATAATTGCGGAGATGGTTGACGCCTACTGGGATACCTTCTCATATACACTGGCACCCTACAAGAATGAACTGCATTTTTCCTACACTCCCCATACACCATGAACATGTCGGCTTTTTCTGCGTTGGTAAATCCCACCCTCCACTCACGAAATGCAATTTCGTGAATCGAAATCGCAATCGAATTTTAGGTGCAATTGGACTGTCACACAGTAACTGACTAGCAAGTCGCAATGCACTCAAGGAACACACAAGCACACTGTAAGCAAACATAACATCGTGCCTAGGAACAACGCAGGCTAAATGTCAAAAACAAGTGTGTGTGTGTGTGTGTGTGTGTGTGTGTGTGTGTGTGTGTGTGGAAACTCCTCAAAATACAATCTCGTAAACGACGCGCACTAGAATCCTGCAAGAAACAACATTGACAGTATAATTCACCCTACTTTAGTTGTTAATGTCAGTAGCCACTTTTCCACTTAAAAACGCGTATGTTAGCACAAAAATACTTTAAGTATTATTACAATCTGTTTATTGGCTAACAGTACGAGCCCCTGACTACCAATCCATTCTGTGAAAACCGCACATCGATAGCACTTTCCGTTTCCTCAATATTTGTGGTGCAAGTTTCTGGTGATTCACCCTGCATACCCGGGTTCGACGACCGGCACCCTCCACGCCGTTTGATGCTCACTTATTTTTGAGAGTTCACGCTGTTATTCCGTGAAATCCACATTCCGTCAGCGTTTTCCAGTTCTGGTGGATGAGAAGGCCAGCAAGATCGTAATAAATAGAGTGCCGGACGCCAAGCCTTGTACCGGCTGTTGTGGCCGAGCGGTTCTAGGCGCTTCAGTCTGGAACCGCGTGACCGCTACGGTCGCAGGTTCGAATCCTGCCTCGGGCACGGATGTGTGTGATATCCTTAGGTTAGTTAGGTTTAAGTAGTTCCAAATCTAGTGGACTGATGACCTCAGATGTTAAGTCCCATAATGTTCAGAGCCATTTCTTGAGCCAAGCCTTGTAACGGGCGCCGGGAGTGTAACTCCACGAATTCATGAGACACGCCGGAAAGACCTGCGCAGTCATTCACTACAGTGACAGTTTTATTCGCGCAGAAATTCAGAGCAGTGATTTTCCTGTTACCAAACAATGTCTGAAGTCTTGTTATCCCATCCTTGTATGTTGAGGCAGACTCATCACTGTTCGCTCTTTATTGAATATATTAGTGTTAACACGTGCCGCTATCAGCAGAATAATTTCATCTGGGCGATCAGTTGCTCAACAGTTGCACGTCTCTTCGCCCGTACACATCTCCGCAAACGTTAATCTGAACATCAGCTAAATCGCTCAGTTTCCGCGTTACTACAACGGCTGTACTGTTTCACGGGTCCCCGCTCCACTGCTAGTGCTGTCAACTGCCGTGTTAGAGTGGTTTTTGGACGTTGACGTCGAACATAGGTGGTGGTCAAATTAACGTGACTTGACAACGTAGCTCACATATCAACTCAACGATGCTCATAAATCACTCGTAGAATCTTAACAACTTTAATCACTTGGAATTACACGTTCTTTACTTGACATTTACCACTAACTGTTAGTTCTTGAGTCATTCAAATCCTCAAGTTAATTGTATGCGATATCCAGAAAACCTCACGCCAACCCTCCTTTCCTTTGCGTCCTCCCGCTTTTCTCGAACTGTCCGTTACTGTGATATTACCGATTTTAATCTCTTTGAACATAGCATCAGTGCAGTATAAAATATACATTTACAACACTAACATACAAGTTTACGTATTTCAGATAACATAGACAATATCGATGAAAAAATAAATAAAAACTCAACAAAAGAAAATTCCGATACAAACATTTGTAAGCGTATTACGTTTGTTGCAGCGCTCGCGTCCAGCTGGGATCTCACGTGAGCAGCTCTACACCGGGGCCTCCCGGGCTTGTGGAGCCTATTCTCTGCTCGTCTGTCATCGCCTCTCAGCAGGTCAGCCGATTGCTTTTTCTTACGTTGTAGTGTCCTTAACAACGATTTTTTTTTTTTAAATTTCGGTTAAATTCTCTCGCCCTTGGCGGACAAGAAATGATTGGCTGTTAGCGGTATGTTGTTGTTGTTTCTGTTATTTCTGCTCTGTTTTTGCTAGAGGACGATGATGATAATGATAATGATGATGATGATGATGATGATGATGATGATGATGATGATGATGATGATGATGATGATGATGGCAGTAAATTACATGTGCTACTAAAGTGAAGAACCCGCTTTGGTGAATAGTGGTTTGGGCGACGGAACTTGCAGTGTTCTTATGACAGAATGACAAGGGAAAACTGTGTATTGTGAGGGTATTACGGGATGGGATTATGACATGAGAGCTGGTGTTGTTTCATGGAAGCATGACAAGGTACACAGAAAATAAAATAAAAAGGAAGGAGTTTTGTTGTGGCGAAGCGGTGGAGAATGTTGCATTCTATCGCTAAAAGTCGGGCGTATTCGGAAATAAAACCAGTAACATGCTACGAATCTCCGTGGATAGCCAAACAGTCATTTCCCAGTACTACCGTTGCAGATTAGACAGCGGTAGCATATCCCCACGAAACACTAAGAGTAATTATTGATATAATGTGGCGATTACAGGAAACATTAAATTTAAGCCCTGATTTCATCAGAGGGCCTGTCATAAATGTTTATCGTTGGAGGGCGTCGACAATTTAATTATAATAGTGGGATAAGTACTTAAATTATATATATATATATATATATATATATATATATATATATATATATATATATATATATTCGTCAATAACACATAAAATATATTTTTAGACATACTCTATAGCATTAATGTAAATGTGATCTCTCCCAAGGAAATGATGAAAATATAATACTCTGTCACATAAGCTGCAACAATTTCTCAATCACAAAGTTTCTCTGTGCTCTGTCAAAACATATGTTTCTAAAGTTTTTGAGGCTGCGTGCCGTTTCGGAAGTCTTGACTCTTCAGTTCCTTTGTTGTAACATAGTTCACAACGGTTTATTTGTTGTTTTCATTTTTGTGAGACGTCTGTGTGGTATCTCGCCTGCTCTCACTATTCACCACATTTACTTGCAACGGTAACGTATTCTTACCACATGACTCATATTCTATAACCAATGTATTCTATAACCAATGAACAAACATTTTAATGACCGGACGTACAGTTCATAATGCTGAGAGAAAAAAAATGGTAAGAGGGAGTTTCGAACACAGCTTGGCCGCTTGGAAATCTAGCTCCATGGTCACTTACCCATGACACCGTTGCTCTTTCAGACTACGGTTTATTGGATTTCCTGTTCTTGAACCGTTCACTGTTTCTATTTTGCCTTTTTTCCACAGTTCTGTACTCTGTCTTCCTGTTTTCATGCTTGATCTGTTTTTTTTTTTTTTTTTTTTTTTGTTTTTGACGGGCTGTCCATTGGGTCATCTTACCGCTAAATCTGAGGTGAGTGAGACGTGGAGTTTCCCTTGTCAAATGACGTGGCTTCTCTCTCATTTCGTACTTCGGTTTCGTGAGTCTCCCGTAATCTGATGAGTTCTTGTACCTCCTCAGAGACAGCTGCTGGCGCGGGAGAGGCCCTATCCAGCTAATGTCCTCATTACACACTGCTTGTGCAATTCTCTTTCCTATTTCTGTCGAAGTTCACGCGACTACCTTCTCTGTCTCTTTCATACGTTGAGTCGTGGCTGAGTAACGCTCCTTAAACTCGTTTGTTTCCGATTGGTTGCTCTGGAACATATCACTGCTTTGAGTTCATGAATCGCTTTCGCATTCTGTGTAACTCATGTTGTGATTGGCCTCGTATTTCTCCATTTTTTTTTTCCAAAATTCCTCGTGGCATTTCATAAACGCATTTTCCCTCTCTTCCTGCCCTTACTCTGAATTTCTTATCTCTCCCTTCCTGCTTTCTGTCTCATTCTTCAGCTGCATCCATGAGTGATGTGTAGGCAATATGTTTTCAAAGCCTAACATTGTACCTACCGCCAGAGTGAACACCTTTGCTGTCTGATGCACATGTGCTTTTACACTCACTGTGACGTGTTCACCTCATCAACCATTTCCTCCCGGCTGATGTCTACTGCGGCTAATTGCTCTGTTGCTGTACCTAATACAGTATATTATAAGGACTAGATCTCTACCCCCTGAAATTGTTTAGTTCCCCCTGCCTGAAGCGGAAAGTTTCTCGGGAGCAGCTGTGGCAATATACACTACTGGCCATTAAAATTGCTACACCACTAAGATGAGTGCTACAGACGCGAAATTTAACCGACAGGAAGAAGATGCTGTTACTTGCAAATGATTAGCTTTTCAGAGCATTGACACAAGGTTGACGCGGTTGCGACACCTACGACGTGCTGACATGAGGAAAGTTTCCAACCGATTTCTCATACACAAACAGCAGTTGACCGGCGTTGCCTGGTGAAACGTTAAACGTTGTTGTGATGTTTCGTGTAAGGAGGAGAAATGCGTACCATCACGTTTCCGACTTTGATTAGGTCGAATTTCAGCCTATCGCGATTGCGGTTTATCGTATCGCGACATTGCTGCTCGCGTTGGCCGAGATCCAATGACTGTTAGCAGAATATGGAATCTGTGGGTTCAGGAGGGTAATACGGAACGCCGTGCTGGATACCAACGGTCTCGTATCAGTAGCAGTCGAGATGACAGGCATCTAATCCGTATGGCTCTAACGGATCGTGCAGCCACGTCTCGATCCCTGAGGCAACAGATAGGGATATTTGCAAGACAACAACCATCTGCACAAACAGTTCGACGACGTTTGCAGCAGCATGGACTAACAGCTCGGAGACCATGGCTACGGTTACCCTTGACGCTGCATCACAGACAGGAGCGCCTGCGATGGTGTACTCAACGACGAACCTGGGTGCACGAATGGCAAAACGTCATTTTTTCGGACGAATCCAGGTTCTGTTAACAGCATCATGATGGTCGCATCCGTGTTTGGCGACATTGTAAGCGTGTATTCGTCATCGCCATACTGGCGTATCACCCGGCGTGATGGTATGGGGTGCCATTGGTTACACGTCCCGGTCGCCTCTTGTTCGCATTGACGGCACTTTGAACAGTGGACGTTACATTTCAGATGTGTTAAGACCCGTGGCTCTACCCTTGATTCGATCCCAGCGAAACCCTACATTTCAGCAGGATAATGCACGACCGCATGTTGCAGGTCCTGTACGGGCCTTACTGGATACAGAACGTTCTCCAAATCTCTCACCAATTGAAAACGTCTGGTCAATGGTAGCCCAGCAACTGGCTCGTCACAATACGCCAACTGTGGTATCGTGTTGAAGCTGCATGGGCAGCTGTACTTGTGCACGCCATCCAAGCTCTGTTTGACTCAATGCCGAGGCGTATCAAGGCCGTTATTACGCCATAGGTGGTTGTTCTGGGTACAGATTTCTCAGGATCTATGCACCCAAATTGCGTGAAAATGTAATCGCATGTCAGTTCTAGTATAATATATTTGTCCAATGAATACCCGTTTATAATCTGCATTTCTTCTTGTTGTAGATATTTTAATGGCCAGTAGTGTATCATGATGTGGAGTGCTGTCCAGCAACAGGACGAAGTGGTAGTTTCAGGAAGAGGTCGCCCAGACCACATGTAGCAGTTTATGAACGTAAGAGATGTTACGTCTCTCCATATTCCGAAGCTTTCCATTCTGTATTGTGTGGACAGGACGTTGAGGCCGCCCATCCATCGGAACCCTATTGTCTTCCCGGAGCCACGGATTAGGTGGATTAGGCTGGCCAATCCGTACTCATGTATGCTCCTGCTGGAACGGTGAACTCTGTTTCTGAATCGCTTTTAGCAAACCTGCTCCGTAGGAAAAGCTGTTTTTCATCTGCAGCTGTATGTTTCGGTGAGCCGAAAGCAACAGTGTACAGAAGTTCTTATAAGCTCAAGTAATGACACGTTTCCCCAGTATCAGAATTTAGTTCAAATAAAATGCATTGCTGCCCCTGACCACTCATTTAGTTAAACGTGAAAACAGTTTGATCACGGAAAGCAAATATCGTCTGACTCGAAAGAGAGAAAGATGATGATAAGCAAGAAACGTTAAAATCATTATGTACATAGGAATAAAAATGTGAGAGGAGGACCTGGCACAGTTCGAAGTGTTACACTATGCGGAAAGATGGATAACTGCCAAGACGATTTGTTGCTTTTGGAATGGGATTTGATCAGAACTGCGTTAAGACCGGATTCTGAGGGTTTAGATTTATGAGGTTATTGGAAACTTAGTTTAGCCGTGCAAGTGTCCCGATTTTGGAAACGTGAGGCTGGACTGCGGGATTAACAGAAGGTGAAGGAAGATTGGACAAGTCGCTGAAACTAGATAAATCTGATGGTGGTAGAAGAGAGGCCTGGGCTGGTATCAAATGTGAAGTGTAAGAAACGGAGACGTTATGCGATTCCGAGGAAACAGTGCAGTTATGGGAAAGGAATCGAAGACGTCTTGATATAAACGAAAATAAGGATGTGTCATGCAAAAGTTTGATAGTTATAAAGGATGAGGGCAGGACACAATGTCTTAATGTTACAGGTTAACAGTTATATTTCTGGGTTTTTATCGGGTGGCACTATGGGATCAAAGCTACCCGGACACCTGACTGAAAATGACTTGCAAGTTCGTGGCCCCCCTCCATCGGTAATACAATATGATGTTGGCCCAACCTTAGCCCTGATGATAGCTTCCACTCTCGCAGGAATACGTTCAATCAGGTGTTCGAAGGTTTCTTGGGGAATGGCAGTCCTTTCTTCGTGGAATGCTGCACTGAGGAGACGTATCGATGTCTGTTTACCAACTGTTTCACAAATTAATGAGTAACAAGTCTTCGCTATGATTATAATATAAGATTGGCGTTATTTTGACGCTAAGGATGATAAATCTGCATTAATGTAGTCCAAAAGCGTGCAATTTTTGGCGGAGTGTCAAAATTCAAACTACTGTATGTGCGGATAGCGATAGCAATCCTGTTACTCTGCAAAAAGAACCTGCTTTGGATGAAATAATGAAGCAGTGTCACTCAGCAAGAGTTATTTATCAGCTTTGAGGGACAAGGAAATTACATTTGCTTTGATTTTCTTGGCGTTTCTCTTTTAGAAACTCGCACAACCTTGCAAGAGGCTGCAGTATGAAAACCGCGCCCGCCGGACCTGCGGTTTGCCAAGAGCACATAAATATTCATGGGAAAATTATCTTGCGGCTTAACGCGCTCTGCTGTTAATCGTATGCAGAAGCCCCGCCGCCCATCATCGATGCACGAGCATTCGCGCTGCAGCTACTGCGCTGCATCTGCTCCCGCATTGTCCGTTATGAGAAGTGAGGAGAATGCGCACTTCCTGGTGCGCCGTCCAGCTGTAAACTACCTCCCGCTACGAGCGTACGTGTCGCGTGGCGACGGCGGGGCTGCACCAACGACGTAATCAGCTTCGCGACGTGCTTGATGCCTGAATTAGAACTGGGACTACGCAGAACGGCTATAGTCATAATGATGGAAGGGGCTGTTGAGTGGTCGAAAGGGGAGGGGAGGGGAGGGGGGCGGAGCCACCAATACCGGTACTGGTACTCTGACGTCATCGTGGCCCACAATAGACCGGCACAGTATAATAGCTGCAAAATTTCTGCAGGTGGAAAGTGATAAAACATCAGTCTTTTTCTGTTGCAACAACGAGATAAGGAATTCATTACACTATGTTAATGAGGAGTACCTCAGAACTAAAACATCAATTCACATGGCAAGTCTAAAATATCTCTAGACATATGAAGAGATTCTGGGCATATGCAGAGTACACAAGTGGCAAGATGTAATCAATACCTTCACTGCGCTATAGCAATAGTAATGTTACTGATGGCAGTGCCACTAAAGCAGAGTTACTGAACAAGGATTTCGGAAATTCCTTTACCAGACAAGACGACGTAAATATTTCACAATTGAAGACAGGAACAGCTGCCAACTTGAGTAACTTAGACGTAGATATCCTCGGTGCAGCGAAGCAGCTTAAACAATTTAACAAAGTCAAGGCCTCCGGTCCAAACTGTACAACAGTTAGGTACCTTTTAGAGTATGCTGATACAATAACTTCATACTCAGTAATCATATACAACCGCTCACTACTCGAAAGATCCGTACCTAAAGATAGGATAGTTGCCCATGTCACATCAATATTCGAGACATGAAATAGGAGTAATCCACCGAATTACAGACCCATATCACTAATGTCGATTTGCAGTAGGATTTTGGAACATACGCCGTGTTGGAACATTATTAACTATAATGAAGAAGCAGATTGACAGATAGCCAATACGGGTTCAGAAAATATATTTATTGTAAAACACAACTAGCTCTTTATTCTGACGAAGTAATGAGTGCTACCGACAGGGGACATAAAATTGATTTCATATTTTCAGATTTCCATAAGGCTTTTGATACCGTTCGTCACAAGCGGCTTCTAATAAAACTGCGTGCCTATGGACTACCGTCTCAGTTGTGAGACTGGATTCGTGATTTCCTGCCAGAAAGGTCACAGTTCGTAATAACTGACGGAAATTCATCGAGTAAATCAGAAGTAATATCTGGCGTTCCACCAAGGAAGTGTTAAGGCACTCTGCTGTTCCTAATCTATATAAAACATATAGGGCAACCTGAACAGCCATCCTATACTGTTTGCAGATGATGCTGCCATTTACAGTCTTGCAGAGTCATCAAAACCCATTGCAAAATGATTTAGACAAGGCACCTGTATGGTGCGAGAAATGGCAATTCACTCTAAATAACGAAACGTGTGAATTCCTCCACATGAGTACTAATAGGAATCCGCTAAATTTTGGTTAAATGATAAATCACACAAATTTAAAGGATGCCAATTCTACTAAATAACTATGGATAACAATTACGAATAACTTAAATTGGAAGGATCTCAAAGAAAATGTGGGGAATCCTAACCAAAGACTGAAATTAACTGCCGGAACACTTAAAAGATGCTACAGTGTTACTAAAGAGACTAGTTACACTATGCTTGTCCGCCCGCTTCTGGAGTATTGCTGTACGGTGAGGGATCCGCTTCAGTTTGGATTGACGTAGGACATGGAAAAAGTCCGAAGAAGGTAGATCGTATTCTATTATCGCCAAGTGCCACGGATATGATCGCGAATTCGGGTGGCAATCATTAAAACAAAGGCGTATTTCGCTGCAGCAGGAACTTCTAATGAAATTTCAATCACCAACTTTGTCCCTAGAGTGTGAAAATATTTTGCTGTCCCCACTTACATAGGGAGAAATTATCATGATAATAAAATAAGAGAAATAAGAGCTAGCACGCAAATATTGAAGTGTTCGTTTTTCCCGCGCGCTGTTCCGTAGTGGGACGGTAGAGAAATAGGTTGAAGGTGGTTTGATGAACCCTCTGACAGGCACTTAATGCCGAATTGTAGAATAATCATACAGATGTAGATCATGTAGCCGTAAATGTCCATGGGTCAGGGTATAGTCCATTTGCAAGTCTCGTGTTTGAGGACGGCATTTCACAGTTCCAGACCCTCAATCGCTATGTAGCGCAGCTTCGCAACATTTTTCGAGCAACAGAAACCGGTTTTTGTTTTGTCTAGATATCAGTGTGCTATGGTCAGGCGTGCCCCAGGGCAGTGTGACAAGACCGCTCTTTTTCTCTTTACATAGAGTAAACTTTCAGCGATTTTTCAGGGATACTTTCTGAGTATTTTGGTATGAAAGACACACGGTCTCCAGATACTAGTTATAATGTACTTGTTATTTATTCGGTTTGTTATCGTATCCACCCTTGTTTCTGTGAAAATACTTTCTGGAATAGAAGGGAAAACCGATAGAGGTACTCAAGGTACCCTCCGCCACACACCGTCAGGTGGCTTGCGGAGTATGGATGTAGATGTAGATGAACCCTGTCATATATAGTAGCCACGACACAGAATAATGCATCAATCCTCAGACCTGTACTGTAATGTGGTTGGCGTCGGTGCAGGAACAGCTGAGCATAGCGTCGTTATACCGCTCTTCCCTTGGAAACGGTGAACCCATACATGAGGTACACATAGTCAGTGTCGACATTGGCACAGTTTTCACTCTTCTTCAGTGCAATAGAGCTGTTACTCTAAATGAGGCAAGAGCCCGAACGAAATGTAATAAACTCTGTTACGAGCCGCCGGAGATCGTGGGTCCTTTGTACCATAATACTCAGAAGGTAGCCGTCAACAGCTTCTGAAAGTCCGTCGGTGAATTTCTGATTCGCAATGTACATAAACGGCCTGACCAATAGGGTGAGCAGCAGTTTGCGACAGTTTGCTGATGCAGTAGTGTACGGGTAAGTGTCTGAGTGACTGTAGCACGATTCAAGATGTCTTGGTTAGAATTTGTAAAATACTTTCAAATAAAAACGAGATATGTGGAAACAATTAAGTAAAACGTTTATTATTTCAAAGGAAATTGCCATAACTATTAATACATTCACAACACTGTAGGCCCTAAGAGGAGGAGGTCAGTGCTTCCAATGAAAAATGGTTTCGCTTGCCTAAGGAACCGCGATCGTACCCAGGCGTGCACCTCTTCGTACTAAGCAAATCGACGGTTACGAATATCTTTGTTCGGGGCTCGAAAAATATAGAAACCGCATGGGAAGAGATGGGCACTGTACGTAGGAAGTGTGAGGGCTTCCCAGTGAAACTTCTGCAGTGTAATCGAAAGGAAAAGTACGCTGCAGAAGTTTCACTGTAAAGGCCTTGCACATCCTCGATACAGTCGCTATCCTCCCCGTGTGGTTCCCATACTTTTGGAGCACCGACGAAAAACATTCGTGGCTGCCGATTTGCTACGGAAGAAGTAGTGCCCGCCTGGGTACAATCATGATTCCGTAAGCAACAGACAACATTTTTCCATGTAGGCCTTGACCTTCTGCTCTCTGAGTGAGATAAATGTATTAACAGTTACAGCGATTACTTTTAAAATAATGAACAGTTCAGTTACTTTTTTCCACAGATGAAAGGGGAAAACAATCCTATAATGTTCCAATGCAGCATCAGTGATGCGCTGTTTGACACAGTGAAGCCGATTAAATATCTATGTCTAACGTTGCAAAACGACATAAAATGAAATGATCACGTAAGGTCGGTTGTAGGGAAAGCGAATGGTCGACTTCGGTTTATTGGAAGAAATCTAGGGAAGTGTAATTCATTCATAAAGGAGACCGCGTGCAGAACACTTGTACGACACATTCTTGCGTATTGCTTAGAGTGTTCGTGCTCCGCACCAGTTTAGATTAGAGGAAGACATCGAAATTATTCAGAGACGTGCTGCTAGATTTGTTCCCGGTTTGTTCGACCAATATATGAGTATTATGGAAATGCTCCGTGAACTGAAATCGGAATCCCTGGATGGAAGACGACGTTCCTTTCGCGAAACGCTATTAAGAAAGTTTAGATACCCGACATCTGCGGCAGACTGCAGAACGATTGTACTGCTACCATCGTACATCTTGTGTAAAGGTCACGACGACAAGTTAAGAGAAATCAGGGCTCGTACGGAAACATAAGGCAGTCGCTTTTTCCTCGGTCCATTTGAGAGTGGACAGGAAAGGGAATGACTAGCAACTGAACAAGGTACCCTCAGCCATGCATCATATAGCCCAGTCAACGAAGACCAAAAAAGATCGAATAGCAGAAAAAATACTGTCGCAAATTTTTGTACAGTGGTAAGAGGAAGTGCCATGAACAACATACAAAAATTCATGACCGGTGGGGTGTGACCGTAGCGCTGTGGGGTGTTGTAAGTTCACTCTTTTTTCTTGAATAACTCGAAAACCACGGCTTGTAGCAAAAATACTTTCCAGCACAAAATTAAAGTTCTTTAAGTTGCTTACAAGAAAGATCCTATTCATTTTTTCTCTGGGAACAATAGCTTCCGCGTTCCACGGGCTGGAAAAAATCGCAGGTTATTAAAAATAGTGTTCTAATAGTATAAAAGTAATGTTTATTTTTAAATCCAGTGGGTTAAGAACAAATATAAAGTAAGTGTACCATATCTAGGTGTATTAGCACCGTTTTACAGGATTATGTTTTGAGGTTGTAACAACATGGATGCGGGGGGGGGGGGGAGGCGGCGGCGGCGGCGGCGGCGGCGGCGGCGGGGGGGGGGGGGGAGGCGGACAGGGTTGACCAATGAAAGAAGGCAGGTCGCCGTATTGTGGTCATGCAGATCTAGCCTTCATTTTCCATATAGCGAGTTACCACTGCATGGAATAAAGAGTTGATTCTCCTCTTCCTTTTTAATAGTTGTTAACAGATTTCAACAGAAAAGACTGCGTATAGATAAACTGAGCATTGATCGAAGTGTCAGCCATGTTAAATATTCTGTTAGGTAATAGTAATATGACTTCATTGATAGTGTGGTTGACACTATGAATGTCGTTGGGTAACTAGGGAGGAACAGTTCGTTAGCAAAACGGAAAGTAACTTCAAAACTGAGCAAATCTGTCAACTTAAAATGCGTAATATGGAAATAATAGAGCTCTGTCTTATTTATAAGCATTTCTTTTCAGGTAGTACGTGGTATCTGGTCCTCTCATGTTGTAACTTCAAACTAACACGAAATATATGCAAGGAATTTTCACTAATATTAGAGTGTTGAAGTTAAGCAATGGTACATAATGTTACAGAAAGGGGGATTAGCATGTATCATCTCTTGAATAATGAGGTCCTTGGCGTTCATGATATTAACATTGGAAGAAGTGCGATATATGACCGAAGTTATTCTGTAGAGCAATATTTACAACTAGTATGTCTTGAAAGCCTCAAGCAACACAACACGTAACGTGACAGAAGTTGGAGTACACGCATCCATATAGAGGAGTCGTTTTGTGTAACACTTTTTATTACCTTTAGTCGGCGGTGTATACAGGATGTTTTTCCTAAGAGTCGTCCGGCACATATTCTCTGGCGTTTCAGCAGATATTTGCTAGTTCGTTTTTGCGTTGTGTAGCTGGAGTCAGCACAAACAATTAATGTTCATCATGCCTTTCATACGACGCCCACTTTCGACGAAAATCGTCGGTTTATTTCCCGTTACAAACAATATGATTCTTAAACCTGAATTTTACGTGCCGATTCGACAAATCAGTCCCAGATTAGTCAGGGCCGCCATTCATTTTATCGGTATGTGTTAACAGGGAAAGTAAAACGCTAACAAGGGGAGGCCGCCAATTGTGAAATTAAGATTCTATTCATACTGCGCATAATAAAAGCTCATGGCCAGAGGTGTAATGTGGCAAAGCACCAAGATGCACTTCTCAGCCGTTGTCGAGAAAATCGACAGTTAAAAGAAACCGTTGCGGTGAAATACTCTCTACAATTGATAACTTTCTACAGCATCGTGGCGCAGCGGTAAGCGCTCGGGTTCGTAATCCGAAGGTCGCCGGATCGAATCTCGCGCCATGCAACCCTTTTTTCTTAGTATTTGTTTTTTGTAATTCAAATATATATATAATTCCCGGGAATCAGTTGCAACAATTATGGCTATAATAAGTTGTTGAAAGTCGTTTGTCGTGGAAGAACTGGCGATTTCGAACATCATTATGTTTTCCGCAAACAAAGTTGTATTTCACAAATGTTATTAATTGTCTTCATAATGTTAACCATGTATAGTTAACGGAAAACGTAGAAACGATATTCCGAAACGAATACGTATAGCGTAAGTCAAACGTTCGAATTAGAACAGAGACCCCACGAACACAAATTTGCTGTGGCAGGTATGAAATATAAACTCCGTTACTCGCTCGTTACACTTGAAGGACAGATGTTGAATGGGCCGAAACTAGCCGCCGCATAACAGCGTAGTTGCCTGCTAACTTCGAAAGAATGTAGATGCGGGCCCTAGCGCAACCTATAACATCGTCGAAAATCAGTGCGTACGTGAGAAATTTGGTACACCCCGTTAAACAAACGGAAAAATGGAGGCGGAACAATTGGAGAGCGATCCGCCTTCACCAACATGCATAAGCAATTCATTAATAGTTTGTGTGTGTGTGTGTGTGTGTGTGTGTGTACATTTGAATTAAAAAAAAAAACAAATAATAAAAAAAAGTTGCATGGCGCGAGATTCGATCCGGCGACCTTCGGATTACGAACCCGAGCGCTGACCGCTGCGCCACGATGCTGTAGAAAATTATCAATCGTAGAGAGTATTTCGCCGCAACGGTTTCTTTTAACTGTCGATTTTCTCGACAACGGCTGAGAAGTGCATCTTGGTGCTTTGCCACATTTCACCTCTGGCCATGAGCTTTTATTATGCGTAGTATGAATCGAATCTGAATTTCACAATTGGCGGCCTCCCCTTGTAAGTACTCCAGCGGCGAAGCACTGCCCTCGTCCGCGCTAACTGCTACTGTCAAGCATGCTGCGCTACTGAGTCGCTGTTGAAGTGCTGTTTATTCTGTCCTCCTTAATACATGTCGGTAAAACTAATATCGGACTAGAGTAATTTGGGAGCACTCTGTTGTATGGGCAGATAAAATTTCGATTTAAAAGTAATTTCGTTTGCAATGATGAGCCGTCCGTTGTGACCGAGCTGTTCTAGGCGCTTCAGTCCGGAACCGCGCTGCTGCTGCGGTCGCAGGTTCGAATCCTGCCTCGGGCATGGATGTGTGTGATGTCCTTAGGTTAGTTAGGTTTAAGTAGTTCTAAGTCTAGGGGACTGATGACCTCAGATGTCAAGTCCCATAGTGCATCGTGCATAGTGATTGGAAAAGAGCATAGGTAGTCCCAGTCTTCAAGAAGGGTCGTCGAGCAGATGCGCAAAACTATAGACCTATATCTCTGACGTCTATCTGTTGTAGACTTTTAGAACATATTTTCTGCTCGCGTATCATGTTGTTTCTGGAAAGCCAGAATTTCCTCTGTAGGAATCAACATGGATTCCGGAAATAGCGATCGTGTGAGACCCAACTCGATTTATTTGTTCACGAGACCCAGAAAATATTTGATACAGGCTCCCAGGTAGATGCTATTTTTCTTGACTTCCGGAAGGCGTTCGATACAGTTCCGCACTGTCGCCTGATAAACAAAGTAAGAGCCTACGGAATATCAGACCAGCTGTGTGGCTGGATTGAAGAGTTTTAGAAAACAGAACACAGCATGTTGTTCTCAATGGAGAGACGTCTACAGACGTTAAAGTGCCCTCCGCCACACACCGTTGGGTGGCTTGCGGAGTATAAATGTAGATGTGTAGATGTAGAGCCATTTGAACCATTTTTTTGCAATGATGAACAAACCGACGTTATCTGTACACTCAGGGCATCGCGTGAAAGACATGACGAGCAGTAATTGTTTGGGCTGACTTCATCTACACAATGCAAAAACGAAATTACAAATACACTCCTGGAAATTGAAATAAGAACACCGTGAATTCATTGTCCCAGGAAGGGGAAACTTTATTGACACATACCTGGGGTCAGATACATCACATGATCACACTGACAGAACCACAGGCACATAGACACAGGCAACAGAGCATGCACAATGTCGGCACTAGTACAGTGTATATTCACCTTTCGCAGCAATGCAGGCTGCTATTCTCCCATGGAGACGATCGTAGAGATGCTGGATGTAGTCCTGTGGAACGGCTTGCCATGCCATTTCCACCTGGCGCCTCAGTTGGACCAGCGTTCGTGCTGGACGTGCAGACCGCGTGAGACGACGCTTCATCCAGTCCCAAACATGCTCAATGTGGGACAGATCCGGAGATCTTGCTGGCCAGGGTAGTTGACTTACACCTTCTAGAGCACGTTGGGTGGCACGGGATACATGCGGACGTGCATTGTCCTGTTGGAACAGCAAGTTCCCTTGCCGGTCTAGGAATGGTAGAACGATGGGTTCGATGACGGTTTGGATGTACCGTGCACTATTCAGTGTCCCCTCGACGATCACCAGTGGTGTACGGCCAGTGTAGGAGATCGCTCCCCACACCATGATGCCGGGTGTTGGCCCTGTGTGCCTCGGTCGTATGCAGTCCTGATTGTGGCGCTCACCTGCACGGCGCCAAACACGCATACGACCATCATTGGCACCAAGGCAAAAGCGACTCTCATCGCTGAAGACGACACGTCTCCATTCGTCCCTCCATTCACGCCTGTCGCGACACCACTGGAGGTGGGCTGCACGATGTTGGGGCGTGAGCGGAAGACGGCCTAACGGTGTGCGGGACCGTAGCCCAGCTTCATGGAGACGGTTGCGAATGGTCCTCGCCGATACCCCAGGAGCAACAGTGTCCCTAATTTGCTGGGAAGTGGCGGTGCCGTCCCCTACGGCACTGCGTAGGATCCTACGGTCTTGGCGTGCATCCGTGCGTCGCTGCGGTCCGGTCCCAGGTCGACGGGCACGTGCACCTTCCGCCGACCATTGGCGACAACATCGATGTACTGTGGAGACCTCACGCCCCACGTGTTGAGCAATTCGGCGGTACGTCCACCCGGCCTGCCGCATGCCCACTATACGCCCTCGCTCAAAGTCCGTCAACTGCACATACGGTTCACGTCCACGCTGTCGCGGCATGCTACCAGTGTTAAAGACTGCGATGGAGCTCCGTATGCCACGGCAAACTAGCTGACACTGACGGCGGCGGTGCACAAATGCTGCGCAGCTAGCGCCATTCGACGGCAACACCGCGGTTCCTGGTGTGTCCGCTGTGCCGTGCGTGTGATTATTGCTTGTACAGCCCTCTCGCAGTGTCCGGAGCAAGTATGGTGGGTCTGACACACCGGTGCCAATGTGTTCTTTTTTCCATTTCCAGGACTGTAGATGTACATGCTTCCTGTAACAGCCGTGGTTGAGTGTGAGGCGCCTTTTAGTGTTCGTGAGTCTTCTGGAACATCGATTTTTCTGATGACACAAGTACCGTTTTCACTTTAGTAGAATGTTTGTATTTGTGAGTCTCTAGCCAATCTGGGTTCCACTTCCCTCTTACTCTTGATTCAACAATGTTTAAAAGGTCTGTAGCTGGTAATTCCACGTGTTCGCTCGCTCTATCGTAGAGGGCTTATCTGGCTGGCTTGTCTACTTTTTCACTGTCAGGTATGCCGCAGTATGTTTTTACCAGGTACACGGTAACTTGCTGATTCCTCTTTGTGATATGTAACATTAGATTCAGGATGTCATCTGTTACTGGATGGCTGGGTCTTCCGCTGTGCAGACGTAGTATTAGTTTCAGTGCCAATCTATAATCAGACAGGATAACGGACTCAAAACGCCAGTGCTTCTCGATGTCTTCAACAGCATGAGGAATGACCAAAATGTGGAGTGTCATATTCGTGAGTTCCTTAGGGGGCGTGAATCCATACCAGTATGACAGGTGCCTTCTCGGTAAGCACGACTACCGTCTTCGAAGTGTGAGTGTGCATGAATCCTGCGTTTGTTACGATTGGAGAGGTACTCCATCGAAATGCAGTTAATCGAATAACCACACCCAAGGTCGAGGTCAAAAAATGGTTCAAATGGCTCTGAGCACTATGGAACTTAATTTCTGAGGTCATCAGTCCCCTAGAACTTAGAACTACTTAAACCTAACTAACCTAAGGACATTACACACATCCATGCCCGAGGCAGGATTCGAACCTGCGACCGTAGCGGTCGCGCGGTTCCAGACTGTAGCGCCTAGAACCGCTCGGCCATCCCGGCCGGATGGTCGAGGTCAAATACAACGTATGGTTCCAATACTCTGGCACGGTAGTCTGCTCAAAGGCAGAGTAATGGTTGTGCAGATGTGTAACGTTTGAGAAATGAACCAGTATCCATGTATATAGCGACAAGAGGAGGAAGACTTTTACTGAACCAGTAACTGGAAGTGTAGCACAACACCATTAAGGTGCTGGTGTCTTGTAATATCTGGCCTTGTGAGAACTGCTACCGTTTGAGAAAAAATTTCCGTCTGGTATTTGTGACGTAGATGTAGGGAAGGGTCATTTGCTTCAGCTAAAAGTGTGTTAGTCGCCGTAGACTGCATTGCCTCCACGCACTCTCAAAATGTTTTGTACTGACATTTGTCTAATAATCTTAGACTTTTGTCCGGCGCTGGCCCAAAACGAAGACAAGCATAATCCGTGAATGGACGTACCAAACAAAGTATGATACAGCCTTAGCCCAACGTCTCCATCCGCTCAGCAGCCCCCACCCATGAGACCTCGTCATATATTATTGCGCTTTTGACAAGTTAAGATAGCTTTCATCCACCGAAGTTTGTGATGGATACGGAGTCAAAGCTATTTGACTGCCGTCTTGTCTGGTAGTTCGTACTGCCCAAACTACAGCGTCTCCATGAGAGGAACCCTGTGTCTGGTGAAGAGCAGAACGAAAAACTTGTTAGGTGATACACCGAAACCACTCTTCGTCATATACGTGTGTAGTCTAGACATAGTTTAATCGATGTTCTGCAAGCCACCAGGAAGGGTATCACTCGCTCTATAGACCTACATGTAGATCATCAGCATACTGTAAAACTGTGTCATTTTGTGGCAAACTGTCGTGTAGGTTCAACGTAAATATATTGAAAGGTAGAGGATAACCTTCCGCTTTTCCTCGGCCCTACGTAGCCATTTACGCTACTTACTACCAGTGATCGATGGGTAGTAAGTGGGTAAGTTTGTTCACGAAGCTACCGGGAATATTCTACCTCCGCTTTTTGGCAGCCAGCATAGATACGTGACATTACCATAGCCGTTGTTGGTTAATAAAAATAGCTATGTCATATCCGTTGCGGTTGAGACTTATCTCGGTATTGGTTACTAATTTTGTAAGTGTTTCGTTCGTGACATGCCATCTCCCAAAAACAAAATCTGTTTTGGGTAAAGTATGTGGTCCTCATCCTACCACTCAAGCCTGTATTTCAAACATTCTATCCAGCTTTGTCTGTACGCAGCTCAGGAACACTATTTGCGTATACGAGGTTGCTTCATTAGGCGTTTGCCGGCCGCGGTGGTCTCGCGGTTCTCGGCGCGCAGTCCGGAACCGTGCGACTGCTACGGTCGCAGGTTCGAATCCTGCCTCGGGCATGGATGTGTGTGATGTCCTTAGGTTAGTTAGGTTTAAGTAGTTCTAAGTTCTAGGGGACTGATGACCACAGCAGTTGAGTCCCATAGTGCTCAGAGCCATTTGAACCATTTTTTTTCATTAGGTGTTTCGCCGTGTTTTTCTATTTGCACTGTTCGTGATGTCTTCCCGTCGGGAATATCGATATTTGTTCCAAATATTATTAAAAATACTACAAAGATGGTTCCTCCTTTTCTGCGTTAACGAGGAGAGCATGCGATAATGTACATGTCCAGTTCGTGAGGCATTACTTTTCCCAAATAATTGTCCTGTCGAGTTCCGCAACAGTAAAGCATTCGTTCAGGAAATGGTCTCCTTCCTCATGTTCCTTATCAATGTATTCTTCAAATAATCCTGGTGCCAAACGTTTTCAGGATGTCATCCACTAATTTTTTTTCAGATGCGCAATTGTACTGTTTTTGTTCCAGTCTATGTATACCTTAATTCGTTGCCAGATGGTTGAGCTGGTCACATCTTTATTAAGGTTGTTACAGAAGTTTATCCATGCAGATTTCTTATGTTTCTTTGAATAGTCGTTTTACTTCCGTCTCCAGTCTACTGAAGTTTGTAATTTTCTTCACAAGCTTGCCTTCTGTTTATATTTTGTGCTTCCCTACGTCCCAGCGATGCGTTATTGCTTTCCTCATCCCACCACACTAGTAATGTTTTCCTTTTCGGAACAAATGGTTTATTTTGTGGGATAGATACCTTTATAGCTTCAACACAAGCAATAAAATTTGCGTAGTCTGCTCTTGTTTCTCCATATTCTGGAAAAGTATGCATCTTTTCTGAAAGGGTAGTTGTGTGCTTCTTTCAGTCTGCCTTCGGAATGTTGCACTAGGGGGCTGGCTATATTACACAACGTATCGCTACCGTGTCACCTCCGAGAACGGTGGGTAGATGATCAGATCCAAGAGATTCTGCTACTCCCTCTCATGGGATAACTAATGTTCAACTCGGTAATGCCAAGCATATGTCTACAGCGCTTAATCGTTGGCTGTTATCCTCGTTGGGGAATCGTCATTTAAAACTATTAAGTTACCGTCGTCGACAATCTCCGCTATCCTTGTGCTGCCCCTGTTTTCTTGGTCTGAGCCCCAAGCAGGGTGATGAGCATTAAAGTCACCTAACATTATTTTCGAATGCACTACCGAATTAAACATGATCAGTTGTTGCTTCTTTACGGTTCCCTTTGCGATCTGTAAACGGACTTCATTTCATTTCAAAAATGGTTCAAATGGCTCTGAGCACTATGGGACTCAACTGCTGTGGTCATAAGTCCCCTAGAACTTAGAACTACTTAAACCTAACTAACCTAAGGACATCACACACATCCATGCCCGAGGCAGGATTCGAACCTGCGACCGTAGCAGTCGCACCATTTCATTTCTGTTCGTATATAATGTAGCTGCAGCAGCTTGAAGTGGCATCTCTTATCCATCATCTCCTTGAATTTTATACGGGATTTCTTTTCTTATGAGAAGTGCACTTCCCCCATATCCATCTTTTCTGTCGGCTCGCATTACATTAAACCTACGAAACAGAAATGGTTCATTCCGCAGCAGCCATGTTTCAGATATCGCACTTACGGATTTTTGGTTGGCGCGTAAAAGATATAGGCAGCTGTGTTTGTTACTTGTAATGGCAAGATTTCCAGTGTGCTATGTTCTTAAACCCACCCATGAACCATGGACCTTGCCGCTGGTGAGGAGCCTTGCGTGCCTCAACGATACAGATAGCCGTACCGTAGGTGCAACCACAACGGAGGGGTATCTGTTGAGAGGCCAGACAAACGTGTGGTTCCTGAATAGGGGCAGCAGCCTTTTCAGTAGTTGCAGGGTCAACAGTCTGGATGATTGACTGATCTGGCCTTGTAACATTAACCAAAACGGCCTTGCTGTTGTGGTACTGCGAACGGCTGAAAGCAAGGGGAAATTACAGCCATAATTTTTCCCGAGGGCATGCAGCTTTACTGTATGGTTAAATGATGATGGCGTCCTCCTGGGTAAAATATTCCGGAGGTAAAATAGTCCCCCATTCGGATCTCCGGGCGGGGATTACTCAAGAGGACGCCGTTATCAGGAGAAAGAAAGCTGGCGTTCTACGGATCGGAGCGTGGAATGTCAGATCCCTTAATCGGGCAGGTAGGTTAGAAAATTTAAAAAGGGAAATGGATAGGTTAAAGTTAGATATAGTGGGAATTAGCGAAGTTCGGTGGCAGGAGGAACAAGACTTTTCGTCAGGTGAATACAGGGTTATAAATACAAAATCAAATAGGGGTAATGCAGGAGTAGGTTTAATAGTGAATAAAAAATAGGAGTACGGGTAAGCTATTACAAACAGCATAGTGAACGCATTATTGTGGCCTAGATAGACACGAAGCCCATGCCTACTGCAGTAGTACAAGTTTATATGCCAACTGGGTCTGCAGATGATGAAGAAATTGATGAAATGTATGAAGACATAAAAGAAATTATTCAGGTAGTGAAGGAAGACGAAAATGTAATAGTCATGGGTGACTGGAATTCGACAGTAGGAAAAGGGAGAGAAGGAAACATATTAGGTGAATATGGATTGGGGCTAAGAAATGAAAGAGGAAGCCGCCTTGTAGAATTTTGCACAGAGCATAACTTAATGACTCTGAGCACTATGGGACTCAACATCTTAGGTCATAAGTCCCCTAGAACTTAGAACTACTTAAACCTAACTAACCTAAGGACATCACACACACCCATGCCCGAGGCAGGATTCAAACCTGCGACCGTAGCAGAGCATAACTTAATCATAGCTAACACTTGGTTCAAGAATCATAAAAGAAGGTTGTATACCTGGAAGAATCCTGGAGATACTAGAAGGTATCAGATAGATTATATAATGGTAAGACAGAGATTTAGGAACCAGGTTTTAAATTGTAAGACGTTTCCAGGGGCAGATGTGGATTCTGACCACAAACTATTGGTTATGAACTGCAGATTGAAACTGAAGAAACTGCAAAAAGGTGGGAATTTAAGGAGATGGGAACTGCATAAACTGAAAGAACCAGAGGTTGTACAGAGTTTCAGGAAGAGCATAAGGGAACAATTGACAGGAATGGGGGAAAGAAATACAGTAGAAGAAGAATGGGTAGCTCTGAGGGATAAAGTAGTGAAGGTAGCAGAGGATCAAGTAGGTAAAAAGACGAGGGCTAATAGAAATCCTTGGGTAACAGAAGAAATATTGAATTTAATTGATGAAAGGAGAAAATATAAAAATGCAGTAAATGGAGCAGGCAAAAAGGAATACAAACGTCTCAAAAATGAGATCGACAGGAAGTGCAAAATGGCTAAGCAGGGATGGCTACAGGACAAATGTAAGGATGTAGAGGCTTGTCTCACTAGGGGTAAGATAGATACTGCCTACAGGAAAATTAAAGAGACCTTTGGAGAGAAGAGAACCACTTGTATGAATATCAAGAGCTCAGATGGAAACCCAGTTCTAAGCAAAGAGGGGAAAGCAGAAAGGTGGAAGGAGTATATAGAGGGTCTATATAAAGGCGATGTACTAGAACACAATATTATGGAAATGGAAGAGGATGTAGATGAAGATGAAATGGGATATATGATACTGCGTGAAGAGTTTGACAGAGCACTGAAAGACCTGAGTCGAAACAAGGCCCCGGGAGTAGACAACATTCCATTAGAACTACTGACAGCCTTGGGAGAGCCAGTCCTGACAAAACTCCACCATCTGATGAGCAAGATGTATGAGACAGGCGAAATACCCACAGACTTCAAGAAGAATATAATAATTCCAATCCCAAAGAAAGCAGGTGTTGACAGATGTGAAAATTACCGAACTATCAGTTTAATAAGTCACAGCTGCGAAATACTAACGCGAATTCTTTACAGACGAATGGAAAAACTGGTAGAAGCCGACCTCTGGGAAGATCAGTTTGGATTCCGCAGAACTGTTGGAACACGTGAGGTAATACTGACCTTACGACTTATCTTAGAAGAAAGATTAAGGAAAGGCAAACCTACGTTTCTAGCATTTGTAAACTTACAGAAAGCTTTTGACAATGTTGACTGGAATACTCTCTTTCAAATTCTAAAGGTGGCAGGGGTAAAATACAGGGAGCGAAAGGCTATTTACAATTTGTACAGAAACCAGATTGCAGTTATAAAAGTCGAAGGCCATGAAAGGGAGGTAGTGGTTGGGAAGGGAGTGAGACAGGGTTGTAGCCTATCCCCGATGTTATTCAATCTGTATATTGAGCAAGCAGTAAAGGAAACAAAAGAAAAATTCGGAGTTGGTATTAAAATCCATGGTGACATTGTAATTCTGTCAGAGGCCGCAAAGGATTTGGAAGAGCAGTTGAACGGAATGGACAGTGTCTTGAAAGGAGGATATAAGATGAACATCAACAAAAGCAAAACGAGGATAATGGAATGTAGTAGAATTAAATCGGGTGATGCTGAGGGAATTAAATTAGGAAATGAGCCACTTAGAGTAGTAAAGGGGTTTTGCTATTTGGGGAGCAAAAAACTGACGATGGTCGAAGTAGAGAGGATATAAAATGTAGACTGGCAATGACAAGGAAATCGTTTCTGAAGAAGAGAAATTTGTTAACATCGGGTATAGATTTAAGTGTCAGGAAGTCATTTCTGAAAGTATTTGTATGGAGTATAGCCATGTATGGAAGTGAAACATGGACGATAACCAGTTTGGACAAGAAGAGAATAGAAGCTTTCGAAATGTGGTGCTACAGAAGAATGTTGAGGATTAGGTGGGTAGATCACGTAACTAATGATGAGGTGTTGAACAGAATTGGGGAGAAGAGAAGTTTGTGGCACAACTTGACTAGAAGAAGGGATCGGTTGGTAGGACATGTTCTGAGGCATCAAGGGATCACAAATTTAGCATTGGAGGGCAGCGTGGAGGGTAAAAATCGTAGAGGGAGACAAAGAGATGAATACACTAAGCAGATTCAGAAGGATGTAGGTTGCAGTAGGTACTGGGAGATGGAGCTTCCACAGGATAGATTAGCATGGAGAGCTGCATCAAACCAGTCTCAGGACTGAAGACCACAGCAGCAACAACAACAACAACAACAACATCATGTTCTTAAAATATCATTCTGGAGACCCTGGCTCCATAGCGATTCTGCAGTGAATTCTTTTACGTTTCTGTTGTTTGTTCTTACATGTGGCTATCCATTATCTGCCTTAGTGCACTTGTTACTATATTATAAATTGTCTGAATGAAGTCATTTCTGAAAAAGATGGGTCCTCCTGAACCCTATAGGGCTCTGTTGGGTATCGTTTGCTGCCCACGGGGATTGTATGAACACTGTTTGGCATCCATAAGATTTTTGTACATATTATCTGGTATCGAACTTACTGTTTCCTGTGTAGTTTTGTGCTGATGCGCTTCTCTCTCTCTGACCGAGCCCTTTTTGGATCACTATTGGCTGCCATTGATTTAGTGGTTTCGTGGTGTCCTGACATATCAGGCGATAAGCTACACTAGACTGAGAACGTACAAATATCTGGGAAAGCACAAGTATCTTGTGACTACGTGTACGTACATTACGAAATTTACTGATGAGGGTACTCGCCGGTATGTTATGCCTTCTACTGCCATGCACTAGTTAATTTTTCTCTGTCGGACTCACTCCGGACACTCCGTATAATTAGGCAGATACCTTCCTGAGCAGTGAACACACAAGGGAGGTCTTTGTATGTCGCAGTGTTTCATACTGCGGCAATGTTTCCTCGGTTGAGCGAATGCCGGCACGGTAGCTCAGCGTGTTCGGTCAGCTGCCCTCTGTAATAAAAAGAACTGAGTTAATGGATCAACAACGAACTGAAACGGGTGTCTTTCGACGTCCGCCCAGAGCAGATACGACGAATGAATACGAACAAAATGAGAATTTAAAAAAAAATCTGCAGTCAAGTTAGCATGATGATTGCGGATAGGGAGTTAAAAATAATGGGGTACAATGGTCTAGCAGTTCTTCATAAGCCATAAATTTCTGTAGTCAGTGCTAAGCGATGGTTGAGGTGGTGAAAGAGCGACGGCACTGGACCGTGGACAACTGGAAACGAGTGATTTGGTGTGATGAATGACGCTGTACCCTGTGGCAAACCGTCGGAAAGGTTTTGGTTTTGCGAATGCGTGGAGAACGCTACCTGTGATCTGTAGTGACAGCAGGGAAGTACAGGGGCAGTGGTGTAACCGTAAGGGGATATTTTTCGTGGCCGGGGTGTGGTCGACTTACTGTGTGGGGTCCTGTCCACTCGTCGGTTATAGGGTGCCTAAAGGATGCTGCTTTCTCGGATAACTGTACAACAATTCAAGGAGATCACATTTATGGTTTTTTATTACAATAAAGTAAATTGACAGTACTTAACTTTGGGTTTACAATGGTGTCGCAAGCGATGGGCGACATGCAAATAATCGAAGTCCTTCGCTAATTACAATGTCCATTCAAGTTATTCACACTCGCACGTTAGCCACTGCTACCGTGAATATCACTGTTCTTCTAGTCCTCTCTGCTGGTGTCCGTCTTCTACGGTCCGGGTCTGCTAGTGCCCGTCTACTAACGCCCGGCCGAGGCTGGCAGAAGCAGCGCTTGTATTCTCTTCCTGCACAGGCCGCTCCTGTCGCGGTGACGTCCTAGTCAGCGTGCTGTTGGCTGACGTCGTCTCTCAGCCTTCTCTGCTCTTGCGTTCTTCGTCTTCGTGCTGGAGCTTTCGTTACACCGGAACATACTGTGCTTAACGAAACGCCAAATGCGGAAAGATATGGACACATTTTACCACACACGTGTACTGCGTACACTAGAGGAACAGTTCGGAAATGACTGTTTACGTCAACCTGACACTAAAGCCCCTCTCACACGGAGCAAGGTTCGTCGCGAGATGGCATGCATGCCTGCCTGCTTGCAGGGAAAGGAGCCGGCTATCTTCCATACCGGAGCTCTCCCGCGGTGCAAGATCGGCAGCTACTTGTGCTGTGATCGGCTGCATGTTGTATCGAACGAAGATGGCTGCTTCAGGTACAGATGTTCAGAGCAAACTGGCGTTATTAGCTGTTTTGGTGCTAAACGATGCAGAAATGCATGGTAATGAGAGAAGAAGAAAGAAAGAAAGAAAGAAAGAATGGACGAAAAACTGGATTAAGAGGAGAAACGCAGGAAAAGGTATGCTCTCCATACTTCATAAAGAGTTGAGGTTAGTTCGCGTAACACCTACTTTTGTTCGAAAAGTATCACCATTTCATTACTGTTTGACTTTATAAATATACCAATAATGACTGTTATATACGACTTTATTTTATAGGATAGAAGACCGGACATCCTTTGCAAATTTTATACGAATGGAGGATGTATTGGTATTTGAAGAACTGCTTTGTATGGTTTCGCCTCTGATTCAGAAAAAAGACACGGCGATGCGTCAGGCAATTCATCCCAGCGCCACTGCTTTTCGATGATTTTACTTTGGCGTACTCCACTTTAAACTGAGTACGTAAATTGTGCATTTTGCTATAGCACTCCTTGCTCGTCGTATATGGTCGAACAATACATACGGCACTTGCAACTCTTTAGAGTGCTTCTGCACGCAAGTGTTTATTATAATAGTTTGCGCTTTTCACGACGTACAGACACTGTTCTTCCCTATAAGTACATATCAATGTTTTAATCGCTTCCTTGGACCACTGCGGTGCCATTATTTAATAATTATAAGAACTTCCTACAGCACCTCATAGCAGCAGAAAAGCGACTATCAACAAAGGCTTCCCGCCCAAGCTTTCCGCGTCTGACGTCACAAACGAAACGTCTCATGATTGGTCAACGCAGGTAGCACGCAGGGAACCTTACAAGAAAAATAGCACCGGACCTATCCTGGAAATCTTACAAGGTTCCCAGCAAGGTAGCCGGCTAGCAGACGACAGAGCCCGCAAGGCAGCCGTCGCGCGAGCCAGCAAGGAAACTTACAGCGAATCTTGCTCCGTGTGAGACGGGCTTAACCGGTATCTTTGATGCAATGTTTTGTGGCCAGTAACATTCCTGAAATGGACTGGCCTGCCCAGAGACCCGAACCGAACCCAATGGAAAACTTTTGGGATAAGTGAGAACGTCGACTTCGCTCCAGACCCCAGCGTCCGACATTGCTTCTATTGTATTCTCTTTGGCGGCTTTTATGTCGTCTCGTTGTCCCTGTAGAACTGTACCATGAGAAGCAATGAGAGGATGTTGGTTGGTGGCCGGTATGCTCGTTCTATAACACAAACTGCACTCAATTAATAACTGGGTTCTTTATTCAGAAACTAAGAGCTACTTAACTTTAAGTTTCCATGTGCTGTGGTACGAGCTCTCTTCTCTATAGTCTACGTAGCCTCAATGCTGCTGAAGTAGAAGTCCGCTATGTTCACTGTAAGGTTGCTAAGAGCTACCTCTCTGTGCTAGAGGCTAAGTCTGCAGCTCCATCTCGGTGACACGCTGGAAATCGACGGCATACAGACTCAAACTGGCGTAACAGCTCGAACTAACAGGCTAAACTGACTGGCTAAACAGCCCTCCAGTCCACAGCGGCGATCCTAAATACTGACGGCTGAGAGGGCGATGGCGACGTCTTGTCTTTGGCCTCTATCGATACTCTCGTAACTGCATGGAGTGCTGGCGCCAGTGTACGCTAGCACAGCTTCCATCTGTGGTTTCGGCTCTTGAGGAAGAACTAGATGCTGTTCCTCCACAGATATTCAGACACCTCACTGAAAGTGTCCACAGAAGAACTCAACCGTTATAAAATAGCAGGACGGACATACCCCATATGAATGTCTGCTAATAGGTGTCCCGATACTTTTGATAAGGTAAGGTACACAATCACTTGACGTGGCTAGAAGCGCGAGAAGACAGCATTCTGTAAATATCCAGCTTGGGTTACTCCCACGAATGTTTTGTGGTATAGGCAGATATAAGAGGCCACTGTTTGGAGTAGCAGCGGTGGGCCTGGCGATGCGTGACGTGTCCGCGTTGTCGGTGGTCCTGCTCCAGTGGCGGCGTGGGAGTAGGCCGGCTGGCAGACGCACCGGCAGCCCAGCCCGCGGCTAACGGGACGCGCGTGCCGCCGGCCTGCATGCAAACCGCAGCCGCAGCCGCAGGCGGCACATCTGCCTGCGCCCGCACTGCATCCCGTATTCAGTCCGCGCTCACGGATGCGCGCGCTTTTTCGTCTGTATCTCGACTCTGACACCCATGTAATGTCAGAACTTCTGATTCCACGGGATATGCAGCTACTTCGGCAGCTTTCGCCAATCTTTCCCGAAATCATGTTTCTTCTTCACCTTTCCTTTTCCGATACTGCAATATCCTGGAGGAGGAATCTTCGAAATATGATCATTGTGCCTACACTTCAGATCTAGCATAAAGAGGACATAATTAAATTGGTGTCATGGTTCTATGGCCCAGTGGCAAAGTGCCAGATTACAAATCCTAAGGTCTCTGGTTCGATTCCCGATAAGTCCTAGGATTTCTGTGTGTTAATCTTTTTCATCTCTGGTAATGTTTCCTAACGTGAAAAAATTCAGAGTTTCACCGTGGTTCGAAGTACATATGAAGCTATAGGCTCCCCATAACTCTGTGAGTTTAAGTTCAAAGGCGGGAAGAAGGCAATGGTATACGTCCTCAAATAGGTCCAAGCCCAATAAATCACTTTAGTGTTCAAAACAGCCTTCGGGTTGGTGACAGTTTCACTTTTACTCCAACAGATAAATAATTTCTTGAGCAATTATTACATAGAAGTAATAGTATGGAACATTTTGCAGGGAAAAATCATAAAACACATGGTCTCTTCTCAGTGTCCAAGATATAGCAGTTTGAAACTGCGACGAACCGAAATGACACAGGTGACAGTTAATTGACCGAGATTTCATTGCCATTTAGCTGTTAATTTACCTTTGCAGCTCGTGGTTAATAATGCCTGTGGCAACTACAATGCATTTTACAGCTCGTTTAACAGATGCTGTACTACTAATAGAGGTACCGGCGGAGGTTCGAGTCCTCCCTCGGACATGGGTGTGTGTGTGTGTGTGTGTGTGTGTGTGTGTGTGTGTGTGTGTGTGTGTGTGTGTTTGTCCTTAGGATAATTTAGGTTAAGTAGTGTGTAAGCTTATGGACTGATGACCTTAGCAGTTAAGTCACATAAGATTTCACACACATTAGAACATTTTTTTGAACTACTAATCGAAATTAGCGTTTACATCCTTACATTTCGAACGAGCAGTTTCTCCCTTGTGGAGACTCTACGCTTATAAACTTTGGTTTATAAAAAAACATTACAAACTACCTAACGAAGTATGACCAGCTGACTTTGGTGGTCATGTAACAACATTGCACAACCGATCTAAGGTCCAGGACACATTTAATCGAGGTATGTATACCGTACCACTAGCCGTAACGAAGTGCAGGGGGGTTTTCCACATTGCAAGTGCATTCCTCACATATTGCTAGAGCAACATCTTCCAAGTTCTCAATTGGTTGTCCGCTATAGAAGACACTGTGCTCCGGTAAGATCGTTATCCAAAATGACTGGATCATCGAGTTGGCTATCAGTGATACCGCACTGCGCGTCAACTGAGAAACGAAGCTGAAAATTAGTTTATTGCAGTGCCAAGATTTTCGTATGCTCGTGTATGGGTTGTCAAACTTTCGATGCAGTCTTGAGTGAACATTGATTAGTCACGAAATCGCAGTTATTCAGATCTCTTCGAATAAAATATCTTACTTCTGTACTTAAATGTATTCTGACAGTTAATATTATCCTACTAATTGTAAGTGGTTACAACGTACAAATCTCCCTTACAATTCAAACCGCTGTTAAAAATACAGTACTATTTTTTATCTTCTCCTCCTCCTCCTCCTCCACTTCAGTTATTAGGCCTAATCCCGTTACGGTGCCATACTTCTTCACCTACTGGATTATACACACATCAAAAAAAGTTTTGCGTCACCCCGGTTCCCCGAACTCCTGAAGATAAACGTTGACTTTGGATATTGTATCACAGACACAGTCCCTTTGACTGTTCAGAGAAGTCACTAAACCGGCCCAAAGATGTAAACAACCATGCCTGAGCAGCGCCTATTAGACGGAAGGGATCCGACAGCCGATCAGTTCCAGTCAGTCCGTCAGGAAGGAGGTACACGGCTCGTGTTGTCTGTAGTTCAGCCATGCCTAGATGATTAATACCGCGGTTCACCGCGCGGGATTAGCCGAGTGGTCTATGGCGCTGCAGTCATGGACTGTGAGGCTGGTACCGGCGGAGGTTCGAGTCCTCCCTCGTGTGTGTGTGTGTGTGTGTGTGTGTGTGTGTGTGTGTGTGTGTGTGTGTGTGTGTGTGTGTGTTCTTAGGATAATTTAGGTTAAGTAGTGTGTAAGTTTAGGGACTGATGACCTTAGCAGTTAAGTCCCATAAGGTTTCACACACATTATCATAACATTAATACCGTGGTTCGATTGCGTCCGCATTGTTACTTTGTGCCAGGAAGGGCTCTCAACTAGGGTAATGGTGCAGACCATGAACCTCGTCATGGAAATGATGAAGGAATTCAGGGAAGCCCAGAAGCAGAACACACAGATCCTCGTTGCCCTTCAGGCAACAGTCCAGCAGTCGCTCCCCTCTGCGACTTCCTCAGTAACACCAAAACCCCATCATGAATAGACGACCGAATATTCAAGGCCTGACAATGTGCGTCTTTAACGCAGATGGCATTGTTAATCAAGAGGTCGAGTTCAGAGAACTCATGAAGGAGTTCTCCATCGACATATGCATGATGGGGGGAAACCCACCTAAAACCGGGAATAAAAGCGACAGTTCCCAACTACGTTACCTACCGCAAAGACAGGCCAACCCAAGGCGGAGGAGTGGCCATATATGTAAAAAGAGGGATCCCCCACCACCAGGTATTCTTACCAGCTACCAACAAAATCGAAGCAGTGGCGGTGGAAGTAACCACTGCCACTGGACCCCTAACAATTGTTGCAGTCTACCGACCCCCACATGACCAGTTAGATGAGGGAGACATAGCTGCTCTAGGGCAAATTGAAGGCAAACTCATAATAGGGGGAGACTTCAATGCCAAACATCCTGATTGGAATTCTAGAGTAACCTCCAGAGCAGGCGCCAAACTGCAACAACTAGCGCGCACCCACCACTTCGAAACATGGGGTCCAGTCGAGCCCACACATTTTCCAAAAAATGGAGGCAGGCCCGACGTGTTAGACATAGCTCTCACTAGGAGGATCGCAGGGTTCATGGCCGCAAGGACGATCAACAGAATGTCCTCCGACCACAACCCAGTGATTCTGGAGGTCGATGTGGGAGAATGGGTAGCACTCCCACGGTACCAGACGTCGTACAAACGTACAGACTGGGAGCGATACCAGGAAACTGTCGCCTCTGATATCGCTCGCGCTCCGCCACCTACTGCTGAAACAGTAGAGCAAGCGCTACAAGACCTAACAGGCACCATCTTGCAGGCAGCGGAAGAAGCCACCCCTCCACAAAGGGATGGCCCACCGCCGCAAATACAGCTCCCGGAACACTTGCTAGCTCAAATTCGACATAAGAACAGAGTGGCAAAAGAGTGGAAGATCGTCTACAGAGAGAACTGAAGGTTGCGCTCAATGAGCACAGAAACCAGCAATGGCAAAACCGCCTCACAGCTCTCAAAGTAAACGATCATACACTATGGCAAGCGACCAAACAGTTTACAAAACGACGCGCTAGGATGCCGCCACTGCATGGCGAGCGTGGACTGGTCTACAGCCATGCTGGAAAGGCCAACGCCCTCGCCGACTCCCTCGAGAAGCAGTTCCAAGCGGCAGAACCCCAGGATGAAGAGCATGAAGAGGTAGTCAGTCGTCAACTGACTGTCTTCCTCAATGCCGAGGAGGACCCAGAGGACGAACCCATACTTTTTGCCCCCGAGGACGTGGCAAGAGTAATCAGGTCCCTCCCTACAAAAAGGGCACCAGGGCACGACAGTGTCACTAACCAGCTAGTCAAAAAACTCCCACCTACAGCAATCACACACATCGCGAACGTCCTCAACGAGATTACTCGATCCCGTGTTTTCCCAGCTTGCTGGAAACATGCGGAAGTGGTCGCGATACACAAACCAGGGAAATACCCTCTATTCCCGCAGCACTACAGGCCGATTAGCCTCTTGCCAACTCTCAGCAAGATCTATGAGCGCCTCCTACTAAGACCCATACAAGAACATATTACCAGAGAGCAAATTCTGCCGGATTTCCAATTTGGGTTCCGGCAGAACCAATCTGCCCCACAACAGGTCATGAGAATGGTTGAAGCAGCCACAGAGGGCTTCAACCACAGAGGCTACCGCGGGATAGTGCTACTAGACGTAGCCAAAGCCTTTGATTCAGTATGGCATAGAGGGCTACTCTACAAGTTGTACACACAAGGGTTTCCCGGGAGCATAGTTCAGCTGATCAAGAGCTATCTCACGAATAGGACTTTCTCCGTCAAAGTAGAAACTGCCACCTCCACCAGAAGGCGTATTCGTGCTGGGGTGCCACAGGGATCGGTCCTGGGGCCCGTATTGTACAGTTTGTACACTGCGGACACACCAACGGCCCCCCTGGTGCACACTGCGCAGTACGCCGACGATACAGCCTTCTACACGAGAAACGCGAACAAGGACCTGGTCATCCGTAGGCTACAAAAGGTTTTAGATGACACGGAAACATGGGCCCGTCGCTGGCGCATCACCATCAACTCTGAGAAGACGCAGGCAATGCTGATTACCCGCAGGCTCGGAAGGCGCGAACCTCCTCAACGTCCCCCCCTCCACCTTCACCTAAATGGAATCCAACTCCCCTGGCGCAGAACCGCCAAGTACCTTGGCGTAACCCTGGACTCTCGTCTTACGTGGAAACCCCACATAGACGAGGTCCACAGGAAGGTCTGCGCCAGAATGTCCATCCTATACCCTATCCTGAACACAACCAGCTCCCTTCCTTGCCCAGTAGCAGTAAATGTATACCAGGCCCTGATCCGGCCGGTAATGGAGTATGCGTGCCCTGTCTGGGGATACGCGGCAAAGCAGCACCTGGACAAACTCCAGAGGCTGCAGAACCGCGCCCTCAGAAGGGCGCTGCGTCTACCTTATGGATTCCCCACGGACGACTTGCACGCCGCAGCCGAAATCCCACTCCTCAGAGAGCGTTTCCAGGATCTGGCAAGGGCCTTCTATGAGGGTTCTTCCAGATCCGGTAACGCGCTTATCCACTCCCTAGGTCGGTATGACATGTCCCGCGATAAGCATAAGCGCCCTATGACGATCTTCGACGATTAAGTCGAAGAGAAAATCCCAATATCCAATCCCTAATCCAGTTCCTCCCCACATAACACCAATCTCTTCGCCTACCTCAGGCAAGTACCAGACTCACTCACAACAAACATCACAAGTCACAGACACCAAAAAACTATAGAAAAATCACACACACACGTTCACAGGGGAGTAAAAGCCGAAAGGCTACAAACTCCCCCTCACACTTCCCCAAAGAGGGGAAAGTAATAGATGTGAGCAGCAGTCTCAACTAGGGAAGTGTCCAAGCGTCCTGGAGTGAACAAAAGCGATGTTGTTCGGACATGGAGGAGATACAGAGAGACAGGAACTGTCGATGACATGCCTCGCTCAGGCCACCCAAGGGCTACTACTGCAGCGGATGACCGCTACCTACGGATTATGGCCCGGAGGAACCCTCACAGCAACTCCACCATGTTGAATAATGCTTTTCGTGCAGCCAAGGACGTCGTGTTACGACTCAAACTGTGCGCAATAGGCTGTATGATGCGCAACTTCACTCCCGACGTCCATGGCGAGATCCATCTTTGCAACTACAACACCATGCAGCGCAGATGGGCCCAATAACATGTCGAATGGACCGCTCAGGATTGGCATCACGTTCTCGTAACCTGTGAGTGTCGCATATGCCTTCAGACCATCGTCGGAGACGTGTTTGGAGGCAACCTGGTCGGGCTGAACGCCTTAGACACACTGCCCAGCGAGTGCAGGAAGGTAGAGGTTCCCTGCTGTTTTGGGGTGGCATTATGTGGAGTCGACGTACGCCTCTGGTGGTCTTGGAAGGCGCCGTAACGGCTGTACGATACGTGAATGCCATCCTCCGACCAATAGTGCAACCATATCGGCAGCATACTAGCGAGGCATTCGTCTTCATGGACGACATTTCGCGCCCCCATCGTGCACATCTTGTGAATTACTTACTTCAGGATAACGACATCGCTCGACTAGAGCGGCAAGCATGTTCTCCAGACATGAACCCTATAGAACATGCCTGGGATAGATTGAAAAGGGCTATTTATGGACGACGTGACCCACCAACCACTCTGAGGGATCTACGTCGAATCGCCGTTGAGGAGTGGGACAATCTGGACCAACAGTGCCTTGACCAACTTGTGGATAGTATGCCACGACGAATACAGGCGTGCATCAATGCAAGAGGACGTGCTACTGGGTATTTGAGGTGCCGGTGTGTACACAAATCTGGATCAACACCTCTGAAGGTCTCGCTGTATGGTGGTACAACATGCAGTGTGTGGTTTTAATGAGCAATAAAAAGGGCGAAAATGATGTTTATGTTGATGTCCATTCAAATTTTCTGTACAGGTCCCGGAACTCTCGGAACCGAGGTGATGCAAAACTTTTTTTAATGTGCATATGAGGGGAGTCAAATGAAAACGAGGTTCAAATGGCTCCGAGCACTATGGGACTCAACTGCTGAGGTTATTAGTCCCCTAGAACTTAGAACTAGGTAAACCTAACTAACCTAAGGACATCACAAACATCCATGCCCGAGGCAGGATTCGAACCGGCGACCGTAGCGGTCTTGCGGTTCCAGACTGCAGCGCCTTTAACCGCACGGCCACTTCGGCCGGCGAAAACGAGGCACATGGGAAAAAGTAACTAAACTGTTTACTATCTGGGTGCTACAGTCTGGCACGGCGCGACCGCTACGGTCGCGGGTTCGAATCCTGCCTCGGGTGTGTGATGTCCTTAGGTTACTTAGGTTTAAGTAGTTCTAAGTTCTAGGGGACTGATGACCTCAGAAGTTAAGTCCCATAGTGCTCAGAGCCATTTGAACCATGTTTTTTGTTTACTATCTGAAAAGTAATTGCCTTAACTGTTAATACATTTATTCCTCTGTGAGACAACGTGGTCAGTGCCTATATGGAAAACTGTTACCTTTCACCCACGAAGCCACGATTGCACCCAGACTTGCATCTCTTCGTCTGAAGAGAATCTACGTCCGCTAATGTCTTTCTTCAGGGCTCGAAAAATACGGAAATCGCATGGGGAGATTTCAGGAGTGCGTGGAGGATATACAAGGGCTGTCCAGCGATACTTCTGCAGCGTAGCCGAAGTGAACGTACAAATATACGGGTGCGAGAACTTCAACGAGCTGCGGAATATACTGACCAATTCTCTCTTAAATTCAGTCCATACCTCGTTCAGTGTCAGATTGCACTGTTTCCGTCAAAGAAAAGAAGTAAGTGTATTTCTGCTGATACTGTCGGTCCGCTACCGTGTGCTTAGACTTCTTGTAGCTTTGTCACACTTACATATTTCTGTACTACCGTTATCAGCTATAATTCATTTCAAAATAGAATACAGCCCAAGGAGCTAGAAGACATTGCTTCCCCTGAACGGTAGACCGCATGCGAGGCATGAAGAACCCGCCATGCATTACAAGCTTTCTGAACTGTATTCATAAATCTATATGCATAAAATCATGAAAGGTTTCATGTCCAAGTTTTTAATTCTTACTACATTCTTTCTAGACGTATTAACTCCACTTTACATACTCTCACCCCACTCACTCACAGTAAACAGACGTGCTTAAGACACAAACCTCACATTTCTTACTGGGGTGTGCCCAACGAGCGCGAATGAAGAAAACGGTTAACATGACTCACAACCAGTAAGAATCAGCAAAGACCATTAGTGAATGAAAGACAAATAGTTAGGCATAAAGGCCGTCTAACAATGAAAGGAACTATATTAAATCGCTCGTTCAGCAAACCCCACTTTTCATACTGTCAAAAGAATTGTCATGAAGAGCCAGAGAGATAGCCTGACAGAAGTTAAGATTTTCATAGTTATTTGTTTCCTCCATCACACTGCTTCAGGTGCTCTGTTATAAAATAGCAAACATGAAGTGCATATTTGTCGATTAAAATGTGAGTGGAGATAGCTGTGTAAAATCTTAGTCAAAAGATTCAATTAATGACCTAAATACAAAGTACGTCGAAATAACGTTAATTGTGATTAATCATTAGAAGTACCAACAGAATGCTATTAGACGGTGTTAACTGCCGAGCCATTTACATGTTTAACGGTACGAACCAGTTAATACGGATTACAAGTTGCTTTGAACATGTTTTACAAGACCAGCTTGGTGAACATTCTCGTCGGTCATGTTACTTTCCAATCGACAGTGATTTTTGTCGCATGTTCTCTGTAATATTTATTGCATCCTTGTCGCTGATGATTAGAGATTTGGGGGTTCGAGTTCGACTGTGGATGTTAATTGCATCTCTCGTATCTGACTGTGGTTGCCTAAAGAGGTTGTTCAGGACGCTGATAGTTTTCCGAAAATCAGTCGTGTCTGTGCTCAAAATGTTGCACATTCTTCAAAGAAACATACACACGAAACGGGATTAATGAGCTGATAACATAAATACATGGCAGCACTTACAAAAGACTTGAATTTCCATTAATAGTTAATTGTCTGGGGGATAGCGAGATACAAGGAAAAGTCAGCAAAAAGGTAAAGAAATAAAAATAAAGTGTGAGGAAAGAAAGAAAAGAGAAAATGAAATATGAAGGAAAGAAAGAAAGATTAGGATTAATCTCTCGTTGACGACGATGTCATTAGAGACAGAGAACATCAAATCTGGATGGCAGAACGGTAATCTAAACAGCCCTGCTGTCGAACTGGAACACGTGCTTTACCAGTGAGCTCGATCGATTGCTAAAATGAAATGGGGGCGACAAAGTTGTGTTAACAATGGGGCTAAGATACTGCTTCACTGTTGACCGCTACGAGATGAACTGGTATATACTGAGAGGGAAGCTACGGCAACTAATTTGCCCTCTTGAATGTACAGTGGTTTTAGGACGTATAAGTTAGCAGGTAGTTAGCTGGCATTTTCTTTCCCACTGAATAAGGTGGGGTCATACAGATCCCAAGCAATTTTCACCGGATACGTTGACCGTATTTTAATGAACTAACATAAAAACATAAATTACAGTTGTCCAATGTAACAGTAATAATTCTATATTTATAAATATTACGTATAAGAAAGGAAAGGAAATTTAGATTGGTGTCATATTGACATCAGTGGTAATCTGTGCACAAAACTATGAATAAATTTTAGTGTATTGTAAATTTAAAACTGAACAAAGCATCATTAGACACAGTTGACGCAGAGAGAGAAAGTTACATATTTAAAAAAAAAATGTTTTGAAAGCAAGGAAGATATGGTTTTCCAATGCGCTTATGTGATCATATTGACCCCAGTGGTACTACGAGGATTAATATGGAGAAAGATTTACATTTATGCATAGGTACAGAAAAGGTGCTGGGCGTGTCAGATCTTGTACTGAAGTTCTAGAATAATGAAGGGTATTTGATACGCGAAGAGGGGTACTAGAGAGACCAGTGGCTAAAGAAATGATAGTAACATAAGGGGTATGAAAATCACGTCGGTGATTTCGATGTATATTTATTCATTCCCCAACGAACCCCAGCTGAAATCACAGTACTTAAATCATGTTAGTTAAACTGTATATTTTACTGTGGTAACTATATTGAAGACCGGTGTTCATTACGTTATCGTTTGCTTCCAAGTTCGCTCGTCCTCATTGTTCGCTCGAGGCGTGTAAATTGAATAGGAGCAGCTCCATACTGCGACGCCGCGCGGGGAAGCAGTGTGAGCGTGTAAGTCGTGACTGGAGAACTGCTGGAGGCGCGCTGGGTCACTGGAGCAGCCGGCCGCTGGCTGCGCCCGCCAGGCGCCCCGCGTCCCGCGACCGGCTCCGGTTACAGCCGGCTTCTCAACACCGACCATACCACTCGCAAAATTTAGCACGCGTCATTGTTTTCTTATTGTAGCAGTTCATTATGTTCAAAAGGGGAGTCGCAATTTGCAAAACAGTCAAATTCAATGTTTCTTTGCTTTAAATAATACAGCAACCAGCCATATTTGTTTGTATTATTATTTATACCAACAGTGTTAAAAATACTAACTGCTATTTGGATGCTGCAACTGCCCTGTGCAAAAAAAAAAAAAAAAGCAATTTTGTTCAACTACTACATATCGCGAGTTGTGTATTTGCAATATACAGTATTACTTGTTAGTAAGTAAACTAGAATGTGTTTGCCATCTTTAAAGCAGAATAGGCATCCGTCTAAGAAAATTGAAGCGGAATCGAAAAGCTAAAATTTTTCCAATGGTAAAAACATCAGAGGTCCCTTTTCAGATACATTTATAAAATGAACTTTAGAAATGTTATGTTATGGCAATAAGAAATAATGTACATAATTTCAGGATATGAAGCAAGCTGCCGACCGCGGTGGCCGAGTGGTTCTAGGCGCTTCAGTCCGGAACAGAGGGACTGCTACGGTCGCAGGTTCGAATCCTGCCTCGGGCATGGATGTGTGTGATGTCCTTAGGTTAGTTAGGTTTAAGTAATTCTACGTTCTAGGGGACTGATGACCTCAGCAGTTAAGTCCCATAGTGCTCAGAGCCATTTGAGCCATTTGGTATAATGAAGGAAACGCACACACTTGTGCTTCAAAGAGATAAGGGCGCAACGCTCTTAATCAGCTGCGAAACTTCAACGTACCACGGTGATATGACGTTAAAGGTGCTGTATTGCAATACAAACTAAATGCATAGCGTTTAGCATAAGCAATACAGGACTGTACCTAGTTCGATTTTCTGCTACACAGTGTGGTAATGCATCCCTACATTGTCGATTATATAAAGACTTAATGTCAGCAACAATAATAATAATAATAATAATAATAATAATAATAATAATACCCGTGGAGGCCCGGGAAAAGAATAGGCCTCCGGTATGTTCTGCCAGTCGTAAAAGGCGACGAAAAGAACAAACCACTAATAGGGCTAACCCCCCTTTAGTGTGATTAGTTGGTTCAGGACAGAACTAAAGAAGCCTCGGACAAGCGCCGTCATGGTCGGGGACGACGCTTGAACCCTATGCCCGCCCACAATGGTAACGACACTGCTAGCCAACTGGAAAATGATTTAAATCCAAATAGAGGTGTTTTGCAGGATATGCTTCCTGCAACCACCCTAGAAGGAAAACAAAGACAGAGGATGAGATGGTCAGATGAAGTTAATCGACACCTCATGTTCTGTTATTACCAAGCAACAAACCTAGGAACCAACACAACTGGATACAGATCACAAGTATACACAACATTTATTACCAGATACCCAGAATTAAAATTTTTAACAGAACAACGACTAGCTGATCAGATCCGTGTAATAATCAGAAATAACAGGATACCCCAGTCAGAATTAGAAAACATCAAACAACAAGTACAACAAATACTGGAACAAAATAATGTGCAATCAGAAGAAGAAGAAAATACAGTAATGGACTCAAACATCCCAGAGCAAACAAACAAAGAACAACACGCATCGATTAAACAATCAGAGGAAAACGAAATCTTAAGACAGCCACCAGAACAAGCACAAATAGAACACGAAGTGACACACATGTTAGATATAGAAGAAAAATTTCAGCTGACATATATAGAATACAAAGACACAAATACAGACATTAGACCATTCTTGCATAGACCACCAAATAACCCACAAGTCGAAACAACAATAAAAACTATCAACAACAAAAAAATGGTTCAAATGGCTCTGAGCACTATGGGACTCAACTGCTGAGGTCATTAGTCCCCTAGAACTTAGAACTAGTTAAACCTAACTAACCTAAGAACATCACACACATCCATGCCCGAGGCAGGATTCGAACCTGCGACCGTAGCGGTCTCGCGGTTCCAGACTGCAGCGCCAGAACCGCGCGGCCACTTCGGCCGGCAAAAACTATCAACACAATCATACACAACAAAATAAATGAAAACACAACTATGGAAGAGTTACAACTACTGGTTTATATAGGAGCACCCACTACACTAAATATAAACACTAGGCAGAGATCAGAACCAACCAACACACAGAAGAAACCCACAAAACCAGCATGGCAACACAGGCTACAGATCAAAATAGAAAAACTGAGAAAAGACATCGGACAGCTAACACAATTTATAAGAAATGAAATGTCAGAAAAAAAAAACGAAAAAGGTTAGGTAAAATCTCACAACAAGAAGCGACAGAGCAATTAGACGAAAAGAAGCAGAAATTACAAGCATTAGCCAAACGACTCAGAAGATACAAAAAAAGTGAAAATAGAAGGAAACAAAACCAAACATTCAACACAAACCAAAAGAAATTTTACCAGACAATAGATAACACACACATTAAAATAAACAATCCACCAAACATAACAGACATGGAACACTTCTGGAGCAACATATGGTCAAACCCGGTACAACATAACAGGCATGCATGGTGGATACAAGCAGAAACAGACACATACAAGATGATACCACAAATGCCTGAAGTGATAATTTTGCAACATGAAGTCCCCCAAGCAATTAATTCTACTCACAATTGGAAAGCCCCTGGAAATGATAAAATAGCAAATTTCTGGTTAAAGGAGTTCACCTCAACACATTCACATCTAACTAAATTATTTAACAGTTACATTGCAGACCCATACACATTCCCTGTTACACTTACACACGGAATAACTTATCTGAAACCTAAAGATCAAGCAGACACAGCGAACCCAGCTAAATATCGCCCCATAACATGCCTACCAACAATATACAAAATATTAACTTCAGTCATTAAACAGAAATTAATGACACATACAACACAGAACAAAATTACAAATGAAGAACAAAAAGGCTGTTGCAAAGGAGCACGAGGATGTAAAGAGCAACTGATAATAGATGCAGATGTGACATATTAAGCTAAAACTAAACAAAGGTCGCTACACTACGCATACATTGATTACCAAAAAGCTTTTGATAGTTTACCCCACTCATGGATACTACAAATATTGGAAATATACAAAGTAGATCCTAAATTGATACAGTTCCTAAACATAGTAATGAAAAATTGGAAAACCACACTTAATATCCAAACAAATTCAAATAATATCACATCACAGCCAATACAGATTAAGCGTGGAATATACCAAGGAGACTCATTAAGTCCTTTCTGGTTCTGCCTTGCTCTGAACCCACTATCCAACATGCTAAATAATACAAATTATGGATACAATATTACTGGAACACACCAACACAAAATCACACATTTGCTGTACATGGATGATCTAAACCTAGTGCAGAAACAAATCAACAACTCAACCAATTACTAAAGATAACAGAAGTATCCAGCAATGACATAAATATGGCTTTTGGAACAGACAGATGTAAGAAAAATAGCATAGTCAAGGGAAAACGCACTAAACAGGAAGATTACATATTGGATAACCACTGCGACTGCATAGAAGCGATGGAAAAAGCGGATGCCTATAAATATCTAGGATACAGACAAAAAATAGGAATAGATAATACAAATATTAAAGAAGAACTAAAAGAAAAATATAGACAAAGACTAACAAAAATACTGAAAACAGAATTGACAGCAAGAAACAAGACAAAAGCTATAAATACGAGGGCAGTTCAATAAGTAATGCAACACATTTTTTTTCTCGGCCAATTTTGGTTTAAAAACCGGAAATTTCTTGTGGAATATTTTCAAACATTCCCGCTTCGTCTCGTATAGTTTCACTGGCTTCCGACAGGTGGCAGCGCTGTACGGAGCTGTTAAAATGGCGTCTGTAACGGATGTGCGTTGCAAACAACGGGCAGCGATCGAGTTTCTTTTGGCGGAAAATCAGGGCATCTCAGATATTCATAGGCGCTTGCAAAATGTCTACGGTGATCTGGCAGTGGACAAAAGCACGGTGAGTCGTTGGGCAAAGCGTGTGCCATCATCGCCGCAAGGTCAAGCAAGACTGTCTGATCTCCCGCGTGCGGGCCGGCCGTGCACAGCTGTGACTCCTGCAATGGCGGAGCGTGCGAACACACTCGTTCGAGATGATCGACGGATCACCATCAAACAACTCGGTGCTCAACTTGACATCTCTGTTGGTAGTGCTGTCACAATTGTTCACCAGTTGGGATATTCAAAGGTTTGTTCCCGCTGGGTCCCTCGTTGTCTAACCGAACACCATAAAGAGCAAAGGAGAACCATCTGTGCGGAATTGCTTGCTCGTCATGTGGCTGAGGGTGACAATTTCTTGTCAAAGATTGTTACAGGCGATGAAACATGGGTTCATCACTTCGAACCTGAAACAAAACGGCAATCAATGGAGTGGCGCCACACCCACTCCCCTACCATGAAAAAGTTTAAAGCCATACCCTCAGCCGGTAAAGTCATGGTTACAGTCTTCTGGGGCGCTGAAGGGGTTATTCTGTTCGATGTCCTTCCCCATGGTCAAACGATCAACTCTGAAGTGTATTGTGCTACTCTTCAGAAATTGAAGAAACGACTTCAGCGTGTTCGTAGGCACAAAAATCAGAACGAACTTCTCCTTCTTCATGACAACGCAAGACCTCACACAAGTCTTCGCACCCGAGAGGAGCTCACAAAACTTCAGTGGACTGTTCTTCCTCATTCACCCTACAGCCCCGATCTCGCACCGTCGGATTTCCATATGTTTGGCCCAATGAAGGACGCAATCCGTGGGACGCACTACGCGGACGATGAAGAAGTTATTGATGCAGTACGACGTTGGCTCCGACATCGACCAGTGGAATGGTACCGTGCAGGCATACAGGCCCTCATTTCAAGGTGGCGTAAGGCCGTAGCATTGAATGGAGATTACGTTGAAAAATAGTGTTGTGTAGCTAAAAGATTGGGGAATAACCTGGTGTATTTCAATGCTGAATAAAACAACCCCTGTTTCAGAAAAAAAAATGTGTTGCATTACTTATTGAACTGCCCTCGTACTTATGCTATACCAATATTGACCTACTCATTTGGAGTAGTGAAGTGGAGTAACACAGACCTAGAAGCACTCAATACACTAACACGATCACAATGCCACAAATATAGAATACATCACATACATTCAGCAACAGAAAGATTCACATTAAGCAGAAAGGAAGGAGGAAGGGGATTTATCGACATCAAAAACCTACATTAGGGACAGGTAGACAATTTAAGAAAATTCTTTCTAGAACGAGCAGAAACTAGCAAAATACACAAAGCAATCACTCATATAAATACATCGGCTACACCACTGCAATTTCATAACCACTTCTACAACCCTTTAGATCACATAACATCAACAGATACGAAGAAAGTAAATTGGAAAAAGAAAACACTACATGGCAAGCACCCGTATCATCTAACACAGCCACACATCGATCAAGACGCATCCAACACATGGCTAACAAATGGCAATATATACAGTGAGACGGATGGATTCATGATTGCAATACAGGATCAAACAATAAACACCAGATATTACAGCAAACATATTATTAAAGATCCCAATGCCACAACAGATAAATGCAGACTTTGCAAACAACAAATAGAAACAGTAGATCACATAACAAGCGGATGTACAATACTAGCAAATACAGAATACCCCAGAAGACATGACAATGTCGCAAAAATAATACATCAACAACTTGCCATACAACATAAACTAATAAAACAACATGTTGCCACATACAAGTATGCACCACAAAATGTGCTGGAGAATGATGAATACAAATTATACTGGAACAGAACCATTATAACAGATAAAACAACACCACATAACAAACCTGACATCATACTCACCAATAAAAAGAAGAAATTAACACAACTAATCGAAATATCAATACCCAATACAACAAATATACAAAAGAAAACAGGAGAAAAAATTGAAAAATACATCCAACTGGCTGAGGAAGTCAAGGACATGTGGCATCAGGATAAAGTTGACATTATACCAATTATACTATCAACTACAGGAGTCATACCACACAATATCCACCAGTACATCAATGCAATACAGCTACATCCAAACTTATATATACAACTACAGAAATCTGTAATTATTGACACTTGTTCAATTACCCGAAAGTTCCTAAATGCAATGTAACATATACCGTACAGTTAAAAGTAAGTCACGCTTGATCAAGGTCCGCGTCACCTTCCATTTTTAACCAGACATAACGTCTGAGACAAGAAAGAAATAATAATAATCCTCCCCTCCCCCCACCACACACGCGCGCGCGCGCGCGCGCGCGCGCACACACACACACACACACACACACACACACACACACACACACACACACAGAAACTGGAATCAAAGCATTGCTGGAGTATAAATGTAAGAAACGCAACTCTGTAATAATACATAGCAAATCGGCTGATTAAAGCTAAAGAAACTAAAATGAACAAACAGAAAGAATGATGTATGGACAAGTAGAAATACTAGGCGTCTCAGGCCCCAAGGAGAGTGGATCACTAAAAGACCATAAACCAAATCAAAAAATTCTATTGGGCGGAAGAGGTCTTGATAGTGGTGGTACATTACAATTACGAAACGATCCACTAAAAATTGGTTTAAAATAACCAAATCATGGGCTTAGTAACTTCTGTCAGTAGAACAATGTCTAAAATAAGCAAAGATTCTGTACGCACTGTTATTCTAGTTTCTCCTCTGACGAAATTGTTGCATTATAGGGTGCGCTGTGTTAAAACTAATGTGAACCTAATTTTATGAACAGCACAATACCCTGTGTAAGAGATCATTCGACTGTAAATATCAGTAGGTGCTCATAAATCCAAGGTTTCTTCTGAACGCTGCATTGCTTTACTACGGTCTTTCTATTGGAGGTAACATAAACCTTGTCCAACTCACCTTAACCATCTAGTCACCGGAGAAAATACAATTTAACGATGGTTGTGAAAGTTTAATTTTATTGTGATCGATCTGTGGGAAAAATTAAGATTTTATGAGAGCCATTTGAACCATTTTATGAAGCAAGCTATTTGGGCAAACTATTTACACCAGTCATCGACTGACGATAATGCTTATCATTTTGCTTGTGCAGACGATGCTCAGTCATGGCTCTGACCTCGGCACTGTTGCTCACGTTCGCAGCCATCATGTCGCTCTACGGCCAAAGATTTCAGGCGCCAGCCATGTGGTAAGATTCCACCGTGTCCTCCCCTTTGTCACCTGAATCGATACCTTATGTTGCAGTACTGTATCTCCGCCTAAAGGGAATTTCCTCCAAGACTCTCCATCCAGCACAGCACGGCCCTTTGTGTAGCTCAAGTGAGTTTGTATAGAGTTCTGTAGTTTCTGTGCTCTTTTACTAAGTTTTCTGTATACACTGCCGGAAAAAATGCAATACCCGCGACACACAGGGACTATCTCAGGCTTCATGTGTGGGGGCCATCAGTTACAGCTTCCGGTCACATTTGGTGTTTCTGCAGAGTAAAGTAACAGTACCACCTACATCGCACAGGCTGTTATCCCCGTGCTACTGGCATTTCTTCGACAGGAAGATGATGTACTTTTTCGGTAGGTTAATGCATTCTAGAATAGGCAGCTCACTAGGTCTACGTGTACGTTCTTTTTGTGAACTTGCCCTTGCACATTTCTGTTGACGAGTGAGGTAACAGGTAGTTCGTCATTGTAGAGATATGTGACAAAATGGCTCTGAGCACAATGCGACTTAACTTCTGAGGTCATCAGTCGCCTAGAACTTAGAACTACTTAAACCTAACTAACCTAAGGACATCACACACATCCATGCCCGGGCAGGATTCGAACCTGCGACCGTAGCGGTCCCGCCGTTCCAGACTGAAGCGCCTAGAACCGCACGGCCACACCGGCCGGCGTGATGTCCGTGGTAGGCTAGCCAGAGGCACACGTGATCGTAGCCCTGCTGCAAGCAGACGGTTCACAATGATCCCTGATGAGATATCAGGCGCAAAATGTTCCCGGATTTCGTCCATGGATGCCGACCGGTCGGCCTCTGTTGCTCGCATAATGCTTCGATCTTGACTGCATCTGTACTACTTGGACGTCCAGAACCGGGTCTACAAATGTGGGAATGATCCAAGGCCCCTGGCGAAAGCAGCGACACATCACTGTTACATTGTGCCCAATATATGCAGCAATCCGTCAATACTTTCATCCAGTTTCCTGCAGGCCATAGTGCCATACCGTTCTAATAGCTGAACAAGTACATATTCATCGGTGGAGCACGGTTGTAACCTAGAGTTAATGTAGTAAACACTGTACATCTCTAAAGACAGCACAGTTACTGCCTGCAGATTCAAAACAGAGGGTGCACCGACAGGCCTTCTCAGCGCCATCTGATTGCCGATGACCGTAACAAACGAGTCACTAGCACTACAACTCTCAGTATGCGCATACTGGTAACATACGCGTATTATACACTGGTGCCGCTGAACACAGTCCTTGACGATGTTGTTCTGGCATATTGCGGATTATGTATTAATCTATGGCAATCCTTAAGTTACTGAAGGCTGCCAAGGCAGAATATTATGAACCTACGATCTCTGACTACATTTATTTTATATGGATGATTTTAAGTTATGACGTTTCCTCCAATCTTCTTCAGTCTCCGTACTAATGGCCGGCCGGGGTGGCCAAGCGGTTAAAGGCGCTACAGTCTGGAACCGCGCGACCGCTACGGTCGCAGGTTCGAATCCTGCCTCGGGCATGGATGTGTGTGATATCCTTTGGTTAGTTAGGTTTAAGTAGTTCTAAGTTCTAGGGGACTGATGACCTTAGAAGTGAAGTCCCATAGTGCTCAGAGCCATTTTAGTCTCCGTACTAATGAAGGACTCCATGCAAGACTGAACAGAAATCGTTATCATTACAGAATCCTAATGCGCTGTTCATCTTTACTGCCTCTGCAAAAGGGGACAAGTTGCTTTCATATTAGCCGCATGGGGTAGGAGCACTGTTAACAGTCGGCAAGGGGGACAAGCACAAGATTTTCTCAAAATGATGGAAGAAGGCAAATCCTGACTGCCCAGTTATTGAATGCCATTTTTATTCAATATATCTGTATCTCAATCAATAGACTCTCTTTCAGAGTAACAAAAGTGTACCCAGACTACCACAGATCCTTCTTCAGACAGCACTTTCAATTGCACGCTGTTGTCTGTGATGGTTCTGTGATTTACGACAGGCTTTACGCCGTGAATCACGGACACACGGGTAGAAACTTTTCATCTGACAAGGTAACACCTTTACAATACTCCATTCCACTGTTTCCGTCTCTTAATTCGGCGCAATAGCGCATCGTTGTGGGCACAGGCGCCTTTTTCGTGCATTTGTGCTCAAATTGTTCATCTGAAGAAGTTTCTTTCGAAGTGTCGAAATGGATCAGGAAAAACCAGCATTGACAACCTGCAACAATTCTTTTCACAACGAAGTGACTTGTATCCATGCACCTGGAGATGTGCAGGCAGTTCCGATCGGTCAGTATCATTTTGCGACCGTAGTTGAAATATGAATTTCTTGCAGAACTGGTCATCTGGAACTAACCCCGATCCTACACTACAGTACACAGTGATACACGAGTAAAATCGAAATAGCTTTCATAAGATGACCTTTGATTCTCAAAGAAGTCAATCATGTACTTACTTCATTCCGTTCCATCAGCCTTTGGCACTATGTTATACACGGCAAACGAAATAAGCTCTGCATTGTATTATATCTTGTGAACATTCTCAGTGTTAATCTTTGACCAACGAGTGATAATCTTCCACTCCTCGAGGCCAGTTGTCTCTTTTATGCTTATCTTTTTGGCTGCAGGGGTCAGTTTCGTTATTTCTATATTTTCTGTGTTTTAATAAGTATTGTAAACGTTCCATTTCGATGCAAAGCGCCATTGTTTTCTATTGATGCCTCTACGTAATTATCGAATTTATCTTTGTCTTTATTTCCGGAGGGTAAACTAACAAATGTATACCGTGGTACAGAGTTTTTTTTTTTTTTTTTTCAAATTACTACACATCAATAGCGTCAGTCATTTGACATTACAAACTACTTACGTGAGATAGCGAATATTCACGTTCTGCAAACTACGTGAGATAGCGAATACTCACTATCTTTTAAAGATAGAAACGATTATGTAGGCGTTGTTAGTGCATCTGGCCCGTGTAAGGGCAATCATAAATCAAAGTTGCTTTTTACAGTACCGAAAATTTCAAATTTAGTACCCGCGCAAGTCTTGAGTTACATGTAAACGTGAAGAATCAACAATTGTAAAGGTTTCATGATGTGTTCTGTAACTTTATATTTCGTTGGTATGAGTAGTGCAGTATGTATCGAAAATTTATCAGTTATTACACAAGTTGTTGTGGAGCAACGGTTAGAATGTGGAACAACTAACTGAAAGGCAGCTATCCGAACGCTACGAAGAATTCCCATTTTTGAAAGCTATTTTTTCCGTCCTTCAAATTTTTTGAAAATTTTGCAACATTTAAATAAATACAGATACGACATAGAAATATAAACTGCCGTGTAAAATACAGCCATATGATAAATTAAAGTTTAGCGAAACTATATTGTGTAGTGGTTCAAATATGAGAGAATTTAATTACAGTCGCTCATATTATTTGCCGAGAGTAATTAAAACGGTTGCATGTTGTACTAGACTAGCAGATAGCTTGCGGCGTCTGCGGTCCAAATCCGAAACAATATTCATTTACCGTGAAACACATTACTCCACCACGAACGTAGTTAATTAAACTGAAATTATTTAATTGATTTGGTTCAGTATCGAACAACAGAATTAACAAGAGTTCCTAGGTACTCCTGCCCTAACAACAAACTTTGTCATTAGTTTTATTTAAACAGTTAGCAAATAAGTTGCGTATCCCTCTAACGGTAGCAAATTAACCCAAAAACCAGCATTTCCAATTTCAGTGCATCTATATCTTATTGCCAACAGCAGTATTAGATCACGGCAACAGCTGTCCGCAAAAAGAGTTTCAAGATATTAACAAAGCCAGAACTCTGTTTACACATAATGATCGTTCTCACGTCATCATCAAATTTAGCTTAGTCAGGTCATTGGGACAAAGAATGTTAATTTTAAGAAAGTCATCGTCGTGCGTACTTAGGGTTGATAACAAAACAAGTTTCTTCTCCTTTACAGTACTTAATTTTAAATTATTTATGTTGATAAAGTTCAATCAAACGCTACTGCTTCCTGGGAAACCCAAAGGTAAGTGCAACCGCCTAATTAGAAAGAATTCGTTCTGAGGGTTCTTCGCCAAGTATCGATTGAGAGGTGTGACTGTTATATTATAGTGTAAGTTAGTAATGTATGTGACTGCTTACAGTGAGTATGGAGTGCAGAGTCACTTTTACGTTGATAGTAAAAACTGAGAAAAGATTAACTGAAACCACGTGCAAACAAATCTTTAAAATGAGCGTCAAAGCCCCCTAGTTTAACAACCTTATCTGACGGACGAAAAATCACTATGAACTCTGATAAGACCTCATCCCATAAAATGCTGCGGAGAAGTTGGAGATTTTATCTAGTCTGGTGGCCAGTAAACGTAAGCCATCACCACGCCTCCACTCTCCGGAAAAATACTGGCAACCCAAATTTCCTCGACAACCAGAAATCTAACAGTTCTCCCCAAGTAGAGTGGCGCTCCACAGCTTTCGTTACTGCCCTCGCCTAATGTTGCTGATGTTTATACTCACTGTGATACATCATGTATCCAGTCGTTAGTAAGTCATTACCAAATAGACTGTTCGTAAAGTGAAACACTGCAGTTCGTTTTTAATGTATTTGTCACTAATAGACTATCAAAATGACAATTTATGATGAATTTATAGTCCCGTCTTGATGCAAGTATGTCATTGTATCTAATACACACTCTGACAAATAATGAAAGGATCACTTATTTGAAACGATGTCATTTTACACACTTACGAGGCAGGAGTGTGAAATTTGACTTACAGGTGCTAAACCCTTCCTCTGTAACGGTGTGAAAGCGTGGCGCCCTTGCGACGGCACTCCCAGGATAGGCGACACTTGCAATAGAAAGGTATCGACAAATGCGGAGAAAAGGCCAAATCTCAGAAGTTCATGTGAGGTGTAAGGTAGGTTAATGATGTTACATTGACACCAAATTTCAGCCCAGTTCTGCCCAACGCCACAGTGGATATGTCATATGATTGGAAGGTCGTCCCAACCCCCTCACCCACATCTCACCCCCCTTCTCTTGTCGTCTCTGCGACTGAGGTCAGAATAGCGATGCCCAACTGTGATATCACACGGTTTTCTTATGGGTGACCAAGGAACACATTTCAGACACACCGCGGCTTGAAATCGACACGAAAAGGGCCCAGGAGAAGGCATATGGGCGTCAATGAAACCAAACCTTCCCTTGGGGCGTTCATTTGCACATATTTTGTGGTCAAAAACGACAATTAGTGGTGCTATATGTAACAGAACGACGTTCTTGACAACCTTTGACAATGTTGACACGCCCTGGACGTTTCAGCCCTTCCCTAAGGGCGTCGTGGGGCTACAACCACAGTGTGATCCGGTCCCTTTGAAGTGTAGAGGGACCTCAATTTTTAGTCTGGTATGCTGGGTGGAACCACTAGGGATGCTTCGAAACAGTTCGACGTAATTTGAACGTGATGGGAACCAGCAAAATGTGTTTATGCTTTCTCAGCCCTTTAGTTCCACCCCCTTCTGTGGGCTGCGCTTGGCAGCGCCCATGGTGCCGCTCGCTCACCTTCATTGAGCACTTTAAAAGTCTATCTGTAAAGAGAAAACCCTTGACCAGTTCCTAGTTGCCTGTTGCCTGTGAACAGGCAACCTATTAGGCATCTCTTATCCCATATGCCTAAGAATAGCAAATGTACCAGCAGCGTAGCCTACAGCTGAATGGCGCTACACACTGCTCTAGAGCCTGCTTACGGACATGTGGAATAAGTGTTGGCGAAGGGGTTGGCTGCCCGCAGACGCCTATGAATCGGTCAGAGGTTGTTCCTGTACAGGTACATTTTTTTTAAGTGCTCAGCATAGGTGCGTGGGTGGCACTTCATATCATGTCGAACTGCGGTGTCTTAGAACGACTCCTTGCCGTTTCATAAATCCACGTGTCAATGTCGCACCGCCACCCCGCCAATAGTGATAACATCACACAAGGACGCAAACAGGAGGGCTGAAAAAGCATAAACACACTTTGCTGCTTCAGGTCACGTTCAAATTTCGTCGAATTGTTTGAATGGCCCCTAGTGGTTCCGCACCGTATACCACTGCAACAACTGGTGTCGTGGTGCATTCCAAAAGGGTCAGGTCACGTACAATGGGGTTGCAGCCTCACGATGTCCTTAGGTAAAGGTTGAGTCGTTCTGTTGCACTGCACTGCAGACTGCCATTTTCGATCACGAAATGTGTCTAAATAAACACCTCAAAGGAAAGGATCGTTACATTGACACAATTCGCCAGCTCTGGAGGTTTTTTTGTGCCGGTTCTGAGTGCCAGTGTGTCTGACTTGGTCTGCTCGGCCAGCAATAAGAAAACAGAATGATTTGAACGCTGAGCGCGGCGTTTGTGACCTCCATCCCAGAGTCGTCAAGAGTAGGTGTGATATAGAGTGTAATTCCACGATGATGTTACAGACTTTCAGAGACGATGTAGTCACCCTGAGGTAAGGGATCCTGTTCCAGAAGCGACCAAGACGAAAGCTTTAAGCGAAAATCTTTCTGATATATCTGACAATGGAATAGGCCTACATGTAGTTGTACTGTTGCTGCTATGACTGTGGGCTAGACCACTTTCAGAAATGGAATATGGACAAAAAAAGTCCATAAACATGGGCTGTAAAATAAATACCTTAAGAGCTATGGGTACTTGATTAGCAGAAGAGATGTGTTTCGCACAAGCGAAGAAGAAAAAGTGCTCATAGCTCTTAAGGCATCCATTTTGGAGCCCATGTTTACTGGACTTTTTTTCTTGTTTTGGTCCATGTTGCCACCTCAGAAAGTTGCCTACTCTACAATATTAGCAACGACAGTACAGTACATATATTCCAGTGTCACAGGTATCAGAAAGATTTTCACTTATAACTTTAGACAGTCTTTTCCGCACCTCATATTGATACATTTACCCTTCTTTCATTATCCCTGAAAGTTGGCGACCATCACGGAATCGCCGTACAGAACGGTTGGTTCAAATGGCTCTAAGCACTATGGGACTTAACATCTGAGGTCATCAGTCCCCTAGACTTAGAACTATCTAAACCTAACTAACCTAAGGACATCACACACATCCATGCCCGAGGCAGGATTCGAACCTGCGATCGTACCAGAAGCGCGGCTCCGGACTGAAGTGCCTAGAACCGCTCGGTCACAACGACCGGCCTACAGAACGGGGTGGGGGGGCGAGGGGGGGGGGGGGCGAGGAGGGCGTGGCGTTGGGCAGAATTGTCGCGAAATCTGGTGCCAATGTGACGCATTAACTCACCTTGCACCGCACGTGGCCTTTTGAGCTCTGGCCTTATTTTCCGCATGTGTCGGCATCTTTCTTTTTGAAGCATCGCCGAGCCCGTGGGTAACGTCTCAGGGCGCTACGCTTTTGCACAGTTCAGGAGGAAGGTTGTAGGCTGCTTTTAGCCAAATTTCACAAATCTGCGTCCCAATACGCGAACATAACGGGGTTCTAAAATGTGATCGTTTCATTATTTAGCGTAGTGTAGTTTCGGGTCGGCCGGTGTGGCCGAGCGGTTCTAGGCGCTACAGTCTGGAACCGCACGACCGCCACGTCGCAGGTTCGAATCCTGCCTCGGGCATGGATGTGTGTGATGTCCTTACGTTAGTTAGGTTTAAGTAGGTCTAAGTTCTAGGGGACTGATGACCTCAGATGTTGAGTCCCATAGTGCTCACAGCCATTTTTTTGTAGTTTCAGCGGTAAGTTTGCTATTACAGTGGCTTTTACTGGAGGAAACCCCCACGAAATATATCTAGATACACAGTGAAGCTGATTTTTTTTTTAAATGTTGTTACTAACTGCATGCCAATATTTTTCAATAGTGTATTTCTCCAAGTTGCTTTATCCGTGCTTGATCTTATGAATTCCGCGGCCGTTAATGATAGTTACCGAATGAGGCTACCAGCTACAAATAAGTAATTTTAAAGTATTTGCGGCTATTTCCATCATTCACCAACCAGCATTTTTCTTCTTTATCTTCTCACATGGCGCAGTATCGTTATATGCTACATTTCCTTATACAAAATGTCTTCTGCAGCATGTGCTGTGTCAGTTTACTGCAGATTTCAACTACTTTTATATCTAGAAGCAGTGAATCTAGGACGGTAGTGGGATTTTTAGAGGAGCCTTCAGAGAGTATGAGATGTATTAAGTGTTTGTCTCGGTGCACTTCATGATAACTTTGAAAATTACGCCACTATGTTTGTGTTACATGAAGTTCAGGGGAAGACCAGGGCGAAACGCGGTACCAGCACATAACCTGCTCCTCTCAAGTAACGCCAAAGTGATTAACGGATGACCAACAGTGTCACATGTCCTCTTTAATGAGATGCTCCGGAAAGGTTTGGAAGTTGAGTGATAATGAACTTTACACCACCTCCTCTCATCCGCTTGTTGGTCGAACACTAGCGGTGAAAATTTCTTTCACCACCAGAATCCGAATATGCTAAGGAGTGCGATAGCGACCTCGGATACGGAGCGTGTCCATAAGGGAAGCGAGCAAAGTGGCGCAGTGGTTAGCACACTGGACTCTCATTCGGGAGGACGACGGTTCAAACCCGCATCCGGGCATCCTGATTTACGTTTTTCGTGATTTCCCTCAATCGCTTCAGCAAATTCCGGGATGGTTCCTTTGGAAGGGCACGGCCGATTTCCTTCAATACCCTTCCCTAATCCGATGGGACCGATGACGTCGCTGTTTGGTCCATTCTCCCAAATCAACCAATCCCTAAGGGAAAATAGTACGGTAGAACCCAGATACACGGAGATTGCATTAGAATACATTTAACATCTGGATAGTAATAATGTAATATTTATACAAGTCATTCGTTAAATATGAGTGTTTCCACGAAACCAATTGTTAGTTCTTATAATTTGTACGAGGCCGTGCTTAAGAGTAATGCCTCTGATTTTTTTTTTATTATTCTGTTGTCAATATTGTTTGAGGTATTTATTACATATCATGTATATTACATATCATGTATAATACTCGGTCGATTTGCCTGCTTCGTTGACGCAACCTGCAGTCCCCCTGCCGCTCGAGGGCTGCGAACTGTAGCATGTAATATGTCGGTGTGTAACGTAACTATGCCGGTGCGTGAGAAACAGCGTGCCAGACCACACACGAACGCTGCGACATTTCCAACAATCCGAAGACTTGGGTTGACTGTCATCGATCATCCTCCATACAGTCCCGACTTACGCTATCCGATTGCCATGTTTCGAAAACTTAAAGAGCACCGTCCACAACTTCACTCTGACAGTGATGAACTGGGGAGGCAGGGGTGAGGTTGTGGCTCCGCCAACGAACTCAAAATTCTACAGCGACGGTATCAACAAACTGGTCTCTCGTTGAGAGAAATGTTTTCGTCGCCAGCAAGACTGCTGAGAAATAAATATGTTGACATGAAGAATGAAGATACAGTATGCTAATAACGTTTTATCTTATTAAAAAAGTTTTAAGAGCTTTCAGATTAAAAATTCCGTGGCATTACTTTTCAGCACTCGCTCGTAAAAATTCAGTTCTTTATGATTCATTATCGTGATAATATTATTATTTGTTATGAATAAACACGTCTATGAGATAGAGATCATCAAATACGGGCACCAGCACATTATGACGACTGTGGAGAAGGCAGCGGACATGGCTAATTTGAATGGATGATCTCAACATTCGTTTAGGGAAAGAACGTAGGACAAACACTAGTAATCTTATTCAAGATTACCTGTTGTAGGTACAAGCAATGTTGAAACCAATGAAAGACCTGCGTCTGCACAGAATAATAAAATTTCAGTTAACAAACATTGTTTATAAAACTAGAATCAAGAAATTGGCAATAAAATGCGTTCAAATAAAACGGATGTACGTTAACATGTACACTAATGAGCCCAAACATCATCACCACCTGCTTAGTAGTGTGTGGACCAAAAATTAGAAAGCAATACAGCAGTACTTCTTCGTAGGATGGATTCTACAAGTTCTTGGTGTGTTCCATGGTTGTATGGTATCAGATGTCTACGCACAGGGCACACAATTCGTTCAAATGGCGCTGAGCACTATGGGACTTGACTTCTGAGGTTATCAGTCCCCTGGAACTTAGAACTACTTAAACCTAACTAACCTAAGGACATCACACACACTCCGCCTGCATGATAACACTCTGTTGGTCGCCGTAGGAGCCAACCCCTTACTGCGTCAAGAACTTCCCCATCAGCCATTTATTGCTTCCGCGAAGCACATCCTTCGTTGAGCGAACCAGATGAAGGTGCGAGATCCGGGCAGTAGGATGGATGATGAACAGCCCAGTGTGGTTTCGTGGAGTCCGCAGTTTTGTCAGATCTTGCGTCGTCGTGGAGAAGGAACAGTTCGTTTGCATCTCTCGTGGCGACGGAAAAGCTGAAGTCGTTTCTTGAACTTCCTGAGGCTGTGTGCGGCCGCCTGGCACGTGGGAGATCGGACAGCTTTGTGCGAGCTTGTTGCGATGATGACAGGCGCCTCGCGCAATTACTCACCGTGCTTTTGTTCATTGTCAGGTCTCTGCAGTTATTCTGCAAGCGCCTATGAATAGCGATGCTCTGGCTTTTCGCCAAAAGAAATTCAATGATTGCTCTTTGCTTGGAACGCACCACCGTTACAGACGTCATTTTGAAAGCTACGTATAGCGCCACCATCTATCGGAACATCATAAAACTGTAGGGGCTAAAGCGGGAATGTTTCACGATGTCCCACAACAAACTATGTATTTTCTCATGCGAAACTGGCCGAGAGGAAAAAGTTATTCATTGCTTATTGAGCGCTCGTCGTATTTCATCGGACTGGGATCAGGAGAAATTGATTGCAAAGACGTCAAAGTGAGTTCACTACCATTTTCCTCAAATAACTGTAGAACGTTTCTGGCCTTGTGATACGAATAGTTATCCTGATGGTAGATGTTATCGCTCTAGGGGAGGACACAAAGGATAAGGAGAGGTGGTCCGCAATAATGGTCGTATAGGGGCTGCAGTCTACGAAGATGACGTCCATAAAGCAGTATATCTATAGCCGTGTAATGCTACCAATCCCTAGAAAACATTGGCTGTTACTGATATATTGTGGGTTGAGAAATGAACGAAGCTTTCAGTGCAACCCAGGAAGTACTTCTGTCCACTAATGAATGTTTCAAAAAAAATGGTTCAAATGGCTCTGAGCACTATGGGACTCAACTGCTGTGGTCATCAGTCCCCTAGAACTTAGAACTACTGAAACCTAACTAACCTAAGGACATCACACACAGCCATGCCCGAGGCAGGATTCGAACCTGCGACCGTAGCAGTCGCACAGTTCCGGACTGCGCGCCTAGAACCGCGAGACCACCGCGGCCGGCCGAATGTTTCAAGTTACGGCGGTAACTATAAGCCTAATGTAGGTACATATGGGAAATAAAAGTCTTTCTTACCTCAAACAGTGCGACAGTGTGTTCCGTGACGTCAATAAGTGCATCATTTTAACTTGCTAAATAATTGTACACCTACAGGACGTATTTTCACTCCACAGAAGAACGTGCCCTGAGTGGAAACTTCCCCGAGATTAAAACTGTGTGCCAGACTGGGACTTGAACCTGGGAACTATCTTTCGTGGACAACTGCTCTACCACTTTTTATTTTTTTCATTATTTTATTTATTATTATTATTTTTTTTTTTTTTTTTAGTGAGCTCCGAGCTATCCACGCACGACTCACGACCAGCTCTCACTGCTGTACTTCCACCAGTATTTCATTTCCTACCTGCCTAACTGCACGTAAGTTCCGCTGCATCTGCATACGTTGCGGGACTAGCACTTTCGGAAGTGTGGAAGGAAGGAGATGGGGTATCGGCGGAAGTAAAGCTGGTGGTTGAGTCATGAGAGATGCTTGGATAGCTCAGTCGGTTGAGCACTTGCCCGCGGAAATAAAAAATGTGTGTGTGTGTGTGTGTGTGTGTGTCAGAGAGGGTAGGGGGGGGGGGGGCGGAGAGAGATACGTCCAGTCAACCACCTTTCGAAGTCTCATCAATAGAGCGCTCGTACTGCGAAATTCATTGCCGTAACGATTACGTCAGCTTCCGCCATTATCGTTTATCTCTATGCACTTAGCTCCACGGGGTATGAGTTCCAGCTTCGTTGCCCATCTGTTTCACAGTCTGCCGATTAAAGCGTAACGGACAGATAGCGCACACGCTTACTGCGTTATTTTCCAGTTCGAGCTGAGTAACAGGCAAGTAACTAGTAAAATCAACTTCGAACATTCATTTACAGAACAGTCCGCTTTTCATATCATTTGAACGTTAGACGATATTTCTGTGTCGTATTCCAACCAATTAAGTGAACTTCGAAACATATTGTGCAACCGACCAATGGAAATCGATATAGCACATTCTTCTTTCGTGAATTTATAATAACTTCTCGCCTCGAATGTCAGTGTTTCTTTATAAATATTTTGCAGTGATGACACACTGGCAAGCAATGCACTACGTAGCAGTGAGTAAAAAAACTGAATTGATAACGTCAGAAATATCGGGGAAGTTCTGGTTTACGCAGCTACTGCCTCTTTCTTATTTGACTCTGAGTAAATTCGCTCTCTTAACTGCAGGTAGAAAGAAAAGAGAAAAGTACTTTAACAGTCGCTTCTAACACGTTTATTATTAATCTCCCACAGTCAATCACCACATTCTGTTATTATTACGAATACTTTTATCATAGTGTGATAACAGTTTTTTGTCACTGATGCACTCTGTATTACTGCCGTGTCTAACACGTTAGGTAGGTGTCCATGACGTAATCCGCATCCTCAGCTTTTCCAACATAGTTCGATGTGAGTAAATGTGAACTTTGTCCTAGACGAAATGTAACCGGAAAAGAACTATATCCTTGAGAGATCCAGAGAGTAGTTTGGCCATGTACAATAAATGTTAACACTATCGTTGTCTGAACAGTCCATCAAAGTTGAAACTGTTAATTTAAGTACCCCCGTGCTACTAATACAGTTTTTCTAAACAGTTTTGTTGATTCGAATAAAAACTACAGTTCTAGTCTTCCTGGTAATCGTGTTGAATCACTTACGGCAACTGCTGGGATGATTTCTGTGAAAAGGACACAGTTGATTTTCTTCGCTTATACAAACTTGCGCTCCGTCTCTAATGACCACGTCACCGACGGGGCATTTAGCTTTAATTTTCCTTTCCTCCTTCTGGTAAAAGCTTGATGGTCACCGCTTCTCATTCTTCTGAATTCCTTTTGAAGTTGCAATTCTGAACCTCAAGGTGCAGTTAAGTCATAGTGTTGACGTCTTGTCGTTGGGTGCGCTGTAGTAGTAGTAGTAGTTTTCTGTGTATCATAAGCGGAATCTTTCATGCCTGGATATAGCTGCTAGTTAGGTTGACGAATGTGTGTTTTACATATTCGTGTAACGTACTTTCTATTGATAATATCCATTTTGATCCGGTTCCAAATCTCCGTTTCACTTCCGCAGGTGAATATACGCGCCAAAGCGTCCACAAGGGCCATTGACTGCGGTGTGGTGTTGGTCCTAAGCCAATTCGATACAGTTTATCGTCAGTAGAGACGAATCCCTTAACGATGTCGTCGCATACTGAATTCAGTCGTGAATCAAGGACGGGATTTAGCATGTTCTTTCATATAATTATTTACTTTCTTGGTGAATGTATTCTTTCTACTGAGTTTCGGGGATTACTTTTGGAGAAAACGTCAGAGTTCGCGTAGCTCTTAGAGAGTATGGCAGTCATGTAAATAACTCATTTGAAAGTATAATTTGAATACTTATTGGAGACAGGCGATTGTGTGCTCTTCTCTCATTGGTAACTGGAATAAGTCATTTTAAAAGGCACTGGGTTATGACAGTTCGGCTCCTGTTCTTTTTTACCATAATTTGACTGATAGTGAAACATTGCCGATTTTTTTATTCGTTAAACGCCTTGAATGCGAAGAACTATCGTATTACTGAAATGGTACTTCGTAGTTGTTGCATCACCATACATACCAGTAAACAACTCTTAACAACTTTCAGAATCTTTTCTACGATTTAATAAAGGATAGGCAAAATTTCAATTACGCTGTACGTTCTGCTATAGATGTAAATATTGATAACCAAGGATTTCAGCAAGCGATGTCGAACGATCGTTTGTGCTTGCGCTTTGCGAATATGCCGTTGCTTTTGTTTTCTCGATGTTTTTTGAGCATTACGACTGTATTTACTGTAATGATCATCGATAACTGTGTTGTTGTTTAGGTGGGATAAAGCTAGTCTAGATGGATACAGTCAGCACGAGGCCCAAGTAGGATGATTTGTAATTTGAGCTCAGTGCGCCCTGCGCCGCCAGCGTTAGCTTAAGCTAAAATGTTCAGCGCAGGTGTGACACACTTCACACTGTCTGATATTCGTAAGCCGTGAAACGTAGAAGGAACATACAGAATTTATTTCTCCTATTTATGCTGTAACATCCTTATGTAGGACACTTATACCTACTTAGGGTGTCTCAGGAGAGATGGTAAATATTCAGGGATATGACAGGAAGAGCGTTCGAAGCAAAAGCGTCCAGTAAATATGGGCTTTAAAATGCATACCTTAAGAGCTATGAGCACTTGCTCATTCTCACTACTGTGAAACATACGTCTTTTACTGAACAAGTTCTCGTAGCCCTTAAGGTATGAATTTTTGGAGCCCATGTTTACTAGATGTTTTTGCTTCGAATCAACTTCCTGTCATATCTCTGAATATTGATTTTTCTTCTTGAGACATACTGCGTCTGCTAGATACAAATACTCTGTAAAAACGTTAGATTTAATGTCTAGAGTTGCTATCGCGTACCCGCGAGTTGCTATCGCGTAACTTCGCAAATTACACTTAAGTGCCTGGCAGAGGGTTCACAATAATTCTCTCTCATTCCTATCACGAACCTTCCCGTGCGAGCTCTGATTTCCGTTATTTTATTATGATGATCGGTTCTCCCTAAATATGTCAGCGTCAACAAAATATTTTCACATTCGGAAGAGAAAGTTGGTGATAAAGATTTCCTGACGACCTCGCGGCAACGAGAAACGCCTTAGTTTTAATGATGTCCACCCCATATGTTGTATCATGGTCGTGACACTCTCTCCCCCTATTTCTCGATAATATAAAACAAGTTTCCCGGTGCACTCCGTAAATCCTATCTGGTAAAGATCCCACACCGCGCCGCAGAACACCAAAATCGGACCGGCGAGCGTAGTGTAGGCAGTCTCTATAGCCGATCTTTTGCATCTAATAATTGTTCTGCCAAAAAAATACAGTCTTTGGCTCGCCTTCCCCACAACATCTTCTGTGTGTTCTATCCAGTTTCAGTTGTCCGTAATTGTAACTCGTAGGTGTTTAGTTGAATTTACGGCCTTTGGTTTTGATTGATTTATCGTGTAATACAGGTTAACCAATTCCTTTTAGCACTCATGTGGATAACACCAAACTTTTCATTATTTAGAGTCAACTGCCAATTTTCGCACCATACAGGATCTTATCTAAATCGTTTTGCAACTGGTTCTGATCTTCTGATGAGATTACGAGACTGTAAACGACGGCACCACCTACAAACAACCTAAGACGGCTGCTCACATTGCCTCCTAAATCATTTATATAAATCAGGTACAGTAGAGGACCTGTAACACTACTTTTCGACGAATTGATGGTGGACAGTTTCATTGGGCTTAACTTCCTATTTTGCAGGATTACTCTCCAAATAGTCACCTCGCGTTGTTTGATTTGTCTGTTCAGTTTCATACAATGTAGTTTCATCTGCGGCATCTTTTCTTCGTATTGTCCTTGCACGTTGGAGACTTTTCTCCAACTTATATATTTCCTCTTCACATTGTTTTAGTACCAACCTTTTGGTTTTCGCGTGCTTTTGTTTGTGGACTTTTTTCGTTTTTATATTTTGCTGAATGAGATACACTTTTCAGTTTAAGGTCAATCTGTAGATAAATGTCACATTGGTTCAGAAGACTAGTCATGTGGACTGCTGTTTGGAATCGTATCGAAATCAACTCGCTTTTGGCGCCGTTGCGTTGATCCCTGCTGCAGTGTCTCAGTTTGTTGCTGTACGTTTTTCTGGAAGGTATGCTCGTGAATCGCAGTGTTCGCTACCTCGTTTGAAGTATAGTATTTCTTTCCTCGATGTGGTAAATAGACACCTATTAGTGGACATGAATGTGGGGTGCATTCATCCTTCGCCTTTATGACGGCTTTAATTCTCCTGGAGACACTTTCAGTGACGTGTCTGAATGTCTGTGGAGGAATGGCTGCCCATTCTCCTTCAAGACGCGAGAACGGATTGTGTAGTGATGTTGGACGCTGGCGGCCTCGAGCGAAATCGACGTTCTAATTCACCCCAGGAGCGTTCCATTGGTTTCAGATCCGGAAAATTGGAGATTTGTCGTAAGGTCTTATGGGACCAGACTGCTGAGGTCATCGGTCCCTAAGCCTACACACTACGTAATCTAACTGAAACTAACTTACACTATGGACAAAACACACACACACACACACACCCATGCCCGAGGGAGGACTCTAATCTCCGACGGGGGAAGCCGCACGGACCGTGACAAGGCGCCTTAGACCGCGCGGCTACCCCGTGCGGCCTCAGATACCGACTCTGTCCAATTCAGTCCATTTCAGGAATGTTACTGGCCACAAACCATTCCCTCGCAGATGTTGCTTCATGATAGAGGGCACTGTCATGAACATACAACCGACCATCGTCTTCCAACTGTTTCTCTACCGTACATACTACAAAATGCTGTAAAATACGCTAATATCCTTCGACATTTAGTGTTTTCTTAAGCGCAATATGGAGACCACAACCAAACCACAAAAAACACTCCCATACTGCACACCACCTCCTGTGCACTTCACTGTTGGTACGTCACACAATGGCGGGTAGAGTTCTCTATGCATTCGACAAATGACAATTCCTTCCATCGGAATATCACAGAGTACAGCGTGAGTCACCACTCCAAATCATTCGTATCCAGTCATCTACTGTCTACTAGTGTTGCTGTTTATACCACCTCAAATGTCGACTACCTTGGACTGCAGAAATTTGTTCCTTATGAGGAACTGCTGGAACATTGTACCTCATCCTGGTAGCATTCTGAAACTGAAGGGTAATTCCTTCCGCTATTTTTTTTTTTTTTTTACAACCGTCTTCCGCAATGCTCGGCTGTCTGTGTCCGTGTATGAGGTCTGCCTGGTCTTGGTTTCGCTGTTGTTGTTACTTCGCGTTTCCACCTCTCAATCACATGGCCAATGACCGATTTGGGCAGCTCCTGAATAGTTGGAATGTCTTTGATGATTCTATTATTCGAGTGGAACCCAATGCCTATCCAAATTCACTGAGCTCTCGTCACCGACCCATTCTGATATTACTGCTTCTCTACTTACTCACATTCATTCACTACGGACAGGCCACATTGGGCCTGATGTCTTCTGATGTTGATTTTGGTCATGAGCGGAGAATGCCATCCAGCGTGGTGTATCATCAGATTCCGCAGCACTGTTCACGCCTGCAGCAAGTCCGACCGTCACGACATCACCCAAAGATGAAGCTGATGTCCCAAATGTCAGATAAGAATGTTATCAGACCCCTGTGCCTTCTCAGTGTCGTCATTAAACTGGCGGGTGGAGTAGTCTTGCAGGAGGTGTAGGGCGATGTGCATGGCAGATTCTACACTGTCTGGAGGTGCTGGATGTGGGTCAGGGCAGTGTTGCCCCCCCCCCCCCACACACACACACACACACGACGACAGCATATTCCAACACTGGGCGAGTGAGAACACGTGCAGGATGACAGCACAGTGCAGAAGAAGCATTAGCGCTGGGCTGAGATAAAATGTCGGGAGGTGCCTCAGATGTGGGGTTGACAGGTTAAATGTTGGCGTAACTACACCCCCAGGTACTTGCCCACCATGGACCATGGAGTGGGGCCTCCCGATATGGTGACAGGTGACAAGGCGGGAGCAGAGCCAGTTGGGTGAACACCAGCACCAAGCTCTTCACGGCATTGAATTTGAAGCGCCATTTTCTCAACCAAGCACCATTGGTGGAAGGCCTGGTTCTTCTCCTTGATGGCCTTGAGGAGTTGAGGTGGCAGCTGTCACATAAAGTCTGGTGGCCACGACAGACACCTGGGAGAGGCCACATCCACCACCTGCAACGCACAATGGGTGAAGTGGTCCAATACTGCATCAGTGCCAACAGTGTCAAGATCTGGCATATTCTTGAGGTCAGTGACCATTTGGTTCTGAAAATGCTCCTAGTCAACGAAAGGAGTGTTGGCAGGGTGGTAGTGCTGTGCTGCTACCAGCAGGATCCCCATGAAGTGGGGTGGGGGTGGCTGCTGGACAAGGGGGACCAACTGCTAGTCAGCCTGCTCAGAGGCCTGCCAGGCGACCCCATTCATGGGGAGCAGCAGAGGTATCGAGATGGCCTGGGTGCAGTGGAAGAGCCGGCCGAAGTGGCCGTGCGGTTAAAGGCGCTGCAGTCTGGAACCGCAAGACCGCTACGGTCGCAGGTTCGAATCCTGCCTCGGGCATGGATGTTTGTGATGTCCTTAAGTTATTTAGGTTTAACTAGTTCTAAGTTCTAGGGGACTAATGACCTCAGAAGTTGAGTCCCATAGTGCTCAGAGCCATTTGAACCATTTTTTGCAGTGGAAGATCGCCAATACTGGACAGGCCAGGCAGGTGGAGGGGCCCTGCTGGACCTTAGATGACGTCGTCAGGGGCAGGGTGGGTGGTGCAGCCGGCGACTTCTTTCTCTGCATGGCGCCAGTGAAGCTCACTCCAGGCAGCGCACGCCAAGAAGTTGCCCTCTTGTCCCTCATCTTGCTGCCGGTTCGCTAGAAGGCTGGGCAGGCACATTAATTGGCAATGTGCTGTTTGCTGTAGTTGAAGCACTTTGTCACCTCGTCAGGCTTGGTCCAGTCCCTGCTGTGGGGAGGGACAGCACACTTAATGCGATGGTAGGGCATCAAACAGTAGCGGGCCACGTGTACTTAATGCGATGGTAGAGCATCAAGCAGTAGTGGGCCACGTGAACTGTGCTCTAGCGCAAACATTACGGCAAATGACGTCTGTTGATTAGGAGTTGTTCTACTGCAATCTAGATGTGGTCCACAGACACCAGCTGGAAGAGTTTTCTGTTCTCCGCGTTATGTATGAGGACACTGAGGAAGAGTGGCATATCCTTGTGAGTGTATGGGGACTTCATGCGAGATGTGTGTACACTGAAGCCCAACTCTTAAAGTTCTTCCTTCAGATGTTATGGGAACACCTTGAAGGGAAGATGTCAAAACACCGCCTTCAGATGCTTCATAGGCTCTGAAGAATATGTGCAACAATGGAGGAGCTCCTTACTGACGAGCTTTTGCACCTTGTGGTATTCGTCAGCAGAGTACCTGGCGAGGTGGCTAGAATGCGGCGTGGTTGCCCCCTTGACCTTCAATTTAAAAGATTCAAAGTGCTTCATCCAGTTCGGGAGGATCCTTCTGTCTGTGGGGCAGCACCACAGTAGCAGACTGGGTCAGAGATATCAGTGAAGTGAAGTGGTTGGTTATCTGAAGAGGTGGAGTCTAATTCAGCACCAGCAGCCCTGGCCGTAAGCTTGCGCTTGGAAACGATAAAGCACAGGGCGGCCCAGACGGCTTAAGTGCCTTGGCATAGGAGGAGAGGGAGGAGGATAAGAAGAAGAAGAAGAAGAAGAAGAAGAAGAAGAAGAAGAAGAAGAAGAAACGGTGGCAGACGGAGGCGAGGAGGAGGAGTCCTCTTCAGAAGCGGCATGCATTTGCGGGCGGCCTTCACAATTTGGTCTTCTGGATGCTCCCTCAGGCTGAACTCGAGATTTGCTTCTGGTGTGTTGCTCGTGGCAGCCAGTTCGTCCACGGCTGGCGCTGCGACAGTAGACGACGACGTAACGCGGCCGCCGGCAGTAGGTGCATGAGGAGGCTCTTGCAACGGCACGCGCGAGGCGGTAATCTCACAAGGGGAGGCCGCCAATTGTGAAATTCAGATTCGATTCATACTGCGCATAATAAAAGCTCATGGTCAGAGGTGTAATGTGGCAAAGCACCAAGATGCACTTCTCAGCCGTTGTCGAGAAAATCGACAGTTAAAAGAAACCGTTGCGGTGAAATACTCTCTACAATTGATAACTTTCTACAGCATCGTGGCGCAGCGGTAAGCGCTCGGGTTCGTAATCCGAAGGTCGCCAGATCGAATCTCGCGCCATGCAACCCTTTTCTTTAGTATTTGTTTTTTGTAATTCAAATATATATATATAATTCCTGGCAATCAGTTGCAACAATTATGCATATAATAAGTTGTTGAAAGTCGTTTCTCGTGGAAAAACTGTCGACTTCGGACATCATTATGTTTTCCGCAAACAAAGTTGTATTTCACAAATGTTATTAATTGTCTTCATAATGTTAACCACGTATAATTAACGGAAAACGTAGAAACGATATTCCGAAACGAATACGTATAGCGTAAGTCAAACTTTCGAATTAGAACAGAGACCCCACGAACACACATTTGCTGTGGCAGGTATGAAATATAAACTCCGTTACTCGCTCGTTACACTTGAAGGACAGATGTTGAATGAGCCGAAACGAGCAGCCGCATAACAGCGTAGTTGCCTGCTAACTTCGAAAGAATGTAGATGCTGTCCCTAGCGCAACCTATAACATCGTCGAAAATCAGTGCGGACGGGAGAGCTTTGGTACACCCTGTTAAACAAACGGAAAAATGGAGGCGGTACAATTGGAGAGCGATCCGCCTTCACCAACATGCATAAGCAATTCATTAATAGTTTATATATATATATATATATATATATATATATATATATATATATATATATATATATATTTGAATTACAAAAAACTAATAAAAAAATTGCACGGCGCGAGATTCGATCCGGCGACCTTCGGATTACGAACCCGAGCGCTTACCGCTGCGCCACGATGCTGTAGAAAATTATCAATCGTAGAGAGTAATTCGCCGCAACGGTTTCTTTTAACTGTCGATTTTCTCGACAACGGCTGAGAAGTGTATCTTGGTGCTTTGCCACATTACATCTCTGGCCATGAGCTTTTATTATGCGCATTATGAATCGAATCTGAATTTCACAATTGGCGGCCTCACCTTGTCAGCTGTATCGCGGCGGCGAGGCGATGAGCAGCATCACACAGTGCTGCCCGCCGGTCGCGCAGTCGTGAATTCGCGTCCAGATAGTTCTCCGAATCCTCCAACCACGTTCGAATGCGACACATGATAAGGGGGGGGGGGGGGGGCGCCGGCGAAGCAAGCTCTGGCGGATGGCGATCCGCCACCCTTCACTTCATCTTCGCTCCGACCCACACTCTTCCGCATCGTAACAGTGCACTGACAGCACAATATTCTCGCCTCCTTTCATACCGGCGAGTGTGCCTCACGTGACATCTGATGGTCAATTGTGCATTACATAGGGGCGTCCCGGTGCTTTTGCTCGAATAGTCTATATATGGATCTTCGTGCGGTGCTGTCCTGCGTACGAAATAGGGCCTGCTCTACAACGAGCTGCTTCGGCCGTTCAGTACCGTCGGTGCATGGACTAGCGTGGCTACGTTGTGGGAGCCTTTGACTCACGTCAATGTTCGTAGGCTGCTGCATTATGTACTTTTTGTCACGAACGACAAGTGGCTTTAAGACGGTTACTAGCTTTACAGATCGCGCAAGTTCTTAGACGCTTGTCACACATCGCAAGAGGTATAATCACGTCGGCTTCGGCGGCCAGTGTCATGATGGTTAAAAATCTTCCGGCTAAAGTACCGCGCCATTGTATACAGTACTTTCACTATAAACTTAAAACAACGTTTCAATCATATTACGACGGCCTCTCTCGGGGTAAGGCACAAGAGTCTCGCCCTTAGGAAGGCCGTTGTAATACGGTCGAAACGTTGCTTTAAGTTTATAATGACAGTATTTTATACAATGGCGGGATACAACACCCATTTTAATCATCATTGCAAGATGTATGTAACCTTATAAGACTGAGCCTGCTTGTTTGCATCTACTTTAAAATTTATGACGCTGTTTTGAGTGTTGAAATGTTTGTTTCTGGCGCATTGTTAGTATACAGGGATTGGAACTTTTATAGTGGCAACTATTTATTTATAACTTATACAAAATAGATACAAATTCAAGCTTTTACTGTCCTTTAGAGTAGTCGCCAGCATTATGTATAACCCGTTTCCAGTACTGTGGAAGTCGTCGGATACCCTTAGCAGTGCCAGTTGTGTTGATAGTTCACATAGAGTGGTCTATTGCTCGACGAATCTCTGTAACAGTTCGGAAGCGAATGTCATGAAGTGCTTCCTTCAGTTTGGGAATCAAGTTTAGCAGACAAGGGCTTAAGTCAAGACGATTTTCGTAGTATTCGCTAGTTATTGATTTACCCTTTGTAAGTAAATCAGTAGTAATAATCAAATGGTTCAAATGGTTCTGAGCACTATGAGACTTAATATCTGAGGCCATCACTCCCCTAGAACTTAGAACTACTTAAACCTAAGTAACCTAATGGGACTGATGACCTCCGATGTTAAGTCCTATAGTGCTCAGAGCCCATTTTGTGGTCCTCGTTTTCCTGTTCCTTCAAGCAATTGCCAACATGACTGTACATTGTTCGCTGAGTGGCTCTCAGGTTTTTACGGTTTTCACATTAAAATCCTTGCCTCATTGTCTTATGTCAAAATTGGTAATACACACTGACTAAAAACTTTCGTCTCAGACACATCGGTAGCTTAATTTTGAAAACCCTTAACAGAAGCAATTCCAGCTGTTTTTACTTTTCTGACTCTTTTGTTTTGCAGTCCATCCAGTCGTTTCTTCAACCTCCCTAAACATAAAAACGGGTTAGTAGTTCTATAACTTCGTTGCTAACTTTCATGAATTCTGCACCGGTGTACAAAACTTAAGGATGAAAATAAATTCGGCCAGATGTGCCGCTGCCAAGTAACATAGCTCGATGAAATTTTGACCATACATGGAAAGAACTGCTACAGTATACAAAAGATAACTGAAAGAAATACGAAACGAGACGAACAGAAAGTAGACATTTATTCAAAGTCAATAATCACACTGCACTCGCCGCGATTAACGATGGTTCCCTGGACATTACAAAAGGAGGGACATGATTCTTAACAGGGTGTGTGATCACTACAGGCAGCAGTGTATGCTCTGCAAGGTGCTCGCATGCTGGCCACGACGTTGTGGTAGGGAATTCTCCTCCTCCACCCGTGCGGTTAACAACTGCGGTATGGTCGTTGGTGCATGTGGATCTGCTATAATACGTCTCATAGGTTGTAAGTCGGGGTAGAGAGCAGGCCAGTCCTTTCCTCCAATATCCTTTCGTTCCAAGAACTCCGCCACCTGCGCTGTTCGATGCGGTCGTGCATTGTCATCCACAAAAACGAAGTCGTGGCCGAATGCACTACTGAAAATCGGCCGCAAAGCACGGAAATCTGCCGGTCCCATCCCCCTGCCTCTTCATACCGCATCTGAATGATGCCGTAACACAAGAGGATGACACGGCGACCGAGCAGCATCATGCGGTCTTCCGGTAGTGTAAATTTGGATGCGTCGAACTGTGTTGAAAGCTATGTAAAATCCTACGAAACTCAGGCATAGTGGTAAATCATACTCATTACTCAGTTCTACAACTTTTTTCACGCCTTGAAAACTGTCCATTAGGCTGTATCCACTTATAAAGCTAGCTCGTTCCAGTGCCTTATGAAGACTGGCGTATTAGAGGTTATTCAGTTGAATGAAATGACTAAGTACACGAACTATAAAAAAAGGTGTCCAAACAAAAGTACTCCTCAATTCAAGTTGATATTGTAGTACCGTCATTACACAACATTTAGGACAATAACAAAAAGAAAAAAATTCATATTTACGGCGTCTCTTTACCGACCATAAAACTTCTCTTCTTTCAGATCGTAATTTTATTATTATTTTACACCTGTGCTTGCTGCACTTCTACATAATCACTGCCAAGTCCTTTCCACTGCCTCGTTGTATTTATGCCCTCGCACCAGCGATTTCATTATAGACGGAACACTCATCTGCTAAAAAAAAAGGGTTCTTCTTCTTGTTGTTGTTGTTGTCTTCAGTCCTGAGACTGGTTTGATGCAGCTCTCCATGCTACTCTATCCTGTGCAAGCCTCTTCGTCTCCCAGTACTTACTACAACCTACATCCTTCTGAATCTGCTTAGTGTATTCATCTCTTGGTCTCCCTCTACGATTTTTACCCTCCACGCTGCCCTCCAATGCTAAATTTGTGATCCCTTGATGCCTCAGAACATGTCCTACCAACCGATCCCTTCATCTAGTCAAATTGTGCCACAAACTCCACTTCTCCCCAATTCTATTCAATACCTCCTCATTAGTTATGTGATCTACCCATCTAAACTTCAGCATTCTTTTGTAGCACCACATTTCAAAAGCTTCTATTCTCCTCATGTCCAAACTACTTATCGTCTATGTTTCACTTCCATACATGGCTACACTCCATACAAATGCTTTCAGAAACGACTTCCTGACACTTAAATCTATACTCGATGTTAACAAATTTCTCTTCCTCAGAAACGCTTTCCTTGCCAGTCTACATTTCATATCCTTTCTACTTCGACCATCATCAGTTATTTTGCACCCCAAATAGCAAAACTCCTTTACTACCTTAAGTGTCTCATTTCCTAATCTAATTCCCTGAGCATCACCCGACTCAATTCGACTACATTTCATTAACTTCGTTTTGCTTTTGTTGATGTTCATCTTATATCCTCCTTTCAAGACACTATCCATTCCGTTCAACTGCTCTTCCAAGTCCTTTGCTGTCTCTGACAGAATTACAATGTCATCGGCGAACCTCAAAGTTTTTCTTTCTTCTCCATGGATTTTAATACCTACTTCGAATTTTTCTTTTGTTTCCTTCACTGCTTGCTCGATATACAGATTGAATAACATCGCGGAGAGGCTACAACCCTGTCTCACTACGTTCCCAAACGCTGCTTCCCTTTCATGTCCCTCGACTCTTATAACTGCTCTCTGCTTTCTGTACAAATTGTAAATAGCCTTTCGCTCCCTGTATTTTACCCCTGCATCTTTAGAATTTGAAAGACAGTATTCCAGTCAACATTGTCAAAAGCTTTCTCTAAGTCTACAAATGCTAGAAACGTAGGTTTGCCTTTCCTTAATCTTTCTTCTAAGATAAGTCGTAGGGTCAGTATTGCCTCACGTGTTCGAACATTTCTACGGAATCCAAACTGATCTTCCCCGAGGTCGGCTTCTACCAGTTTTTCCATTCGTCTGTAAAGAATTCGCGTTAGTATTTTGCAACTGTGACTTATTAAACTGATAGTTCGGTAATTTTCACATCTGTCAACACCTGCTTTCTTTGGGATTGGAATTATTATATTCTTCTTGAAGTCTGAGGGTATTTCGCCTGTATCATACATCTTGCTCACCAGATGGTAGAGTTTTGTCAGGACTGGCTCTCCCAAGGCTGTCAGTAGTTCTAATGGAATGTTGTCTACTCCCGGGGCCTTGTTTCGACTCAGGTCTTTCAGTGCTCTGTCAAACTCTTCACGCAGTATCGTGTCTCCCATTTCATCTTCATCTACATCCTCTTCCATTTCCATAATATTGTCTTCAAGTACATGACCCTTGTATAGACCCTCTATATACTCCTTCCACCTTTCTGCTTTCCCTTCTTTGCTTAGAACTGGGTTTCCATCTGAGCTCTTGATATTCATGCAAGTGGCTCTCTTTTGTCCAAAGGTCTCTCTAATTCTCCTGTAGGCAGTATCTATCATACCCCTAGTGAGATAAGCCTCTACATCCTTACATTTGTCCTCTAGCCATCCCTGCTTAGCCATTTTGCACTTCCTGTCAATCTCGTTTTTGAGACGTTTGTATTCCTTTTTGCCTGCTTCATTTACTGCGTTTTTATATTTTCTCCTTTCATCAGTTAAATTCAATATTTCTTCTGTTACCCAAGGATTTCTACTAACCCCATCTTTTTACCTACTTGATCCTCAGCTGCCTTCACTACTTCATCCCTCAGAGCTACCCATTCTTCTTCTACTGTATTTATTTCCCCCATTCCTGTCAATTGTTCCCTTATGCTCTCCCTGAAACTCTGTACAACCTCTGGTTCTTTCAGTTAATCCAGGTCCCATCTCCCTAAATTCCCACCTTTTTGCAGTTTCTTCAGTTTTAATCTACAGTTCATAACCAATATATTGTGGTCAGAATCCACATCTGCCCCTGGAAATGTCTTACAATTTAAAACCTAGTTCCTAAATCTCTGTCTTACCATTATATAATCTATCTGATACCCTCTAGTATCTCCAGGATTCTTCCATGTATACAACCTTCTTTTATGATTCTTGAACCAAGTGTTAGCTATGTGTAAGTTATGCTCTGTGCAAAATTCTATCAGACGGCTTCCTCTTTCATTTCTCTCCCCCAATCCATATTCACCCACTGTTTCCTTCTCTCCCTTTTCCTACTGTCGAATTACAGTCACCCATGACTATTAATTTTTCGTCTCCCTTCACTTCCTGAATAATTTCTTTTATCTCTTCAAACATTTCATCAATTTCTTCATCTGCAGACCCAGTTGGCATATAAACTTGTACTACTGTAGTAGTCATGGGCTTCGTGTCTATCTTGGCCACAATAATGCGTTCACTATGCTACTTGTAGTAGCTTACCCGCACTCCTATTTTTTTTATTCATTATTAAACCTACTCCTGCATTACCCCTATTTGATTTTGTATTTATAACCCTGTATTCACCTAACGAAAAGTCTTGTTCCTCCTGCCACCGAACTTCGCTAATTCCCACTATATCTAACTTTAACCTATCCATTTCCCTTTTTAAATTTTCTAACCTACCTGCCCGATTAAGGGATCTGACATTCCACGCTCCGATCCGTAGAACGCCAGTTTTCTTTCTCCTGATAACGACGTCATCCTGAGTAGTCTCCGCCCGGAGATCCGAATGGGGGACTATTTTACCTCCGGAATATTTTACCCAAGAGGACGCCATCATCATTTAACCATACAGTAAAGCTGTATGCCCTCGGGAAAAATTACGGCTGTAGTTTCCCCTTACTTTCAGCCGTTCGCAGTACCAGCACAGCAAGGCCGTTTTGGTTAGTGTTACAAGGCCAGATCAGCAATCATCCAGACTGTTGCCCCTGCAACTACTGAAAAGGCTGCTTGCCCCTCTTCAGGAACCACACGTTTGTCTGGCCTCTCAACAGATACCCCTCCGTTGTGGTTGCACCTACGGTACGGCCATCTGCATCGCTGAGGTACGCAAGCCTCCCCACCAACGGCAAGGTCCATGGTTCATGGGGGTAGAAAAAATGGGTAGGTGTAGTAAATAGTCATGGCGTTTTTCAGAAATCATACAGGCGTTCACCAACAGTGATTTTGGAGAGCCCAGTAGAAACTTACATCAGGATGATGAACCCTGATTTGAAGTAGCCCAATTCTCATTCTGAATCCAAATCATTGTCACTGTGTCTATATACCTGACCTTTTCACTCTGCTTATTCCGGATACACTAAGCCTATCATTAGATGTTCCGTCTATACCGATAACACAAAGTAATACAAGGCGTTTTAAAATTTCGATTATAAATATATCAGTCGTGTAGATACTACAGAGGAGAGGATAATTTGAATAGGAATCTGCGAACCAAAATATGGTCTTTCCTGTACTACAGAAACAATCACAAAATATTTAGTTTAATATAAAGGGTCTCTGGTAATTATTACATTTTTAACGTTCTGTGCTACCCACTGGAACAAGATGTGGACGATTAGTGGATGAAGCGACACAGTGTGAAACGTGATACTCAACAGCTGTATACTTTATGTACGTTACCTCTAGACATCGTTACTATATTAGTTTTGTAACTGAAATTTAATAATGATCACTCTCAGCAAATTACTCTCGCTCCTTTACTCAACAGAATGCTTTGTTTTACACGTTTGTTCATTTAGCTTGGAAACGATTCTTATCCCGATATGGGTTTCTATTCACTCCTTAGCTGAGTGGTCGGCGCGTCTGACTGTCATCCGCGAGCCTGGGTTCGATTCCCGGTCGAGTCGGAGATTCTCTCCGCACGGGGTCCTCATAAGCATTTCAGCATCACCGACACGCAAGTCGCCCCAATGTGGCGTCACCTGAAAAGGCTTGCCATTCAGCGGCCGATGTTCCCCAGGTGGGGACTCCCGGCCATCAATGCCATACAATCATTTCATTTCAAGAAGCCCTTTGTACAGGGTAAACCTCTTCAATATTAATTAGAGCTACTGCAAAGCTTGACTTCACGATCAAGTTGACGTTAAATTCTAGTCTTCCGTAAATCTCTTCCGAAGCAGTAAACCTCAAAAATTTGTGGAACCGCGAAAGATTTTGTTATTGTATAAGCATGTAGATGACGTAAAAATACGTCCTCGCCAAACGATAGCTAGTTTCTTGTCGTCTTAACTCCAGAGATATGATTTACTTTTTTCGTATATACCCAATCAAACTAGGCAACAGACTTCAATTTGTTAAATGAAAATGACACATTTACACCAGGGCTGAATTTTTAATTTTATTCATATGTAAACCACAAACGCTGTCCGTAACAAATGGTTCAAATGGCTCTGAGCACTATGGGACTTAACTTCTGAGGTCATCAGTCCCCTAGAACTTAGAACTACTTAAATCTAACTAACCTGAGGATATCACACACATCCAAGCCCGAGGCAGGATTCGAACCTGCGACCGTAGCGGTCGCGTGGTTCCAGACTGTAGCGCCTAGAACCGCTCGGCCACTCCGGCCGGCTGTCCGCAACAGTTGATCGTGTAACTGTCATTATATATGATTTTTTGACGCCTATATTGTAACCTCTGTATGCTGACACTTAAAAGTTGTACGCATATGACGTAAACAACAAGAGGTCCAATTAAAATTACAGATTTGGTGTAGAATGTCACCTTCATTAACTTATAAGAAGTTTTGCTGGCATTATCGTCGATCTGGAAGTTTTGCAAGTTTAAGCGACCCAGCCGAGCACGACAATTCCGCACGAGAAATTCAGATTTATAACTAATGCAATTTATCCGTACGTATTTCTTTGAGAGGATATGACGTTGAATTCTTCCTTCACATCGACGATGACAGCAGCTGAAATGTCTAAATATCCATATTTTAGTAAAGTTGAGATCGGTATTGCTTCAAGTAAGATCGCTATGACAAGAAACTAAAAGTTATTTAGTGAGTGTTATTTTAAAACTCATCTGGGTGAAACCAGCATAATGACATGTTAATCAGTACCAAAAATATTCCATCTTAACAACTTCAAGGTCTCACCTGGCATGCGTGCTACATTTGGGACATCCAGTTCCTTCCGATCTATAAGCAATCGCTGCAGGAAATGAGCTCTCACCGGCCGTGCCGCTATGCTCGCGGAATGAATTAGAAATGCTCATCAGCTCCGATAGTCCAGTGGCGGGCGGGTGAAATCGTAGCGCTTGCCTGCATACTGCTTTCACTAGAGGCTCCTCTGCTAAACCTGCCGCAGCTCACACTTCGAAATCTTTCGCTACTATTTCAGTGTTTAAGATTTGGATAAATAAGTTATCGAAGATTAGTCAAAAAGGACTTAACAACTTTAGAATGATAAAGAAATGTATTGAAATAACTTGCAGAATCGGCAAATGTGTCATTTTAGAGAAAACAACCTCTGGTTCCACGAAAAAGTGTCAAGTGTCATTTTGGTTCGATATGACTACCATTTGTGACGCGGCAAACATTCCATCAGTAGTCAACTTCTTCCCACACTCGTTGCAGCAAATCGGGCGTAACTTGTGCAACGTAGCGTAGATTCGATGTTTCAAGTCGACCAAATTGTTTGATAGGGGAGGAATATGGAATGCCAGTCTCGCGAAACGGACGTCGCGTTGATTTTTGTGGACTGCGGGCGAAGCTCTCCCTAATCTGTTCGACATAATCATCAACACGTGGGAGACCTGGTGATACATCATGTCGCAGTGAACAACCCATCTAAACGAAGTTCTTTAGTCGAGAGTAAATTGTGTGCCTGCTTGGAGCTTCTTTGGCGTATTTGGTGCGAAATTTACGCCGAACAGTTGTAGCAGAGTCCGTTTCATGAAACCAAAACACACAGCGAACACTCTTCGCACCAGTGAAAGTAGCCACTTTAATTCTGTACTACGCTGGCCCTCCTGATGGCGGAATTGGTTACTGATGCGGTGCGTGAATCAAACTTGAGGTTGTTTGCTACAAAATGACACGTCCACCGATTCTGTAAGTTATCTCATTATAGGTCATTGTAAGTAAGGTTCCAGTATCACTGCTTAAAACATTTAATGGTTATTATGACAGCTGTTTCGGAAGATTTCCGTTTTCAAGTATGTCCACGTTGTCCTGACGTATATGTGACCGCTGGTGTGACATTCTGGCAACTGTTCTTGTTATCTCTCGCGCGAAATTCTAAAATCTCGATTTCACGTCGATTTTGTGCTGTTTTACATCCTGTGGCGTAATATTTTGGTGTAATAAATGTGTAGTTGTGAACTGTCAAAAAAATTAAAGGAAATATCTACAATATTATACCAAAATGTGGCGTAATATTTTGGTATAATAAATGTGTGGGTGTGAACTGTCAAAAGAATTATAGGAAATATCTACAATGTCATACCAAAATATAACGCCACACCGTATAAAACAGCACAAAATCGATGCAATAATATTGTAGATGTTTCCTGTAGTTCTCCCTTCTCTATGTTCTCCCTCAGCCCTTGAAAAAGAATAGGGTCGATTTATTTTGCCGTCCTTGTACAGTCCGAGCTTGAATCTAGTCCCTAATAACACACACGTCGAGGGGATGGTAACTCAAATCTTGCTTTCTTTTATTCGACACCACATTTTAGTGTTTTCATTGCTATAATACCGCGGGAGTTCGGAAATATTTGGTTACTAAGTAAACGCTAATACACGAAACACCTCTCTATTGTACACACATGAAATTTACATAAGCTAAAGTTACTACTTAATTATGAATAGACCCTGTTTTGAGTGACGTTATTGTATCTCATACGATAGTCACTTCTTTGTTTCGAAGAATGAGTGATAACGGCGGGGAATCAATCAGTGCTCCACGGAGGACGTCGAAACATCTCCCATTTGAAACTTGTCCAGAATTCTCAAATCTTAGCGTCAGTATGTGGACCAGTGTAATGTAGGGAATCAACGCTGGGACTCAGTACATCTCGTAATTTCTTTTGAATTGGTCTGGCAGGTTTTAACGTTTTCCGGTACGTTGTTGAGTTCTATTATGTATCTCGTTCCATAGCATGAACCAGCATGGCATTTTTATAGCCCTTCAATACAGCGAGCATAATCTTCTAAGAAGAAAATATTTCAGACGTTTCCGTGATGAACTAGCATAAGCTCACTCCACCAACTCTTGTTTCGTCTCGATGTTCAAATTTGGCACTCATGAATAGTTGGAAAATCACCTGTAACAGTGTCTTTTACACCGTCTTTCGTCCGCGTACCGATGCAGGAACTTTAAAGCTGCGTTATTCCTATGCGTCTTACGGCAGTCAGTAATAAATTTGGGAACATGAAACAGATAAAACGCACTGTAGCCCAACCTGTTAGTTAACAAGTCGCGGAAAACTTCTCATGTTGCATGAAGAAAGCGGTCCCATAATTTTGTAACCGTCAGTCTACGATTTTCAATAAATATTCCATACAGTTTTCTCACTAGTTCATAATCGACTACCGTCAGTCGTCCTCTCCTTGGATAATCGTTCGCCTCACTTCATCTCTCCCGAAACATCATCCCTCATAACATTCTCACTCATAACGTTCGTCTCAATAATGTTCTCAAATTCTGCTGTGAATATCGGCTTGATTTCGCTTTCTTCATACACAGGAAATTAATTACTGCGCGCTCTTTGTAATCGTCAAGATTGACTGTAGTAGCAGCCATTCCACGCTTTTTTCGCACAATTCACAACGTAAAAAGGTATTCCCTCTCAGATTAACGAATGCGAACTGACCGAATCTACATATTGGCGTGCAATATGAAAATGAGTTACTTTCGATATTGCTCTCGTAAGAGTGCGAGGCAATCCGTGACGCGTAGAGACTCAGTTAATACCGCTGTTTGATCAGACTTCGTAATCCGAAGTCATACAGGCAATGGGATTAGGTCACTTTTCAAGTGCGAATGTAAACTCGCCATGAATACTCTTTCGCAACCGTATATTTGTTATCCTCTAAAACAACTGACGGTAGGTAAAGAGCTAGTTTAAAAGTAATGCGCTTGTTAAAGAAAGAAGAAAGGAAGGATAGAAGGAAGGAAAGAAAAAAAGTTAAAAAGGAAGTATATTGTTTCACACCTCAGCGAGAACGACGTCATTATAGGTGAAGCATAGACTCTAGTGGACTAGAATGGGACAGGGAATTCGTTTTTGATGGAGCCATCCGTACATAAGCCTCAAATACTCTAAGCAGAGCACGAAAATTTTAACCAGCTTCGGCACATAGGCGGAAGGACATCTGAGCCCCATTCTTCTTGAGTAAGTCTTGTTTCCACTACTATAACACAGCACTTGGTCTGATAAACTCCCATTAGACACATAAAGGTAGCAAAGCATATGTAGAGATTATCTAAATATTTCCTTAATAATGAGGAGGAGGGCCATAACTTAGTCGTAAGTAAATATCAAAAAAATAATTGTTCGCGCACAAAAATTGTACACGAGATGAATTTTGGACCGAATTTACTATTTTTATGAATCAGACTGCTTATTACTAAGAAATATATTCTAGTTCCATTGTGTTCAAATGTTCAAATGTGTGTGAAATCTTATGGGACTTAACTGCTAAGGTCATCAGTCCCTAAGCTTACACACTACTTAACCTAAATTATCCTAAGGACACACACACACACACATGCCCGAGGGAGGACTCGAACCTCCGCCGGGACCAGCCGCACAGTCCATGACTGCAGCGCCACAGACCACTCGGCTAATCCCGCGCGGCTCTAGTTCCATTATTTTACCTTAGTTTCTAGAAGTACTGCACGAGCTAGGACAACTCCCGCTTAGTAAAAGAATTAAAAAATGTTACTTCAAGATTCCAACTGTAATTTTATGCAAATACAGTAACAAGCTGAAACATTGTGACCAACTGCTTAATAGGGTTGGCCCCACCTTTGGAACACACTGTAGCAGCGATTGTGTGTGGCATGGATTTGACAAGTCCTCGTTAGGTTGCCGGAGGTACATCATACGTCAACACAAAGGCCTCGCAATTCCCGTAAATTACGGACCGGTGGTTTGTGGGCGTGGAACTGGCGTCCGATGGCATCCCAAATTTGTTCCATCTAGTTCAGATCAGGCGAATTTGCTGGCCAAGATATCAATGTGAGTTCAGTGTCAGGCTCCACAAACGACTGTAGCACGATCCTGGCATTGTGGCAACAACAGTTATCCTGCTGCAACACGTCGCCGCCATCAGAAAAGACATCAAGCACAAAGTGATACAGGTCGTCCGCAGTAATGTTCATGTAGTCCACAATTGTGACTGTGATTTCAATTAGTACCACAGCTCCCATGGAAGGTCAAGTGAAAGTCCCCCCACAGTAAAAGACTACCCCCAACGGCCTGCGTAGTGATCTGTACGTTTCGCCTGCATAGCGGCGTATTTGGGCGCGACCGTCAGCCTCGTGTAACAAAAAACGTGACACATTCGACCAGGCGACACGTTTCCACTGATCCGCTGTCCCATCTCGTCGATCCCCTGCACACTGTTATCGTAAATGGCGAAGCCGTTGGGATAACATGAGGGACGAGTAGCGGTCGTCTACTGCAGAGCCCCCATGTTCAGCAATGTGCTCCGCACGCTGTGCGCTGTAACACTTCTGCGTGCGCCAGCATTGTACTCTGTCGTCCTATCTGACACACATCGCAGCCTTCCTGCTTTACTGAGAGGACAAGCCTCAGAGTCCCACGTTCTGTGATGAGGCGTGGACTTGCAACACCTCGACACATGCCTGCTTGCGGTTTCACCGTCCTTAAATCGTGCTCCACAGACGCTCACCACAGCAGGACGCGAAACCAGTCAACCAGCTTCGTCCTTTCCCGAGATGATCTTTCCCAGACGCTTGGTTATAACAATTGACTCTCTGTCAAGGTCTCTAGTGTTGGGCGATTTCTCTATTTGCAACCTGTATCGTCGCTAGTATGAATCCCTATTCTCCTCTGGTCCGCTTGTATACTTTCCTCACGCATCACGTGCCCGTAACGCCATCGTGCCACACGTACCTCGTGGTGGACAGTGTCATAATGTCCTGGCTCATCACTGTGTGTAGGAGTGAAAGTTCAACCACCGGTACTTCCGTGGAAGGGAACATTTCCAACGAAACATTTTTTTCATCATTGCCACTTTCGTAGATGTCGATTTTGCGGAATAAGGATCCCCAAAGACGCTCAGAAATTGGTCTCAGTGGCGTGCAGTTTTCACCATGGTGCAGATTCTTCGATAAAATTTAGTCGACTAATGAAAAGTCTTACTGAATGTTTCGGTGAAGGGTGTCACATTTACACCCATGCTCATAAATGAAGGATAATTGCAGAATGTGGTGCCACACAACGTGGCACTACACAAAACTGGCGCTAATAGCATAGGCACATAGGGAACACACACGACACAGATCTGTAAGTCCACAGTATTGGTGATAAGTTGAGAAAACCGTCTCGAAACACATGTGCTACAAAACTCCACTCTTTCCTGCGCATGTACCCCGACATCAGTATGGGATATGATCACCATGCACACGTACACAGGCCGCACAACGTGGTGGCATACTCTGGATCAGGTGGTCGAGAGCTGCTGGTGTATAGCTTCCCATTCTTGTACCACTGCCTGTCGGAGCTCCTGAAGTGAAGTGTGCTAGGGGTTTGAAGACGTGCAGCGAAACGTCGGCCGAGTGCATCCCAGACGTGCTCGATGGGGTTTAGGTCTGGAGCACAGGCAGGCCACTCCATTCGCCTGATATCTGCTGTTTCAAGGTACTCCTCCACGATGGCAGCTCGGTGGGGCCATGCGTTATCATCCATCAGGAGGAAGGTGGGACCCACTGCACCCCTGAAAAGGCGGAAATACTGGTGCAAAATGACGTCCCGATACACGTGATCTGTTACAGTTCCTCTGTCAAAGAAGTGCAGGGGTGTACATGCACCAATCATTATCCCATCTCACACCATCAAACCACGACCTCCATACAGGTCCCTTTCAAGGACATTAAGTGGTTGGTATCTGGTTCCTGGTTCACGCCAGATGAAAACCCGGCGAGAATCACTGTTCAGATTATACCTGGACTCGTCCATGAACATAACCTGGGACCCCTGTTCCAATGACCATGTATTGTGTTCTTTACACTTGGCTTTACGAGCTCTCCTGTGACCAGGGATCAGTGGAATGTACCTTACAGGTCTCCGGGCAAATAAACCATATCTATTCAGTCGTCTGTAGACTGTGTGTCTGGAGACAACTGTTCCCGTGGCTGCGGTAAGGTCCCGAGCAAAGCTACCTGCAGTACTCCGTGGCCTTCTGCGATCACTGATGGTGAGATATCAGTCGTCTTGTGGTGTTGTACACTGTGGATGTCCCGTACTGTAGCGCCTGGACACGTTTTCTGTCTGCTGGAATCGTTGCCATAGTCTTGAGATCACACTTTGTGGCACACGGAGGACCCGTGCTACCACCTGCTATGTTTGACCAGCCTCCAGTCGCCCTAGTGTTCTACTCCTGCGTATGTGAACTGCTACCAGCGCCACCGTGCGACGACCGCAGGTCAGATGCATCGCATGGTCATACCCCGAGGTGCTTTAAACCGGAAAACCGCCCACCACAGCGTTGTTTCACCATTTATCAGCATTATCCTAAATTTATGAGCATGAGTGTGGATCACGTTCACTCGATTCGTGCATCATAACTGTAACAGGATAGTAAATACTTCCACACAAACTTCTAGCTTACGTCATCGGTTGTTCGCGTAGTACATGGGAACAATAATGCAGGTTCTTGGTTATTTTCGGAATGGAATTGTGTATAGCCATATACGGTAGTTTGACTGTCGCTACACACCATTAGTGGTGATAGCTGGTAGTCGCCTTTGATTGTATTTCTAGATAGTTTTCAAGTGTCATATCGCTGGATTAAGACATTTGAACCTCAGCTACATCGTTGTGTCATCCCTAAATTGAGTACAGCACGTGGAATAGTCTGTGACGGTTCTTTTACCTTGTTAGTTCAGAAGAGAGGAAAGGCTTCGAAGTAATAATCTGACGATTAAAAGTGATTTACTGGCATTCGCACAAGAGTGTGTCCCGTTACAGGGAGACGTATGCAGTAATACAAGGTCGTTAGGTCGTTATGTTCAAGGGCAAGCTGAGAATAGTGCGCTCTTGCCTGTAGCTCGCTCGGCAAAGAAACAGTGACAGCAATGTGTAAACTGCACTTCTTCACATCCATTTCACACCAGCGTTGGTAAATCGTCACGAAATTACTAGTTTTAAGGACCTTTCACCACAGTGACCTGTAAATAACTATTCCACTCACAATAATTCCGTTGTTGCTACTGTTGTGAAAGAAGTACCACGGCATTTTTAAAAACATAATTCCAAGAAAAAATAATGAATTTGTGATTCATGAAATATCGTCTTCATACTTAAATTCAGTATAAAGTATTTGCCCGTCAAATTTTATGAACAGCATGATACCCAGTGTAAGAGATAATTCATCTGTAAATATCAGTAGGTGCTCATAAATCCAAGGTTTCTTCTGAACGCTGCATTGCTTTACTACGGTTTTTCTGTTGGAGATAACATAAACGTTATCCAACTCATCTTAACCGTCTAGTCACCGGAGAAAATACAATTTAACAATGGTTGTGAAAGTTTAATGTTATTGTGATCGATCTGTGGGAAAAATTAAGATTTTATGAAAATAGTACGGACATTCTTAAACAGTGAGTTTACTTTTACAGCACGATTTTTGTCAAACAATAAATTCCCAGTACGGTAACTATTGAGGCACATATTGAGATAGCCGACGCGGGCTCTTTAAAACGCCAAATGTCTACGAACAAAGACACAATGCGCTTCGTCCCAATGATGTTAAATCTGTAACTAACAGTATATACAACTTTCTTTCCTTGCATAGCCTTCGGTGTTATCGTCTACTTTATTATGATTGTTATTACACCACGAAACCGGAATCTAGATGCAGGATTTCAGCTGGCTAGCCCAGAAAATTCGCTTTTCAGGAGCATTGAATTGTTGATATAGACGAGATCAGAGTCCGAACAATTGCTACAATGCAGGATATATACTATTGCCTAAAATATTTTCATAAACATATGTTTTCATTTTACCATCGCCGGAATCTAACGTTCTGTGCCTAAATCGAGAAACATAACCCCCAGACTTTCACAACAAGGATCTTAGGTGTCGATATACCATCCGCAGGTAAATATAACTCACAAGCATTCATGAGTACCACACACGCTTTCATCAGAAAGAGATAATGTACCGTGATTATAACAACTCCGCAAAACTCGCTTCCACTGCTCCGCCGAGTAACGGCGTTGTTTGTAGCACTGTAAGACGCGTCACGCATTCGTTCTTGTGAACAATGGCAGCTGGGCAGCAACACGACCATGAGGGAAGAGACCACTCACCTCTCGATGGGCCGTTTCCTCACTGCCCTCTGTACACGAGCTGCAGCGGATATCTTCTGTAGTAGTTTCCGAGTATTTCTGCTGCATACAGCACGTCTCACAGATCGTTGATCCTCCTGTATTACACTAGCGATTGAATTTATACTCACATATATAGATGGTGGAGCCGGCTGCTGTGGCCGTGCGGTTCTAGGCGCTTCAGTCTGGAACCGCGCTCCTGCTACGGTCGCAGGTTCGAGTCCTGCCTCGGGCATGGATGTGTGTGATGTCCTTAGGTTAGTTAGGTTTAAATCGTTCTAAATCTAGGGGACTGATGACCTCAGATGTTAAGTCCCATAGTGCTCAGAGCCATTTGAACCATAGATGGTAGTAGTATCGCGTACCCAGGATGCATTGGCGAAGCCGTCATTTGTACTCAGGTGATTCATGTGAAAAGGTTTCCGATGTGATTATGGCCGCACGACGGGGAGTTAAGACTTTGAACGCGGAATGGTAGTTGCAGCTTCTGCATGGGACATTACATTTTAGAAATCGTTAGGGAGATCCACAGTGCCAAAAATGTGCCGAGAATATCAAACTTCAGGCAATACGTCTCACCACAGACAACGCAATGGCCGGCTGCCTTTATTTAACGACCGAGAGCAGTGGCGTTTTCGTAAGGTTGTCATTACTAACAGACAAGCAACACTACGTGAAATAACCGCAGAAATTAATGTGGGACGTCTGACGAACGTATCCGTTTGGACAGTGGGGCGAAACATGGCGTTAATAGACTTTGGGAGCGGACGACCGACGTGAGTGCCTTTGCTAACAGCACGACATCGCCTGCAGCACTTCTCCTGGGTTCGTGACCATATCGCTTGGACCCAAGAGGAATGGAATACCGTGGCCTGGTTTGGTGATTTCAGATTTCAGTTGGTAAGATCTAATGGTAGCGTTCGACGAATGCATGGACCCACGTTGACAACAAGGCACTGTGCAAGCTTTTGGTGGTTCCATAAAGGTGTGGGCTGTGTTTACATGGAATGGACTCGGTCCTATGGTCGAACTGAATCGATCATTGACTGGAAATGGTTATCTGCAACTATTCATGGACTTCATTTTTATGGATAACAGTGAGCCATGTCACCGAACCGCAGTTGTTCGCAACTGGTTAGAAAAACATTCTGGACAACTCGGGCGAAGGATTTGACCACCCAGATCACCCGACATGAATTCCATTGAACATTTATGGAACATAATCGAGAGGTCAGTTCGACCATCAAATCCTACACCGACAACACTTTGGCATTTATAGCCGGCTTACAGAGGCGATATGGCTCAATATTTGTGCAGAGAACTTCCAACGACTTGTTGAGCCCATGCCACGTCGAGTTGCTGCACTACGCTGAGCAAAAGGAGGTCTGACACGATATTAGGAGATGTCCGATTATTTTTGTCACCGCAGTATACGTTACGATGTCCTCATCAATCAGTAACACAGCATGTACACAGTGTGTCCCAGGAGGAATGGTCAATAATCAGGAATATGTCAGGGACCATCATCTGAAGGACAAGAGTCTAGGAAACATAGGCTCTAAAATGCATACCGTAAGAGCCATGAGCACTTATTCATAGTTGCTGCTGTGAAACACAATACCTTCACTGAAAAAAGTGCTCATAGTTCTTGAGGTATGTATTTCAGAGCACATGCTTACTAGGTCTTTTTGCTTCGAATGATAGTTTTTGTTATGTCGCCAGCCGGAGTGGCCGTGCGGTGCTAGGCGCTACAGTCTGGAACAGAGCGACCGCTGCGGTCGCAGGCTCGAATCCTGCCTCGGGCATGGATGAGTGTGATGTCCTTGGATTAGTTAGGTTTAATTAGTTCTAAGTTCTAGGCGACTGATGACCTCAGAAGTTAAGTCGCATAGTGCTCAGAGCAATTTGAACCATTTTTTTTTGTTATATACCCAAATATTGACTATTCCTGCTGTAACACTCTGTATAAAAATCCAGAAGAATATGTCGTATAAAATAGATTAATGAAGCGCGTGGATAAACGGACACTGACCTGAGTGCTACATACTTCCCACATGGCTCTCTCTCTCTCTCTCTCTCTCTCTCTCTCTCTCTCTCTCTCTCTCTCATATTCTCGATACGTAATACGTGCCATGGCGTAGTTGCACTATGGAGCAGCGTGTCTGAACATGTGGACAAATCACCCACTCTCTATTGTTGCATCGAATTAGTTCGCGCCTGCAGACAGGCAATCCAGTGAATACGTTTCCAAAGCGGGCTGCTGTCGCGCCGTTCCGGGAAATTTGTGTGGGCGGTTTCAGTGAATTTCACGCGCGTACTGACGTTTGCCGCATCACTAATAGTGTCCATGTTGCGCGCTTGCAATTTGAATTAAAAATTGGGAGAGACACACACTATCTACTGCTGAGTCTGGTTTCTGTCTTTTTTTCACACAGGCGTCCTCCGAAATTCTAGAGGTACTTATTCATAGCCTTCTATATGGTGTCGATGATGCGAATAATCGATGTGACACAAAATTCAACACTGGCTGTTAAAAATCATTTCAATGGAGTCCCAGTACTCTTTTTAAATTACATTTAATTTACAGTATGTCTGTCTTTTTACTAGTTGCCAAAGTACTAATGTATTGGTCATCGCAAACATCCCGGAGCCACTGCCTGCTACAGAGCTCTTTCAAAAGTCGTATATAATTGTAATACAACTTAGAAAATTGCTTGTCTGCAATGTGTCTTCGTAGCATTCCTATTCTAAATCATGGACGAAAACGTGTGTGCAATCTTATGGGACTTAACTGCTAAGGTCATCAGTCCCTAAGCTTACACCCTACTTAACCTAAATTATCCTAAGGACAAACAAACAAACACACACACACACACACACACACACACACACACACGCCCGAGGGATCCCGGGTTCGATTCCCGGCGGGGTCAGGGATTTTCTCTGCCTCGTGATGGCTGGGTGTTGTGTGCTGTCCTTAGGTTAGTTAGGTTTAAGTAGTTCTAAGTTCTAGGGGACTTATGACCACAGCAGTTGAGTCCCATAGTGCTCAGAGCCATTTGACCCATTTTTTGCCCGAGGGAGGACTCGAACCTCCGCCGGGACCAGCCGCACAGTATATTACTGCAGCGCCTTAGACCGAATCATGGACTCGTAAGGTGGTTTGCAAAATGAGTCTTTCCACTCTGCAAACGCGTGTTCTTGAACTTCTAATAGATTAAAACTGTGTTCAGGGCTGCGACTCGAACCCAGAACCTTGACTATTCACCTAGCCATGGTTCCGTGTTTAGAGTCCCAGCCTGGCAGACAGTTTCAAACTACCGGAATGATATAAAACAGGGTTCACATTTCCATGTAGGTAGTTGTAATTTTCAGGTAACCCGAATATACCTCGTTAACTTCGAAAAAAAAAAAAAAATGTGCGTGTACAATAGTCCCTCAGCCGCACAACAATGTACTCATGTTCTAGATGGCTGGGTTTCAGATCGCACTCCAACAATTATTTTTGGGTTTCAGTGGCATCACTGATTCACTACAGGTAGGTATCAGGGTTATTCCTTTCTCATCATTACAAAACTGAGTGCTCCATCTCCGATAACTTCAGTGTTGAGGAAAGTTCAAACTTCATAAGAAAGAGGACAAATTCGAAGGTCTTAGTTGTTTAAAGATTGTTGTCGCCTTGTTGGTGCTACACGTCAGTTGTATCACCAAGGAAATGAAAATAGACCTGTAAGTAGCCTTTTTTTTATAATCCGTGAGGAAGAGTGTGAGCTACTTTACACAACGATTTCTAACTTTTGCTCTTACCAACAACACACCTGTGGCATGTCCAAGTACTGGTACATTATATCAACCTGTTGAAAAATATACGGACTCCTGTTAATGGAGCCCGCAGCTCGTGATATAGTGGCTAGCGTTGCTGCCACTGGATAATGGGGTCCCGGGTTCGATTTGCGGCCGGTTCGGTTTGTGTTGTCCTAATAGTTTCATCATGATTCGGGAAAGTAGCGAGACAGGGCAGTGTAAAGATTGGGACTTTGTACGAGCGCTGATAACCACGCAGTTGAGCGTCCCACAATCATAATCATCATCATCCTGTTAATGGATATTAATATGATGTGTGCCACCTTTCACCTTTAAGGCAGATTGAACTCTGTTTGGGACACTTTCAGTAAAGTGTAAAAAATTCGTGGAAGAATGGTAGCCCGTTCATCCCCAAGAATCGAAACCAAAGAAGGTAGTGATGATGATCGCTGGGATCTGGAGCATATTCGACGTTCTAATTCATCCCAAAGGTGTTCCATTGTGTTCAGGTTGAGACTATGGGCGGTACAGTCCATTGCACGAATATTACTGTCCACAGACCATTGCCTCACATATGCTGCTTTATAAGAGAGTGCATTGTCACGCTGACACAATCAATCGTCGCCTCTGAAGTGATTCTTTACTGTACGCAGTACACAATGCTGTAAACTGTGTTCATATCATTCCACATTTAGAGCTGAAGCGCAATAAGTGGATCACACCCTCATACCATAAAACAGCCTCCCACATACTTCACTGTTGGCACTAAACATGATGGAAGATAATATTCTCCAGGAATTCGCCAAGCATAAAGCCTTCCACTGAATTGCCACAGGACATAGCGTGATTCATCACACGCAATCACTCACTTCCAGCCATTCACTGACTTGTTAGTAGCTGTTCGACAACTGTACTCCATTCTCCTAACTGAGCACAGCCATTGTGCTAGCTGTATCACTTTGGAACTCAAGTGATAGCATCCACCAATTGCAGGAGATTTTTTACAACCACCCTCCGTAATGCTCGATGGTCCCTATACGTCAGTACATGAGGTCTGCCTTGTCTTGGTTTAGCTGTGGGTGTTAATTAGCGTTTCCAATTCAGTCACATCACCAGCAGTCGACTTAGGCAGCTTTAGAAGGGTTGAAATGTCCCTGATGAATCGGTTATTCAGCTGGAATCCAATGACCAGTCCACTTTGGCAGTCGCAGAGCTCCCCTGACCTCCCCTTTCTGTGTCACTGCTACTATAGTGATGTCATAAGTCCTCGCCTCCTTTTATACTGGCTGGTCCGCCTCTCGTGACATCTAGTGATAAATTTCGCATTACATAGAGGTGTTCGAGTACTTTTGATCAGATAGTGTATAACCCACTACGACGACAGATTTAGCGAAAACCATTCACCTGATGATAGGACAAAGTGTTTAAACAGGTGGAAATACACAGCTTCTGACACCTCTAATATTCTTACGTGACAGTAATTTAGTTACTACTGCTCACATTATACTGTCTGGAGCGGCAAATCACAACAGTAGTCGCTCGTAATAGCTCTGAGATGAGCCACAAACGCCCGTGGCTGAAACACTAAAGGTGAGGCATCATGTCGCTGTGGAAGCTGCCGTAAACTCCGAAATCCTGTCACTGTGTTCCCGTACTCGAGAGGCCTTTCGTCTCGCAGTTTGAGAGCTTCGGCTCACTGACAGTAGCAGGTTACTGGATGTAAAGGAGTGATCGATGCTCTAAAGTAAACCGGCAAAAGACAGTGTCATCATGGGAACTGTTCAGAGACGCACTGCATTAGTGGGAGTAGGAACTGCTTTGTTGCAAATTTCAAAGTTTTAAGTGGTTTATTATTAATATGCTACAGTGCCGTAAGCAAACATGTATGTTTATATGCATTAAAGACAGTTGCCTGGAAGCGACTCTGAGAGACAAAGAAAGAAGTACAGAAGTTTGAGAGGAAGAGCCTGCGGCCGTGAAATTTAGCATTAGATGAATTTACGTCTCACTTGAGATCAAGTAAGCAAGTATGTAAAAAGTTTTAAAACTCTTAATCGTAAAGAAGAAAAGAAATCTGGCTATCTATAGACACAGTGAAAGAATGAAAACTGATAAGGTTGAAAATGAAATGATCGTATGGCATTGTTGGTTGGGGTTCGGCCGCCAAATACAAGTCTTCTTTCAGTCGGCGCCACATTGGGCGATTTGCGGCCGATGATGAGGATGAAACGATGATGACAACACCCAATCCACGAGCGGAGAAAAATCTTCAACCCGGGCAAATGCGTGGGAGGCAAGCACGTTACCACCCAGCTAAGCAGACGGACACAGATGAGGGTGCAATTAGATATTAACTTATCACGAGAACAGAAACATAAAATTCCATGGATAAATGTTGTATATCAGAAAAAGAGAAATGCGAAATCAGTAAAAACTATGAAACTAGGAGGTTTAGAGTAGAAATAGCGGGACTAGTGGATCTGACCAACGAGAAAGCAAAGAAGACATGAAGTAGGTAGAAGGTAGAAGAAGGAGCTAGAGTGAGGCAGAGGAGGAGAAGTCAAGGCAGTTTTGATACCATGCCTGTAGGTGGTTACGATACAGAAGGACGGCCGAATAAATCCACGTCCGGCCATCCAAATTTAGGTTTTCTGTGATTTCTCTATACAAGTTAAGGTGAACGGTGGGATCGTTCCATTGAAAGGACACGGATGGTTTCCTTCCCCGATCCAAGATTGTGGTCCGCCTCTAACAATCATACGAGGACGTGCTTAAAAGTAATGCCAAAACTTTTAAAGTTTTTTTAATAAAACAAACGTTATTAACACTCTACATCTTTATTCTTCGTGTCTACATATGTATGTGCAGCCCTCTGACGCTAGAGAGCTCCGAATTGTAGCGTGTAACATGGCGGTGCGTAACGTAAGTACTCTGGTATGTGAGAAAACAGCGTATTGTGATAGAGTTTCGAATTAGAAACGTTCATCGACACATGGAAGACCCTCTCCTTCAACATAAGTGCGAGCGTTGTGCCATCTGCAACAATCAGACGCCTTGAGTCATCCAACATCCTCAGTACAGTCCCGACGTCGCTCTGTCCAGTTTTCATCTGTTTCCAAAACTTACACCTTCGAGGACTTCACTTTGATAACGATTAAGCGGTGCAAGCAGATGTGAAGTTTTGACTCCGACAAAAAAGTCACAAATACAGTTTAGGTATCAACAAACTGGTCTCCCGTTAGGAGAGAAATGTTCGTCGCCAGGGAGACTATGTTGCGAAGTAAGTCTGTAGACATAAAGAATAAAGATGTAGTTCGTTAATTATTAGAAAATCTTTAACAGTTTTCACGTTAAAAATTGGGTGGCATTACTTTCCAACACACCCTCGTGTAGTCGATGGCACGTTGAACCCCAGCCGGCCGCAGTGGCCGAGCGGTCCTAGGCGCTTCAGTCCGGAACCGCGCTGCTGCTACGGTCGCAGGTTCGAATCCTGCCTCGGGCATGGATGTGTGTGGTGTCCTTAGGTTAGTTATGTTTAAGTAGTTCTAAGTCTAGGGGACTGGTGACCTCAGATGTTAAGTCCCATAGTGCTTAGAGCCATTTGAACCACTTTTGTTAAACTCTAATATTTCCTCCTCCTTTCAGTGATAAAATGTATACTGTAATTTCAGTTGCACGTCTCAGTTAATGAAATATAAAATGTACAGGAAACCGGTCTGACTGCCACACTGAGGATCTCGGTTCAACTTCTGATACAGCCATTTTTTTTTCTCGTTATAAGAGAAACTACTTGCATGAGGAGAGTACTTTCAAAAATTTCGCAAGTTCATATTAAAGACTGCAATAGCTGTGTGCTGGCCAAACGCCTTTCTAATAATGCTGTGTAATGAAACCTTAAGCCGAATTCCGTGGGTATGGAGGTCCCGGATTGGTCGTGTCTGAAGTACAGTCGCATTTGTTTTCTTTTTAAATGTGCCGTTACCACATGGTGGTGATTCTCCGTATTGAAATTGGATCCAGAATGGTAGAAATGAGTGTATATGTGTGTGTCATTGCGTGCAAGTGGCCAACCGAACTAGCAGTTTTCGAAATATCTTGAGCTGACTGACTGGCTACGTAGACGGAAGCCAAACACAAAAGTGTTGGCCGGGTGGACGGTCGGCATTCCGCGGTCTCGTCGTCCAGATCGCGGAAGTCAGATACTCGACCCTGACCGGCGGCACTGTTTTCTCCTACCGACGTACTCTGGCAGCCGTTGACACGCTTGCCCTGGAAAACTGCAGTGCCTGCACGACTCCGAAGCTGAAGTACTCCATTGGCCTCGCTCTGCTGATCTGACCGCGATCAAATTCACTGCCCATCCTGTTTGCCACTGTCTCTTACAGGCACTGTCTCCAATGACTTCGAAGCCAAGTACAGGGTCTGACAAATTCAAGTTCAAATTCCATGTCAAACTATTCAGTGTGTTGTGGCTGGTTCAAAATGGTTCAAATGGCTCTGAGCACTATGGGACTCAACTGCTGAGGTCATTAGTCCCCTAGAACTTAGAACTAGTTAAACCTAACTAACCTAGGGACAACACAAACATCCATGCCCGAGGCAGGATTCGAACCTGCGACCGTAGCGGCCTTGCGGTTCCAGACTGCAGCGCCTTTAACCGCACGGCCACTTCGGCCGGCTGTTGTGGCTGGTATTTCTGCTTCCTTTAATTCAGAGTCTTTCGTTTAGGGTAATCAGGGTGCCACCAGTTCCATTAGCTCTCACGAATTAAACGTGGCAAAATGTAATTAATTAATTTGTGGGGTTGAAATCAATGTAGATGCGATGACATGTGATATAAGTGCAAACCGTTCAGAAACGATGGATGTGCAGTGAATGCGCCGGCCGGTGTGGCCGAGCGGGTCTAGGCGCTTCAGTGTGGAACCGCGCTACCACTACGGTCGCAGGTTCGAATCCTGCCTCGGGCATGGATGTGTGTGATATCCTTAGGTTAGTTAGGTTTAAGTAGTTCTAAGTTCTAGGAGACTGATGACCTCAGATGTTAAGTCCCATAGTCCTCAGAGCCATTTTTCAGCGAATGGATATGTAGTGATAGTTGAAAATTCTATGCAGATCGGGGTCGTGACCCGAAATTACTGCTTATTGCGAGCTGTCGCATTAACTTTCACGATCAATTCTTGCTACATGTTCGATGTTCGGTATCTTGCACTGTGACCATGGTCACACTGTCTAAGTGCATCATGTTGCCCAAGGTTAGCCAACACCACACCAAGTGCGCTCTGTGTGTGTCCTCAGGTTGCATATCGGTGACTTTAATAGGATGTCATTAAATTATTTTACAAATTAGTAAGATAAGTAGAGGATACTGGATGTATATCTTTTGAACAATAAACCATTTTCGGAGACGAACTGTTTACACACTGCAGAAAGAAACGTGTGAACAAAATCGGTAACTGTTCAGCATCTGTTCGGTGAAAGAGCAATCATACTATGGGTATTCGAATAGCCCACCTCTACATTATCAATGTGTTGTGCCATTTTGTTTGGGCTCCTCTAGCGGTGTGCCGCAGTACTGTGATGAGGGAATTTCAGGGTCTACAAGGATTGCAGACATAAATCAGCAAGAAAAGTAATTTTATTTTTTCCTGAGGTGACGCTACACACGCACACAGCGGAAACGGCCACCACACCTTTCGTGCATTAACATCATGATGGTTCTTTCCACAAACAGTGGATGAGTACATTGTGGTTTGAAGAAAATGAGGGTGGTGTGGTGGTCTCGCTCACTCAAAGCTCCAACTGGAACTTTATCGAACGTATTTGGGACGAAGTATAGCGACCTTTTCATAACAGATCTTTTCGTGCAAGACTCTGACAACTATTCACCATGCTACCGTAGAAACCGCAACAAATTTGCCCATAAATGTAACTGGAAGCCCTCTCCGAAGATTAAACATTGAATTACTATCCAAAGGAGGTCCATCTTCCTATTAGACGACTTTGAAACGTACTGCGGCAGGTGTCCGGGGACTGTTGGCCACATTGCGTAGCTTCTTGTATGGTCATCATAAAATAGGTCACAGGAAATGTTACGGGTGAAGAGTGCACCGCTAAACTTAGTCTTGTGGCTGGAAACAAAATTAGATCTAAGAGTTCCGCTTTCTTCTTTTATGTATTTGAGTTTTTACCGCCTATGTATTATTTACTACTATAGACACTGTACGTAACGATAGAAATATGTAAACATGTGACTGATCTTATTTGCAGATTTCAATATTTCTCTAAGAATTCCAAAATCGGTAGACCTTCGACTGACGATTAAGTACTGAAATAATAATGACGCTTAGGAGCTAATAACGAGCATCAAAACGGACACAGGGATTAGTGAACATGGGGTTGTCGTAGCGAGACTGAACATTGTAACTCACAAATCCTCCAAAAATAAACGAAAAATACCATTATTCAAAAAAGCAGATAAAAATTCACTTGACACCCTCCTGGGAGACAATCGCCAGTCTTTCCAAATTAACGATGTACCGGTAAGTGTAGACAAGATGTGGCTTGAATTCAAAGAAATAGTATAGACAGATCGACAGCAAATGAGAGACTTACAGCAAATAAATTAACAAACGCCGGAACTGATCCCCCCTTGGCACATAAAACGGGTCAGACCACTGTTGTACAAAATTAATTAATTAATTAAACGAACGCAGACTCTCAAAGACTGACAACCTTTTACAGAACCTCGACATTTACCGCCGACTTCAATGTAAGATGCTTATAACAGTTTCCACAACGAAACTTTGTCTCGAAACCTGACAGAGATTCTGGTCGTATGTATAGTATGCTAGCGGCAAGACACAATCAGTGGCGCCTCTGCACGACAGCAATGGAAATACTATCGGTACAGTGCTGCTAAAGCAGAGTTACTAAACAAAGTCTTCCGAATTGCATTCACAAAATAAGACGAAGTAAATATTCCAGAATTAGAATCCAGAACAGCTACCAACATAAGTAACGTAGAAGTAAATATCCCCGGAGTAGTGAAGCAACTTAAATCACTTAATAAAAGAAAGTCTTCTGGTCCAGACTGTATACCAATTAGGTTTTCTTCGACGAAAGATCCGTACCCAAAGACTGGAAAGTGGCACAGGTCACACAAATATTCAAGAAAGGCAATAGCAGTAATCCACTAAATTACAGGCCCATATCAGTAACGTCGATTTGCAACAGCATTTTGGGACACATATTGTGTTCGAACATAATGAATTACTTCGAATAGAACGATCTATTGACACACAGTCAACACAGATTTAGAAAACATCGTTCTTGCGAAAGCCAACTAACTCTTTACTCAAAGGAAGTGTTGCGTACTATTGACATGGGGTTTCAAATCGATTCCGAGTTTCAGGATTTCCAGAAGTCTTTTGACACTTTCCTCACAAACGGCTTGTAATCAAATTTCGTGCTTATGAAATATCGTCTAATTACGTCACTACATTCGTGATTTCCCGTGAGTGAAATCACAGTTCGTAGTAATTGAAAGGAAGTCATAGAATAAAACAGAACTGATTTCTGGCATTCCCCAAGATAGTGTTGTAGGCTCACTGCTGTTCCTTGTCTAGATAAACGATTTAGGAGACAATCTCAGCAGCCATATTAGGTTGTTTGCAGATGATGCTGTCGTTTATCGTCTAGTAAGGTCATCAGAAGATCAAAACAAACCACAAAACGTTTTGGATAAGATACCAATATGGTGCGAAGATTCACAGTTGATCCTAAAGAATGAAAAGTGTGAGGTCATCCACATGAGTGCTAAAAGGAATCCGTTAAACTTCGGTTACACGATAAATCGGTCAAATTGATGGCTGTAAATTCAACTGAATACCTAGAAACTATAATTACGAAGAACTTAAATTGGAAATAACACACAGAAAATGTTGTGGTGGAAGGCGAACCAAAGATTGCGTTTTATTGGCAAAAAGATGCAACGGATCTGCTAGAGAGACTACCTGCCCTGTGCCCGTCCGTCCACTTTTGGGGTACTGCTGCGCGGTCTGGAATCCTAACCAGATAGGATTAACGGAGTACGTCGAGAAAGTTCAAAGAAGAGCAGCACGTTTTGTATTAACGAGAAATAGGGGAGGGACTGTCACTGACATGACACAGGATTTAGGGTGGACATCATTGAAATAAAGGCAGCTGCTCTCACTTTTCGTTGCGGCGGAATTTTCTTACGAAATTCCAATCACTGACTTTCTCCACCGAATGGGATAGTATTTTGTTGACGCCGATCTACGTAGGGTGAAAGATCGTCGTAATACAATAAGGGAAATAGAGCTCGCACGAAAAGGCTCTTATGTGTTATTGGCAGAGTATCCATGTAGATGTGAATGACCAATATGTGGGTTGGAAAATAATTAGGCTATCTAAGATTTTTTTTGTTTTCTAATTTGAGCTTAATGTCCATTCCTCAGATGCCATCTGCATTCAAAATGTTTCTTTTTACATTATTCTCTCCATTCTGAATATGGTCCGGTAAGTCTCTCAGAAAATTTGTATTCATGAATCAGAAATCAAAATTGCATTCTATCTTCAATGATTTCTTAATGGGAAACAATTTCTTGCAGGTCTTCATCAACTTCTATTAATTAGTTATGATTTTTTGTTGATAAGGCTAAGTTCAGACCCCAATATTGTCCATTTTATGTAAGTGACAGCAAAAATGTAATCACTGATTTCGGATGCTATCTGTTATTTTTTACTGTAAACGTGATAGGTCTCCTGTGATTTCTTTTTCATTCGAATTCCATTTTTACATTTTAGTACTAAGAGTTTTCTGAGAATTTTCCTTTCCCTTTTTCAATGGTATTTATATAAAATCTGCCACCAGTTTTCACAATAACAGTTATAATGGTGGTGATGAGAATGACGATTTTTATTACTGTTTTTCTTATCATTGTGTAGTGTTAATGTACGATGCATATTCTAACGCTGACTCGCAAATGGTGTCTGGTTGGACGTACGAGAGTGCCTGAAAGCCTTAATCTTGCAACGTGAAATGCACTGATGAGCCAAAACATTATGACCAGCTGCTTGGCAGCGTGTTGATCAACAATAGGAATACACCGCTGTTTTGCCTGACATGGATTCGACAAGTCGTTGGTGCGTTTCTGAATGTATGTGGCACCAGATGACTACGCACATGTCAAGCAGTTTCTGTACATTACAGGACGGTGGTTTTTGGATGTGGATCTGGTGCCCAATAACGTCTCAGGTGTTTACCATTGGGTTCGGATCAGGAGAATTTGGTGGACAAGACATGAACGTAAGTTCATTACTATGGTCCTCAGACTACCGCAGTACGATTCTGGCCTTGTGACATGGGCAGCTATCCTGCTAGAAGATGGCATCGTCATAGGGTACGACATCAAGCATGAAGGGATACAAGTAGTCAGCAACAATGTTCACGTAGTCCACTGCTGTCATAGTGATTTCGATTATCACCGGAGGTTCCACGGATGCACAAGTGGATGCCCTCTGTAGCGTAATACTGTTCTCAACGGCCCGCGTCCGTGGCGCGTTGCACGTTTCGAGCAGCCATTCCCTTGGATGACTGCGTTTCCATGACCATCGACTTAGTGTAACAAGAAATGTGTTTCATCCCAAGCAGACGACATGTTTCCATGCGTTCACTGTACCTTCTGTATTAATTCATTCCCGCTGCAGTCGTAATTGACGTTGTCGTTCAGTCAATATGAGAACACTTAGGAGTCGCCTACTGCATATCTCTATGTTCAGCAACGTGCGTTGAACGGTTACCTCTGAAACACTTGTGCCTGTGACAGCACCGCATTCTGTCGTAAGATCTGCCACATATCGCCGCCTGTTCTGCTTTGCAGAGCGGGCAAGCCTCCGATCTCCACGTTCTGCGATGAGGCGTCGACTTCAAACACCTTGTAGCCTACTAGTAATTTCATCTCTTTCTAAACATATGCGTACGACAGTAGCATCCCAACAGTCGATCAGATTAACCGTTTCCGACTACATACATTTTGTCGAAGTCGAATTTTTTCAGTGGGTTTCCCCATTTGCAGCTGGTATCATCGCTGAAATGATTCCCCATTCGTCTCTGCTCCGTTTATATACTTCCCTTACCGCATCACGTGTCCGAAACGCCACCGTGCTGCATTCAGTCTTGCAGAGGGCTGTTGACACAACGTTTTGGCTCATCGGTATAAATGCACAAATAATTAAGTGAATAAATAAATATATTGTTTGCTAATGCGATGTCGTTGTTGACGGAGGTTTTCGTGTTGATGTTGCAGGCCATGGAGGAACGGCCGGTGGAGAGCGTGGAAGAGGCGCGGCTGGTGATCCGCGAGCTGCGCGACCGCTATCGCGCGCAGGCGCACCAGCTGCTCGCCTGGCGCCGCAGGGTCAAGCAGCAGGTAAGGCTCACGCCGCGCTATAGCGGGCAAAATAAAACTCACTTGCAAGCTGAAGCTGGCAGCAGCTTCAAGATGCGTAGATGGAGGCAGCTGTTGGGCGACTGTAGACTGTAGATTTCTTTGTGATCATATAGCAGTCTTAAGTCATTCCTTACGCACTTTTACCAATGAACATGAGGGACTGCTTTAACTGTCATGACATACAACACTGCCACAGAACCACACCATGTTTCATTTAGCGATGACTTCTGTATTTATGACGATATTGTGAATTGTTTAAACACCACACAATTCAATGAATGCGAGAGATCACGTCTATCATTGGCACAGAAGAAATTTTAACAAAACAACGGTGCATTTTATCCAACGACAAAGATTTTTTTTTACGAAATAGCAGCGTCTGTGTTATTAAGAAGTACGGTGCAATTTGTATTTTTCCGCCAGTAGCAGGCCATAGACACTCAATAAATATGTCTTTCCTGGATTGGAACGTACGTAATGTACGAGAGCAGGTTGTGACACAAGGACGGCGACATACGGAAGACTTTCGGGTCTGGCCGTGATTTGTGCACGGATAGCCGAACGGTTAAGGTGACTGCTCGCGTAAAGCTGGAAATTCGGATTCGAGTCCTGTTCTGCCACAAATTTTCACTCTCGTCAACCTAATATACAGCCGAGGATGGTTCATATTCGCAATTGCGAATACATTTACTGTTAAAATATTATTTATTCCGATTTCAATTTAGACACATGGTCATTGTCGAGCATTGTGGGATAGTGGGACCCACTCAAGAACATAAAGCTGTGAGAGGCTCATTACCGTAGTTCCCAACAGTGGTGGTACAAACCCACTTGCTGTTCCATACACTATGTGAGCAAACATGAAAAAGCTGATACAATAACGGCTCGTGGCTAATATGATACAAACAACATCGACTATGAACACTGAAGTCAAAATGTCGTGTACAGTTTGACTTAAATGTTTTTAGTGGGTGTTGTTTTACTATTATATTAGCTGTGTGCTGCTGTTATTATGTCAGATTTTCGCAATAAATAATATTTTAACAACCTAAATCGGAATTACTTCATTCAAAACTTTCACTGAGGCTGTCGTCTGTCCGCATCAAAATTCTGAATAACGAATATAGTGGACTGTATCAGTGACGTTAATGTAAACAATTTTAAGTCACACTATGTAATGTTTTGTTTCTTAGGATAATGGCAGGGCACTTATTTCATGTAAATACTTTGTCCAAACAGCTGTAGCGCTCTCTCTCTCTCTCTCTCTCTCTCTCTCTCTCTCTCTCTCTCTCTCTCTCACACACACACACACACACACACACACACACACACACACTCTTTCCTGATACATATTGGCTCTTTGTTTTATTCTTTGGGCGTTTTCTGTTCCCACGTTTTCATTACGACTGTTTATTCGTTTGTGGGAGCGAAAGTACACATTGTGCTGTTAAATCGTTTAAGTGAGGGCTTATAGACCATTTGTCAACAGCATTTCAATTATGATGTGCTTCACTATTCTTTCCTGTATGTAGTATGTGAAGTTGTCGACAAGCGTGCGGATTTGTGTGTGTGTGTGTGTGTGTGTGTGTGTGGCGTATTAGGTCGCTTTTCTGTTTGGGAATTGAGTTTGAACTAACTTCCCGACGAGCTAGAGACTTCAAATTTTAAACAAAACTCAGAACTGGATGGCAGTGTAATATTAACTCGATTTACTGGCAGTGGTACACAAAGTAGTCTCAGCCATACACAAGATATTTCCCACTTTTCCTGTTCCAGTTTCAAATGCTTCTCGGGAAGAACGATTGCTGGTAAGCCTCCATGAGAGCTAGAATCTCTTTAGTTTTTACCTTAGAGCTAGAATCTCTGTAGTTTTTACCTTCATGGTCTTTTCACGAGTTATACACAGGACGAAGCAACATATTGGTTGCGTCAGGTGAAGAGAAACTGAAATAAATGTGAAATTTACCTCATGTCTCTGTTGTAATCTCATAAAAATGTTGGAAATCGATTAAAAAATTTCACACACGCAAGAGTAAAAAGCAGACAGTAACTACTTAAATAAAAATGAATTTTTAATATATAACGTATTTAAATCGGACTAAGACGAATAAAATAATTTCTTCTAGCCATATGCAGATTCACAACCCTGTACAGATAGTCTTGAAAATTTGTGACTGAATTTTTAATATCCATGAATAATAGTTCACCTCTGTACTGTTACGCTACTTACTAATTGATACATGAACAGTTCACCTCCTTAATATTATCTGTTGCATGGACCCATCGTTTTCCATTTTAAATCTTACAAGTATTTTCATAACTATTAAAGTTCACGGTCACAAATATTCAGGACTATCTGTATGGGGTTAGGAATCTGTATGAGGTAGGAGAAATTATTTTATACTTTATAGTCCTATTTAAAAATGTGGTGTATTAAAAATCTGTTTTGTGTCAAATTATCATTTACGTCTACTCTCACCTCATTTAGGTACTTTCGTGATAATCTTGAAATGGTATTATTGAAAGACAGTATGCGGGGCCAGAGAGATAAAAATTACACTATCTTATTGATTCGTGTTGTTTCTAACAAGCCAGTCTTTTATCTACATTTTCTTTAGTTAGAACAAACGTTCACTGTAAGCTAAGCACGCTTAGCGTGTAATTAATTTGAATTTTCGGGTAAGTTTTAATTCCAAAGGCAGAACAATACTGAAGTGTTCATTGTGCCACCTGTCCCCACGCACTTTAGCTCTCCGCTTCCGGGATTCTGGCTGGCGCGCCGGCCCCCGGATGGAATTTGCTCGGCTGTTTAAAGACGAGTGCTAGTGTGCCGGCCGGCGTTGACGTGGTTTCCTACATCCCATCAGGTGAATACTGGGCTGGTACCAAAGGCCTGCCTCAAAATGGTTCAAATGGCTCTGAACACTATGGGACTTAACATCTGAGGTCATCAGTCCCCTAGAACTTAGAACTACTTAAACCTAACTAACCTAAGGAAATCACACACATCCATGCCCGAGGCAGGATTCGAACCTGCGACCGTAGCGATCGCGCGGTTCCAGACTGAAGCGCCTAGAACCGCTCGGCCACAGCTGCCGGCGGCCTGCCTCAGTTAAAAGATTCATCAACAGTTACAGAACGTTCACATACTCTCACATGAGCTACCACTAGTATCCAAATTGTGCTACGTGGTGGAAGGGGGGGGGGGGGGGAAGGGGTGGCGTGGCTGGCCATCCAGCCGCCTTCTACCACCAACATTACCAAATCCAGATTAACGTGCCGACGCTGTGAAGACACGGGATATAGCTAGAAAAACAAAGACGATGAACGTTCCTCACGACATACCCTAATGGCACAGTGGTTAAAGCAGTGGAATCGCCTTATGGGGTAGCGCAAAGTCACCCGCAAAAGACACCGATAGTTCCAGCCTGTTAGGCGACGTGGGTGGAAGACTGGTTACAAAATATGGTCGCTAGTTATACCGGCCCGCGTATTTCGGTTGCACCGATGCTGATGATTCGCTGTCATCGTACCATAAGGGTTCTGCATACTATCCCACAACCACAGATGACTGTTACGAAAGTTGAAAATACCACTTCACGTAAAGGTGGCCTCATCTGTAAATAGGGTGGATGACACACATCCCGCAATCGTGGTTGCCTGGTGAAGAAACCAGTGACAAAACTGCGCCCGATGTGGAAAGTCTGTCGCTGCTGTAAGTGATAAGGCTAGTAACAATTGTCATGAAGAATGTTCCACATCGTCGCCTCGCTTATCCTGCACTGGCGGGCCAACTGACTGGTACTGACACAGCGGTCGCCTTCCACAGTGTTAGTCACATTTTCCTCCAAGTCTGGTGTCCAGACATATCGGGTACGTCCTTCATGATTTTCTGCTTCCTGAAACCTCCCTGTCCCCGAAAAACGGGGGAACACTTTTGCAGACATTGACCGCTGTGATTGTTGTCGGCGGGGATACGTCTCCTGATATAACCTTGCTTCCCGTTGCCATTTACTTTTCCGTAAGTAAACATGTCGGGCAAGCTCTGGATTCGAATACGGAACCATTGCGTACAACGCTGTATCACATCGACTACAAGGTTAGTCAGCAAGAGAAGTGAACCGGGCGCAACGTGACCAATTACTGTGGCAGGAGAGGTCGCTAGGGCATGACGTATAAGGAACAGTACCACCCTCCAGGAGGAAACCATGCGTACTGTAACTGTGGCTGCATGGTACAGCGCGTATTAGACTGCAGTCCCTGTAGCAAATTATGATTGAATAAATGGTCTCTAGTATGGCAGCCATACATCTCTGGACATAAGTTCATTAGACTCTTTTTTTTTTTTTTTTTTTGTTCGGTATCTTCTCATCGATAAATCCCTAGAGTTTGTACATGTTGGATAAAATCAGTTTGTATATCTCGTGTGTGGACTGGCAAGTGGTTAGAAGCAGTTGTCTGGTAACGATGCGAATATACACTGCCTGACAAAAAAGTGAAGCACCCAGCAGGGGAAGAGGAAACGAAATAAAACCTCGTTTCCAGACGGCATGTGATCTTATTTCAGTGTTTACAAAATAATCAAATGTACAAAAAACTTGTCAATATGAGCCCACTTACCAGTATGACGTCACACACCCTCTGGCATGAATGCACGCACTTTACCTGTTGGGAAGGGTGGCATGTAGCCGTTGCACTTCTCCCAGAGAAAGTTGGCCCACAACTGGGGTAGCTGTTCCTTGATATGCTGGATACTGTCACTGGAATAGATTTTACGTCTGAGCTAGTCTCACACATTTTCTGACGGGGACTTATCTGGCGCTCTTGCTGGCCACAACAGTACCTCAGCATCTTGCAGGCAGTTCATAGAGCACGTGCCGTTTGTGGACGAGCATTGCCGTGTTGAAAAACGACTCCACGATGCTGTAGCATGAGAAGTAACACATGACAGGGCAGGATTCCTTTGACGTGCCGTTGAGCTGTCGGAGTTCCCTGTCACCACCAGCCGTGAGATGAAGTCATCCTCGACGGCTCCCCACTCCAGTGCCAGGAGTAACATGTCTATGCCTCTCCAAAACGTTTGATGAGCGGGACCTCTCTTCAAGTCGATGGCCATCTGGGATACTGCACGCCGCGTGCAGTGTCCGCGAGGTTTGTTCTTAGCATAAGTTAATTTAAGTAGCGTGTCAGTCTAGGGACCGATGACCTCAGCGGTTTCGTCCCTTGGGAATTCACACACATTTGAACATTTTTTTGGATAACGCAGAACCGCGATTCTTCGCTAACATAACGCGACGCTTTCATCAGCAGTAAGTGCCCGCCAAACTAAACTGTATGTATTGTGGGGCTACAGTAGCCTGCGCATGAGACGGTAATTCCTTACTCCTGAAGCTGCTTATCTCCGACCAATAGTGCGGGATGATTACTTGTTCTCGGACGACTGGCCCAGATGTGAAGGGGATTACGACGTGCTTAGTGCACAAGACTGTGGTCCTCCCTTGTGGAGATCAGACGTGGTCGACTGCAACCTTGACGACGAGTTTGCGTGCACTCACTTGCTTATGCGGTCCAACAAAAGGCCACTGTCACATCCGAATGCCGCTTAAATCTGGATATTTCACGATTCGACCAATCGGCCAAATGGAGACTCAGAGTGAGTCACCTTTCCGGCTCTGTCATGTGACGATAACGCTGTCTCGCACGAGTGCACGATATCTGATGCCGTTCACGCCCCGTATACACCCTACCATGCCTTGCAAGAACATTAAACACGAACAACACTAATGCACTGTGGTGGCCGTTCTCCCTATCACAGAGAATTGTACCTCTAATCAGTGAAGTGCCCGCCAATGTTCTGCATGTGCATGAAGTGGCATTGACATCTGACCATATCTTGTGGGTGCTTCACCTTTTGGTCAGGCAGTGTAACTTCCCAAGACTGTCTCATCACCGGTGAGTTACATAGTTTTCCTTGTCCTGTTGTATATTCGGAGTATTCTCTTGCTTAGCGTGCCTTTGAATGACACACTGATATGCCTCAATCTAGCGGCCCGATTTTTAATCTAAGACCACCGCTATATGGTACTTTAACGAAGGTAGAAATAGAATTCTAGTAGAATAACAGCGAAAAAGTTGATACTGACTGTTGCGTAGAAAAATTGGGTTTGATACCAGTATTGTCAGTGACATTCTAAGGAAGAACAAATAAAATAAACGGCCTTTATTCAATTTGAAAAAAGTTTGTCCACGGAAAAAAAGGAATCAAAATGAAAAAATGAAGTTTGTCAAACAGAAAGAATGCATTCATGATAAAGGAAGGAATTCAGGGTTTAACGTCTCAACGACGACGAGACCATTAAAGATCGACCAAAAGCTTGGACTGGGAAAGGAAATGATGCGTGGTGATTGTGGTAAGAGTTTTATAACTCCTCATTAATACAAGAATGACTCTTTCCATTTTCATAACCAGCGGTGTTTCGGTAGTATTTTATCATCGGTAGCAGCCGTTTTACATTCACTGCTGTTAGAAGCCTCCTCCAGACTTTTGCACTGCGCTTTTCAGCTACGCGCTTCCGTGTTGGCCGTGCATATTTTATAATGCCATCCATCCACCCACCCATCTTCCGTTAGGTCGGCGTCTCCGTCTTCTCATATTTCTTGGAGCCCAGGAAAGCACTTCAATATTTTTTCGGCCGTTTATTCGCCTTGCTGCTAGCCACGACCCCTCCATTTTAGTTTCATTAAAATCACAGTTACGTCTTTCATTACGTATTTTCGCCTGATCTATATATTTATTTTACTTTCCTCCCTAATAATTACCATAATGCACCTCTGTTTTTCTTGAATAATTCGGAAACTACAGTCTCTAGCGAAAACGTATCACAGTTCACAATTTAGCTAAATTAAGTCTCTTAAAAAAAGTTCCTGTTCATTTTTTTTCTGTAGGACTAACAGTTTGGGTGTAGCAAGCGAGAGGATATGAAAATCGTGCAAATAGTTCAAATGGCTCTAAGCACTATGGAACTTAACATCTGAGGTCATCAGTCCCCTAGACTTAGAACTACTTAAACCTAACTAACCTAAGTACCTCACACACATCCATGCCCGAGGCAGGATTCGAACCTGTGACCGTAGCAGCAGCGCGGTTCCGGACTGAAGCGCCTTGAACCACTCGGCCACAGTGGCCGGCGAAAATCTTGCACATGGTATTTGAAGGCTTTGCAGGTTGGATAAAACCGAACAGTAGAGGGAACTGTCATCCTGTATATTCGTCAGCACACTAAGGAATGCGCATGAATTACCACTATGAGAACCAAAGATTTTGAAAAAGCCGTTGAATCCAATTCAACGACACCTATACTTACAGCACTTTGGAAACAGATCATTGATTCAATGAAGGTAACTTGAACAGAGGAAGGGAAATTAGGGTTTACAGTCCTGTCGATGACAGTCGTTGGAGTCAAAACACCAATTTTAATTGGAGCGGGGGCGAGAGAATCAGCCGTGACCTTTGCAAGAAACCACACTGACATTTGCTTTAGTCGATTCATCGAAATCACAGAAAATCTAAATCTGGATGACCAGATATGGATTTGAACCGTCGTCTCCCCAAACACGAGTCCAGTGTCTTCAGGTAGCCTCAATCAGTGCTTGTCTCTCAAGAGCTGATAGCATAGATTTGATTGAAACTGAATTAAGAGCAGTCTCTGAATCTTAGAGTCTCAGACAATGTTAACTCATGGTGATTGCCCTATTATATACACTGGCTGCTTAAATAAGTTAAGCACCCAGAAAACCTGGTCTGATGTCCATGACACGTACCCATCATACGCGAGTATGATGGGTACATGTCATTAGAGATGCCGTTCTCTATCGCAAGTAGAACTTCAACCAGATTATGTCAGTGTTGTTCGTGTTTAATGCCGTTATCAGACTTGGTAGGGAATATAAAGGGCGTGAACAGCGTCATATGTTGAATGATCACTGAAGGACACGGATATGTCACATACTCGTGCGAGGCAGTGTTATCAGCGAGCGGCAGCTTGAAAGAGGCCTCATTGTGTGTCTCCATTTGGCCAGCTGTTCAAATCGTGGAATATTAGGCCGTGGCCCGACGTTGGACAGCATGGGAAAGTGAAGTCAGAAATACTCGTCGTCACGGTTCAGATCGACCACGTCTGACATCCGCAATGGAGGATCGCCGTATTGTTTACCAAGCAGCTCGTAACCTCTTAGTATCTGCGCCAGTCATCCGAGGTCAAGTAATGGACTCTCGCCACATTCTGTCGCTCCACACAATTGGTCGGAGATAAGTAGCTAGAGGAATAGAGATTTAGCGTCTCACGCGTAGGCTGCTGTTAATATCATAAAACAAACGGCTGAATTTGCAGTTGTGACATGACTGGAAAGCATGTACTGCTGATGAATGGCACCGTGTTCTGTTCAACGATTGATCCCATTTCTGCAGTACCCCAAATGACCATCGTCAACGAGTATGGCAGCGACCTGGAGAGAGAGAGAGAGAGAGAGAGAGAGAGAGAGAGAGAGAGAGAGATAGCTCATTCTTCAAATTCTTTGGAGAGGCACTGCGGTGTTACTCCTGGCGTCTTGGAGTGGAGAGCCGTTGGGGATGACTTCATCTCACGGCCGGTGGTGAGTGAGAGAAATCTGACGGCTCAACGTTACGTCACAGACACCCTGCGCTGTCGTATGTTAGTTTTAATGTGACAGCTTCCTGGCGCTATTCTTAAACAGGATAGTGCTCACCCACACATGGTACGTGCTCTGTGAAATGTGTTTGATGAGAGATCCTCGTGGCCTGGAGGCTCCCCCGATCTGTTCCCAACAGAAAACACGTGGGATCAGCAAAGACGTAAAATCCGTCCCAGTGCCAGTATCCGAGATATCGAGGACCAGTCACAACAGTTGCGGGACAACGTGCCTCAGTACAGGATACAGTGGTTTTTACGTCCTTCCGAAACGTATCATTGCATGCATCCAGACCAGAATGAGTGCACGTCATACTGATACTTGGGCTCATGCTGCCAGGTTCTTCGTGAATGTGACTCGATTTTGTAACCATCGAAATAACACCACATAACCTTTCAACAAGTGAAGTTTAATATACTCCCCTCCCCCCCATTCTTAGTAGTTCACTTTTTGTGTAAGGCAGAGAAATTTCGTTCACTAATTATGCTGTATCCACTTATGCTGCTAGCTTGTATCTTTATCCTATTAAAAATCTAATCTTTTTCTGAATGCGATTAGTGACAGCTTTAGCGAATATGTTGTACGTATCGGAAAGGAAGCTGACTGGTCAACAGTTTTCTTTATTTTTCTCTGTCCTCATTCTTATCAAGGAGAATAATCAAAGCATTGATCTGGACTTGGGCAACTGTCTTACTCCGCAAGCATTCCGTAAAAAGTTTTGCAAGTGAACTTCTGGCAGATTAAAACTATACGCCAAGCTGAAACTCGAACCCGAGACCTTTGCCTTTCGAGGGCAAGTGCTCTACCAATTTTTTTTTTTTTCATTTTGTGCGATATAGATCGTTGCATTTAGTCTGGGCGGGCGTCACAAGACATCCATTGAAGTTGATCGTTGATTCCTTGACTCAGTTTTTTTTATTACAGAGAGCACGCAGCTCTCTGACCAAACACGCTGAGCTACCGTGCTGGCAACCAACTGAGCTACCTGAGCACGACTCACGACCCCTCCTCTCATCCGAGCTACAGCCAGTGCTCCATTTGAGAAGATACTTGCGGAAGTAAAGCTTTGGGATGAGGTCGCGAGTCGTGCTTGATGCCATTACACTTACCCGCGAAAGACAAAGGTCCCAGGTGCAAGACTCTCTTCGGCACTAATTTTAAATCTATCAGGAAGTTTCAAATCAGCGCGCACTCTGCTGCAGAGTGAAAATTAATTCTGGAAATTTGCAAGTGACTTCCGTGTTGCTCTGTCTCCAAATTTAACTATTTCTACCGAAACACCCATTTCTCCTTGCGTTTTCTCTTTCGTCATATCTCAGATTTTTCAAATACCTCCCCTGGTAATACGTCAGTAACGTCACTAAGTCTGTTACTGGCTATCTGTCTGTCTCAGTAATGTCTTGAACTATAAAAAATATTTCAATAAATCTTTGAACGCTTGGGAAATTTTCTCTCCGTTTTTAGCTACATTGGCATCCGTGAAAAATATCTACTAAAGGTAAACTTATCTTATTAAATTTTGGTTATAGCTTGTTACAATCTGTGGTGGAAATATATGAATCAGTTCGTATAGTTCAGTGTAGTGTGTCATATCACTGTTATCATTTGCTTGAAACTTTTATCTTCTGCTTACCAGACGCTGCAGCTTATTTGCAATTTTCTTTTCTATCGCTCTCTTTATGACTGCACCATCATTTGGTATTTGCCTACGTACCTTTTATAAATAATTACCCCTTTCCTTCAGGTATACACAACTTCATATTCGAAGATGCTGTTTCTTCCCATCTTTCTTTGTATCTGTTTTTACGCTGTATCTGAATAATCTATGATAACATCCTGTTCAGTTCCTGTACAGACTAATCGGTGTGTGGTTTTGTTACTGAATATGAGAATGTACGCATGGTTAGGTACACGTTTCATAGTATTAATGGTAGATGTGAACATTCTGCATAGCTTTCTTTGTATACTACGGTTTTCCTACTTTCATATAAAAGAATTGTTTCTAGTCATCAGTAGTGGTCACCGTTACCATTTGAACCCTAACCAACCGAAACGAAAAGCATTTCGAAATTCTTTGAGCACTGAAACTTCCTGGCAGATTAAAACTGTGTGCCGGACCGAGACTCGAACTCGGGACCTTTGCCTTTCGCGGGCAAGTGCTCTGCCATCTGAGCCACCCAAGCACGACTCACGTCCCGTCCTCACAGCTTTACTTCTGCCAATACTTCGTCTCCTACCTTCCAAACTTAACAGAAGCTCTCCTGCGAACCCGGTGGTAGAGCACTTGCCCGCGAAAGGCAAAGGTCCCGAGTTCGAGTCTCGGTCTGGCACACAGTTTTAATCTGCCAGGAAGTTTCATATCAGCGCACACTCCGCTGCAGAGTGAAAATCTCATTCTGGGCCTCTTTGAGCATTCATTTGAGTTATCATATTTCGATCTTTTAGGTTTATTTTTTATTTTCGTTGTTTAAGATATGTTGGAAGCAATTATTTTATTTCCTGACAGAGATTTTAGTGTACTCCAAACTAAAGGCTAGAACTAAAAGCTTTCTTGGCAGACATGCAGAGCTAAGGTTAAGGCGGTTACGGTTAATTGCTACTAACCTCAGATTTCACACTCTCATGCTAACAGTGGCAGCGTATTAAAACACTAAAATACACCGTCCAGTCACATTAATGTGACCAAGGTCGCAGTGCGGACCGGTGCTAGACGGAGATTCTGGAGATTCTGGAAGATACCGACAGGGATGTGGAGCCATGCCGACTCCATTGCCGTGGCCAGCTGCACCAGCTTTCTCGGTTGAGGATCGATGGCGCGAACAACCCGATCGAGGCGGTCCCACAGATTCTCGATTTAGTTTAACTCCAGGGAGTTTGGTGGTCAGGGCAGTACGGTAGACTCAATCTGGTGCAGTTCGAACAACGCATGTACACTGAGAGCTGTGTGACAAAGTTGCATTGTCCTGCTGGTAGATGCCGTCGTTCACAGGAGCAACAAAATGCATGCAGGGGTAGACATGGTCCCAAAGGATAGATGCATACTTGCGTTGATCCATTTGGCCTTACAGACTGACGAGTTTTTCCAGAGAATGCCATGAAAACATTCTTCAGTTTCTAACGCTCACTCCTCCGACCTGGATGTTTGCAACAGTCATCTGTCTTATGGAGCATAAAACTTGATTCATCTGTAAAGGCAACTTGTCGCCACTCACTGGACGTCCAGTTGCGATACTGGCGTGTAAATTACTGAGCGATGTGGCGCAGTGGTTAGCACACTGGACTCGCATTCGGGAGGACGACGGTTCAATCCCTCGTCCGGCCATCCGGATTTAGGTTTTCCGTGATTTCCCTAAATTGCTCCAGGCAAATGCCGGGATGGTTCCCTTGAAAGGGCACGGCCGGCTTCCTTCCCCGTCCTTCCCTAATCCGATGAGACCGATGACCTCGCAGTTTGGTCTCTTCCCCCAAACAACCCCGACCCCTTAACTACAAGAAGAAGACAAGACTTCGGCGTGTAAATTCCAACCTTCGTCGCCGATGAACAGCAGTTATCATGGGTGCATGAACCAGGCGCCTGCTGTGGGGGCCGATATGCAGCAACGTTCACTGAACGGTCGTTGAGGAGATTCTGTTGGTAAGCCCTTGGTTCATCTGGGCGGTCAGCTGCTCAACATTTGCACGTCTATTCGCCCGTACACATCTCCGCAGCCGTCGCTTCTTTCACCCTTGTCATCTATGGCCCGTGGTGCACTAGTGTCCTCGGTGCTGGTTTTGGAAAGCGCCATTTTGTCTTGCACGATATACCGGGTGATCAAAAAGTCAGTATAAATTTGAAAACTTAATAAACCACGGAATAATGTAGATAGAGAGGTAAAAATTGACACACATGCTTGGAATGACATGGGGTTTTATTAGAACTGAAAAAAAAAACAAAGTATTGCTAGACGCGTAAAAAATCTCTTGCGCGCGTCGTTTGGTGATGATCGTGTGCTCAGCCGCCACTTTCGTCATGCTTGGCCTTCCAGGTCCCCAAACCTCAGTCCGTGCGATTATTGGCTTTGGGGTTACCTGAAGTCGCAAGTGTATCGTGATCGACCGACATCTCTAGGGATGCTGAAAGACAACATCCGACGCCAATGCCTCACCGTAACTCCGGACGTGCTTTACAGTGCTGTTCACAACATTATTCCTCGACTACAGCTATTGTTGAGGAATGATGGTGGACATATTGAACATTTCCTGTAAAGAACATCATCTTTGCTTTGTCTTACTTTGTTATGCTAATTATTGCTATTCTGATCAGATGAAGAGCCATCTGTCGGACATTTGTGAACTTTTGTATTTTGTTGGTTCTAATAAAACCCATGTCATTCCAAGCATGTGTGTCAATTTGTACCTCTCTATCTACATTATTCTGTGATTCATTCAGTTTTCAAATTTATAATGACTTTTTGATCACTCGGTACTTCAACACTGCAGCACGCGAACAGCTTACAAACGTAACCGTTTCCGAAATACTTCCGCCTTCGGTCCAGAAGCCAATTATCATGCCATTTTGGGCGTCAGATAAACCGCTCTGTTTCCGCACTACAACGACGACTGCCCTGTTTCCGACGTCCCCCACCCCCTCCCCCGACACACTTTATATACTCTCCACTGCTAGTGCTACCACCTGCCGTTTGAGAGTGTCACTGCACTTTTACGTCGAACGTAGGTGGTGGTCACGTTAATGTTACTGGACCGTGTATAAGCAAGTCTAAAATCAGACGTCTGCACATTGACTCTCTGTGAATGAGAGTACGATTTCAGTTTACAAAAACCGAATGTGAACCGTGCCGAATGACACCGGTATACAGAAGCACTCTGATACTGTTGGTGCTCAGAAGTATTTAATTAGTGTCCTGCCGTTTTCAGGAGGAGCTGTTCGTGCGGATGGCGCGAGAACGCGCTGAGCAGCTGAAGACGCTGTCTGCGCAGCTGATACTATTCGAGTCGCGACTCTGTCGCAAGCAGAAGGACCTGGGCAATCTCCTAGCCCAGAGGGACACCATCATTTCCAGGCAGCAACGAACCATACAGGTAAGACTGCAAACGCTGTGCTGCTCGCTGCTTATGTACTTGTAGGCCCAGAAGTCGTCTTGTACGGTATTGAATGTAAACATGTCTACAGGGTGGTGCAAAAGGGAGAAAAAGAGTTATTGGAATGGGTAGTAATTGGGAATTGAGATGCTGATGATGCGCTCCCCACCGCCAGGTGTGTGATTTTGTAGTCGTGGTGTGAAACATAGCTGTTGTGCCGTTGGCCATTTCTACCCAACCAACGACGCCATTTTTCATGTGCAACAGCTCTATTATTTCCAGGTCAGTATTGCGTACAGTGGAGCGAACGTTATTGGTTGGTATCATTTCACACAGCTAGATCAGTTACGAAGAGAAATTAAGCTGGCCGCACGACCAGCACTCTATAGTTCGCTGCAAAGTATTCTGTGCGAGCCTAAGTCCCATCTGTACATAATCTTATTTGACTGGTAAGACGGCCTTTAAGGGCAGATGGACGACCCTCCACAGTGTGACGTATCCACACTTCATTACATAATGTGGGGAGGTTCGGGAGAATCTAAAAAAAATCATACATAGTCTGATCAACACGTAAAACCGCCTTCTCTCCCCTCACCAACTAAATGCAAGTGATTAAAATGACTTCCACCGCCAAGATGTCAGCTAGCTAACTTAGTCGTTCGCGCTCGCACTAACGTATGAACCTGGATACAAAAAAAAGTTTTGAGAGGGAGGACGGGGGGGGGGGGGGGGGGGGGTTGGATAACCCAGCCTCGGTATTTGATTATAACCCATAAAAACGCATTGTATTTTTTATTTAACAGCACGAACACTCACGGACATTAGTCATAACGTTCCCGTCCGACCAAGTGAAAAGTCACGTGTACATTGCGATAAGGAAATACGGCAGGCTGCAGCTGAGGAAGGCAGCAAACTCCTGCCTCATCCGAGGCCTACGAGCCGGCCGGAGTGGCCGTGCGGTTCTAGGCGCTACAGTCTGGAGCCGAGCGACTGCTACGGTCGCAGGTTCGAATCCTGCCTCGGGCAAGGATCTGTGTGATTTCCTTAGGTTCGTTAGGTTTAATTAGTTCTATGTTCTAGGCGACTGATGACCTCAGAAGTTAAGTCGCATAGTGCTCAGAGCCAGCTCGAGGCCTACGAGAAAGACAGACCGCGACGCGTACGTCACGAAGGTAGGCCTGCGCTCGCTACGTTTCTACACCTGTTAACTCGTAACTAGATGTGTAAGTATAAACGAGAATTGCATTTTCTACTGGAATCCGATATTATGGAGTCTTACTGTTATTAGTCCTACAATGATCAGAAGTCCATAGGCCTACTAACAATTTGTTACAGGTGTACTGGGGTACAATAAAATTAAAATCATGCCAAAATGATTATCAGTTGGATAAGGCACCACTTCTTGTATGAAATGAGGACTTTTAACCAAAGGAGACTAAATGCTATCCCGCGTCCGGCCATCCTGATTTAGGTTTTCCGTGATTTCCCTAAATCGCTCCAGGCAAATGCCGGGATGGTTCCTTTCAAAGGGCACGGCCGACTTCCTTCCCTAATCCGAACAAACCGATGACCTCGCTGTCTGGTCTCCTTTCCCAAAACAACCAACCAACCAACTAAATGCTATAAACAAGCCGTTACACCACTTATATCGAGTACTGATTTTATATTAAATTTTGTTGTAGTACTGTTAATTAGTAAGACTTCATAACAGCAGATTCCAGCAGAAGATGCAATTCTCGTTAGTACGTACACGCCCACCTGCAAGTTAACAGGTTTAGAAATGCATTTTGTCTGCTGAGCTGAGCGAGCGAGGAAGTTCAGACCTACCTTCGTAACGTAGGCGCCGCGGCCTGTCTTTCTCGTGGGCCTCGTGCCTCATCATAGTGACGTCACGTGATTTGTGCTTCCATAGCGTACTCGCGTTACTCTCAACCCTTTTAGTCCCAGCGATAAATAAAAATTAATTTTAAAATTTTTTGCAAAATTGATCTTTATCATCATAGTAAGAAACAAATACAAGAAGACATTGGCAAAAAGTAAACAATCAATTAAAGTTGTTGTCTCACTTTGGAACCACTGGGACATACAGTTTTCAACCACCCATCATTTCATGAGTTGTATTTGAAAGCAGTTTAGCAATGTTGCTGCACACAATCCCACATTTCGAAACTTCCACAGCTCATAAAACAAAATATTATAGTTGTAGATAACAATCAAAAATGGGCCTAAAATTTAAGAAATTCATCTCCAAATTACATATTGTTCTAGTCGTTTCATTTCGAAACTACTCATAACAGCAGTAGTACAAACTCAAATTTACGTTACAATAACTTTAGATTACTTACTTTAAGGATCAGTTCTGTTCTCAACATGATCACAATATTAAAAAAATACGCATGCCATAATCTCTTACAGTCGCGTAGCACTATTTCGCGCAGACTGCTTCTCTAAACGCTGTACGTGACTGCTATAATGCCCTACACTCATAGACTTACCTCAGTGTAGCAATAAACGTCCCTATCTTGCAAGAGCATCGGTAGTTTCATGCGAAAGGCCCTAACACTTAAAAAAAAAGTAACAAAATGGTGGTTTCAGGCAGGAATCACTGGTACTCGAAGGGTTAAAGCGCTTTTAGAAAGATGTGAGGCGTTTGTGACAATGTATGTTTATTCATTTAATCTATCTAGGTTACACCGAAGGCATTCTCACTAACGACGTCTTTGTGCAGAATATTTGATACGAGCAAAATTTCTTGTGCGCCATCTTTCATGCGGTTTTTGCTTGAAACAAGCTTTAGCAGAAATCTAAACTAGGAGTATCTGTGGGGACTTAAAACGGAAATAGGTAAGTAGAAATTGAGCACTCACTACCGATGGCACGTCAAACACTAACAATACCTATCAATAAAATATCAACAATGTTATAGTGCTTGTTTTAAGTCATTCTGGCGGTGAAGCATGTTTTTACAAAAGAATATTCAGGCGTATTCTCCAACACTGTTTATTCTAGCTTTTGAATAGCTGTAAAATCTGCGTGGATGAATTACACGTCAATATTAATAAAGTCAAAGAATCGCAATAGGTACTTCTTCCCTTCATATCCCGCGTGCTCCGGCAGCTTGTGAAATAAAATCGCCCGACGAATATTAGACGAGCGTCTACACTTCGTAATGGAAAGACGCACTATATTGCACTATTCCACCCCATCACAACCACCGCCTCCACCTTCCAGACGGCCCCACCCCCACCCCCAACCTACACCCAACTCACGGTGGCAGCGACCCGTATGACGACTTGTCACGTCATGGAATCTGAGTTATTTAAGTACCTCTTGCAACGCCTCGTCACAGTGAAAGCTAAACGCTCGGTGTTATTCTGCCCTTATTGCGTGAATGGTAGGAAAGAACAATGAGTATTAACCAAGCTCCTTTCATTAAAACAGCTACACGCATATGTTCTTTCGAATCATAATGACCTGACTGGTATTTAAAGGATTATCGTAAATTACTAAAAGTTATTATGATTTAAAATATGTTCTATTTGCTCATTTGCGGTTAAATTTATGCCAAGATTATATAGTTTCAAAAGTATTTCCACCAACTTTTCCCACGGTACTCTTGTAGGTACTCTTGTAGGTACTCTTGTAGGTACTCTTGTAGGTACTCTTGTAGGTACTCTTGTAGGTACTCTTGTAGGTACTCTTGTAGGTACTCTTGTAGGTACTCTTGTAGGTACTCTTGTAGGTACTCTTGTAGGTACTCTTGTATGTGCTAACCTGTCGTTTCCTATATGCACTCTTCGAGCAGAATTTTAATGGTGCCCTAACGCACGTGAGATGCATCAAAATTGATTCTGTGACATTACGGTAGGAAAAATGACTGACCTGTTTCTGGATCCTATAGACTCTTTGTTGTTCACCATACTATTTGTACACATAAGCCCGCATCTCGTGGTCGTGCGGTAGCGTTCTCGCTTCCCACGCCCGGGTTCCCGGGTTCGATTCCCGGCGGGGTCAGGGATTTTCTCTGCCTCGTGATGGCTGGGTGTTGTGTGCTGTCCTTAGGTTAGTTAGGTTTAAGTAGTTCTAAGTTCTAGGGGACTTATGACCACAGCAGTTGAGTCCCATAGTGCTCAGAGCCATTTGAACCATTTTTGTACACATAAGTAATTAATGAAAAATCAATATAGTCTCCGCGTGTAATTTGACCTAATTCTTCTCTGTCCCCATAAACCTTTTGATTGTCAATATCAGTCATTTCCACCACAATCCTCTCTCAGTATTATCGTCGATAAGAGCTTGAAAGGAGAATTTTATATCACTTACTCCGGATATTGCATACCTAGTTCGACTAGGGATCAATTTTATAACGTTTGCACTGAATGCTCTTCTAGTTTGCGGAAAATGTTCTAAGTTCTAAAAGATACTTTTGTCTCTTGACTGAACCTTTCACACCGGTTGCACGTTTCCACGTGAAGCATCAGTACCTGAGGTGTGTTCTGTTCCAGATATAGGATAAATTCTATCGTCATTGGTTTGATTTTCTTCTTTAGAAATATTCTCATCACTGTCAGATGCATTTACTGCGTCCAACTGCTCGTCAGAAAGCAAAATTTTCGTTATGATAACAACACAGAAGATACTAATTTAGATACATGAACTGCGTCCGCACCAAATAGACGATGAAACATTACTGGTAGCGATAACGTCTTGGTAATTTGAGAGTAAGAAACGACATGCAGTGTTACGTAACTTCACACATTTCAACAAAGGCCTGCATTAGTATAGAGAAACCATAATGGATGTATCTCAGACACACAGAAATAAAGTTTTACTGCTGATATTTGTACATGCTGTGAATTTTGAAACAACTGTCATACAGATCCAAGCGACAGAACTGTAACAAATTAAGTTATAATGAAGGGAGAAACTTTTTTTTTTTTCTTCATCTGAGCCTCAATACATGTAAAATGTATAGAAAAACAGTCATTAAATTTCGAACGTTGGGGTGTAAATATAAAAACTTAACGGAAGAAATAGCTCCTATCTGGGTCATATTCACCCCCGAAGATAATAGCGACGTTAACTCAGAAATTTTTTCGAGGTAGTAATGTCCTAATCTCGCGAACGCCGGAAATTTATTTCGTTCATTTACTTTCAACAACTGCACACAGTACCACACCAGAATATTCAGTTACCTTGTCGCTAAAATATGGAAGTCTGTGTGGGTGATAAGCAACGCGGTCTGTCGATATTCTATATAAGTAACGTCTGGAAGGTGTTACGCTTACAGTGCTGTCGGAGTACAGTAGCTATTTTTAGCAGCCGCCTACGAGAAACCAGGGATGTAGCGAACCGGCGGCAAGCTTTTGCACGCGGGCGTACACACACACACACACACACACACACACACACACACACACACACACACACAGTAAGGCCAGCAAGATCAGCTCAAGGTCCACCTTTCACTGCTGGCACGCGACGACCGAAGTGCAGCCAGAGGGGACGCGCCGAACTTGGTCCTGAGACGGAGGAAGGTAGCACGCTGCACTTCCAAGCGGCATCTTGACGCACAACCCATTGTGCTACACGCAATGCTTTTTTACGGTCGTACAGCGTGCGGAGAGCAGTTGTCAAATAGGGACGCGTTCCAAGAGAGCGGTTTTGTCATAAGTATCAACAGTCGCTGGCGTTCCGTCATTTAGGCCATGAGCGTAGGGGACAATTCTGGAAAAAAATGGTTCAAATGGCCCTGAGCACTATGGGACTTAACTTCTGTGGTCGTCAGTCCCCTAGAACTTAGAACTACTTAAACCTAAGGATATCACATACATCCATGCCCGATGCAGGATTCGAACCTGCGACCGTAGCGGTCGCGCGGTTCCAGACTGAAGCGCCTAGAACCGCTTCGCCACTTCGGCCGGCGAAAACTTAGTGGATATTCTAATGTGTTAATGCAGAACCGATTAACTGTGGAAAAAAATTGGTGCCAATTTAGGCCATCATGTGCAAATATTGTGTTGTGAATGCAAGAAAGAGACTATAGAAACGTTTCCGCATGTAATGGATTAGGAATGGGACTTGAACAGAAAAGGTCAAGCATGTGACAAAGGCATGTTGATGATTTTATTAACTGCCGCTTACACAGTTTGTTCAATAAGATCACCAGTAACGTCGACGAGATGCTGCATCCGTAAAACGACTTGATCAACTGTTGATCGCAGCAGTTCCGGTGGAATCTGAGTAACGTGTCCCTGTATATTGACCTTCAGATTAGGAAAAGGCCTAACAAAAGAGTCTTAGGTATACGCGTTCTTTTAGATATCCCCAGAGCCAAAACTAATATGGATTCGAATCACGTGATCTTTCACGCCATGCATCTGACAAACCTTTGTTTTGAAGGTTACATTAAACAGATTTTTCACTAGTCGAACAACATAAGATGTTGCCCCGTCTTGCATGAAAACAGTGGTTTCCACACAGCAGCGCTCTTACATGTTGTACAAGGGGGTCTCGATAACGTGCAGACGTCACGCTAAGCCGCGCGGACTTAGGCGTCTTGTCACGGTTCGAGCGGCTCCCCCCCGGCGGAGGCTCGAGTCCTCCCTCGGGCATGGGTGTGCGTGTGTTGTCCTAAGCGTAAGTTAGTTTAGTGTGTAAGCCTAGGGACGGATGACCTCAGCAGTTTGGTCCCATAGTCCTTACCACAAATTTCCAAATACGTCACGGTAAACCTGACAGGGCCTCTGAGTGTATTCTCTTCAAAGAAGAACGGGTAGAGAATAAAGATGCTTGTGAATCCACACCACAGAGTCACGTATTGGTACAGCGAGTGCAGTGGTTCTTCGTACATAACACGCGGTTTAACATTACCCCAAATTCGGCAGTTCTGCGTCTTCACTGCACCCTGCAGTGCAAAATGTGCCTCGCAGCTTCATAGAACATTGCCCGATCACATGTTATCGACTTCGACCTGTGCCAGAAACCAAAGAGCAAATTCAGAACGTTGCTCTGTATCATGCTCCTGCATTTCGCTGCAATTTTCTAATGCTGCAACTTCTCTGTATACTACAGCATGATCTGCGAAAAGCCGCATGGAACTTCCGACACTATCTACTAGGTCATTTATATATATATTGTGAAAAGCAATGGTCCCATAACACTCCCCTGTGGCACGCCAGAGGTTACTTTAACGTCTGTAGACGTCTCTCCATTGAGAACAACATGCTGTGTTCTGTTTGCTAAATCTCTTCAATCCAGCCACACAGCTGGTCTGATATTCCGTAGGCTCTTACTTTATCAGGCGACAGTGCGGAACTGTATCGAACGCCTTCCGGAAGCCTAGGAAAATGGCATCTACCTGGGAGCCTGTATCTAATATTTTCTGGGTCTCATGAACAAATAAAGCGAGTTGGGTCTCACACGATCGCTGTTTCCGGAATCCATGTTGATTCCTACAGAGTAGATTATCGGTTACCAGAAATGACATGATACGCGAGCAAAAAACATGTTCTAAAATTCTACAACAGATCGATGTCAGAGATATAGGTCTATAGTTTTGCGCATCTGCTCGACGACCCTTCTTGAAGACTGGGACTACCTGTGCTCTTTTCCAATCAATTGGAACCTTCCGTTCCTCTAGATACTTGCGGTACACGGCTGTTAGAAGGGGGGCAAGTTCTTTTGCGTACTCTGTGTACAATCGAATTGGTATCCCGTCAGCTCCAGTGGACTTTCCTCTGTTGTTTTTCTATTCCTTAGACACGTATTTCGATGTCAGACATTTTTTTCGTTTGTGCGAGGATTTAGAGAAGGAAGTGTCAGTCGTGGTCAGAACAGCGTTGTGTGTACTTGCATTATGTCGGAGTTAAGTGAAATCCAGCGGTGACGAATTGTTGGCGCTCGTATGGCGGATGCTTTCCTAACCAAAGTAACCGAAGTGTTTGCTGTTTCAAGAGGCGCCGTATCCAAAATTTATACCGCGTACAGGGAAAACAGGAAACATCATCCGCTAAGTAACAACGTGGCAGAAAGTGTGTTCCGAGTGATCGTGACGGACGTTCATTGAAGAGGATTGTAACGAAAAATAAGATGGCATCTGCGAAAGTCACTGCAGAACTGAATGTTAGGCTCACAGACCCTGTCTATGGAACTCAATAAGCAGACAATTTCTGGGCGAGCTAGAATTCCAAAACCACTGATAAGTGATGCAAACTCCCGTAACAGGAAAACGTTGTGCAGAAGCCATAAAACCTGGACTGCGGAGAAATGGAAGGAAGTTGTTTCATTGGGTAAGACTTGCCTGTCACTGTTTTCAACTTCAGGCCGAGATTGCGTCCGAAGAGTGAAACATGGCAGGGGTTTGATGGTGCTTTGGGCAGCCGTATCGTGCTTTTTCATGGTCCCCATGGTTACTCTGCAAGGTCTCATTACTGCCAACTATAATGTCACCATTTTGGCTGACAGGGTCCATCCCATGGTACCATGTTCGTTCCCCAATGTTGATGCTCTATTCAAAGTCGTCAGGACCCCTGTTCACACAGCTCATATCGTCCAGGTGTGGTTTTGCGGGCACGAGGATGAATTTGCGCATCTTCTCTGGTCATCACAATCACCAGATCTCAATGTTATTGAGCTTTTGTGGTCTATTTTGGACAGAGGGTTGCGTGATGGGTATGCACCATCATCATCGTTAGCTCTATTTGCCACTATTATGCAGGAAGAACGACATAATATTCTCTTAAAAAGCATATAGTACCCGTATACATCGATTCCGAGAAAATGAGATGCTGTTTTGAATGCTAATTGGTTTCCTTCACCGTATTAGGCATGATAATGTGTTATATTTCTGGTATTTCCATATTTTTGTCAGACTTCTGCATACACGTGAAGTGGAACCCACGTCCAGAATCGTGGCTTTCCAGTGCTTCAAGCAAAAACATGCCCAACAACTTGTTCTACTCTTCCGTGTCTTGCCCACCTTCCACGATGTTTTGTTTCTTCAGTTGCTCTATGGATCTTCTGACGCCTGTTCGAATCCTAGACTGGTAGAAATCACTCAGCAGTTTGCGTAGTGACAAGGGGAAGTCTCTCTGAGAGGGATACACGATGCAGATGGCTGAGTCACACATGTTACATGGTTTTTTAAGGCGTAGAAAAGCTATTTCTGGTTTTCAATCCAGACGGACGAGAGGGCGGTTGGGAAACAATGTCTCTGAACCAGACTTGAGGTTGAGCTACACCTGCTAGAGAATACAGCCTGCGTCCCGAGGATAGTTTCAAAAAATTCTGCGAGTAATCTGCATGTAGGTCAACAAGCGCGAGACAAATCATTGGAAAATCATGGGAAATGCTGGTACATTAATAACCGGTGTAACCGCCAGAATGTTAAATGAAAGCATGCAAACGTGAATGTATTGTGCTGTACAGTTGCTGGACGTCAGTTTGTGGGATGAAGTTCAATGCCTGTTGCACTTGGTCAGTCAGTACACGGGCGGTTAATGCTGTTTGTGGATGACGATGGAGTTGTCGTCTGTCGATGTCCCATATGTGCTCGACGGAGGCAGATCTGGCGATCGAGTAGGCCAAGGCAACATGTCGACCCTGTAGAGCAAGTTGGTTTACAACAGCGGTATGTGGACATGCGTTATTCTGTTGGAAAACTCCCCGTGCAATGCTGTTCATGAACGGCAGCACAGCAAGTGTCGAATCACAAGACTGACGCACAAATTTGCACTCAGAGTGTGTGTGATAACCACGAGCGTGCTCCTGCTGTCATACGAAATTGCACCCCAGATCATAACACCAGATGCAGGTCCAGCGTGTGTAGCACGCAGACAGTTCGGTTGCAGCCCCTCGACTGGCCTCCTCCTAACCAACACACGGCCGTCACTGGCACCGAGGCAGAAGCAGCTTTCATCAGAAAACACAGCAGGCCTCCACCCTGCCATCCAATGAGCTGTCGCTTGACACTAGTGAAGTCGTAAATGGCGGTGGTTTGTGGAATGCACGCTACAGGACGACTGTATCGGAACTTTATAGCAGATCGTTGAGTCACTGTGGTGCTAACTGTTGGTCAAATTTCTGCTACAGTGGCAGTACGATGCACCAGAGCCATACGCCGAGCATGATAGTTTCCCTCTAGGTTGTGCCACGCGGCCGTCCGGAGCCGAGTCTTCTTGCGACCGCACATTCACGTGGACACCGCTGCCAGCAATCATGTGCAGTGACAACATTACTGCCAGGTTTTTCTGCAGTATCGCAGAAGGAACATCCAGCTTCTTGCAACCCTATTACGAGACCACGTTCAAATTCAGTGAGCTGTTGATAATGCAGTCTTTGTCGCTTTAAAGGCATTCTTGACTAATATATACTCATCATGTCCAGTCTCAAAGGTAACTAAAGCACACGACCATCACAGCGTGTATTTAAATCAAACCTGATTTACGTCCTAATAGTGGCGCTGCTAGCGCCATTCTTATATGACTGGCGCGAGATCTGAATAGACGTCTTTCAGATGTACGAGGATGAGTCAAATGAAAACTTTAAATATTTTTTAAAATATTATTTATTGTGAAGAAGTGGTACAAAGCTGTATCACTTTTCAACATAATCTCCCCCACGCTCAATGCAAGTCCTCGAGCGCTTACAAAGTGCATAAATTCCTTTAGAAAAAAAATTCTTTTGGTAGTCTGCGCAACCAATCATGCACCGCGTGGGGTACCTCTTCATCAGAACTGAACTTCTTTCCTTCCATTGCGTCTCTGAGTGGTCCAAACATATGGAAATCACTTGCGGCAAGGTCTGGTGAGTATGGTTTCCGGTTGGTGGAACTGAACCCAGGTTTCGTACCCAGTAACGATTCTTGCAAGAAAGCCATCACCTTCTCGTTCAAAGCGCCGAAGAAGTTCTTCATAAGCATCAACACGTCGTTCTCTCAATTCAGGAGTCAGCTGCCATGGCTCCCATCTTGCAGACACTTTGTGAAACTGGAGCACATCATGCAGAATGTGGTGTGCTGACCCATGAATCAAATGGTTCAAATGGCTCTGAGCACTATGGGACTTAACATGTGAGTTCATCAGTCCCCTAGAACTTTGAACTACTTAAACCTAACTAAACTAAGAACATGACACACATCCATGCCCGAGACAGGATTCGAACCTGCGACCGTAGCGGTCGCGTGGTTCCGGACTGAAGCGCCTAGAACCGCCCGGCCACCGCGGCCGGCTGCTGATCCATGACTAATCTGTAAACATGCTGCAATGTCATTCACTGTCACTCGGCGGTTTTCCTTCACTGTGGCTTCAACTGCTGCAATGCTCTGTGGAGCCACAACTCGTTGTGCCTGACCTGGACGAGGAGCACCTACCACAGAAGTCACACCATTTGCGAACTTCCTACTCCATTCGTAGACTTGCTGCTATGACAAACATGCATCACCGTACGGAACCTTCATTCGTCGCTGAATTTCAGTAGGTTTCACACCTTCACTACGCAAAAACCGAATAACAGAACGCTGTTCTTCCTTCGTGCAAGTCGTAAGTGGGGCGGCCATCTTTATACTGATACTGCGACGGTATGTGTGCATCTGCACTATGCTGCCACCTACAGGCCATTCTACACGCTATTTGTAGCATGCTTACCAACTTACAGGATAAGGGCGCGAAATTTCGATTTGTTATTACAAATTTAAGGTTTTCATTTGACTCAACCTCGTAAAACGCGCCTGCCAACTTCGGCTTGTCGCACAACTCGCTCTTGGTGTTGACATTTTTTTCCGTCAGTGTACTTAGGTGAGTCGAGTTATAGATACTAAGCGGTGATTCATTGTACTTATGAATGAAAAGCTTCTATTTTAGTCACCAATGGATTTATTTCGAAGAAGTTACACCAATACTAACAAAGAGTGCATCCAAAGATGTGCGTTTCTTGTCTACTGTTGTAAAGTTTTCAATCAGTTGCAAGAACTAGATTATCTTTGTAACTGCTACATTAATATACCAACTAATTCTTCCACTCCAGCAGGGCAACGTATATCTGGAGATTACTGCACAAAATACCATTCCTTCGCGTAATTAGAAAATGTTTCACTAATTCGAACCCATTTCGTAAGACGTCACTACAGTTACTGGAAATGAAAAAAAAAAGTTATACTGAAAGAGCGATGGTGGGAAAGCCATCTTGTCGGAATGATCCAATTAGCGCCAGTTTCTACCATTGTGCTAAGCTTCCAAAGGAGCAATCGGCGAGTTCCGTTCCCACCCATTTGTCAGCGCACAGCTAATTAGACAACCTGAAACTCCCAGTGCAGCGCCGCCTTGCAGCGTAGAAAACTCTCCCCTCCTTCCCCCTCCCCACCTAGCTCAATTAAAAGGAAACTACTTAAAGAGCCTAGAGTAATGGCTCGTATTTTATCTCCCACCTCACTGCGATTTATGCACACAGGCTATGGTCTTCCTTAAAGTCTGAAAAACGTTTTACCTCAAATGAGTTTGCGAGAACAACTTCTCAACGATTTTAAGGTGGTTAGTAGGTGCAGGTGGCAATGCTTTTCAATTCCTTGCCAAACAGGCTGCGCTTTTACTGTGGTAGACTAGAAATTTGTTTCTGAAAATTCGAAATCTTACGTCATTGCAGTGTTCACTGGAATCTCAAAAATATAAGGAGCGATCGTAAAGCTTTCGTTCGAAGTCCATTCAGCCCAGAATCGGTATGACAATCGGGCAAAATCGCCGTGAGCATTGAGGCTATCATCCCACCGACGTCGACGTTGAAGATAACCCGTCCGGTAAAACATCATGTTATGCTCCGTGAAGAAGCCCGTAACTGACCGCATTCTTGTTCGACGGGGATCATCGATGCTTCAAGCAATATTTTAAGGCCGGAGACGTGATAATCGCATGGGGATCAGGACTCTGTTTGTCCTTCAGCAGCCAAGAATAATAGAACACTGGTCCTGTTTGGACGCACTTGCTAATAACATCGCAATAGTTCACGTTGCCGCATTCACTGTGAACACGTCGGAAAGACACGAGTGTCGCACTAATGCATTGCCTACATGTCGATACTTACATTATGTGATCAAAAGTATCTGGACACCTGACTGACAATGACTTAAAAGTTTGTGACGCCCTCCATCAGTGATGCTGGAATTCAGTATGGTGTTGGCCACCCTTAGCCTTGATGACAGCTTCCACTCTTCCAGGCATACGTTCAATCGGGTGCTGGGAGGTTTCTTGGGGAATGGTAGCCCATTCTGCACGGAGTTCTACACTGAGGAGAGGTATCGATGTCGTTCGGTGAAGCCTGGCACGAAGTCGGTGTTCCAAAACATCCGAAAGGTGTTCTACAGAATTCAGGTCAGGACTCTGTGAAGGCCAGTCCATTACGGGGATGTTATTGTCGTGTAACCACTCCACCACAGGCCGTGCACTATGAACACGTGCTCGATTGTGTTGAAAGATGCAGTCTCCATCCCCGAATCGCTCTTTAACAGTGGGAAGCAACAAGGTGGTTAAAACATCAATTTAGACCTGTGCTGTGATAGTGCCACGCAAAACAACAAGGGGTGCAAGCCCCCAACCATGGAAAACACGACTACACCATAACACCACCGCCTCCGTATTTTACTGTTGGCACTACACACACTGGCAGATGACGTTCACGGGGCATTCGCAATACCCACACCCTGCCATTGGATCGCCACATTGTTTACCGTGATTCGTCACTCCACAAAATGTTTTTCCACTATTCAATCGTCCAATTTTTACGCTCCTTACACTAAGTGGGGCGTCGTTTGGCATTTATCGGCGTGATGTGTGGCTTATGAGCAGCCGCTCGACCATAAAATTTAAGTTTTCTCATCTCCCGCCTAACTGTCATAGTACTTGCAGTGGATCATGATGCAGTATGGAATTCATGTGTGACGATCTGGATAGATGTCTGCCTATTACACATTACGATCCAGTTCAAATGTCGGCGCGCTCTGTCAGTCAACAGACGAGGTCGGCCTGTACCCCTTTGTGCTGTACGTGTCCCTTCACGTTTCCACTTCACTATCACATCGGAAGCAGTGGACCTAGGGATGTTCAGGAGTGTGGAAAACTCGCGTACAGACGTATGACACAAGTGACACCCGATCACTTGACCACGTTCGAAGTCCCTGAGTTCCGCGGAGCGCCCCGTTCTGCTCTCTCACGATGTCTAATGACTACTGAGGTCGTTGATGCGGAGTATCTGGCAGTAGGTTGCAGCACAATGCACCTAATATGATAAACATATGTTTTTGGGTGTGTCCGCATACTTTTGATCATATAGTCTATATATTCGTATCGAGGTCGCGCTAGGCGTTGCATATAAGCTGCAGCAATGACTTCAGACGGAAACATCTTGACCGCCCCTTATAGAAATGTTAAGTGATTGACTTAGCCCTATGGATTACGAACTCTGGACTCGAGGAAGCGTAGAATGTGTACGACTTGTCAGTTCTTTGGCTCTTCCTCTAAAATCTTGCAGAACGTGATTCTTATTATGTTGGGTAGTCATATCAACTGCACTGCAGTTAAAAGCTTTAGACATCGCAGATTTGAAATGGCGGTGTAGTGATGCACGCACATAGTGCGTTTAACAGGGCATTGTGAATTAAGTTCCTCAGACTGCATGCCATTACGTGAAAATTGGCATGAAAGTGCGAATTGGAGCTATTACCTGTACATAATAATCTCGTGACAAATACAAGCCGCTCATGACACCACGCAACTCGTAATTCATGGCGACAGCATTGTGAGGTTGCAGCTTATCTGTGGAGAATCTTCATATGCCACTGATACGTTTTTCTGCCGTTTTTACCTTTGACACTTCTTAAAGTATTGCTTGCGCCCTGCTGTTGCTGGCTGATCATCATTGGCTTCTCTGAAATTAACGATAAATTCACGAAAATTGATTCATATTCATAGTGCCGCCCCCCCCCCCCCCTCCCCCCAGGGGACTCGCCACTCTTTGGCTCGTTCGTGCTTTGCTACCACAGGGCCCCAGCCTCTGCAGCATCTTTTCCCTTCCGTGCTGCATGTCTATCGTCGTGCTATTCTTTTTCCCCCTCACTTGGGGAATCTGTGTGGGGTGTTATTGGGAATGTTCTGCGTTGTCTTTCGCTGACATACGAACAATCTCACAACTGTTTTTCATTCCCTTTTCCTTTCTTTGTTTCCCTTCTCACCTCGTTCCTCCGCTTCGGCGTTTGAGGTTCCTCTTTTTCTTCTTCTTCCCTGTGCGCTCCTCACGACCAGCCAATGCGTCTGACACATAACAGGTGACCGGGTAACGTGTAACTCCCAGCCCCGGGTCGACAGGTAGTGTTCGCACGTACCCCCTGGTACGGGCCAAGCCCGGGGAGGGGTGATTGCCTGAGCTGCAACCTTCCCAAATTGCCGATTGGTCCCTCTGTCACGTGTTCAGGAGGTGTGACACGAGGTATGAACAATCACCTAAGGCGGGAGCGCCCCCTTGTGAAGCGGGCCTCCAGTTGGAAGGAGCGCGCCATCAGAGACGCTGCCAATCATTGGGAATTTTCTCGCGATGAGAAATCATCTTCCCAATCAATGTCTACGAAACGTAAACGTCATGAGGCTAACGATTCTAAGACCCTTCCTGCTGCACCACAGTTCCTCGTGGTCTCACGTACTGAAGACGGTTAGTGCTTCACCACAGTAAATCCGTTTAACTTTCAGAAAGGTGTAGATGCAATTGCCGGCCCTTTGAAATCCTGCTCTCGTTTACGGAATGGCACTTTGCTTTTGGAGAGTACTTCTGATTTTCAAGCACAGCAACTGCTTGCTGCCTCGCCTCTTCACAGCTACCCTGTTCGCGTCGAGACCCATTGAACTTCGAATTCTTCCCATGGTGTTATTTACACTAGGCTGCTCGACGGTCTAACCGAGGCCGAAATCCAATCTTACCTCTCTGATCAGGGTGCCACTGTCGTCCATCGGGTGGTGAAAAAGGTAGATTCCTTCTTAGTGCCCACCCGCACTCTTTTTCTCACCTTTGATAGAGTGGTGCTTCCATCCAAGATCAAAGCAGGCTATGAAATTAACACAGTCCGACCATACATTCCGAACCCGATGTGCTGCTTCCAGTGTCATCGTTTCCACCACACTACAATTTCTTATCGACACCCAGCCAAATGTGTAACCTGTGATAGGGTTGCACACGAGGGCGATTGTCCGCCTCCGTCTCCACGCTGCATCAACTGCAAAGGCGGCCATGCCGCCCCTTTTCGGGATTTCTCTCTGTAATGGTTCAAATGGCTCTGAGCACTATGGGACTTAACTTCTGAGGTCGTCAGTCCCCTTGAACTTAGAACTACTTAAACCTAACTAACCTAAGGACATCACACACATCCATGCCCGAGGCAGGATTCGAACCTGCGACCGAAGCGGTCGCGCTGTTCCAGACTGTAGCGCCTAGAACCGCTCGGCCACTCCGGCCGGCTTTCTCTCTGTATGTTGATGAGCGGCCTTTCCAAGAGATCCGGGTAAAGGAAAAAGTGCCTTACCCCGTCGTTCGCAAGTTATTGGCTAGTCACAAACCCTGCGTTCTCCCGTCTGGCACCTATAGTTCTGTTCTTGTTACCCCTCGCTCCATGAAGGACATGGCCACGCAGATATGCGACATCAAATTCAGCTCTGAGGTTGTAAAATCGCTCAGTGTCAAGGTTGAATCACCATCCCCCCGTCCAGCTGTGCAACAAGCTATCAAACTCTCGCCTCAAGAGATGAGACCACCGGCTACACAATCAGTAGGCCGGAAAGGACAGGAGGAGTACTCCTGTGAAGCCGTCCTACGTCCCTCCAACCAAACGACACCCGAGTCTTCCTCTGCTATCCGGAAAGGCTCGAAGAAGTCCACTAAAGGCAAACTGTCTTCTTCTTCGCCGACTCGAAGATCCTCTTCGGTGGTGTTGCCACGTGATGACAGCCCGGTCCGCCTCCTTGCAATATTCGTGCAAAGTGTTGTCGCGTTCATCGGGATAGGAAACGAGGTAGCTGGATTTCATTTACTAGTTCTTTTAACAGTTCCACCCCTTCCTCTGTCGTGTGGGCCAACCTCCGACGGCTCTCGGGAACCAAGATCCAATTTCCGCTCTGACAGTAGCAGACGATGTCATCGTGGACCATATTGCTATCTCAAACACCTTGGGCCGCCATTTTGCGGACATTTTGAGCTCTTCCCACGATCACCATGTTTACAATGGAAACGAGCGGAGGAGGGTCGGGCGATACCCTTCTCTTCTCAGAATCGTGAGTGCTGCAATGCCGCCTTTACTATGAGGGAGCTAGACCATGCTCTCAGTTCACCCCAATCCTCCGCCCCAGAGCCAGACGCTGCCAACATTCAGATGTTACAGCACCTCTCTCTTGCAGACAAGCACTTTCTGCCTAACACGTACAACCGCATCTGGGCAGAGTGCACATTTCCCGGATGTTGGCGTGAAGCCACCGTCATACCCATACCTAAGCCCAGTAAGGACAAAAACTTTCCTTCTAGCTACCACCTCATCTCTCTCACCAGCTGCGTTTGCAAGGTGATGGAATGTAAGATTCGTGCCCGGCTGGTATGGTGGCTAGAGTCTCGCAATTTACTAACGACTACACTGTGTAGATTTCGAGCACGGCTTTCTGCAGTTGACCACCTCGTTACTTTGTCCACCAATGTTATAAATGGTTTTCTGCGTAAATCCCAGACTGTGTCCGTGTTTTGCGATTTGGAGAAGACCTACGACACCTGCTGGAGGACTGGTATTCCTCATACTCTTTACACATAGGGTTTCCGTGGCCACCTGCCCTGTTGCCTTCAGGAATTTTTAAAAGATGGAGTTTTCAAGGTGCGTGTGGATTCTGCCTTGTCGGACACCTTAATCCAGGAAAACGATGTGCTTCAGGCTTCCGTCCTGAGCGTCGTCTACTTTGCTATCGCCATTAACCCTATAATGGCCTGTCTCCTGCCATGTGCCTCCAGCTCCCTTTCTGTTGACGATTTTGCCATCTTTTGCAGTTCTCCACGGACCTGTCTCACCGAGCGGCGTCTTCAGCGATGTCTTGATCGTCTTTACTCGTGCCGCATCGACAATGGCCTTCGTTTTTCCCCTGACAAAACCGTCTAAATGAATTTCTGGCGGTGCAAATGGTTTCTCCCACCACCTGTACATCTTGGGCCTGTTGCTCTTCCATTCGTTTAAACTACGAAATTCCTGTGGCTCATGTACAATAGGAAACGCTCTTGGTCCTCCCATGTGTCTTACCTGGCAGCTCACTGTATGCGATCACTCAATGTCCTGCGTGTCCTCAATGGTACTTCCCAGGGCGCAGATCGAACAACCCTCCTCTGTTTGTACCGGTCCCTTGTCCGTTCAAAACTGGACTATGAGTGCTTTGTTTCTGAGTCTGCACGTCTGTCCCTCTTACGCCGTCCCAACACTATTCACCATCGTGGCATCCGTTTGGCCACTGGCGCCTTTTACACTAGACCGGTTGAGAATCTGTATGCTGAATCTGCTGAACTACCACTGTCCTATCACAGTGACTTTTTCGTCAGCAGGTACGCATGCCGTTTATCTGCGATGCGTGGCTATCCATCCTATGCCTCCTTCTTCGATGATTCCTTTGATCACCAGTATGGGGCGCGTCCCTCTTCTCTGTTACATCCTGGAGTCCGCTTTCAGCACTTGCTACGGCGGTATAACTTCACACTACCTGCAACTTTCCCGGTGGGTGTGAACCCTTTGTAAGTAGGCTGTTTAGGTTTTTATGTTGGTAACGTCACGTAGCGCTCTGTATGAAAATCACTGACTGTGCTGTGTGCAGTCTGTGGCTGGTTTGCATTGTTGGAATTTGCTATTGTAATGTTGGGCAATTGGATGTGAACAGCGCGTAGCGTTGCGCAGTTGGTGAGCCGCCAGCAGAGGTGGATGTGGGGAGAGAGATGGTAGAATTTTAAGAGCGGACGATCTGGACGTGTGTCCACCAGAAAGAGTAAATTTGTAATACTGGAGGTCATGAACTGAGATATATATATATATATATGTATATATATATATATATATATATATATATATATATATATATATATATGACTTTTGAACACTATTAAGGTATATACATTGTTTGTTCTCTATCAAAATCTCTCACTTGCTAACTATGCCTATCAGTAGTTAGTGCCTTCAGTAGTTAGAATCATTTGTTTATCTGGCAGTATTTGCACTCGCTGTATTGCAGTAGTTACAGTAACGAAGATTTTTGTGATGTAATTGATTCATGAAAGGTATAGGTTATTGTTAGTCAGGGCCATTCTTTTGTAGGGATTATTCAAAGTCATATTGCGTTGCGCTAAAAATATTGTGTGTCAGTTTAGTGATGATCAGAATAAGTAAAGAGAGAAATGTCTGAGTACGTTCAGTTCTGCTCAGCTGTTTGAAAATCAAATAACGTAAGGGGTTTACCAGCACTGTCATTCTTAATTTTTCTAAGGGGACGTTTCACCTTCACCACCTTGGCTTCGTGAAGCGGCCCATGTTAACCTTGGCCTTTATTCGCTTCCTAAGGACGCTACTCCAGCCTCGCTCTATCGCATTCAGTTTCACGACCTTCGCATGGAACTTCGCGATAGTACCTTTGTATACACTGATGGCTCACGGACTGACCGTGGGGTCGAGTGTGCATTCGTCATTGGTACCCGTGTCTTCCGATATCGGCCTTCAGCACACTGCTCAGTATTTACAGCCGCTCTCTTCGCCCTGTATCAGGCCACAGAGTTTATCCGGCGAAACAGACTTTTCAATTGTGTCCTCTGCACAGGATCACTCAGCGCCCTTCAAAGTGTATCTGCGCTGTACAGCAGCCATCGCTTAGTGCAGCGGCTCCAGGAAAACTGTCATTTGCTCACTCTTGGTGGAGCCAGTGTCATGTTTCTGTGGGTTCCTGGTCACGTCGGTCTGCCAGGAAACATGGCTGCTGACGCTGCTGCCAAGGCTGCAGTCCTCGCACCTCAGCCCGCGAGTACCTATATTCCCTCTGATGATCTCTGTATTACCGTCTGTCAGGGGTTCTGTCCCTTTGGCATTGCCAGTGCTTCTCCTTTCACGGGAATAAGCTCCGGCTTATTAAGCCTCTCCCAGCGACTTGGCTGACCACCTCTCGGCCCTCCCGCCTGAAGGAGACTATTTAAAGTCGGCTGCGTATTGGGCACTGCCTTCTTAGCCATCGTCATTTGATAAGTGGTGCTACGCCACCACTTTGTACACATTGCGCCTAAGTTTTAACTGTCCACCACTCCCTGACAGAATGCCCATTTTTTTTAACCGTTTACGTCCCCGTTTGGCTTTGCCTTCTGAGTTATCGGCCGTTTTAGCAAATGACGCGTAAGTTGTCAACCGCGTTTTACTTTTTATCCACCAAAGCAATATGGCGAAGGCCATTTAATTTTTAGTTTGGACCTCCTTTTCTCTATGGTATCATTTTAGCCCTTTCTCCAAGTGCTTGTTTTTAGCTGTCTTCTGTTATGTAAATTGGGATTGACGTATAGTCGTTTTTTAACTCGTCTCTGTCTTCGTGTTATATAGTTTTCACTTGGGCGCGTAAAACGCCAGTTGTTTTTTGCGCCCTAAAGCAGAACAAAACCAAACCAAATAGTCACAGTGATTGTTCAAAAACTTACAAACCTGTTCCCAGAGCTGTAATTTGTATAGAGTGCGGACTGTTTTAATGCACCAGTACTAGCGTAAGAAACAAATGTTGGTGGTAGATCCCAAGACAAAAACCAGCAGTAAATACGTAAAGTGGCCTCGAAAGCCTCAACGATATTTTGAGAGAGTGTAATTTGTGTGAGATTTGTACTACTACTTTGCTTTCAGGTATGTAACATTCATATATATACTAATATTTTCTATAATCACATTTTAGTAGTTCTGGACATTGGCTAATAACAAGAGGAAAAACATCGTCAATTAATGGCATCTTTCAATCGCAGTTGCAATGACAGGAGCAGCGATCGGTGAAACAGTGATGAGATTTCGCAACGATGTGCTCTGGGTACACTTGCAACTAGTCAGTATCCGTCAGATGTTTGGGCATTCTACAAACTGACACTTAGTTGACTCGTCAGTGTCAGAGGGTAGGATGCAGGTTCGATTCACGAAGATCATAAATTTATTTGTAGATGGAAGAGGGGGGGGGAGTAGTAGTAGTAGTAGTAGTAGTAGTAGTAGTAGTAGTAGTAGTAGTAGTAGTAGTAGTTCTAAGAGTTGTGGCGATGCCTATTCTTAGAGTGGATTAATAAGTCTTATGCCACGTTCAGTATAGTACCAGTATTCCACATAGGCATCTTATAGATTTCTATCAATGTAATGTGAGGTATCTGATGGCTGCAGTTGATTTCTGGTCTCTCGTCATGGAGTTCACTTCTGCTGCCATATTTTATATGTATGAGCTATATTGATAAATACAAATGGTTCAAATGGCTCTGAGCACTATGGGACTCAATATCTTAGGTCATAAGTCCCCTAGAACTCAGAACTACTTAAACCTAACTAACCTAAGGACATCACACACACTCATGCCCGAGGCAGGATTCGAACCTGCGACCGTAGCAGTCCCGCGGTTCCGGACTGCAGCGCCAGAACCGCTAGACCACCGCGGCCGGCTGATAAATACAACCTGCAAAAGATTGTTATCCGACATGTTTATACACTGTTACCAACATATAATTGGTTGGACTTCACTGTAGGTTTACCTAACCTACCACAAAATTAACTCACTATGAAGTGACTCGTGGCGTTTGAATAAAATGTATTTAAAGACATCACTCTCTCCCCCAGTTTAAGGGATGTGATGTCAAAAAACGAAGTCTAACAGTATATGTAATAATAGAAATACGCAGCTGTTTGAAATGAAACGAAATGAAACGAAATGAAATGATCGTATGGCATTGAGAGCCAGGAGTCGCCCGCTGAGTTGCAGGTCTTTTTTGTTGACGCCACATTAGGCAGCTTACGTGTCAGTGATGATGAAATGCTGATGAGGACAACACAACACCCAGTCCCCGAGCGCAGAAAAACTCCGAACCGGCCCGGAATTGAACCCAGGCCTCCTGCATGGCAGTCAAATACACTGACCACGCAGCTAAGGCGGCGGACTACGCAGTAATTTTATGTTTTAAGTTAGAATTAACTTAAGATATTTTTTCAGTTGCATAAAAAATCTGAAACTGTATTAATGTGCTAACAACCACACTTGACTCCACTATTATATCTTGGGGCCTGGCTACCATCTTAGCAAAATAAAATTCTGTATGTAATTTTTTTTTACGTAATTGAAAATATTGAGAGTTTATGTATTAAGCGTCTCATCTTAAAGAAGTTTTTGTATTGATTCTAACACTGCTGGCCGGCCGGTGTGGCCTGCGATTCTAGGCGCTTGTCTGGAACCGCGTGACCGCTACGGTCGCAGTTTCGAATCCTGCCTCGGGCATGGATATGGCTCAAATGGTTCAAATGGCTCTGAGCACTATGGGACTTAACATCTATGGTCATCAGTCCCCTAGAACTTAGAACTACTTAAACCTAACTAACCGAAGGACATCACACACATCCATGCCCGAGGCAGGATTCGAACCTGTGACCGTAGCAGTCGCGCGGTTCCGGACTGAGCGCCTAGAACCGCTAGACCTCCGCGGCCGGAGCATGGATATGTATGATGTCCTTAGGTTAGTTAGGTTTAAGTAGTTCTAAGTTATAGGGGACTGATGACCACAGATGTTAAGTCCCATAGTGCTCAGAGCCATTTTTTAAAATCATATTTGTTTGGCCTCTGGCATCTGCTGAATAAATGTTACTTTTCAGTACTGTCATTTAATTGAATGTGAATATTACTCATTAGTTTATGTGATACAATGTTGGGATCAGCCAAATGACTCGGTTCCCCATGAAACCTGTCACGCTACAGTAACGGACATTCCTCGAGTCAGGATTTTTAGTAGACATGAGGCAGAACAGGAGAGGTGGTGACGCTGCTGGTGCAGGAGGCCAAGCTTGGGAGCTTTTGTGGATGGCTGTCATATGCCCTAATTTCTCAGTGAAACATCTTTGTTCGGAAACATATTTGTTACTTGTGGTTTTACAGTACAGATTGTCTTCCCTGTAAAGGCGGAAGACTTGCTGGTTTGCACACTGTAGTGTGACCGACTGCGGACTTGCGTCAGCTGCGGCCCTCGTGCAGGTCAGGACCCAGCAGCGATGTCGTGCGGGTAGCTAGAAAGGAGTCTGTAGGCGCAAACCTATTTTGGCTCATCGACAACTAGAGATCTCGAAGAGGATGTGTGCTTAAGCAGGTGCCAACACCATTCCACGGATGGTGGGTGTCGCGAAGGTGGAAGTCCAGGACATAAATCAACAACACAGCATACAGCCAGGGAGGTGGTACTACGTACACGCATGGCACTCACGTATCTTGCCCAACAGGTTGTAGGCAGTAGGTGGCAGTCAGCTGGTATGGCCCTTCCCCGGGGGAAGGCCCAGGCTCAACGACGTCTTAAAGTTCGGTGGTGACCAAACAGCAGTGTCAGCTTGCAGCAGTTAAGTTCCTCTACAGCCGCCTGGGTTTGGTCTCTTAGTAGTTGGCAACACAACAAGATTAGCCAACCACGTTATCCTGTAACTGCAAAACTCTCATTCCGTCGGAAGCGGAGGTGCAGATGAGATGACCACACACTGAGACTCCTGAAAAGTTTGTATTTAGGTTGGGCATAACGTCACCGCAGCCAGCTATGCGGTCAATTGGCCTCATTATCTGGAGATGTCAGCGAACTTGTCCACACAGTGGTGTTTCATTTATTCCTTTATTATCCGTTCGCCCCTCGCCATCGCGTTTTCCGTCAGTGCTGGGTCATCGTGGAGTAGCTGAGCTCGGAGGTTACATGTTATGGCTCTGTAATGCAAGACTCGCAGAATGATGGATTAGATGATGTCATACTACACTGCCTGGACTTACTGATTACGGTTCGGTGTAGAAATGTATTATGAGTGGCGCCATGCCTTTTGCAATGTTGCACTCTTTGTGTGCCCCCAAATATCGGATGTGAATCACGGTATGAGCCGGATGTGGTTTCCTGCCGTCTGTGCTAAGCAATAACTTAAATAATTTATACGCACACCTCCAAGAGCTGGACCTTCTTCGCAACACTACTTTGGTCTTTATTTACTGTATATCCTCAATTCATGGTAGCAAAAGATAAGGTTCTGATAGGAATCCAAAACACAACTTCAAAAGGACTATATTGTAGCCGGCCGCGGTGGTCTAGTGGTTCTAGGCGCTCAGTCCGGAACCGCGCGACTGCTACGGTCGCAGGTTCGAATCCTGCCTCGGGCATGGATGTGTGTGATGTCTTTAGGTTAGTTAGGTTTAAGGGGACTGATGACCACAGATGTTAAGTCCCATAGTGCTCAGAGCCATTTGAACCATTTGACTATATTGTATCAATGGAATCAACAAGCTTGTACTGTTGCGACAAACATGTCTGAAGAATAAAAAAAATGGTATTTGCATGATACACACTGAGATGACAAGTCATGGGGATAGCGAATGCGCATATGCAGACAGCGGTAGTATCGGGTACATAAGGTATAAAAGGACAGTGCATTGGAGGAGCTATCATTTGTACTCACGTAATTGATGTGCACAGGTTCCCAACGTGATTATGGGCGCACGACGGGAATAAACAGACTCTGAACACTGATTAGTAGTTAGACCTAGATGCATGGGACATTTCATATTGGAAACCGTTAGGGAATTAAATATCCCACGATCCACAGTGTAAAGAGTGTCCCGAGAATACCAAATTTCATTCAACACGTCTCATCACGGACAACGCAGTGGCCGACGGCCTTTACTTAACGACCGAGAGCAACGGCGTTTGTGTAGAGTTGTCAGTGCTAAGAGACAAGAAACACTGCTTGAAATAACAGTAGAAATCAATGTGGGACGTACGACAGACGCCGCTCGGACAATACAGTGAAATTTAGTGTTAATGGGCTATGGTAGCAGACGACCGACACGAGTGTCTTTGCTAACAGCACGACATCGTTTGCAGCGCCTCTACTGGGCTCGTTTCCAAATCGGTTGGACCCTAGACGTCTGGAAAACAGTGGCCTGGTCAAATGAGTCCCGATTTCAGTTGGTAAGAGGTGATGGTAGGGTTCGAGTGTGGCGCAGACCCCACGAAGCCATGGATCCATGTTGTCCAAAAGACACGGTGGAACATGCTGGTGCCTCCATAATGGTGTGAGCTGTGTTTACATGGAATGGACTGGGTCCTCTGGTCCAACCGAACCGTTCATTGATTGGAAAAGATTATGTCTGGCCATTCATGGACTCCATGTTCTCAAGCAACGATCGAATTTTTATCTCTGACAGTGCGCCATGTTACCAGGCCACAATTGTTCACGATTGGGTTGAAGAACATTCTGGACAATAAGACCGAATGATATTGACACCCAGATCCCCCGACATGAATACCATAGAATATCTATGAGACCTACTCGAAAGGTAGGTTCGTGTACAAAATTCTGCACCGGCAACACTTTCTCAATTATGGACGCCTATAGAGGCAGCATGGCTCAATATTTCTGCTGGAGATTTTTAACGAATTGTTGAGTCCATGCCAAGTCGAGTTGCTGCACTACGCCGGGCAAAAGAAGGTACGACACGATATTAAGCGTTATCGCATGATTTTTGTCACCTCGGTGTATTGTATCAATAGAATCAGCAAGGCTGCACTGTTCTTACAGGTTGTCTTAGGAATAAAAAAACGGAGTTCGCATGATATAAAATACTTGGGTAGGGTCGTAGAGTTTGTTGTAAGGTGGCATAATAGACTTTATTCGATAATCGATTATGAAATTATATCACACAGGGCAGGTGCACCTCGCTAAGTACACCGTTGGCGCCATACCTTTCTCTCTTCTTTACTGATTTTAACATTTGCAGGCAATTTTCCTCAGTTGCTGCTTCAATAATACTATATCGTATAGATATGAAAAAACTGTTCTTTTGCAGCTGAATGTTTTATTTGTGTGTACAAAACGTGTGTCGCCTATTTACACTAGACATCTTCAGTGGTTTGTAATATAAAGAAAATTATTTAATTATACATATTTTGTTCGGAGATCTGTAGTGATTATTAACAGCTCATTTAAATTACCTAACTATTTACAAATATGTGGAGGTGTTTCTACACTCATATTTGTTATGTCCTTTCCACGTTCTTTGTATATATTAGACGTACATAGCAGAGGTTTCTTCCAATTTATAGACCAGAGTTAAACATTTCACTGCAGAGAACCTGCAGGGTGAGGCTTTTAAAACTGTTTGCCGGAATATTTGGCGAAATACACATCGGATTAAAAAAAAGTGGTAATAAGCGTTGTTCACCTCGAAGAGGGACATGTATTAACAAAACACTCGATACCCCTGCACCACCCCTAGGGTCGGGAGGGGGGCGACTTTGAAATCTTATTTAAGAACCCCCTATTTTTATTGCAGATTTGAATTCTCCGTGAAAAAATATGTATCTTTTGTATGTGACATTTCTTTCGTTTCATGATAGACGGCGCTGTAATCGCTAGACATGGAAATGTGGTGACAATTGTTGCAAAACGGTACTATCTCAAATAAATACATATCCGATTAAGACGAAGAACTTTTTCGATATTTTTGATAATGCTATCATGTGACACCTCCCACAATCGATTGAAGCACAAACAGTGATTACACTCAGTCCGCGGTCAGACTGTGCATGTTACTTCAATGATTCGGACTGTACACATGTCGTCGCAATTGTTCCACGATGTTAACGACTGCAGAGAGGGTCGATATCATTGCCGCGTGCTTTGAGACTCATAGAAATGTTGACGAAGCGCGTCAAAGGTATGCTACACTGTTCCCCGATAAGAAAGTTCCATCTGCAACGATGTTTTGCAGTATTATCCACCTGTTTACTGAAACGTGAAGTGTTAAACGTAGAGAAAGAGCCCGACTGCGGCCTGTGACAAACGAAAATACCACAGCGAATGTTTTAGCTACAGTTGCTGCAGATCCTCACATCAGTTCTTGGCAAATTGTGCGAGGTTTAGGAATTTCGCAAACAAGTGTTCTGCGTATACTGCATGCACACAAATGGCATCCATTTCATTTATCACAGCATCAAGAACTGCATGGTGATGATTTTCACAATCGCCTGTATTTCTGCAAATGGATACAGGAACAATTGGCAGTCAATGAAAATTTCATTTCACAGATACTTTTCTCCACTGAACCAAATTTTACGAATCGTGGTCAAGTGAATCGATATAATATCCATTATTGGTCAGTGGACAGTCCCCATTGGGTAAGGCAAGTTGAACATCAACGTCTGGTGCGGTATTTTAGGTACGCAGGTAATTCGCCCATACTTCATAGAAGGTAAACTGCCTGGTCAGATGTACAGCGACATTGTGGATAATGTTTTACCCAACTAATGGACGATGTTCCACTTCAAACGAGACTGGATATGTGGTTTCAACACGATGGATGCATTATGGATGCATTATTTGCGATTAGCTCGAGAAGTTTTGAATCGAAACTATCCAGGTCGATAGATTGGACGAGGAGGTCCTCAGACGTGGCCCGCACGTTCACCCGATTTGACTTCTGCCGACTTTTTCCTGAGGGGATGGCTAAAAGAGAGAGTTTATATGGATGTATCAACAAACCTAGAAGATATGCGGCAGCGGATTCGCAATGAATGTGCGAGCATTTGTGCAGACATACTAATACATGTCGGATTTTCATTCACACGCTGGGTTGCAATGTGCATTAGAAACAACGAACAACATTTCGAACATTTGCTGCACTAAAACAGTTGCGACAGGCAAGGGGACGCAGAGTAATCAAGCACTCCGAGATAGTGAGAGGCAAGGGGACTCACAAAAATAAATCACCCCGAAGGGAAAACATCACTACTAAGACCACGTCGTTGTTCCTGGGTAACGCTAAATGCAGTCTAAGAATGCATTGCGGGAGATTAGATGGTGTCACATGATAGTATTTTCCCAAATATCAAATAATGTACTTTGCTTTTCCTAATCGGATGTGTATTTTTGTGAGATATTACCTTTTGCAAACAACTGTCACCCCATATTCATGTGTACTGATAACAGCGCCATCTGTCAGTAAATGAAACGAAAGTTACATATTGCCGGCCGTTGTGACCGACCGGTTCTAGGCGCTTCAGTCCGGATCCGCGCTGCTGCTACAGTCGCAGGTTCGAATCCTGCCTCGGGCATGGATGTGTGTGCTGTCCTTAGGTTAGTTACGTTTAAGTACACTACTGGCCATTAAAATTGCTACACCACGAAGAGGACGTGCTACAGACGCGAAATTTAACAGACAGGAAGAAGTTGTTGTGATATACAAATGATTAGCTTTTCAAAGCATTCACACAAGGTTGGCGCCGGTGGCGACACCAACAACGTACTGACATGAGGAAAGCTTCCAACCGATTTCTCATACACAAACAGCAGTTGACCGGCGTTGCCTGGTGAAACGTCGTGATGCCTCGTGTAAGGAGGAGAAATGCACCATCACGTTTCCGACTTTGATAAAGGTCGGATTGTAAACTATCGCGATTGCGGTTTATCGTATCGCGACATTGCTGCTCTCGTTGATCGAGATCCAATGACTGTTAGCAGAATATGGAATCTGTGGGTTCAGGAGGGTAATACGGAACGCCGTGCTGGATCCCAACGGCCTCGTATCACTAGCAGTCGAGATGACAGGCATCTTATCCGCATTGCTGTAACGGATCGTGCTGCCACGTCTCGATCCCTTAGTCAACAGATGGGGACGTTTGCAAGACAACAACCATCTGCACGAACAGTTCGACGACGTTTCCAGCAGCATGGTTTATCAGCTCGGAGACCATGGCTGCGGTTACCCTTGACGCTGCATCACAGACAGGAGCGCCTCCGATGGTGTACCCAACGACGAACCTGGGTGCACGAAAGGCAAAAAGTCATTTTTTCAGATGAATCCAGGTTCTGTTTACAGCATCATGATGGTCGCATCCGTGTTTGGCGACATCGCGGTGAACGCACATTGGAAGCGTGTATTAGTCATCGCCATACTGGCGTATCACCCGGCATGGTATGGGGTCCCATTGGTTACACGTCTCGGTCACCTCTTGTTCGCATTCGCGGCACTTTGAACAGTGGACGTTACATTTCAGATGTGTTACGACCCGCGGCTCTACCCCTCATTCGATCCCTGCGAGACCCTACATTTCAGCAGGATAACGCACGACGGCATGTTGCAGGTCCTGTGTGGGCCTTTCTGGATACAGAAAATGTCCGACTGCTGCCCTGGCCAGCACATTCTCCAGATCTCTCACCAACTGAGAACGTCTGGTCAATGGTGACCGAGCAACTTGCTCGTCACAATACGCCAGTCACTACTCTTGATGAACTGTGGTATCGTGTTGAAGCTGCATGGGCAGCTGTACCTGTACACGTTATCCAAGCTCTGTTTGACTCAATACCCAGGCGTATCAAGGCTGTTATTACGGCCAGAGGTGGTTGTTCTGGGTACTGATTTCTCAGGATCTATGCACCCAAATTGCGTGAAAATGTAATCATGTGTCAGTTCTAGTATAATGTATTTGTCCGATGAATACCCGTTTACCATCTGCATTTCTTCTTGGTGTAGCAATTTTAATGGCCAGATGACTGATGATCTCAGATGTTAAGTCCCATAGTGCTCGGAGCCATTTGAAGCGTTTGAAAATTACATATTTTTTTCACGAAGAATCAAAATCTGCAATAAAAAATAGGAGTTCCTGTTTAAGATTCCAAAGCCACCCCCACTCCCACCCCTGGGGGTGGTGCTAAGGGTCCAGCGTTATATTAATTGATGTCCCTCTTCGAGGTGAACATCGTTTATTACCACTTTTTTTAGTCCGATGTGTACTTCGCTTCACTCTGTATATTGTAGCACACTGCACGTGTTCTTGCTGACATGCCTTAGGGCTGACTGTGTGGGATCATGGCAGCTGTAGGTGGTGTGCATAGAGTAGGCCGCTGGGGTGAGGATGGAGGGAGGGTGCGTGTTGGAACACTGTGTGTGTGTGTGTGTGTGTGTGTGTGTGTGTGAGAGAGAGAGAGAGAGAGAGAGAGTGGTGTGTGTGGGAGAGAGAGAGAGAGAGAGAGAGAGAGAGAGAGAGAGTGAGTGGTGTGTGTGAGAGAGAGAGAGAGAGAGAGAGAGAGAGAGAGAGAGAGAGAGTGGTGTGTTTGAATACTTCCTAATGGTAAACCGTGAATTAGTTGGAACAGTGAGATGCAAAGCGCAGTCTGGGGTGTTGCAGGTGCTGCGCTCCCGACTGGCAGACGCCGGGCTGGACTGCTGCGAGTCACCCCCGCCAGGGGAGGCTTCGACGAACCTGGACTCGCTCAACGACAGCGACAGCGCCGTCATCATGGAGGAGGGCGACGGCGAGACGAGCTCCGCGCACGGCCACGGGCACGGCCACGGGCACGGCCACGGGCTCGGCCACGGGCCGTCTGCGCACGCGCACGCCCACGGCCACGGCCACGGGCAGGTCGGCGCCGGCCACGCGTGGCACCACGGCCGCTACGCCGGCCGCAGCGGCGGCGCTGTCGCCGTCGTGCGCAGCGTCTCCGACGCCTTCGAGCAGCCCAAGTACCCGTCGCTGCGCCGCTCCAACGGCTTCCTGCGCCGCCCGGAGATCCTCGAGACTGTGAGTGCCCTCTGCGCAGCTAATAGAATAGCTTCGTCATCTATATTACTAAGCCGATATCCCGGAACACTCTAACAGCTGCAGGTTGCCTATCTAACGGCTTCCAGAGTGAAAAAACTTTGATTTTCCATATTTCGTGAAACTGTTGACGGATTTTAAAAATTTAATGTGATGCAATAATTCAGGGTGTACCAATAAGAATCATCCGATTTTGCACGTCTCTGTTTCTCAAACTAACAAACGTATACAACGAATTTTGTTTTTTGATGAAGGGGAAACTCAAAGATTTTTTTCATAGGTGTTCAACATGTCCCCCTCGACATGCACGGCATATGTTAATGCGGTATTCAAATTGCTCCCACACTGCAGCGAGCATGTCTTGAGTTACAGCTTCCACAGTTGCTGTTATGCGATATCTCAGGTCTTTCATTGTTGTTGGTAACGGAGGCAAATAAACAGAGGCTTTGATAACCCCCCCCCCCCACACACACACACACACGCACACACGCACGCGCGCGCGAAATAATCACATTCAGTCCGGTCCGGTGACCTTGGAGGCCAGTAATGTAAGGCTGAATCATTTGGTCCAGTGCGACCGATCCATCGTTCAGTAATCCTTTGATTTAAAATTTCCCGCACTTCCTGAAGCCAGTGTGGCGGTGCCCCATCCTGCTGGTAAACGAAGTCGTTCGAATCAGACTCCAACTGTGGGAAAAGAAAGTTCTCAAGCATATGGAGATATGTGCTTCCTGTAACAGTGTTCTCGGCCAAGAAAAATGGACCATACACCTTTTCCCGTGAAACTGCGCAAAACACATTACATTTTGGAGAGCCCCTCTCATGTTGTACAACTTAATGTGATTGTTCCGTACCCCATATTCTCACATTATAACGTCCACCTTTCCATTTAAATGGAATGTTGCCTCGTCACTAAATACTAAGAGTGGAAGAAAACTTTCATCCTCCACCTTACCAAGAACGAATTATAGAACCCCACACGTTGTTGTTTGTCACCTTCACGAAGAGCTTGCAGTAGCTGAATTTTGAATGGTTTCATACGTAAACGTCAACACAACACACGCCAGACGTACATCGGGGGCATGTTGAGCAGTCTAGCTGCACGGCGAACGGATTTCTGCGGACTCCTCGTGAAACTATGGCGGATGCGTTCGACATCTGCGTCAGACACTCGGGGACGGTCCGGTAGTTTGCCTTTACATAAATAACCTGTCTCTCGGAATTGTTCATGCCATCGTCTAATGCTCTGCGCTGCAGGAAGATTCACACCATACCTAGTTCGAAAGCCAGGCTGAACAGTTATTACTGTGCAAAACGTAGAACATAAAACGCTTTCTGTTGTCCCGACATCATTTTTACTAGAACTGAAGTGGGTGCACACTGCTGCTACCTAGCAGGAACCATGTAAAACTCGAAAGTTTGCTCTTTCCAAAAGTACATTGTTCACGCACGTATCTCACATAACAAAATAGTTATGACTTTTTTAAATCGGATAATTCTTTTTGATACACCCTGTATACTCAGGAAGAAACATAATCTTATTTTACAACTTTAACGCAATACGACAAGTATTGCAATTAGAAACAGTTTTCATGTCCATTATAATTATCCGGGCTGTTATTCCGTGGTCGGTTGATGAATTTTGTCCCAATGCCCAACGTTTCGTCTCCGACTGCGGGAGACATCTTCAAGGGGGTCTGTAGGTCGATGGAAGGTCCAACACACCCACTGGCTCGCTACTGACTGCCGCTAAATTCCGTGTCAGTGCAATTGGCCTCTGCCCGTCGCCGTCTATCGCCGTTGCCATCACCCAGTAGTGGACGGGTGGTACACATCTTCTTTAACACAGTGCGACATATAAAAATGATTTCCGTTATATAATGTAACGATGTTAATTTTCACGTTTTAGAATAAAGGAACCCCCTGAAGATAGTGGCATTTTGCCGAGATTAAAATGGTTCAAATGGCTCTGAGCACTATGGGACTTAACTTCTGAGGTCATCAGTCCCTCAGAACTTAGAACTACTTAAACCTAACTAACCTAAGGGCATCACACAACACCCAGTCTTGCCGAGATTAGTTTCGATAATTAAAACAAATAGTGTTTTCATCAAGGTGGATCCACAGTCCCATAATCTTTTACCCGGACACGGACCATCAAAAGAAGAGTTCAAGTTGCGGTGAGTAGTTAGGAAGTGTTATCCATTTACTAATAGGTTTCCCCTAGTATACACTGAACAAGTGTGCAGTTTATATGAATGAGCCAATAATCCATTAAGGAATATATGTATAGAGATGGCAGAGTTGGAATTCCGAGACACCTGCACAGAGTTCACGAACAGCAGATCAGCCTTACCGCCCTTTCTTGAGCTAAGAATATTCTTGGTGAGTGCTCATAGTTGCCACAATATATAACACCATGGGGGATAATAGAGAGGAAGCAAGCAAAGTAAACTAACTTTTGGCCGGCCGCGGTGGTCTCGCGGTTCTAGGCGCGCAGTCCGGAACCGTGCGACTGCTACGGTCGCAGGTTCGAATCCTGCCTCGGGCATGGCTGTGTGTGATGTCCTTAGGTTAGTTAGGTTTAAGTAGTTCTAAGTTCTAGGGGACTGATGACCACAGCAGTTGAGTCCCATAGTGCTCAGAGCCATTTGACCCATTTGAACCAAACTAACTTTTGTGTTTCATTGTTATAAACAGGAATCATTCTTATGTCGAAGAAAATAGCATTCAGTTTCTGTACAAGATCTTGAACTTTATATTTCAAGAAATACTTCCATCTACCCTCAGTCCTGAGAATTTAAAATGATCAGTTACACTGACTGACTACCTTGTAACAAAGTTCCGCTTTTCCAAGAGTTCGTTGTTAGTAACTTTGTACGTTGAGATACATTGCGCGTCCGTATAGCATATACACTATCTGATTGCAAGTATCGGGACATCATATGTAATGCGGAATTGGTCAATAGATGTCACGAGAGGCGGACCCGCCAATATATAAAGAGGCGGGGAATACTGCATTAATAATAAAGGAGCGTCCGCGGCTCGTCGTCTTGCGGTAGCGTTCCCGCTTCCCGCGCACGGGGTGTGTCTTTCATCATCATTTCATCCTCATTCACTCGCAAGTCACCGTAGTGGCGTTAAAAAACTTGTGGGGCGGCGGCCGAACCGCCCCGCGAGGGGCCTCTTGGCCACCAATGCCATACGCTCATTATTATTATTATTATTATTATTAATAGAGAAGCAGTAACTGCCGAATGGGTCGATCGGGAGATCAGTGTGCTCGGACTACTCATTGCATGTCACCTGAGTAACATATCTAGCAAGGATATTTCAACCCTTCTGCAGTTACCCAAGTTGGTGCTTGTGATTCTGAAATGGAAACACCAATCAACAACGACAGGTAAACCAAGATCCGGCAAACCTCATGTACTGACAGGCAGGGATCATCGAGGCAATGCGGAGTGTCGTTAAGAAAAAACATTAAATCAGCGAAAGGAATAATTCTTGAGTTCCAAAGTTCTACCAGCGTAGGGCGTTAAAAATGTGTGGTGTGCAATCGTCGATCAGCTCCTTGTAAGCCACACATTTCTGTGGTGAGTGCTAAGTGACACTTGAAACTGATGTAAAGGGAAACTCTACTAGCAATTAAACGACAGGAAACTAGTGATGCGGAATGATGAATCACGCTATATCCTGTCGCAATCCGATGGAATTTTTTGCGTTTTGCGAATGCCGGGAAAACATTACCTACTATCATGTGTTGCGCCAACAGTGAAGAACGGAGGAGGAAGAGGGAGGTGGGGTTACGGTATGAGAGTGTTCTTCATGCTCAGGTTCTTGTCCCTTGTTTGTATCGGCAGGGTAGTGCAACTTCTCATAAGACAGCACCTGCGAGAAAATAGTTTGTGGACAATAACTTTCATGAAATTGCCTGGCCTACCCAGAGTCCCGAGCTGAACCAAATAGAACACCATTGGGACAACAAAGAGCGTCGGTTTCGCTCCAGAGTATAGCGTCCAACATCACTACATTCTCTGCTTACCGCTGTTGAGGAGAAATTGGATGACGTTCCTCCACAGAGATTAAGACATATCATTGAATGTGGACCTCAACCCCCCGCCCCCTCCAGGAGGGTCCAAACTTTCATGAAGGGAAGTCTGCACACACCCCATATTACCGTCCGCTAATAGGTATCTGGATACTTTTGAACATTTTTATCTTTGGAACTTAAATAGTGGCAACTATTGATTCACAATCGATACAAAAGAGTTACATGTTTGCACCTGTTACTGTCCTTCAAGGCCGGCCGCTGTGGCCGAGCGGTTCTAGGCGCTTCAGTCTGGAACCGCGCTGCTGCTACGGTCGCAGGTTTGAATCCTGCCTCGGGCATGGATGTGTGTGATGTCCTTAGGTTGTGTTGTTGTTGTGGTCTTCAGTCCTGAGACTGGTTTGATGCAGCTCTCCATGCTACTCTATCCTGTGCAAGCTTCTCCATCTCCCAGTACCTACTGCAGCCTACATCCTTCTGAATCTGCTTAGTGTATTCATCTCTTGGTCTCCCTCTACGATTTTTACCCTCCACGCTGCTCTCCAATACTAAATTAGTGATCCCTCCATGTCTGAGAACATGTCCTACCAACCGATCCCTTCTTCTTGTCAAGATGTGCCACTAACTCCTCCCCAATTCTATTCAATACCTCCTCATTAGTTATGTGATCTACCCATCTAATCTTCAACATTCTACTGTAGCACCACATTTCGAAAGCTTCTATTCTCTTCTTGTCTAAGCTATTTATCGTCCACGTTTCACTTCCATACATGGCTACACTCCATACAAATACTTTCAGAAATGACTTCCTGACACTTAAATCTATACCCGATGTTAACAAATTTCTCTTCTTCAGAAACGCTTTCCTTTCCATTGCCAGTCTACATTTTATATCCTCTCTACTTAGACCATCGTCAGTTTTTTGCTCCCCAAATAGCAAAACTCCTTTACTACTTTAAGTGTCTCATTTCCTAATCTAATTCCCTCAGCATCACCTGATTTAATTCGACTACATTCCATTAACTTCGTTTTGCTTTTGTTGATGTTCATCTTATATCCTCCTTTCAAGACACTGTCCATTCCGTTCATCTGCTCTTCCAAATCCTTTGCTGTCTCTGACAGAATTACAATGTCATCGGCGAACCTCAAAGTTTTTCTTTCTTCTCCATGGATTTTAATACCTACTTCGAATTTTTCTTTTGTTTCCTTCACTGCTTGCTCGATATACAGATTGAATAACATCGGGGAGAGGCTACAACCCTGTCTCACTACGTTCCCAAACGCTGCTTCCCGTTCATGTCCCTCGACTCTTATAACTGCTCTCTGCTTTCTGTACAAATTGTAAATAGCCTTTTGCTCCCTGTATTTTACCCCTGCATCTTTAGAATTTGAAAGACAGTATTCCAGTCAACATTGTCAAAAGCTTTCTCTAAGTCTACAAATGCTAGAAACGTAGGTTTGCCTTTCCTTAATCTTTCTTCAAAGATAAGTCGTAGGGTCAGTATTGCCTCACGTGTTCCAACATTTCTACGGAATCCACACTGATCTTCCCCGAGGTCGGCTTCTTCTAGTTTTTCCATTCGTCTGTAAAGAATTCGTGTTAGTATTTTGCAGCCGTGACTTATTAAACTGGTAGTTCGGTAATTTTCGCATCTGTCAACACCTGCTTTCTTTGGGATTGGAGTTATTATATTCTTCTTCAAGTCTGAGGGTATTTCGCCTGTCTCATACATCTTGCTCACCAGATGGTAGAGTTTTGTCAGGACTGGCTCTCCCAAGGCCATCAGTAGTTCTAATGGAATGTTGTCTACGCCTGCTGCCTTGTTTCGACTCAGGTCTTTCAGTGCTCTGTTAAACTCATCACGCAGTATCTTATCTCCCATTTCATCTTCATCTACATACTCTTCCATTTCCATAATATTGTCCTCAAGTACATCACCCTTGTACAGACCCTCAATATACTCCTTCCACCTTTCTGCTTTCCCTTCTTTGCTTAGAACTGGGTTTCCATCAAAGCTCTTGATATTCATGCAAGTGGTTCTCCTTTCTCCAAAGGTCTCTTTAATTTTCCTGTAGGCAGTATCTATCTTACCCCTAGTGATATAAGCCTCTACATCCATACATTTGCCCTCTAGCCATCCCTGCTTAGCCATTTTGCACTTCCTGTCAATCTCATTTTTGAGACGTTTGTCTTCCTTTTTGCCTGCTTCTTTTACAGCGTTTTTATATTTTCTCCTTTCATCAATTAAATTCAATATTTCTTCTTTTACCCAAGGGTTTCTACTACCCCTCGTCTTTTTACCTACTTGATTGTCTGCTGCCTTCACTATTTCATTCCTCAAAGCTACCCATTCTTCTTCTACTGTATTTCTTTCCCCAATTCCTGTCAGTTGTTCCCTTATGCTCTCCCTGAAACTCTGTACAACCTCTGGTTCTTTCAGTTTATCCAGGTCCCATCTCCTTAAATTCCCACATTTTTTGCAGTTTCTTCAGTTTTAATCTACAGTTCATAACCAATAGATTGTGGTCAGAGTCCACATCTGCCCCTGGAAATGCCCTACTATTTAAAACCTGGTTCCTAAATCTCTGTCTTACCATTCTATAATCTGTCTGATACCTACTAGTATCTCCAGGGTTCTTCCATGTATACAGCCTTCTTTCATGATTCTTGAACCAAGTGTTAGCTATGATTAAGTTATGCTCTGCACTAAATTCTACCAGGCGGCTTCCTCTTTCATTTCTTAGCCCCAAGACATATTCACTTACTATGTTTCCTTCTCTCCCTTTTCCTACTCTTGAATTCCAGTCACGCATGACTATTAAATTTTCGTCTCCCTTCACTATCTGAATAATTTCTTTTATCTCATCATACATTTCTTCAATTTCTTCATTATGGTTCAAATGGCTCTGAGCACTATGGGACTTAACATCTATGGTCATCAGTCCCCTAGAACTTAGAACTACTTAAACCTAACTAACCTAAGGACAGCACACAACACCCAGTCATCACGAGGCAGAGAAAATCCCTGACCCCGCCGGGAATCGAACCCGGGAACCCGGGCGTGGGAAGCGAGAACGCTACCGCACGACCACGAGCTGCGGACAATTTCTTCATTATCTGCAGAGGTAGTTGGCATATAAACTTGTACTACTGTAGTAGGCATGGGCTTCGTGTCTATCTTGGCCACAATAATGCGTTCACTATGCTGTATGTAGTAGCTTACCCGCACTCCTATTTTTTTATTCATTATTAAACCTACTCCTGCATTACCCCTATTTGATTTTGTATTTATAATCCTGTATTCACCTGACCAAAAGTCATGTTCCTCCTGCCACCGAACTTCACTAATTCCCACTATATCTAACTTTAACCTACCCATTTCCCTTTTTAAATTTTCTAACCTACCTGCCCGATTAAGGAATCTGACATTCCACGCTCCGATCCGTAGAACGCCAGTTTTCTTTCTCCTGATAACTACGTCCTCAGAGTAGTCCCCGCTCGGAGATCCGAATGGGGGACTATTTTACCTCAGGAATATTTTACCGAAGAGGACGTCATCATCATTTAATCATACAGTAAAGCTGCATGCCCTCGGGAAAAATTACGGCTGTAGTTTCCCCTTGCTTTCAGCCGTTCGCAGTACCAGAACAGCAAGGCCATGTTTGTTAGTGTTACGAGGCCAGACTGTTGCCCCTGCAACTACTGAAAAGGCTGCTGCCCCTCTTCAGGAACCACACGTTTGTCTGGCCTCTCAACAGATACCCCTCCGTTGTGGTTGCACCTACGGTACGGCTATCTGTATCGTTGAGGGACGCAAGGCTCCTCATCAACGGCAAGTTCCATGGTTCATGGGGAGGGGGGGGGTCCTTAGGTTAGTTAGGTTTAAGTACTTCTATGCCTGGGGGACCGATGACCTCAGATGTTAAGTCCCGTGGTGCTTAGAGCCATTTGAACCATTTTTTGTCCTTCAAAGAAGTCACCAGTGTTGTGTAGGACCCGTTGCCAGAGATTTGGAAGGCGTAGTATACCGTTAGCAGACCTGTTCTGTTGATGATGGTGTGAATGGAGCGGCCTACTGCCTGTCGAATCTCTGGAAAAGTTCTGAAGCGAATGTCACGAAGTGGTTCCTTCATCTTCGGAATCAAATGAAAGTCATAAGGACTTACGTCCAGGGAGTATGGTGGATGTACAGTACTTCCCAGTCCCATCGACTGATCAGAGCATCCACAGCTTCCGCTGTATGCGCCCGCACATTGTCGTGCAAAATAATGGGTGGATTGTGCAGAAAGTGTCGCCGCTTCTTTCATAAAGCTGGTCGCAGGTGATGCTCCAAAAACGAACACTAATACTGTGCATTGACGGTCTGCCGTGGAGGAACGTAATGCGTTAGGATAAAACCATCACAGTCGTATACGAGAATCACCGAAACTGTACACCGCTCCATTCGAACCACCAACAGAACAGGCTCTGCTAACGGTATACTACGCCTTCCACATCGCTGGCAACGGGTTCTACACAACGCTGGTGACTACTTTGAAGGACAGTGACAGGTGCAAACATGTAACTCTTTTGTATCGGTTGTGAATAAATAGTTGACACTATTTAAGTTCCAGCCATCGTATATATAGGGTGGTCCATTGATCGTGACCGCGCCAAATATCTCACGAAACAAGCGTTAAACGAAGAAACTACAAATAACGAAACTTGTGTAGCTTGAAGGGGAAACCAGATGGCGCAGCCATAGGTCATACGGATATCAACTGCATTTTTTTAAAAATAGAAACTCCCATTTTTTATTACATATCCGTGTAGTACGTAAAGAAATATGAATGTTTTAGTTGGACCACTTTTTTCGCTTTGTGATAGATGGCGTTGTAATAGTCACAAATGTATAAGTACGTGGTATCACGTAACATTCCGCCAGTGCGGACGGTATTTGCTCCTTGATACATTACCCGTGTTAAAATGGATCGTTTACCAATTGCGGAAAAGGTCGATATCGTGTTGATGTATGGCTATTGTGATCAAAATGCCCAACGGGCGTGTGCTATGTATGCTGCTCGGTATCCTGGACATCATCAAAGTGTCCGGACCGTTCGCCGGATAGTTACGTTATTTAAGGAAACAGGATGTTACTACAAGATGTTTCACTGCATGACAGAATGGCGATGTAATTCCAACATGATGGATGACCAGCACATATCTCGCGTGAGGTTGAAGCGGTAATGAATAGCATATTTCATGACAGGTGGATTGGTCGTCGAACACCATACCATGGCTCGCACGTTCACCGAATCTGACGTCCCCGGATTTCTTTCTGTGGGGAAAGTTGAAGGATATTTGCTGTCGTGATCCACCTACAACGCCTGACAACATGCGTCAGCGCATTGTCAATGCATGTGCGAACATTACGGAAGGCGAACTACTCGCTGTTGAGAGGAATGTCGTTACACGTATTGCCAAATGCATTGAGGTTGACGGACATCATTTTGAGCATTTATTGCATTAATGTGGTATTTACAGGTAATCACTCTGTAACAGCATGCGTTCTCAGAAATAAGTTCACAAAGGTACAAGTATCACATTGAAACAACCGAAATAAAATGTTCAAACGTACCTACGTTCTGTATTTTAATTTAAAAAACCAACCTGTTCGTCTAAAATTGTGAGCCATGTGTTTGTGACTATTACAGCGCCATCTACCACAAAGCGAAAAAAGTGGTCCAACTAAAAGATTTATATTTTTTTACGTACTACACGGATATGTAATAAAGAATGGGGGTTCATATTTTTAAAAAAACGCAGTTGATATCCGTTTGACCTGTGGCAGTGCATCTAGCGGGCCAACCATAGCGCCATCTGGTTTCCCCCTTCAAGCTAGACAAGTTTCGTTCTTTGTATTTTTTTCGTTTGACGCTTATTTCGTGAGACATTTGGCCCGGTCACGATCAATGGACCACCCTGTATACATAGGCACTCAATAGTGTCTCTTACTGAGTAATTAAACATTACTACGCAACCTACTCTAAAATACTTGAGAGATTTTTAGATGCACTTTTACAATTGCAGGTATACAGCGTTGAAGAAGATGGAGAGGGAGAGCAGACTAACTCACCATCAGCCTCGGCCTCGGCCTCAGTGTCAGGCGCGCAGGCTGCTGACAGCAGCTCCTCAGCTGACAATGCGGCGTCAGGGCCGGAAGATGCTCCAGATGAAGATGCCTGCAGCGGCAGGTTGCAAGCACTCTACGGCAGCTTCGAGCGGCTGCACGAAAGTCCTCCGACGCCGCAGTCTCCACACCACCGAGTCATGACCACTTACAATCGTGTTATGAGCAACCACAGATCAGTAACAAAGCCCAAGGATGTCAAGTACAAACGAATAAATAAAGCAAAGTCAAAATCTCTGGAGGAACTTCGCGGTCGTCTGCGAAACTGGGTTGATAAAGGCAACAAGCTGGCAGTGTCATTAGACCAATCGTATGCGTGATGGCGGGGGAAACTGTAGGTGATTATAAATTGCCTGAAGTTACAAGAAAAAAAAGTCTGCAGCATGCTTCATTTGTGAATTTGGCACATTTGGAGCTGCATTATCAGTATATGCTTTAGCGAGCTGTGAGACTGCAATATGGACGACGTTGTTTCTTGAGGAATTGCTGCAATATTTTACCTACTCCTCCCTCATATAAGTGACTTTGTGCATGTTACAGTTCAAAGAACTGAAGTTCTGCAATTGCACTTTAAATGAAGTAGAGGCACGTATTTGAAAATTTGGGGTTTTCGACACTGATAGAGACTGGATTCGATAACAGAATGGTGAAACGTCTATGAAAATAGCTATATCAAAAATGTGCCAGCTATTTTGATGCAGTTGTCTATTTTTCATCTGTTATTTGATTGGTGATGACACCCTTACTTGGACTATATTGCTTGCTTGTGTCTGCCTCAGTACCTCAGAAACTATTCAAACAGGTGTAATACCTCCGAAAACATTATTGGTAAGATGGATGGTTTCTGTTTCCTTTTCAGGAGGGGGAGTTGTAGGAACGAAGATTTCTGAAATTTATTGATGTTTGTGTGTATTAAATACTTACAGACTCGAGTAGATTGTACTTTTGTTAACATTTTTGTACATAATAGTTTAATTTAAAGCAGGAATGTGTAAAATTCCTCCTTCCTTTATTATCATTGTTTGTAATTACTGTTGTAACCTTACACTTGGATCTATTGCCTACCTGTTCATATCAAGGATGAATCTGAACATTTTTCCCCAGTGATAATATCATTCTCGGAACTACTGTATTATCTTTTTCGTGTCTATTGACTGTTAATCGTGTAGGTCTTCCTTCTCCAAAAAAAAAAAAAAAAAAATCTTTAAAATTTCGATACTAAAATAGCCAAAAAGAAATTCGTGTTTCTTGATGTAGTATTGTACCAATAATATTTCAAATCAAAGATTTATGGTTCCGGACAGTTGTCAACAAATTATGTGACTACTGTATCAAACTATTCAAGCAATTGGGTGCACTGAGAAACCTTTTGCATAAGATGTAACAGCTTACAGATATTATCGAAAGTGATTCTTAGTCATCTACATAAATAAGATGGTGAAATCATTTTGCATTAGTCAAAACTATTATTATATAATTGTGCACCTATATATTAACTAATACTGTTAATTTGAGTGTATTGTGAGCCTATAAGTGAAGTGCATATAAATGTAGTTGATACTTCCTGCTAGTTCTGCTTTTAGACAGATATGATGCCATAGAAAAAGCAAAGGACCATATAACCAGTGATAGGATCTTTACAAGTACAGTGACACCGCAAGATAGAAGAGCTCCTGTTTTGCAAAATACTGTGCTGCCATATCTGGAAGCATGAGAAGACTTGCTGTTGGTGCATATCTATAATATTATGTAAACAAAATGTTTCTTCACTTAAGTGATGTAAAGCAGTTTCCATGAAGTTCTGATTTTCGTCCAGTGCAGTGTTCAGCATGAGTTTCTGATACAATGCTGCTTATAAAATAGCATAGCATACTCATGATTATAGTTAGGACTACAGTGACATTGATTTGGTCATTTTATGTGATTTTGGAGGGATCATCACTCAGCCATTACTGATATTTTTTTTCTACTGTGCATGTCTTCTCTCAATGATAATATTCCTTGAAATTTTCTAGACACCTATTCATATTTTGCATTTTTTATGACAAAGATGATATGTTTCACAGTTTCTGTTGCAATTCAAGTGAAACTATCATGTGCCACTTTTTATAACTGTTTTCATCTATTACTGCTCCATGTACACGATAGTATCTGGTTCAAAGAAGGGCTACACATTGCTAGTTTAAATCTACAAACTAATCGTCTGCTGAAACACTTCCTTTTATTCTAAAATAAAATGTTACTACCTGTATGTAGAGGTAATGTGATAACTAACCAAATTTCTGTGTTGTTTTTAGCATAGCAAATGCACCTTTCATGTAAGCTGTGAACGGTTTTGTACTCATCAGCACCAATATTACCATGAGCACTGCCAGATTTGTATAATCACAGATCAGCCATTCACTGAACATATTTTCTACCTGTCACCACCTTATAAATTTTATTTGTTGCAATTAAATGCATGTTGTAATAATAAAAATTTCAGAAATTACTCATTTTGAGAATTATGTACTAATATATTTCTCGATGAACTACTTGTCTATAATATGGGCATTGAGAGTTCACCAATTCTGATACTACCTATGTTCATCTCAAATAGTAACTGCTCCAAAAATTCTCACAGGTTTGTCACAATGTAAACACAAGTGATACATGTAAGTGACTACCATAGTATGTCAGATGAATGTTGATGTGATGCCTGGTGAAGAACATTAGTTTAGTTCTGACAGAATGGCAAAAGACGGCAATAGTCCTCAAAACTCCACAGTTTCCCTTTCGAAAAAGCTATTTACAACACTGGATACCAAACTGCTTACAATGTTGGTCACCATCCACTTCCAGCTGCCTCCCTACAATTATCAACATTGCTTGACACAATTCAAATCAGTATTCCCAGGAGACGGTGTAGACTGTATGATTGCTGAATCTATCCTCTACATTTATGAAATGCTGTAAGCTAACAAAATTAGGTTTTTAAATTCTTGTAAGTGAAACTGAACATGCACCGCTCAAAAAATAAATAATTTTTCAATTTTTCTTTTACAGAAGATGACTGTCAAATACCATACAAGCAAGGTCATCAAAATCTTTTTTAACAAAGTACTTAAGGGAAGTTTGGTGCAACCTCTTTTTGCTATCCTTTACATTTGTGTAAGCATCTGAACGTCTGAGAACCATTTCTACAGCAAGGAATGTTTAATGTACAATTAACAGTTTCACATTTCAGATCATTTTGAGTATGTAAAAATATAACAAAATGATATGACAACATGTTCACTGGATGTCTAAAACCATTGACTTTTTCAAATATCACTAGGCAGATGCTACTATTACATCATGACCAGCTTTTAACAGCACAAAAAATTTATTTTACAACGGTAGTTCCAATGCTACTGTAAGTTCAGGTGATGCTGTTCTGCCATTATGCAAATACTTCCTGTGTAAGATATACTTATTTCTGAAATGGGTAGAATAAAACTGTACTGGTTGTTCACAACAACACATGCTTTGCATTTTTTAGCATTTACCTTTAAAATTAAGTTTCTTGCTAAGTACATACCAGAAATTAATATGCTGCTCTTAATATTTTCAAATATGTCCTTGAGTTTATTTGGTTTGAATACCTGTAAATAGGTTAATATCTGCTAACTTTTTTGAGAACCTCATCTCAATCATTTTTGTTATACATATGGCTGTAAAATTGAGGAACACCATTGCTGAGCTTTGAACATGAAACTGAATAAAGACAAAATTAACATTTGCAGTAAGAGATCTTTTTGGCTTGACATGTATTATACAGAAGAACTATGAAGGTTTATGTCAGGAGGAGACACGTAGTGTGCACAGCAATTGTCAACTGAATAGTAGATTTTATTTCAGGAAAGTCATAGCACTGAATACAATTGAAAAATAAAATTTCAGTTAGTAACACTGTGCTGGAATGAAGACTGGATATCTTAATCCAGTAGATAATGTGTCCAGCTTAATGGCCTATGTATGCTGCCAAAGAACTGCTTCAACAGAAGTATTTCAAATATGTATGATGTATTATCCAGAGCCTTAATCCCCCCTTTCCCATCACCAGTATTCAACAGTATTGGCCTCATCCATTATTTTAATAAGTGTATTTAAGATTTAAATATTTTAAAATCCAATCATGTCATCATTTGTAAGTGGGTAAAGAGAAATGTGATAAAATGTGGCTGACACTTACAGCTTGCTACTATATTAAGAGTGTCAAAGTGTGAAACTGCAGTACTTGTTATCTCCCTAGTCTCCAGAAAACAATGTGGCAGATGAATGCATGGCATTTTAGAAAGCACAGATGTTGTGCACAAAATTTACTATATCAATTTAATAATTATAAATGCATATACTAGATCAGACTGAATTAAAATGATAAATATATTTCTTTCTGAAATTATACATTATATAACCAATAAATGGTTGTTTCCTAATGTAGCTTGCCCAGAATATCAACAAAAGTAAACACTCATGAAATGCTTTAAAATTTTTGAATTGATTACGTGTACTTCCTTTGTGATTCAAATTATTTGAAATATCCTGTTTTTGTACAAAAGTTAAAAATTAATCCTTTGTTACGATTAGTTAATTTTTAAATATATCTGTTGTTGTTAAAAGGCACTTGTGCCAGCTGAATGCAGCCACAGACACTTATTTTGTTTGTCACTTCTGATTACAAAACTGATATCTACAAAGCACTTAGGTTTTAAACTCAAAGTGACAGTTGTTGTTCCTTCTGTAGCTGTAGCCAATTACTGAGAATATGGTTTACTGATTGTTAGACAATTATTTCATTAATATATTTAAGATCAGTACCATTTGCTGTATAACTTAGTCAGTTTGAATGGGATTCACTGAAAATTCATTATAAAGAACATGTGATTGTGCAGGTTTTCTTCACTGTAATGTGTATGAGATATATAATAAAATCTCTCAAATCTCCTTAATGAATTAAAGAAATGATGTTCATTTACGAAAGTTCTTAAATTTGAAACCCATGTGGTTTGTTCTAACTGCTTTACTCCTCCTAATTCACACCATACCTTGTTCCACTTTGACAATGTTTTCACTAATATGATATGGTGGGCTATTTCTCTCCACTGAAAAACTGTTTACAGAAGGCAAGAAGTGTTATTGCTGTTGTAGAATTATGTGTTTGAGCATCCATTCTATTAGAGTAAAATTTAAACCTGACAAGAAGAGAGAGAATTTATAGTGCCCCAAGAAGATTAGTCAGTGTAATGAAACATTTTCAGCAGTTACATGAAAGCTACTGTGCATGGTCTTCCATAGATGGACTACTTGTCAAAAAAAGTTGTACCAACAAATGGTTTGAGTAGAGAAGACTGTTGAAGTGGGAAACTGGTAGTAAGTCTTATAATTAAGGTATAAAGGGAGGTAGTTGAGCAAAACAGTAAGATATATTGCTGTGGCAATAGTTACTTGCTCATGCTTTTGTTCCAATTCGGTATAAATCTATGTTAGTGAAGTTGTCTACTGAACTGGTTTAATTAACAATAATGAGATGAATAATTAATTCCCAAATACACTATTTAGCCATTTCCCACTGTCTGAGAGAACCTCATCATGATAAGGTTTCAATGTGCAAAGTAACATTTATCTGCAACAGGTATCTGTTGGTGTAATTTTATCACCTATTAAATTATCGTTTCTACAAATAATTGTCTGAGATTCTACCATACAGGAGGTTCAGCCTATTATGGCATTGTTTATAGAACAAATTGGTGAAATGATAAGATACTGTACTCATGTTTGGAAAGGCAGTAGTTCAAATCCTCATCTGTCCATCCAAGTTCCCTTTTTCCATCATTTCCATAAGTCATTTGATGCAAATTCAGGGATGGTTCCTTAAAAAGGACACTGCCACAGTCTTTCCCTATCCTTCTCCAACCTGATCATCCCTTATGACCTCATCATCAACAGGATATTAGACCCTAATCTTCCCTCTTCTTTGTATTTTTATTCTGGCTATATTGCTGAACATGATCAGAAATACAGTGACTTACTGAATTGCTACATTATTCAGGTTTGTTTGGTTAATGTCCTGGTCATGGTGTATACCTGTGTAGAACAGTGCTAAAATATTCCTCAAGATTTTTCTCTGTTACATCTCATGTACTAGGATTGCCCAAATGATTTGGAAAAAGTATTAGCCAACACCCATTGACCCAAATATATCATCAGATCCCTAGACATCCCTCTCTCTCCCCATCAGCACAACATAAACATGGCTGCAGAATACCTTCACCAGTCCTCAAAATAGCCTACTCTGCACCACAATAGTAGACCTCTTATCTGTGTACTGCCTACAGTTGCTCTTACCTGCTGGGACTATGAGAGTCATTCAGTAAGTAATGCAATGCACTTTTCCTCAGAGCAGGATGATCTTAGTAAAGATTTCAATACATCATATTTTTCCCCAGGTCTTTGGACATAAAACCCTATTTTTCTGTGTAAACTATTCTAATAGTCTTAAACTACATCAATATGGGAACCTGTATGCTGTACCTGATTATAGTTGGTGGTGAATTTAATTTACCGTCGATATGTTGGGGAAAATACATGCTTAATTCTGGAGGTACGCATGAAACATCATCCGAAATTGTGCTAAACGCATTTTCTGAAAATTATTTCGAGCAATTAGTTCATGAGCCCACGCAAATAGTTAACGGTTGTGAAAACACACCTGACCTCTGAGCAACAAATAATACTGAGTTAATAACGTGCATCAAAACAGATACTGAGGTTAGTGAATACAGGGTTATCGTAGCGAGATTGAATATTGTAACCCCCAAATCCTCCAAAAATAAACGAAAAATATACCTATTCAAAAAAGCGAATAAAAATTCACTTGACGCCTTCCTGAGAGACAATCTCCTCTGCTTCCAAATTAATAATACAAGTGTAGACCAAATGTGGCTTGAATTCAGAGAAATAGTATCGGCAGCAATTGAGAGATTTATACCAAATAAATTAACAAACGACGGAAATGATCCCCCTTGGTACACAAAACGGGTCAGAACACTGTTGAAGAAACAACGAAACAAACATGCCAAATTTAAACAGACACAAAATCCCCAAGATTGGCGATCTTTTACACAAGCTCGAAATTTAGGGCGGACTTTAATGCGAGATGCTTGAAACAGTTTCCACAACTAAACTTTGTCTCGAAATCTGGTAGAAAATCCAGAGAGATTCTGGTCGAATGTGAAGTACGTTAGCGGCAAGAAATAATCAATGCCTTTTGTGCGCGATAGCAATGGAGATACTATCGAAGACAGTGCTGCGAAAGCAGAGTTACTAAACACAGCCTTCCGAAATGCCTTCACAAAAGAAGACGAAGTAAATATTCCAGAATTCGAATCGAGAACAGCTGCCAACATGAGTAACGTAGAAGTAAATATCTTCGGAGTAGTGAAGCAACTTAAATCTCTTAATAAAAGCAAGTCTACTGGTCCAGACTGAATATCAGCTAGGTTCCTTTCAGAGTATGCTGATGCATTAATCCATTCTTAACAATCACATACAACTGCTAGCTCGTCGAAAGATCCGTACCCAAAGACTGGATAGTTACACAGGTCACACCAATATTCAAGAACAGTAGGAGGGGTAATTCACTTAATTGCAGGCCCATATCGTTAACATCGATATGCAGCAGGATTTTAGAACATATATTGTGTTCGAACATTATGAGTTACCTCGAAGAAAACGGTCTATTGACACACAGTCAACATGGGTTTCGAAAATATCGTTCTTGTGAAACACAACTAGCTCTTCATTCGCATGAAGTGTTGAGTGCTACTGACAAGGGATTTCAGATCAGTTCCGTCGTTCCGTATTTCTGGATTTCCGAAAGGCTTTTGATACTGTACCACACAAGCAGCTCGAAGTGAAATTGTGTGCTAATGGAATATCGTCTCAGTTATGTGACTGGATTTGTGATTTTCTGTCAGAGAAGTCACAGTTCGTAGCAATTGACGAAAAGTCATTGAGTAAAACATGAGTGATTTCTGGCGCTCCGCAAGGTAGTGTTATTGGCCCTTTGCTGTTCCTTATCTATATAAATAATTTGGGAGACAATCTGACCAGCCGACTTGGGGTACTTCCAGATGACACTGTCGTTTAAGGACTAATAAAGTCATCAGGAGATCAAAACTAATTGCATAACTATTCAGAAAAGATATGCGAATGGTGCGAAAATTGGCAGTTGACCATAAATAAGGAAAAGTGTGAGGTCATCCACATGAGTGCTAAAAGGAATTCGTTAAACTTCGGTTACACGATAAATCAGTCTAATCTAAAGGCTGTAAATTCAACTAAATACCTAGGAATGAGAATTACGATCAACTTAAATTGGGAGAAACACACAGAAAATGTTGTGGGGAAGGCTAACCAAAGACTGCGTTTTATTGGCAGGACACTTAGAAAATGTAAGAGATCTACTAAGGAGACTGCCTACACTACGCTTGCCAGTCCTCTTTTAGAATACTGTTGCGCGGTGTGGGATCCTTACCAGGTAGGATTGACGTAGTTCATCGAAAAAGTTCAAAGTAGGGCAGCACGTTTTGTATTATTGCGGGATATGGGAGAGTGTGTCACAGAAATGATACAGGATTTGGGCTGGACATCATTAAAAGGAAGGCGTTTTTCGTTGCGACGGAATCTTCTCACGAAATTCCAACCACCAACTTTCTCCTCCGAATGCGAAAATGTTTTGTTGACACCGACCTACATAGGGAGAAACGATCACCACGATAAAATAAGGGAAATCAGAGCTCGTACGGAAAGATATAGGTGTTCGTTCATTCCGCACGCTATACGAGATTGAAATAATAGAGAATTGTGAAGGTGGTTCGATGAACCCTCTGGCAGGCACTTAAATGTGATTTGCAGACTACCGATGTAGATGTAGATACAGCTGGTCTGAGTCTCAGACAAATTCTTACTGCATCAGAAACAGTCTCATCAATGCTGTAGTGCTTCCAAGGAGCCCATCCTTCAGTGTGACAGAGCTGGAAGCCAGATGGCGCGAGATCTGGACTGTTGAGCAGATGAAGAAGAACAGTACATCAAATTGTGATCTCTCTGGTGTACAGACTTGTGTGCGACCTGGTGTTACCTTGGAGAAGTAATACATTCGCATTTTTGTGGCCATGAAGATGCTGTAATCATTTCTTCAATTTTGCAAAAGTCTCATAATAGTCTTCGGAGTTGATCGTTTGAGCATGAGGAAGGACGTAGAAGAGAACAGTCCTTCAGAGCTGCAGAACGATGTAGCACTGACTTTACCAGCTGAGGGTTCTGTTTTGAAGTACTGCTTTGAGGAGACGTCTTTTGGTGCCACGCCATGAATTGCTGTTTTGTTTCAGGACTGAAGTGGAGAATTTGAGTCCTGATCTGTTGATTGTTATTTGTCGATAATTCGCATAAATGTGTCTACACATTCCAATATTTCCGGCATCACACGTGGGTGCAGCCGGCCTTCATGTGGAAGATCAGATAAATTTTCTTCTCCTCGTTCTGCTGACTATGAAGTTTTGCCCAGTGACTTTTATCCACTGTCCGGTGCCTGCAGAGATTCTATAAACACCAGTAAATGTTTATGAATATTTTGTTTCTACCAAAAGGAACTCTACAACCATTATTTGCCTAGAATTCAGCTCAGCTGCATATGTCGTTTTGAAGACTTGACAGTGCAGGCTGTCAACAGCTGGTTCTACCAGACAATTTTAGAATGGCTTAATGGATTTAACTAATTTGGCTACTCAAAAGCTGGGCTTCAGTTACATATTGCATGATCAAACCAAAACACATAGCTTTCTGTACTCTACTATGTAATTTAAACAATGTCAGTTATCACTAAAAAACTGACTATATCTAAGTAATCCAATCCATCTACTAATGTGATCAAATGCAATTTTTTATAATCAGTGTTTTATAGGGTGTGACAAAACAACTATAAGCTTTGGGGAGTTGGTGTTTATTTCTCAAACCAAAAGAAGAAAACATAAGATGAATAAATATCTGAAATTCGTCATTTTTTAGTTGTTGATGAAGGAACATTCCTCTAAGGTCTCGAACCACAAACGGAGAAAGTATCTAAAATTTACGCAGCTTAACACTACATCTGTATCTACGTGATTGATCTGTAATTCACAATTACGTGTCTGGCACAGGCTTCATCGAACCACGTTCTTTACCATTCCACTCTCGAACAGCACGTGGGAAAAACGAACACACAAGCCTTTCCGTGAGAGCTCTGTTTTCTCTTATTTTATTATTATGATCATTTCCACCTATGTAGGTGGGCGCCAACAAAATATTTTCACACACTGATGAGGAAGTTGGTGATTGAGATTTGATGAGAAGGTCCTGGCGCAGCGGAAAACACCTTCTACATCTACATCTACATCTACATCCATACTCCGCAAGCCACCTGACGGTGTGTGGCGGAGAGTACCTTGAGTACTTCTACCGGTTCTCCCTTCTATTCCAGTCTCGTATTGTTCGTGGAATGAAGGATTGTCGGTATGCCTCTGTGTGCGCTCTAATCTCTCTGATTTTATCCTCATGGTCTCTCCGCGAGATATACATAGGAGAGAGCAACATACTGCTTGACTCTTCGGTGAAGGTATGTTCTCGAAACTTCAACAAAAGCCCGTACCGAGCTACTGAGCGTCTCTCCTGCAGAGTCTTCCACTGGATTTTATCATCTCCGTAACGCTTTCGCGATTACTAAATGATCCTGTAACGAAGCGCGCTGCTCTCCGTTGGATCTTCTCTATCTCTTCTATCAACCCTATCTGGTACGGATCCCACACTGGTGAGCAGTATTCAAGCAGTTGGCGAACAAGTGTACTGTAACCTACTTCCTTTGTTTTCGGATTGCATATTCTTAGGATTCTTTCAATGTTATAATGATTATAACCCTAACACAGGTGTCATATCCGTGGCCCTCTCTCCCCTGTTTCGCGATAATACGAAACGAGCTGCACTCGTTTCAACTTTTTCGACGTCCTCCATCAATCCTGTCTGATGCGGATCGCACACCGCGCAGCAGTGCTCCAGAAGAGAGCAGACAAGCATAGTGTAAGCTGTCTCTTCAGCAGATCTGTTGCATTTTCTAAATGTTCTGCCAATAAATCGTAGTCTTTGGTTTGCTTTTCCCGAAACATTACCTATGTGATAGTTCCAGTTTGTTATTCGTAACTGTAATTCCTAAGTATTTCGTTGAATTTACAGCTTTGTTTTGTGCGACTTATCGTGTAACCGAAATTCAGTGGATTCCTTTCAGTACTCACGTGGATGACTTCACACCTCTCATTATTTAGAGTCAACTGTCATTTTTTGGTACCATTCGGATATCTTGTTTAAATTAGACTCATCAAAAAAAGCTTTGCATCACCTCGGTTCCCCGAACTCCTGAAAATAGATGTTGACTGTGGATATTGTATCATAGACACAGTCCCTTTGACTGTTCAGAGATGTCACTAAACCCGCCAAAAGATGTAAAAAACGATGCAAGAGCAGCGCCTATTAAACTGAGGGGGTCCGACAGCCGATCAGTTCCAGTCATTCCACCAGGAAGGAGGTACACGGCTCGTGTCGTCTGTAGTTCAACCATATCTAGACGTTCAATACCGCAGTTCGATCGCGTCCGCATTCTTACTTTTGCCAGGAGGGGCTCTCAACTAGGGAGGTGTCCAGGCGTCTCGGAGTGAACCAAAGCGATGTTGATCGGACATGTAGGAGATACAAGAGAGACAGGAACTGTCGATGACATGCTTCGCTCAGGCCACCCAAGGACTACAACTGCAGTGGACGACCACTACCTACGTACTATGGCTCGGAGGAACCCTTACAGCAACGCCACCATGTTGAATAACGATTTTCGTGCAGCCACAGGACGTCGTGTTACGACTCAAACTGTGCGCAATTGGCTGCATGATGCGCAACTTCACTCCTCACGTCCATGGCGAGGTCCATCTTTGCAACCACGACACCATGCATCCCGGTACAGATGGGCCCAACAACATGTCGAATGGACCGCTCAGGATTGGCATCACAACCGTGCGACTGCTACGGTCGCAGGTTCGAATCCTGCCTCGGGCATGGATGTGTGTGATGTCCTTAGGTTAGTTAGGTTTAAGTAGTTCTAAGTTCTAGGGGACTGATAACCACAGCAGTTGAGTCCCATAGTGCTCAGAGCCATTTTTTTTTTATTGGCGTCACCTTCTGTTCACCGATGGGTGTCGCATATGCCTTCAACCAGACAATAGTCGGGGACATGTTTATAGGCAACCCGGTCAGGCTGAACGCCTTAGACACACTGTCCATCGAGTGCAACAAGGTGGAGGTTCCCTGCTGTTTTGTGGTGGCCATATGTGGGGCCAACGTACGCCGCTGGCGGTCATGGAAGGCGCCGTAACGGCTTTACGATACGTGAATGCCATCCTCCGACCGATAGTGCAACCATATCGGCAGCATGTTGGCGAGGCATTCGTCTTCATGGACGACAATTCGCGCCCCCATCGTGCACATCTTGTGAATGACTTACTTCAGGATAACGACAACGCTCGACTAGAGTGGCCAGCATGTTCTCCAGAGATGAACCCTATCGAACATGCCTGGGATAGATTTAAAAGGCCTGTTTAAGGATGACATGACCCACCAACCATTCTGAGGGATTTACGCCGAATCGCCGTTGAGGAGTGGGACAATCTGGACCAACAGTGCCTTGATTAACTTGTGGATAGTATGCCACTACGGATACAGGCATGCATCAATGCATGAGGACGTGCTACTGGGTGTTAGAGGTACCGGTGTGTACAGCAATGTGGACCACCACCTCTGAAGGTCTCGCTGTATGGTGGTTCAGCATGCAGTGTGTGGTTTTCATGAGCAATAAAAAGGGCGGAAATGATGTTTATGTTAATCTTTATTCCAATTTTCTGTACAGGTTCCGGAACTCCCCGATGCGAGGTGATGCAAAACTTTTGTTGATGGTTATATTTTCCATTTCGTTCTGATCTTCTGATGACTCTTGGATGGTAAATTATAGCACCATCTGCAAACAAGCTAATCTGGCTGATCAGATCACCTTCTTAATAGTTTATATAGATTAGGAACAGCAGAGGCCTATAACATTTTCTTGGGGAATTCTGTTTCAATTGATTACTTTCCTTCAACTGTGACCTCTCTGACTGGAAATCAGGAGTCCAGTCTCACAACTGAGACGATACTCCATAGACATGCAGTTTAATAAGAAGTCACTTGCGAGGAACAGTGGCAAAAGTTTTCTCAAATTCTAAAATTGTAGACTCTAATTGACATCCTCTGTTGAAAGCACCCATTACTTCGTAAGAATAAACAGCTAGTTGTGATGCACAAGAATGATATTTTCTGAATCCGTGTTTGCTATTTGTCAATAAATCGATCTTTTCTTCTTTCGGGATAATTTTATCACGGTATACGGTCCAAAATCCTACTGCAAACCTACATTAGTGGTATGAGTCTGTAATTCAGCGGATTACTCATATTTCTTTTCTCGGGTAATGGTGTGACTTGTGCAACTTTCCAGTCCTATGGTAAGTGTCGTTCTACGAGCGAACGGTCGTATATGATTGTTAAGTATGGAGCTATCGTATCAGCTTACTCTGAAAGGAACCTGACTGGTATACAGCCTGGACAAGAGGCGTTGCCTTAATTAAGTGTTTTAAGCTGCTTTGCTGCACGGAGAATATCTCCTTACCTATGTTGGCAGTTGTTCTTGATTCGAATTCCGGATTATTTACTTCGTCTTCCTTTGCGAAGGAGCTTCGAAAAAAAAGTCTTCAGTAACTCTGCTTTAGTGGCACTATCATTGATAACATCACCGTTGTTATTGCACATTCTGGGTATTGAATGCGACTTGCCGCTGGTGTACTTCACGTAGGACCAGAATCTCTTTGGGTTTTCTACCAGATTTCGAGACAAATGTTCGATGTGGAAACTATTAAAAGCATCTCACATAGAAGATCGTGCCAAGTTTCGAGCTTCTGTAAAACTTCGCCATTCTTGGGAATTTTGCGTTTTTTTATATTTGGCACGCTTTTTTCGTTGCTTCTGCAACAGTGCTCTGACCTTTTTCATGTACCATGTGGGATTAGCAGGATTTCTTATTTATTTATTTGATATATATCCCTCAATTGCCGTTGATACAATGTCTCTGACTTTATATCTGGTCTATGCTTACATAGTCAGATTGGAAGGTGCGTTTATTTTTGGTGGGATGGGATGTTACCGTATACAGTCTTACTGCAACGACCTTGTGGTCAATAATCCAGCATGATGACAATACTTTGCTCAGGATTATTCGTTGCTATGAGGTCAAGTATGCTTTCGCAACCATTTACACTTGGAGTGGGCTTATGAAGTAACTGTTCAAAATAATTTTCAGAGGAATCATTTGGATGGCGTTTTTGCCTACCATCGGCTTTAAACATGTACAGTATTTTCATTAACATATCGAGGGTAGATTGAAGTCACCACCAACTATTTTTCAAATGAAACTCAAGTTTTCTTTGAACTGTTCAGCAGCTGTATCATCTGAGTCGGAGGGTCGGTAAAAGGAATCAATTATTAATTTATTTCGGTTGCCCAGTAGAACCTCTACCCATACTGAATCACAGAAACTGTCTACTTCAGTTTCACTACAAGGTAAACTATTTCCACCAGCAATAAACACTCCAACAACTACTGTATTTAATTTATCCTTTCTGAACACTGTGATTTCCTCTGTAAAAATTTTGGCTGAATTTATTTCCAGCTTTAGCCAACTTTCCGTACCTACAATGATTTGAAATTAGTTAAGTATTTTCTAGCACTTGGAGCTGTCATTCTTTCCTAATTCAGCTACAACAATTTACAGCTACAATATTGATTGTTGCTATGTATATCCTCTTCATGTGTTCATCCTGAACTGTTTGAAACTGAAGCCCTTTCTGCAGTTTGCCAAGACCTTTAACGTAAGAAACCTCCCAGTTCCCTCCTCATTGCTCCCGCTACCTGTGCTTGATGGACCCTTGACCATTTAACGGAACCTGCAAACCCACCAGCCTGCTGCGCAAATCGAGGAATCTGCAGCCTACGCAGTCACAGAACCGCCTGAGCCTCTGATTCAGGCCCCCCACTCGGCTCTGTACCAAAAGACCACAGTCGGTTCTGTCGCCAATGTTACAGATGGCAAGTTCCACCTTCATCTCGCAGGCTAGACTGACAGTCTTTACCACTTCAGCTAACCAACCGAAACCAGGGAGAATCTCTTTGAATCCAAAGCGACATGCATTGTTAGTACCGACATGAGTCAGCACCTGCTGTTAGCTGCATTCTGTGATCTTTATGGCATCCAGAAGCATCTGTTCCACATCTGGAGCGATTCCTCCCGGTATTCACACAGAGTGCACACTGGTCCTCCTTCGCAGCTGTATCCCTGAGGGGCGTTATTACATGCCTAATGTTGGATCTCCCAGCTACCAGTAATCCCACCCTCTGTGATTGCCCAGACCTCGTGGGCCGAGAGGCTTCCTCTGGGACAGGGCGAGAGACTTCATCTGCCTCAGGCATTTCGTCAGTCGCAGATAGCACCCGAAATCTGTTTGGTAGACGAATCAGAGAAGGCATCCTGCTGGGCCCCCGGAAAGTCTTTTGGTGCCAGCCACAACTTGAAACTATCTGCAACTCGACCACAAGTGTGGGGTCAGCCTCAGTGCAGAAAGTATGCAGAGCGGCCACATTAGTGGACCGATTGGGGAATTCGTGGGACGTGCTGGACTTGCTTCAGACTGTGCTGTCTGGATCCCCATAGTGATCTCAGTTGACAATAGCCTCAAACTGAATGACTGAAGCCAACACTGTCTGGAGCGGTGAGACAAGGGTCAACAACTCAGCTAGCATCTATATTCAGCAGTGTCATTTCCTATCCATACTAAAGACGGCCGGATAAATACACAAATATGTATGAAATATTGGAGCTGTAGTCAAGAGTATTGACGAAATTTAAAATAATTCGCTTCTTAGGAGAAGCAGTGTCAACTCACAGTATTCTGATCTACTGCTGCCGTTGGGAAAGCTACCACTTGCCGAGGGATCTAACTACTACACATGAAGGTATATATGCATGCACGCACTTGTGAGACCATTGACTGTTATACTCAAATTACGTTGAAAGCTATACGACACATGAAGTTCCTGTGAAATAAACTCCATGTCGTTCTTCGAGACGTCACTTCCAACAGCGACGTAGTGCTTGCTTATACGTGGATCTTCTTTGACAACCTACAGAATGTTCTCTTTGGTCAGACATACTAGAAAATCTTGGTGTGCCTACATTCAGAATTTGTGGTGCTACAGATCCAACGTGACGACGAACAGCAGCATAGGTTGGATGACTTGGCTGTCTTTTATATGTTAACACGTTTGGATATTCTCATGCATCGTCGGGTCCGTTATCATCCATGTGGTCATCTATAAAAAGCTGTATGACTATTCTGTCATGGATAAATGGCATACGTATTAGGTAAGTTATTCCAGCTACATGTGTCAAAATTTCAAGACAATCTAATTTCAAATACACAAAAGTATCAAGTATGATCGCATCACTATAGCAACAAACCGATATACAACGGATACACACGCATACTAATTGGTTTCGATGTTATTGCACAGTTGTCTTAATAGTTAGTTAAAAAGTATTATAAAAATTTATACTTTTAATATAACAATAGCATCATGTGTAACTTCTAGGAATCCTAGAATACACCTAATGAGAACATTGAGTCAATAACTAAAACTTCTTTTTAATATAAGAAATTTCACGCATCTCATGTAAAATTGTGTTCTCAGGGATGACGCCTCCGAACTCGCTAACACTTTCATATTTAAAAAGAAATAGAATTCTTACTCCATCCTGGGATAAATTGCTGTGGACGCCCACGACAAAGGCATGGCGAAAGTTACTTTTCTAATTTTCCATTGTAAATACAAAGTTTAATACATTATAGGATATTTCTATGCATAATTTTAGTTCAGTTCACTCTCAGTGGTTAACTTTGTTATCGTTGTAAACACTGTTTCAGCAGACACATCACTCATCAATCTTTGCCACAGTTTACAGTAAGGCCTTCTGGGTTTTAATACATGCACTATCAAAATTTAGCTTCATTTTCAGAAGTGAAGGTAGTACTATGTTTTAATGTTTTGTTCTTCCTATACCCAGATTGTGTGATTGGTCTTGCTTGGACTGCACTGGTGGTGGTGGTGGTGGTGGTGGTGGTGGTGGTGGTGGTGGTGGTGGTGGTGGTGATAGTTCTTAAAACATTTCATGCAAAGGAATTCTTCTAGTTAACATTTGGTAACAAGTTTTTTTATAAAAAAAATTGGACAAATAACATAACACACCACAGCTTCCTTACAGAAAGATATACCTTAAACAATTTGGTGCTGAATGGCTAAGATACAGTGACAAGTTTCAAAATCAAAATAAGGGACACAAATTAGAAGCTGAAACGACTCGAAATTTTATGAGAACTTCCTTTAATACTGTATCTACACAGCATATTTGTATTAAACTACTTGGTTTATGCTAAAAGCACATAGATCATTGTACCTTTCAATTAAAACTCGAGCTAAAACAAAATCAAAATACCTTTCATTACGAATCGAGTAAATATACTATTGTTTTATTGTTATCACATGCAAACACTATATACCACTTTAATGTAAGGTGGTCTTAAACTAGGGTAAACAATGTTTATTACTTACATGGGTTACTTATTTCTCAGTCTCAGTGCTGAGTAGGAAGTTTCGTCATGGGGAGTTTTTAAAAAATCTGTTTTATTATATTTTACAGAAGAATGTATGACATAAAGGAGTTTGATATTTTCAAATAGAATATTATAAATCGCATGTAGTACCCTGAAAATCTGCCTTTGTTATAATTACTTCCTTAACAGTTTCTACACTAACCATATTCTAATCATCAGTCCATAAAGCATTTGCAATAGAGAACACTCTTTCTGCAGTAGCATTAGTGCCAGGCAGAGATAAGCACAAACATAGTAATGAGATGCAAAGCTTTGCGGCAGATATCTTGAGATGGAAGAAAGTTGAAAATGGCAGACCGTTTTTCACCAACATACTTACCAGTTCTTAATTTGTGGTTTTTCAGAACATACACATTTTTACATGGTTCACTTCTTCAAAACGTTCATCTTCACATAGGCTATTTCCTTCAAAATGTTTTCATCAAACTCTGCTAAAGTTTTAAGACTTTAATCAATAAAAACACATCTTCATTTTGGCCATTCTGTCAAAAGTTTTCAATATATCACATCAAGTAACATAATCTACGCCTCGAACGGTCTAGAACCACACTTTTAAATGCGGCGACCTGGAGCGATAGCCAATGCACAACGAAAGCGGAAGTGACAAACTGCTCTCCTTGTGAAAGTAACTGCATAAAACCGACAAAAGAAATTCAAATCTCGTGGCTCGTTTAATCAAAGCGTGTATTTTCTCTGTTTTTTGGATATGACAACATTTTTCTCTATTTGGTTGCGCTACACACTACTGAAAAAACACGCTATTTGAAAATAGACTGTTAATGAAAATGTGGACAATTTACGTCCGATACGCATTTTGTCAGAACAACAGGTCACTTAAGTTAAATAAGGGACAATCCCGTAGAACACGCGGCATGTAGTTCCCAGATTAATGGCATGCCACTTTGTTAAATTGAGAGAGTCACATACATGTACCAATTGGTACAAAAGTGCCTCGCTGAAATGTGGCGCAGTCTACCAAAGCAAATATAAAAATCAAACTTATCAGCCTTTAGATAAAACGCATTGATAATCCACTGCAATACTATTGGTACTTCTCCTTTTTTTAATGATTTGTTTTAAATTTTCAGAACCTACTTATACATTTTAATTTCCATTAGTCACTGCAAAAGTCAACTTTAACATATACTTGTTCATAGAAAAAACGCACAAGTGCAAAAGAAAACGATTTTTATCAATTGTTGGATACACTATTCGTTAAGTTCCAGTCTCTCCATTAGTATTTTTATCTATCAAGTCCATTTTAATTCCTTTTTTCAAAACTGCTACATTGCTTTTGCAGTAAAAAGACATTTCAGGCACTCTGTTGGGGGTGTCCAGTTGCGATAATGAAGTCATGGAATGATATTAAAAAATACCACCCAACAATCACGAGAGGAAAATTTAAGAGTCCTTCCAATTTTTTGTTTTAATCAGTTGTTTAAGAAAAAAGAGCAAGAACTGTTACTTATGGTAAAGTCAGTAGCGAACAGTATTTAAAAACATCGCAGTATTTCAATGCTATGTAGAGGGCTAGGCTTTGTCATCCAAGCAAAATCGAGGCCATTAGAGAGAACGGATGCTCGACCTGGTGTTTGTCTGAAATTCTTTAGAGGGAAACAGTTAAAATATAAAATTTGGTCTGAGAACTAAAAGACACTCATAATTAAAACAAGTCTAGTGTCTCAGACAAGCATCACCATACTGGAAAAAACGAATAAATGTAAGAAAAAGTTTTCCTAATTATTTGAGATAGTGTAAGCTCAAATAATATTTGGGCAGAGGTAGATTTTTTGATACCTGTTTCTCTAATAAAGTATTTTATCCCATGTAATAGCTGACTGATTTTGATGTACTCCTACAAGGACGAATATTACAGTGATGAAATCATGCCGCAAAAATCCATAGGACCTTGTAGAACGCAGCGAAAAGTACTGGTAGAAGGAATGCACATTGAGATCTCGAAGTTGTAAGAAGTTCTCCTACAGAAGCGTAATAGAGGAACTGTAACCGCTCTACAGAACTGTTCGACGATAAAATTCATTAAAGGTACAATGAGAAATACCTTCAGGATAAACTGTATGAATAGCATAGAAAAATATTCGGTACATTAGTTGTTAAATTTGGTCTCCAGATTTCGAAGAATTGTAACGCTTGTTGCTGACTGCTTGTTAAAGGTACTATGTTAAACGATAAACCAAGGCGTGTTTCAAATGAGTAAGGGAAGTTAGTGTACTGTGAACTGTATATTTTTCGGCATAGAAGGAAACCAGAAGGTCGAATAATTTCACGCAGTAATGAGATGAGCTATAAATTAGAGGCTGAAGAGAACTAACGTTGCATAAAATTATATTTATTTTTAGTTCATCATATTCAGCATACAGGATTTATCATTTCTACGAACAATGAAAAACAAAACAAAACGAAAAGAACATAATTTTGTGCGCTACTTTTTTTGTGAAGGTAATTCATGACGTTGTACAAAATTTCACATTGCTATCATTACGTCGTGCGCATTTTCAGGCCATTTCAAGTAATTCAGCGATGTAACAATGTAGATTCTCTGGAATCTTTTGGAAAAGAGCATGGGCCCAGCACACAAATTTTCACAAATAACGCATATTGAAGACGTAAGATCTCTTGGATCACATTTAACATTTATATTTCATCAGTTATGACCAATGTTGCTACGTTTAAATCGTTTGTGGAAAGTGCAGATGAACCTGTGTCTATACATAACTATTTCATATTTGTATTGTATTGTATGGAACTGGGGACCTAGAAACGACGGAGAGGCTTCGTCCCCGCCATATGCTCTCTGTGGTTCACAACCCCACAATGGGCTACAGCAGTCCACTCACCCCACCGCCGCCCCACACCGAACCAGGGTTATTGTGCGGTTCGGCTTTTTCAGTTTTCGTTAGTATACCCAGAGACAAATAATATGTCACTGAAATGTTGCTATAAGAATTAAGTAATGCCATTTACCACTTGGAGGAACGCCTTTGAATGGCGAGAGAAAATACAGATACTGAAAAAGTAGCAACGCTGATTTATATTTAAAAGCGGAGCAGCTATGGCTAAATATACTGATATTTCAAACATTACTGTAATTTCTTTCATTTCGCAAGAAAGAGAACAAAAGAGTTCTAAAAGAGCTATAGACAAAATGTTTATTTCAGTGGTACTCAAGATTTTTCAAAAATTCACACCAGCTGTAACCAGAGTATGAACGAGCTAATTTTAGAAAAGGTAATACAGCACAATGGAGCGTTTGCATGTTATAAACAAGAATGAGCACAATTTACGATATTCTACGGGGTTGAAGGATTTCAAGAAATCATTCTTCTCCTTTTGAGTAAATTCTGTGCTGCTAGCCTTTTAGAAATGATTAAATAACTCTGTTTTATCAAGGAACATGTGTAGTAACACAACAACATGAATTTCATTACATCAGAAGTGAGGAAAATTCAGTATTTCAACTAAAGATCGTTCCACTATAATCTTTTTACGAAACCTACCGATGAGGTTTGTAAACAACAAAACTGTTGTTAAGAAGTACATTTCAACGGATCTTACCACCACCACCACCCTCTTTGATATGTGGACGGCACCCTCTTGTTCTCCCCGATTGTAGAAGAATCTCAGCAACTAAGGTGGACGTTTGTAGAACTGGTCTGGGAACGGAGCTGAAAATTAATTATATAAGACCAAAAATACGTATAATCAGTATACAGAAAAGGTTAGCAATTGCATTATTGAACCAGTTGACGGGGTCATCTAGGTGGAACGATTAAAACAATAAGCCGATAGATATTAAAAGAAACCAAGAGCAGAATGAAAGTGGCCTAGAATTTATTTTGAAAATGAAATGCTGTAACTAAGAACCCAATATGGTTGAAACTGGAAGCATATAAGCAACATATACTATCAGTTCTTACGTACAGCCGTGAGACACAGATTTTAAATGTGTAGAACATCAAACGAATTCCGACTTGGTCAACAGTCAGTGAAAGAAATGAGGTTAAATAACGGTTTGGGACAGGAAAATAATTTTTTTCCCTAAGAAAAGGCGTTGAGGAAATTATAGCGTCTGATATGGAATTGAAATGGGTGTGGAGTGGACATATAATCAAATTGACAGAAAATGGGGTATGGAGATTAATTGCTAGATTCTTCGTGGCAAGAAACTCCCTAGATGACGACTTAGCAGAAATGGGGGCACAATATCAAGGACTAAATTCAAGGAACATTAATGAGTAAAACTGCAAACCACGAATGTGGAGATGTTGGCACTTGGAAGGGGCCGAAAAATGGCTGATAACGAAACCGCAGTTAGAAATGAAGGGCTTATTTCAATAGTGGTACAAGACCATTTTTGTTCATTCTGCGATACAGAGTCCTAAAGTTAAATGAGCGCTGAAAAATCTGCAGGTGAGATACCAGAAATATTCTAGTATATGGCTTCTTGCTAGAGATGAACATTTCTTTCTGTTTGTTTGGATCATTAATTTCAGAAGCATTATAGGCAGAAAAGTGGAGGTAATGGACTTGTACCACTATTTAAATAAGCTCTTCAAATGTAACCCAGTAACTGCACGTAAAGCCTTTGCGTTTATGTTACGATCGGAAAGGAAATGAAACTCAGAACCCAGCGAGACGTTATCGCATTAGAGATGGAGCATACGCTCGGATCGTGAAGCAATGGGAAACGAAATCACCTCTTCTTCCTGTTCAAAGTAACGTTCCTAGCATTTTCCTTAATCGATTTAGAGAAACCCGGGACAACGCAAATAGGGATGGCCGGATGAGGATTTGTACCCTCTTCCCCCGAATGAGAGTCCACTGTGCTAAAACCTGCGCCATCTTCAACGGTTATGTGATCATCATTAAAAGTCCTAGCGTTGCTGTGTTCCGCATTTGAATCTTCGTGTATCATTTACGGTAATACTTGCGTCGTTAGCGTCAATGTGCAAGGCACGTTCAGAGAGTGAGTGAGCTGTTTTTTATTTTTTTTTATTTTTTTGATTGTTGGCAACACTGGGTGGTAGAGAGTGATTTATTTATTTTTTTTTGGGGGGGGGGGGGGGGGGACACCCCTGACCTTAACGAACATCGCAGGAACACTGTAGTATGTAAACTCACGGTAAAGTGTTCAGCTGCGTGAATGATGTCGGTAAGAAATCCGGCCAAGTGCGAGCCATGTGCTGTGATCCGCTTCCTACGCGCGGAACAAATAACACTTACCGAAATTTTTCGCAAATCAAAACGGTTTACGAAGAAGATGTTACGAACAGAACGAGTGTGTTTACATGTAAATATGTAGTTCGCAATTAAGTACGTGGCAGAGGGTTCATCGAACCACCTTCAAGCTATTTCTCGATGGTTCCACTATCTAACAAGTCTGATTTCTCATATTTTATCATGATGATCATTTCTCGCTATGCAGGTGGGAGCCAACAGAATATTTTCGCATTCGGAGTAGAAAGTTGGTGATTGAAATTTCACGAGAAGATTCTGCCACAACGAAAAAAACCTTTGTGTTAATGACTGCCACCCTAATTCAAGCATCATGTCCGTTGCCATCTCTCCCCTATTTCGCGATAATACAAAACGAGCTGGTGGTCTTCTCTGAACTTTTTCGCTGTCCTCTGTCAGTCCCATCTGATGCGTATCCCACACTGACACTGCACAGCAATACTCCAGAAGAGGGCGGCCAGGCATGGTGTACGCAGTATCTTCAGTCGATCTATTGTATTTTCTAAGTGTTCTACCAATAAATCACAGTCTTTGATTTGCACTACCCACAGCTTTATCTAGATGATCGTTTCAACTGAAGTTATTCGTAATTGTAATCCCTTTTAGTACTCACGTGGATAACTTCACACTTTTTATTATTTAGAGTCAATTGACAATTTTTGCACCATACAGATACATTGCCTAAATCATTTTGCAGTTAGTTTTGATCATCTGATCAAGACGGTAAATGACAGTATCATGTGCAAACAGCCTAAGAGAGCCGCTCAGATTGTGTCCTATGTCGTTTATGTAGATCAGGATCAGCAGAGGGCCTATAACACTTCCTTGTATTGTATCGTGTATTTAAACTGGGGACCTAGAAACGACGGAGAAGCTTCGTTCCGCCGTAGCCCTCAGTGGTTCACAACAGGCCACAGCACTCCACCTACCCCACCGCTGCCCCAGACTGAACCCAGGTTGTTGTGCGGTTTGGCCACCAGTGGACTCCCCCACCCCGGGAACGTCTCACACCAGACGAGTGTAACCCCAATGTTTGCGAGGTAGAGTAATGGTGGTGGTGTACGCATACGTGCTTGTGCAGCCGTTGCCGACATACTGTAACTGAGGCGAAATATAGGGAACCAGTCCGCATTTGCCGAGGAAGATGGAAAACTGCCTTAAAAACCATCCACAGGTTGGCCGGAAAACGAACCTCGACATTAACGTGCCGGGCGGGTTCGTGCCGGGGACCGGCACGTCTTCACGCACGGGAAGCAGCGCGTTCGACCGCGCGGCTAGCCGGGCGGACACTGAGACGATACTCCATATGTACTCAGTTTGATTAGAAGACGCTTGTGAGGAACTGTGTCAAAAGCCTTCTGGAAATCTAAAAATACTCAATCAGTTTGACGAGTCCTGTCGATAGCACTAATTACTTCAAGAGAGTAGAGAGCTAGTTCTGTTTAACAAGATCGATTCTTTCTGAATCCATGCTGACTATTAGCCAATAAATCGTTATCTTCGAAATAATTCATTATTTTCGAACAAATAATATGTTCCAAAACCATACTGCAAATCGACATTCGTGATATGGGTCTGTAATTCAGGGGATTACGCCTGCTTCCTTCCTTGGGTATTGGCGTAACTTGCGCAACTTTACAGTCTTTAGGTACAGACCTTTCGATGAGTGTGTAAGTGGTGTAGGTAGTTTAATGGAGGCAGAACACATGTTCATGACGAATAAGGGAGCAGAAGGCATTACATTTTGACTAATGAGCTGGTGTAAAGAAACGAGGAAACTGTTCGTGAAGACTGTCGTTTGACGGTGGATGACATTTCTGCGATGTTTCCACAACTCTGCAGAACACTCTTATACAAGACACCCATGGAAAAGCTGGGATACCAGAAACTGTGCGCAAGATTGGTCCCAAAGCAGCTGATAGAGCAGCACAAGAAAAATCGGTTCAATGACGCCTGCGAGTTTCTTGAGCGACTTGAATTGTAAGATGAGGATTTTCTGAGCTCTTTTGTGACTGAAGATGAAACGTGTGCGGCAGGGGCTGGGTCGGTCGTCCGCATTCTCTCTTTCACCTACCTCGATGTGTTTCTTTCAGACGTCCCTTCACTCTGTTGTAGCAGATACGTGCTAGGCAGTGTAAAGCAGCGTTGATGAAACCACTACCTAATACCGACTACACACAGGCCACGTAACTCGAATGGAAAGTCAGTTTCTGAAAGTTCATTTTTAAAAAATCGGACTTTCGGAGGATGCAGTCTACTTGCAGAAAGGATTTAAAATTAGATTGAATCTACTTTTATTCGTATGGAAACACATGAAATGGCTATCAAGTCCGTATTTAATTTGGTAATGCTCTATCATTCAAAGTTCACTGTCTGTACAACACAGTTTCACTCGAAAAGCAGCCAGAATTGTTGCAAGTCCGACCCGAGTAATTTTCACGTTCTACCAGGCACCGACCCACAACTGTTCGCGAGTTAAACATTCGGTCGTTTCAGTGGTCTTCTTCGAAAGAAGTGCTCGCCAAAGTATTCCGTACACAGCACGAAACATGCCACATGGAATTGTTACTACGACCAGAAAGTTCACATGCTCATAACTCTCAAACTATTTTATTTAGAAACACCAAACTTTCATTAAAATGTTCGTAACTCCAGTCGATTCAGTCACGAGGTATTCGAACCGCAATTAACTCCGTATTTCTTCATTTTTCAGAGTATTTTTAAGGAGCTATCTAAGATGGTGTAGCCATAGGTCGGTTAGCAAGCGACTATCTCGAACTATTCTGCTCACTGCCCACTCCACTATATTCGCGCAGGAACAGCTTAATTCTGATTGGCTGTTGATCTAAATGACCAATCAGAATGTTCCTTCCAGATCATTCTCGCGGCAAAACTTGTCTTATCCAATCAATAATCTGACAGTAATAAACGTCATTAAAACTTCAATTTCTATTATATTGTTTAATCAAAATAAGCGAAGTACGAATTATCCACCAAATTGATAGATAATCTTATTCCACTTCTAACTTTCATTCTGACTGCTTTTGTACAAAAGCAAGCTCACACCGCCATACGTCATCTTTATCATGGTTGCACCATAACTTTCCCAAGGGTCTATTTGTACAAGGTTTTATGAAAAATGAACTATTAAGTTTTATCGTATGTCCCACATACACTCTCTGTCATTCTCACGCACTCACACAACAAAATGTAATCAAATAACAATTTGACCGATTTTTGTATTACGTAATGCACAGTGACTAAAGTGTTAAAAAAGAAAATTCAAATTAATTGATTTGTATGCACTGGTAACTTTGTAATGGCTTCAAATCATAATGCAAGTCAATCTGTATTTGTTCCTAACTTGATTGTAAAAAACAAGCATTGGTTTTAGGACTTTTAGGTAATTTTCTTTGTCTCCGGCACTATAATAAACAAAAATCTGAAATTTTGATAGCATCATTCCATTGACAACATAAGGCTGTGTACCAAATTTGAACAAAATCGGATAATAACTAATATGGATTATTTAGATTCGTAGAGAGTATGAATCTTCGTATTCACTGTTACGCTATGCAGTTCTCACGGCAGGCAGCGTTAGCTGCGCTGTGAGGAAAAAAAAAAAAGCCATCCGACAGCGTACCAAACGGCTGCGTGCCTTACTGCAACGAATGTTATCTCGTAATAACTTGCTACTTTACACGTAGGCGGCTAATTAGACGCTTAACACAAAAAGACAGTCGTCACAGTCACGTCACCTAAATTTGCCATTTGTTAAAATAGTCAGAAGCACAATTTCGGGCATAAAAACCATGGCCCCAGTGTTTTCGGACCGAGAAGGTATCATTTTGGTAGAATTAATGCCTCAGCGGGAGACCAACAGTGCATAACGATATTGTGAGACCCTAAAAAAACTCAAAGGGAGCATTCGAAACAAAAGGCGGGGAATGCTGACGAGAGGAAAGTGCTTGTTGCACGGCAATGCCCGTTTTCACATAGCCACCAAGGCGTTCTTGCACTAATTCGGTTGGGATGTTTTGAACCATTCCCATGTTCCTCTCGCTTGGTGCCCTCCGATTATCTTCCTTTCATCTCCATGAAGGCACAGATGAGTAGAACGAGATTTTCAATCGACGAACAGGTGTAGAAAGAATTTCTGAAGTGGAGGAGGAAATTGGCGGGAGAATTCTTCCAGGTGGCCATAAAGAAGCTTGTGCCGCAGGTCATAGGTTGAACGGGATGTCAATTATGTGGAAAAACAGTCAACAGCAGTGTCAACAATATTCTGTAATTTTTTTAAACACACTTTTCCTAAAAAAATATAAAAATCTAGTACACTTACTTTCTGAACATGTCTCGTACATTGAGAAGCCAAAAGAACATTACCATTGCTCATCACGAGATTGAATACGGCCTCTAGGCGTTGCGTGTCCGTGACGCGATAAGAAAAGTATATGAGTGGAGTGGAAACGAATGGGCAATTTTTATAGTGACGATACGGTCCTCGCCAGCCGGTGTGGTCGAGCGGTTCTAGGCTCTTCAGTCGGGAATAGCGCGACCGCTACGGTCGCAGATTCGAATCCTGCCACGGGCATGGATGTGTGTGATGTCCTTAGGTTAGTCAGGTTCAAGTAGTTCTAAGTTCTAGGGGACTGATGACCTCAGCAGTTGAGTCCCATAGTGCTCAGAGCCATTTGAACCATATACCCAGACGCCTGACACGGGGAGAGATGACTGGCATGCTAATTCCGGCTGGCGCTACATCGATCCGTGCGATAAACCTGTTTTGCAGTGAACTACCCTCCCTTCATTCACATATTACGACTGTCAGAGATTTTCGAGGGTTGAAAAAGTCATTCTGAAACTAGAAATATCCCGTCGCTGTCTTCGTCGCGTAATTCTTTATTCAACGAATATCTCTGTGCTGGGCGAGGGGTGTAAGCTCACTTTACGTGCCGAGCTGGAACATTCCTATCATAAGAGGTACGATTCCTTGAGGACTATATCGGTAAGTGGCATTTTTTGTACAGCTATTAACACGTGGTCGACTGGAGTTCACCTCTTTCATCGACCAAATGACTTCCTTCGGGTGTAGACAGACGTCTAACGAAGCGGTATACACTTAAATCTGCGTCGCTCGTTTCAGCATAACACATATTCTATCATAACTCTGAATTACACTCGCCAGCTTCATATGACAATGTTACACGAGGAAAACACGTATTACTAATTGTTAAGTGCTCTTGACTATCTCAGTCGTTTTGTTGGACGAATTTTTACAGCATCACGAAAAAATACTCTATAGAGGACTAACTGTTAAGGGCTAAATCACCTATTGAAATTTATAGGAGAATTACTTTTCATCAGAGTTCAACACTACAGTATATGTAAATATATTTACTTATTAAATTTACTTATTTACTTATTTACGTTTATTACTGGGTTACCTAGACTCTGATGGACTACATTACGTTCACCATACGGTGAGCAGTCGACATTAATCTTACGGCGATATTCAACTCATTTATTCCTACAGACTCTCGTGTTGAAATTCGAAGTCTTATATCTCATCTCTGTTCTGGCACTATATATCCTCTTGTTTCGGCGTAGTTTTATACAACTTGCAGGTTACAGTAAAATTCTGACGAAGAGATCAGCAGAATATAACGATATGAGTGGGTTTCCATGGATTCAAGAGAGGAGAAATGACTAGTCCCATTCTTGTTTCAGTATTGGAAACAGAATGACATAAGGAAAGGTCGTAAATGTGAATGACACATAAACGACAACAGCAAGTGCACGCAAAAGCTAGAAAAATGTATTGCATTACCAGGACCTCGCCGGCCAGATTGGCCGAGCGGTTCTAGTCAGTCTGAAACCGCGCGACCACTACGGTCGCAGGTTCGAATCCTGGATGTGTGTGATGTCCTTAGGTAAGTTAGGTTTAAGTAGTTCTGAGATCTAGGGGACTGATGACCTCAGCTGTTAAGTCCCATAGTGCTCAGAGCCATTTGAACCATTTGAACCAGTGGTTCAAAACCCCCTCCGACAATCCTGTTATAGATTTTTCCCGAAATTCCTTTAGGCGAATGCCATGATGTTTCCTGTGACAGGGAACGGTCGATGTTCTAGCCTATCCTTCGAACTCCTGCTGCCAGTCTCGACTTCCGGTGAGCAGGTCATGATTCCTGGTAAAGGAGCAAGTAGGAGGGGACCTGTCCCCAAGGACCCATCACAGCGGTCGATCGTACGTCTAAGAACCTTTTCCTGAGGCACATTGTTAAACATATGGCTTTCGCACAGGATCCGGTGAAAAAGGATGCCTTTGACAACTCATCACCACCTCTTTGTGTTCCTTGCGGAATACGGAGGTCATTATTTCCACAAGTGTTGCAATAACAGACGTTCCATTCCCTTCGACATGAGAAATATGAGGACATATAGCAACCGTCTGCTGAAGAGCACCATATTCAACAATGTGTGCTGAAATGTGTTCTCCGAGATACTTGTGCCTACACTAGTATTCTACTCTGGTCCAGGCGAACGGCTGCTAGAAACACTTGCACCATCCCACAGACACAGATCGGCGGGATTGGGAAGGGGGCTGTATTACTCTAGGCGGACATTCACTTGGGCTTCTACGGGAAGCTGAATTACAGGCCTATATCAGTAACGTCGATTTGCAGTAGGGTTTTAGAACATATACTGTATTCGAACATTATGAAGTACCTCGAAGGAAACGATTTATTGACATATAGTCAGCACGGATTCAGAAAATATCGTTCTTGTGAAACACAACTAGCTCTTTATACTCATGAAGCAATAAGTGCTATCGACAGGGGATGTCAAATTGATTCCATATTTTTAGATTTCCAGAAGGCTTTCGCTACCGTTCCTCACAAGCGTCTTCTAATCAAACTGCGTGCCTACAGTGTATTGCCACAGTTGTGCGACTGTATTCGTGATTTCCTGTCAGAAAGGTCACAGTTCGTAGTAATAGACGGAAAGACATCGAGTAAAATAGAAGTAATATCCGGCGTTCGCCAAGGAAGTGTTATAGGTCCTCTATTGTTCTTGATCTATATTAACGACACAGGAGACAATCTGAGTAGCCGTCTTAGATTGTTTGCAGATGATGCTGTCATTTACCGTCTTGTAAAGTCATCAGATGATCAAAACGACTTGCAAAATGATTTAGATAAGATATCTGTATGGTGGGAAAAGTGGCAATTGACCCTGAATAAAGAAAAGTGCAAAGTTATTCACATAAGTACTAAAAGAAATCAGCTAAATTTCGATTACGCGATAAGTCACACAAATCTAAAGGCTGTAAATTCAACTAAATACTTAGGGATTACAATTACAAATAACCTAAATTGGAACGATCACATAGATAATATTGTGGGTAGAGCAAACCAAAGACTGCGATTCATTGGCAGAACACTTACAAGGTGCAACAGGTCTACCAAAGAGACTGCTTACACTACGCTTGTCCGCCCTAGTCCGGAGTACTGCTGTGCTGTGTGGGATCCGCATCAGGTGGGACTGACGGATGACATCGAAAAAGTACAAAGAAGGGCAGCTCGTTTTGTATTATCGCGAAATAGGGGAGATAGTGTCACAGACATGATACGTGAATTGGAGTGGCAATCATTAAAACAAAGGCGTTTTTCGTTGCGACGGGATCTTCTCATGAAATTTCAATCACCAGTTTTCTTCTCAGATTGCGAAACCATTCTGTTGGCACCCACCTACATAGGGAGAAATGATCATCACAATAAAATAAGAGAATCAGGGCTCGGGAGGAAAAATTTAAGTGCTCGTTTTTCCCGCATGCCGTTCGAGAGTGGAACGGTAGAGAAACAGCATGAAGGTGGTTCATTGAACCCTCTGCCAGGCACTTTATTGTGAATAGCAGAGTAATCACATAGATGTAGATGTAGATGTACACTTCTGGTAGTAATCGAAGGCACTATGACTGCTCTAGACTACGTGAACATTACTGCAAACCGCCTGAATCCCTTCGTGCTTGATGTGTTTCCCAATGGCGATAGCATTTTCCAGCAAGATAACTGTTCATGTCAAAAGGCCAGAAATGCACAGTAATTTGATGAGCATGTTGTCAACTCACACTGATGTCGTGCCCACCAAATTAGCCTGAGCTGAACACGACAGAACAATCTGGGGCGCTATCAGGCACCAGCACCGCGCCCACAAACAAGCAGCCCCCAATTTGCGGGAAATGTGTGACCTGTGTTTAGACATCTGGAGCCACATACCTTCGAAAAGCCACCAAGAAATTGTCGAATACATCCTACGTAGAACCGCTGCTGTACTGAGTTCTAAAAGTAGACCAGCACGCTATTAAGCAGATGATCATAATGTTTTGGCTCATCTGTGTAACGATCGAACCAGGATCCCCACGGTTTTCTGGCTATAAACCTATAAATGAGATTTCTTGACTGACAGTTCAAACAAAAATCTGTTGCTACCAGTTGTTTATTGTAAGTAAAGCCCTTCGGATCTTAAGGATCACTCGACATAACGGATCCTATATCCGGTACAGGAGAATTACAGTGCCTTACACAAAAAAAATGAAGCACCTACAGAGGAACGAGGAATCGAAATGAAACTTCATGGGCTGAGTTGGTATTTAATATTATTTCAATGATTACCACATCGAGTCAAATTTACAAAGAACTTGACAGTTAGAGCACACCTACTAGCATTACAGAGCACACTGTCTCGCTTGGATGCAGGTGACGATCCTGTTGGGAAGGGTGTCATAAAGTCGTTGTATCGTCTGCTGAGGCAAGCTGGCCGATAACTGTTGTAACTTGTCCTTGATACCGTGCCTATTGGCATTGGGTTTGAGGTGATGTCCGAGCTGGTCCCACACATGAAGAGAAATATCTCAGGATCTTGATGACCACAGGAGTACTTCATCACCACACAGACAGTTCATAGCGACAGGTACTATGTGTGAACGAACATTATCCTGTTGAAAAATGGCACCACGATACTGTCACATAAGAGGACATGAGAGTGCAGGACGAACGTGAGGTACTGTTATTTCGTCAGAGTTCCCTCAGTCACTACCAGCTATGACCTGAAGTCATACCCAGCGGATTCCCACACCATGCCGCCAGAAATAACGCCACTGCGCCTCTCCGAAGCATTGCGTAAATGGAATCTCTCCCCAGGTCTCCATCCTAATCGATGACAAAGGTCATACAAGATAGCGTGGAACCGAGATTGATTGTTGATCACAGTGTGAACCATTCAGCAGCAGTTTATGCTTCCCAGTCATGGCACCACTCCAGACTCAACCGTTTGTGTTGTGGTGTTAACGGCAGCCTATGCATGGGACGGTAATTCCTTAGTCCGGTTGCTGCTAGTCCCCAACCAATGGTGCAGAATGACGCACAACGTTGCAGGGAGTCTATCACTTGTTCTCAGCTGCCAGGCGCAGATTTAAAGGGGTTACAGTGGACATGGTGCTCTATACAGCGATCTTCCTTGTGTTGGTCAGACTTTGTCGACTGGAACCTTGACGACGAGTATGCCTGCCCTTGTATTGAATTGTGTTGTATTGTATGTTAACCGGGGGCCTAGAAATGACGGAGAGGCTCCGTCCCCGCCGCAGCTGCAGTGGTCCACAACCCCACGACGACTACCCCAGTCCACTTCACACCTCCGCCGCCCCACACCGAACCAGTCTTTCTGGGTTATTGTGCGGTTCGGCCCCCGTTGAACCCCCCTCCCCCCGTCCAGGGAACGTCTCATACCAGACGAGTGTTATCTCTATGTTTGCGTGGTAGAGTAATGGTGGTGTACGCGTATGTGGCGTGGAGAACTTGTGTGCGCAGCAATCGCTGACATAGTGTAGCTGAGGCGGAATAAGGAGAACCAGCCTGCATTCTCCGAGGTAGATGGAAAATCGCCTAAAAACCATCCACAGACTGGCCGGCTCACTGGACCTCGACACAAGTCCGCCGGGCGGATTCGTGCCGGCAACCAGACACTCCTTCCCATGCCTGCCCTTATGTTACCGTACAGTCCAACGTCGCCCTAGCGTCACATCCGAATGCCCCAAAAATATGTATATTGTGGGATACGACAAACTGGCCAAATTGAGACGGACAATGTAACCCCTTCAAGACTGTCACGTTCTGATAAGGCTGTCTTACAAGAGCGTCCGCCATGTCCGCGTCCTTCACAATGAACACTCGACATCCGACGCTGATCACGTCCCTTATATACACTACCAGGCCTTGCGACTACACAAACGCGAACAACATCATTGTTCTCTGGTGGCCGTTCTACCTGTCACGGAGATAGTAACTCTAATGATTTACTTACGCCCCGATGTTGCGTTCGTGCATGAAACTACATTGACACCCGACTTTGTCTTCTGGGTGCTACACTATTTTGTCTGGTGGTGTAACTTGCTCACGTGCCAGTGAACAGCCATCTTTCAGTTCACAGTAGTACGCATTCTGACCTATCAGAGAAAGCACGGAAAGTGATCGCGGAAGATGCCTTAAACTGGCTGATGAGGCGGCTTGCTATTGAGTTCATTACATTTACTGACGATGAGAAGAAGAAAGGCATGACAGTGCTGACGGAAAAGTGATGGAACGTACAACCAAAATGTTTAAGTTAAATAAGTCTATGGTGTACAAATTACTGAAGGAAAGACACGATGCCGAAGGAGTGGAATTCAATTACCTACCCTAAAGAAGGAGAAGCAAAGTGCACACAACGAATGTCCCATAGACGCTATGGATATATTCTGTGATATTATGAAGAATGCAAAGAAACAGCAACTTTGCGAAATTCTGACAGGTTTTATCGCAGAGAACCGGACTTCAAGCGTACTGTAGAAACTCTTAGAAAAATTGCTCTGGCTGTGGAATTTTGTTTTAATAAGTGTTAGAATAAAAAAGTGTGTATTAAAAAAGATGAAAGCCATTCTTTAAATGTCGCCTTCCAAGTAAGTTATTCATTTTTATGCGATTTGTGAATCTCTACATTATTACAAGGACGTCCGGCCCCGGTAGCTGAGTGGTCAGCGCGACAGAATGTCAATCCTAAGTGCCCGGGTTCGATTCCCGGCTGGGTCGCAGATTTTCTCCGCTCAGGGACTGGGTGTTGTGTTACCCTAATCATCATCATTTCATCCCCATCGACGGGCAATTCACCGAAGTGGCGTCAAATCGAAATACTTGCACCCGGTGAACGGTCTGCCCGACGGGAGGCCCTAGTCACACGACATTGCAGGGACGTTCTGTAATAGGGCTCTCGACTGTTAAGCACACTACAGTGAAAGTGCAAGGAGTCACAGAAGAAATGGTCACTGTTCAGAGACACGACAGGAACAATAATTCGAAAAAAAAGTCAAGTAAACATAGGCTCTAGGATGCATACCTAAAGAGCTATGACCACTCCTTCATCTTCGATATTGTGAAACAAATCTCTTCTACTGCACGTCCTTTGCTTTCCATACTTTGGGAGGAGGTGGTATGGACGAAAACAAAATAAAAAAATGTCTGGTACACATAGGGACTAAAATGCATACCTTAAGAGCTATGACCACTTGTTCAGTGGAAGAGACGTGTTTCACAGTATTGTATCAGATGAGATTCGTTTCACAGTATCGAAGATGAAGATGTGTTCATAGTTCTGAAGGTATGCATTTCAGAGCCCATGTTTAATAGACTTTTTTGCTTCGAATGATTGTACCTCTCATATCCCTGAATACTGACCATTCCTGCTGGTACACCCTGTATATCTGTAGTCAATGGCTGGCTGAACAACCAGGTGCCGGCGCGGCAGAGTTCAATCGAAGCGTGTCCCGTTGAATGCTAGACAAAGGTATTTTCCTTTCGGCATTTTGTTTCCTGCTTTCAGCGTTCTCTGCTCTTTTTCCTTTTGTTAGTCGTACTGGATCTCCACGCTTGACGAGACTGACTTGTGAACGCCTTGTGAGTACTGAGGTGAACTCACATTCCGATGACCATTCCCATGCTATAAAATACAAGGATTGTGATAAGTTGGTGGCAGTACTAGCGATGCTTGGCGTAAAAGTTCGTTTTGTATCGCTTTCAGGGCTATAGATGTACCTTCAGCAATGTTAATTTTCATTGTTCAAAGAGGGAGAGAGAGAGAGAGAGAGAGAGAGAGAGAGAGAGAGAGAGGTCTTATTCCTCGAGGAACAGTATAGGTATTTGAATTGTCCATCCGTGAGATTAGAGTATGGCACTAGTTGGCGTCCCACTGTTTTAATATTGCTCCGTGTGATCCAGATTGTATGCAGTTTTGTTTTGTTCCCAGTCTCATGCCTTGTGGAATTCTACACGTCGTGGTCAAATGTAGTTCTGTTGTTGCCATAGGTTATTGAGTTACTCATTAATAATCAGGAATTTCACTAAATGACTTTTTATTTATTTTCATCCCAAGGTTCACACGTGCTCTCATATTTCTACTTTCGACAGTATTTGATTTGGGAACAATTTATTACGTATATCCTTCCTCCAGCGGAATTATTAGTCAGAAAGAACTGCCATCAACAGAAATATTTTTAATTCTTTGCCTGCTTTTACAGCCAGTAACGTTAAGTCAGTGTTCCTGAGACTTCGAGACTCCGCGCTGTGCCAGGCTGTGTTCTACATTAGTGTTCCGCAACCGGTGTGCCACGGCACACTGATGTGCCGCCACAAATTGAAGGGTATGACGCGAAAATTTACATGTCATTGTAATAAATTAAGGTATTTTTCGATTTTAGACATGCTGCTAAACTTAATTTGCTTACAGAAGTTAAATGTAATTTATTTCTTTCAATTTTAAGCAAGAAGGTGCTTGTTAGACTGTAATTGTGTAATACATGCTGATAACTGTCACTGTTTATTTATTCAATATTGATATTATACTTTTCTTGTCTTAAGTAAATTGTATTCTCACCTTTACTGCCGCTAGGATGATAGTACTTTGTAACACCTCATCTTTAGAGTACATGCTCTTCCCTGAAATTTCGGGAATTAGCAAAAATATCCCTCTCTTCTTATTTTTATTGGCTTGGCTCTGAGCACTATGGGACTCAACATCTGAGGTCATTAGTCCCCTAGAACTTAGAACTAGTTAAACCTAACTAACCTAAGGACATCACACACATCCATGCCCGAGGCAGGATTCAAACCTGCGACCATAGCGGATTCGCGGTTCCAGACTGCAGCGCCTAGAATCGCACGGCTACTTCGGCCGGCCTTTATTGGCTTGTTTTGATACTTTTCCAGTTTGTAGCTGCTTCTTAAAATTTATTACACTTTTCGTTCTCCATCAGAAGACACGCACATAGTCAGATAACGACACAGTATTTCAGTTGAACAGTATTGTTGTTATTCTATCCTGGACTGTCCACTGTTCGAGCATTTCAGTTCCGTTTTATCGGAGCTAAGCTCCACAGTATGAGAATATTGTGACTGCTACACCAGTATTTTCCGTTACAGTGTTACTATTTTTTTTTTCGATACGAATAACTTCATTGTATGGAGTGGACTGTCCTCGACTGATGGTAGTGAAACCATTGATCCCGAAAAAAGGAAACAGGAAGTATATATTTCAAAGGCAACATAGTGATAATTATTTATCTTGCTGTTTTTTTTTTTTGTTTTTTTTTTTTTTTTTTTTTTGTGACAAAATATGCCCAATGCCCGACTGTGCTGTGTATGGTGAAACTCAGTAATGCTCCTATTGTTCCCACTGAACTGAGACGACACTTGTCAACAAAACATTCCTCTCTGTTAAGTAAAGATGTGAATTATTTTCGTCGGATGCTGGAACAAAATAAAATTTAAAAAAAGCACAGTGAAGCTTATGACTACGTCGGTACGTGTTTCGCAAAAGGTGCAGCTAACGAGAAGGTAGCCGAACTTATCATAAAGATCAATAAACCACACACAATATTTCTAAAGAAATATTAAAAATAGTCCCTGGTTCAGAAGCTGCTACCGAAATTTCAAAGTTCCTCTCCTTGCTGACACAATCAGGCGACGAGTTAGTGACATGTGCAGTAACATCGAAGACATTTCGAAGGAGAAAATAAAGAGCGCTTGCTGGTTTTCACTTCAGATCGATGAGTCTACCGATATCTGCGCTCACGCATAACTTTCTTCGTACATGAGGTATGTTGATGTAGATGTAATTGCAAGTAATTTCCCTTTTTTTTTGCAAAGAACTGCCGGAACGAGCAACCAGTAAAGAATTATTTAGTGTGAATCACGAATATTTGGACCGTAATGAATTAACGTGCCAACGGCCTTGCCGCAGTGGTAACACTGGTTCCCGTCAGATCACCGACTTCAAGCTCTGTTGGGCCGGGCTAGCTTTTGGATGGGTGACCATCCGGTCTGCCGAGCGCTTTTGGCAAGCGGGGTGCACTCAGCCCTTGTGAGGCAAACTGAGGAGCTGCTTGATTGAGAAGTAGCGGTTCCGGTCTCGTTAACTGATATACGGCCGGGAGAGCGTGTGCTGACCACATGCCCCTCCATATCCGCATACGGTGACGCCTGTGGTCTGAGGATGACACGGCAGCCGGTCGCTACCGTTGGGCCTTTCAAGGCCTGTTCGGGCGGAGTTCAGTTTAGTTTAGTTTTAATGAATTAACGTGGGAGGTTTGATTCAGTGTTTGTACAGACAGAGCCGCTGATGCGAAAGGCCGTGTGAAAGGATTCGTGGGTGAAGTACTCTAAGTAAATTCTAACTCACGAACCGGCCATTGTCTCACTCACCGCAGAGCCATTGTTGCTATGTGTTTGCCAGCTCCTCCGAAAATTGTGATGCACGAAGTGGTAAAAGCCGTGAATTTCATCAAATACGCAGCCCTTAATACGAGGGCTATCCACAAAGTACATTACGTTTCGGAATTAAAAATAAATAAAGTATTGGAATTTTTTTTATTATATACAGATGAAAGCCACACTTAAATACTACTTTTCTACATAGTGGCCATTTAAATTAAGGCACTTATCGTAACGATGGACGAGCTTGGAAATTGCTTCGTCGTAAAATTCGGCCGCCTGCGCCTTCAACCACGTGGTTACCTCTTCTTGAAGCTGTGCGTCGTCATCAAAACGCTGCATAGTCAACCACTTCTTCATTGCTGGGAACAAGTGGAAGTCGCTCGGTGCCAGGTCGGGACTGTACGGCGGATGAGGAAACAACTCCCACTTAAAAGATTCGAGAACTTCACTAGTGGCATTTGCCATGTGGGCCCGGGCGTTGTCGTGAATCAGCAAGATCTTTGAGCCCAACTTTCCCCTACGCTTGTTTTGTATTGCTCTTCTGAGGTTGTGCAGAGTTTGGCAATACCTTTGAGAGATTATTGTAGTGCCTCTTTCCAGGAAATCCACAAAAATCACACCTTTTCTGTCCCAAAAGAGGTAACCACGTGGTTGAAGGCGCAGGCGGCCGAATTTTACGACGAAGGAATTTCCAAGCTCGTCCATCGCTACGATAAGTGCCTTAATTTAAATGGCAACTATGTAGAAAAGTATTATTTAAGTGTGGCTTTCATCTGTATATAATAAAAAAATTTCCAAAACTTTATTTATTTTTATTTCAAAAACGTAATATACTTTGTGGATAGCCCTCGTATATGGCTTTTTAACTTTCTGTGTCAAGAAATGGGAACACAGCACACTACACTTCTGCTACATACAGAAGCACGATGGTTATCTCAAGGTAAAGTGTTAATGCGAGTGTTTCAACTTAGAGATGAGGCACTTGCGTTTTTTATTATTGAGGGGCATGGGTATGCGGATTTATTTGCAGATGATTAATGGGTACTTAAGTTGGCATATCTTTCCGCCATTTTCGTACACTTAAATGAACTAAATAGAAAAATGCAAAGTAAAAACGAAAATATTCTGACTAGTACGGAGAGTAGTAAAGGCTTTATTAATAAGTTAAATTTGTGGCTACAAGCACTTGAAAATGGATCGTGTGAGATTTTCTCAACTGTATGGCACATCATTGACGGTAATAAGGTGTTAATAGACTTAATTAAAGAAAATGTAGTGCTCTTTCAAAAAAATATTTAGGAAAGAGTGCTGAAGAGTTTGACTCAGTTCGTGATCCATTCATGGATTCGAAACATATTCCGAATAATTCTGATTTAGTCTTACAAGAGCAACTGGTAGGTCTGAAAGCAGACAGGATGTTGAAATCAAAAGTTTTCGAAGTGATTTTGGATACATTTTGGTTTCCAATAAGCAGTAAATAACCGGACGACTTCGAGATGGCAGTTAATGTGTTATTGCCATTTTCAACTACATATTTCTCCGAAGTGAGCTTTTTGACGTTGCGAAAGGATATTATCTTGCTGAAATGTAATGGCTCTCCATGAAGGGCAGTAAATCAGGGTATAAAAAATGGTCAACGTACCGCTGTGCTGTAAGTGTGCCGCGGATGACAAACAAAGGGGTCCTGATATGAACAGAAACGGCACCCCAGACCATCAATCATGGTTGTCGGGCCGTATGGCGGTTGGTATCGCACCGCTGTCCGCAGCATCTCCAGCACGTCTTCACTGGTCAATGGGACTCAGTTCGAAGCGGGAATCATCAAACTCTACTCCAGTATGTGGCTGAGTAAGGAAGTTTGTCGCAAAAGCTTTCGGATATGGAGCGGATCTCTTCTGAGATAGTTTTAATTTTTAAATCATTGCCGATTGTGGAGTTTCTGACGAACCGTGGAGCATGTAATATTATTCGCAGTGTCTTGTTTTGGACCACCTAAAGTTTGTTAACATGCGTAGACGCAGCATGTCCCCACATGCGTCAGGCATACAACATTACTGTTATTACTGTTTCTACTATCGACTTGTGTAGTAGGAGTCTGTTTCTCCTGTTTAGAGACAACCTTCCGTTTATTAAAGGATATAAAGGCAACTAACACCCTGCTTTATTTGATACGTCTGTCATGTGACCTAGTAATACACTACTGGAAATGGAAAAAAGAACACATTGACACCGGTGTGTCAGACCCACCATACTTGCTCCGGACACTGCGAGAGGGCTGTACAAGCAATGATCACACGCACGGCACAGCGGACACACCAGGAACCGCGGTGTTGGCCGTCGAATGGCGCTAGCTGCGCAGCATTTGTGCACCGCCGCCGTCAGTGTCAGCCACTTTGCCGTGGCATACGGAGCTCCATCGCAGTCTTTAACACTGGTAGCATGCCGCGACAGCGTGGACGTGAACCGTATGTGCAGTTGACGGACTTTGAGCGAGGGCGTATAGTGGGCATGCGGGAGGCCGGATGGACGTACCGCCGAATTGCTCAACAGGTGGGGCGTGAGGTCTCCGCAGTACATCGATGTTGTCGTCAGTGGTCGGCGGAAGGTGCACGTGCCCGTCGACCTGGGACCGGACCGCAGCGACGCACGGATGCACGCCAAGACCGTAGGATCCTACGCAGTGCCGTAGGGGACCGCACCGCCACTTCCCAGCAAATTAGGGACACTGTTGCTCCTGGGGTATCGGCGAGGACCATTCGCAACCGTCTCCATGAAGCTGGGCTATGGTCCCGCACTCCGTTAGGCCGTCTTCCGCTCACGCCCCAACATCGTGCAGCCCGCCTCCAGTGGTGTCGCGACAGGCGTGAATGGGGGGACGAATGGAGACGTGTCGTCTTCAGCGATGAGAGTCGCTTCTGCCTTGGTGCCAATGATGGTCGTATGCGTGTTTGGCGCCGTGCAGGTGAGCGCCACAATCAGGACTGCATACGACCGAGGCACACAGGGCCAACACCCGGCATCATGGTGTGGGGAGCGATCTCCTACACTGGCCGTACACCACTGTTGATCGTCGAGGGGACACTGAATAGTGCACGGTACATCCAAACCGTCATCGAACCCATCGTTCTACCATTCCTAGACCGGCAAGGGAACTTGCTGTTCCAACAGGACAATGCACGTCCGCATGTATCCCGTGCCACCCAACGTGCTCTAGAAGGTGTAAGTCAACTACCCTGGCCAGCAAGATCTCCGGATCTGTCCCCCATTGAGCATGTTTGGGACTGGATGAAGCGTCGTCTCACGCGGTCTGCACGTCCAGCACGAACGCTGGTCCAACTGAGGCGCCAGGTGGAAATGGCATGGCAAGCCGTTCCACAGGACTACATCCAGCATCTCTATGATCGTCTCCATGGGAGAATAGCAGCCTGCATTGCTGCGAAAGGTGGATATACACTGTACTAGTGCCGACATTGTGCATGCTCTGTTGCCTGTGTCTATGTGCCTGTGGTTCTGTCAATGTGATCATGTGATGTATCTGACCCCAGGAATGTGTCAATAAAGTTTCCCCTTCCTGGGACAATGAATTCATGGTGTTCTTATTTCAATTTCCAGGAGTGTATATTTTCAGGTAGAATCCAGAATCAATTATGAGTTGCGAGCTCAGGTTCTTCAAGAAGAACTAACAATGACACTGAAAGTACGATTATTGCGCACACAGGAAAGTATAGACGGAGCTGAACAGTCTGTCTCAACACAACAAAAACATTAGAATTTAACGTCCCGTCGACATTGCGGTCATTAGAGAGGGAGCATAAGCTCAGTGTGTTTTAAGAATGGAGAAAGGAGCTGCTTTATTTGGTACATCTGTTATATGACGTAGTGATATTTTGTGAAGTAGAGTCCGGAATCAGTTATCAGTCGCGAGCACAAAGTCGTCAGGAAGAACTAACGCTTCACAAATAAAGTACGATTACTGCGTGCATATGAAACTATAGACAGAGATGAACTGCCTGCCTCAGCAAAAGGAAGGAAGGAAGATTAGGGTTTAACGTCCCGTCGACATCGTCATCAATAGAAACGGAGCACAAGCTCAGAATTTTTCAAGGATACAGGTTCCTTTCATAGGAACCATCACGGCATATTTCTGGAGCTATTTAGGTTCAAATGGTTCAAATGGCTCTGAGCACTATGGGACTTAACATCTTTGGTCATGAGTCCCCTAGAACTTAGAACTACTTAAACCTAACTAACCTAAGGACATCACACAACACCCAGCCATCACGAGGCAGAGAAAATCCCTGACCCCGCCGGGAATCGAACCCGGGAACCCGAGCGTGTGAAGCGAGAACGCTACCGCACGACCACGAGATGCGGGCTAGCTATTTAGGGAAATCACGAAAAACCTGAATCTGGATGGCCGGACGCGGAGTCCAGTGTGCGCCCCAGAAAAGAGTGTATTTGTACATACATTGAACTTGCTAACAACTTAAATCTTCCATAAATAAATAAGTCCCAGAAATCGCAAGTTTTAAATGATATATCATTTCTGAAGATAGGAGTCGAACTAGTATCCTGCACATCAGACACCAGCGACTGTAACGGCTACACAACGGCGGTCGACGCGCAGTGCGTTACAGTGTATTTAAACCTCGTGTCGGGCAAGAACTCTAGAATAACCCAAATTTTTGTGTATTATTTGCGTTCTTTTTTAGTAATGTCACTGGACCAAGCTCGAGCAATGAACGATGGCTAGTAAAATCTACATAGATAAAGGTACGTATGATGATGCGCACGACTGTAATTGTGGAGCTGAAGCTATAAGAAGGACATCGACTTCCAGCTGTGCCTTCTGTGTAGCTGTGTGTCAACTCGGTTACGTGGCACGTGGGTGGAACCAGTTCGCGGACTACCAGTACTTTCCCATTGCACGCCGGAGAAAATTCGCCACACTAGCAGAATGAACTTCTATTTGAGATCATGCGAAGGGCTAGCTGTTACTGCAGTTTTTCCCACAGTAAATGTGGCTATATTGTCGGCTTGTATGATGATCATTATCTTTCATTAAACTGTGTAATGTGACGTTCCCACTACTTAACTGCTTCCTCTGTGTGAGCACAGCTCTTGAATACATTGTTTCAGAAATTGTCTTTCTTCTGCCACACACACAGTATAGTGACGAAGATTAGACCTTGAAGTACCTTAAACAGCGAAGTCAGTAGAATCTGATAGATCTGACAATGATAGGTATTCCGACGTTCAATGTAAAAGATTTAGGCAAAGAGCGAAAAGCTTGAACCAATATGACCTATGACCACAGTAGCATTTGAACCTCGCTCTTGCCGAATACCCATATAAAACAGTCGTACAGCAGTCAAAGCAACTACCATCCATTCAGTAAAACAAAACTGCAGCTCGACTGCCTGTAACATGCCTCTGATCTCTCTGTCTCTCTCTCCCTCTCTCTCTCTCTCTCTCTCTCTCTCTCTCTCTCTCCCTCTCTCTCTCTCTCTCTCTCCCTCCCCCTCCCCCCGCCCCACGCCCTCTTCCTTCACTACACTCCGCCGACGCGTCTGCTGTCTGCTCCCTCAAGTTCCATGTCTAGCAGAATAGCTCATATCAAATGTGGTTCACCTTACGTGCTACGCAACTTAAAATTACAAACTTTAGTAATATTGAAACTTCCTGGTAAATTAAAACTGTGTGCCGGACCGGGGCTCGAAACTTGAAAGTAGGCCACCGACGTCTTTTTTTTCTCTCCTTTTTCCTCGTCTTTTCTCTTCAGCAGCTCTGTGCGGATGTCGCATCACGTCTCTCTAATTCCATCGACGAAAACTTCACTCAGCTTTTTAGGTCAGAGGTTTGCCATCCCCTGACCGAACACCCGGAGCTACCGTGGCGACACCGAGTAAACTCTCCAAGTACGAGTCATTGCCCGCCATCACAGATTTACTTCCGCCAGTACCTCTTCTACTAGAGCAGCAGTCATAATCTTGAGGAACCATTGTACACGGCGACACCAACAACCCGGTAGTTTATAAAATTATCCAGCAAGTCAGCAGACTACAAATTCAGCATGAAGAAGGCACATTAATCTAGTCAAAGGCCCCAACGTCATCAGCAGCAACGAACAGGGCGACCAACTGGCTAAACAAGGCGGAGCTTCAGGAATGCCATGTCATCCAAACGTCCACACAGACTTCATACAAAGACTTAAAAGGACAATGCAAGTGCGATGAGACAATGAAAGGAGAAGAAGAACCAACGACAACTCATTGATATATGAAAAAAAACGGTGTCGAACGTTTTATACAACCACTGCGTAAATGAAATTGGATGTCCCGAAATGATACACAGCACAGATAGGACACTAAATCAGCTGAGTGCTATGGGGCACTGAGGCCTCCACTGAATTACCACTGTTTTGAGAACAACAGACATTAGGGCGTATAAGCTCGTATACACAGATTTCAAGGAATTAGGAGTGTTCAGATAATAACCCAAGGCAAAAATCTAGATCCTTCGAGTACGGCAAGAGTGATCCTTATTTCTCCCTCAGAGAAGACCGGCAACATGAGACAATATGTGGGAGAGGCCACTTCAAGGGAGCAGAGCCGAAACAAAGAATCGCATTACCTGAAGGACAGATCCCCATTACCCAATACGTCAAAACACAAATCGATAACATAAAGTGTAATGTATCTGTATAAGTGTTTTAATTGAAAATAATACTCATTTTCTTGTAACTGAATTTAATTTAAATTTATACGTAGGTAAGCGTATCATATACATGAAAATTTGATAAATATTATACCTCTCTTGCTATAAAAGTATTTAAATGTTGTGCAAAGATAATATTTAAAACTGACGGTTGTAGCTAATATGTATCAATTATGGTTGGCTGTATGGTCACGAAACCAAAAGACAACAAATAAAAGTAAAAAATATCTCTTCTTCTACCTTCCAAACGTCACAGAAGTTCTCCTGCATACTTTGAGGAACTTGCGCTCCTGGAAGACAGGATACTGCTGTGAAAAGGATTGTTTCCAGAATGAACTGCCACTCTGCAGCGGAGTGTACCGTGATTTGAAATTTCTCGGCAAATTAAAACTTTGTGAGGGACTGGGACTCGAACCTGGGAACCTTGCCTTTTGCGGGCAAGTAACATTGTTATTCACACAAATCAATTATTATATTATTTTCCAGACAGCATATCAAGTGATAAAGATTTTCAAATAAATAGCTTTACTGTAAAACATTATAAGGCTAAAATCTCCTAAAAATAAATTCCACCAACTGAAAACTGCGCGCCACATTTCCGAGCAGTAGACATAAAATATCCATAAAATTGTTACAACAGGACACATTTTGGTATCAAGATGTTCCTAATTTTAGTAACATCATTGTTTCTGAAGAACAATCTGCAGTTAATCAGTTTTTCTTCCCTGATTTGTTAGGAGAACCCTGTTTTGATGGAGGAGTCAATCTTCTGTGACCGAGGGTGCACGAGCATGTAGTTTTGGTGTAAATTGTGCTGTAATGATAAATTAACGGATGAGGTTACTGAATTGAGCGTAACTCGCGAAAGACCAGGAAAGTTAAAAAGTACTTCGATGAAGATGTGTGGGTTCGTTTTGTGAGATGCTAATAATTACAGTATTTCAGAAGCAGCACCAATACGGCTCAGATAATCTATTCCGTGTCTTCCACACTTTATTTACAAAGGATACCCCCACTGACTCCGTTCATTTCACTGAATTACAGCTTTCATTCTTGCCATAACAGTACAAAAACACGCCACTCCGGATCGCTGGAATACGCTTCGGGCACTTGTTACGGCATGATAAATTGAATTTTTAGGCATTTAATATGGGTGTCTCGGCAAAAACCGCACAGGCTTGAACATACCGAAAAAGGAAATGTAATTGTTTGCGGAACTCCTTCACTTTTAATTGCAAAAATGATCTCCATGAAAAAACAGCATTATTATTTTCAAAAGTACAGAAACGATGGCTTGCGGAATATTAACACAATTATAGACCTGCATCGTTGACGCCAATCTGTTGTAGACTTATGTAACATGTATTAAGCTCAAGAATTATGACGTTTTTGGAGGACGAAAATCTCCTATCTAATAGTCAACATGTATTCCGCAAACAGAGATTTCCTTGCAGACAGATGTCAACACTTCGCTCTTAACCGAACAAAACCGACAGACGTAAACGTAATTCCGGAGTACCCTAAGGGTGTGTGACAGGACCGTTTCTGTTTACGATATATACAAATGATGTAATAGAAGGTGTCGAAAGCTCTTCAACACTGTCCGCAGATGATCCAGTTGTCTATAAGAAAGTAGCAACGCCAGAAGACAGTACTGATTTTCAGAAGACCTGCAGAGGATTGATGAATGGTGCAGGTTCTGGCAGTTGACCCTGAACGTAAATAAATGTAGCATATTGCTCATACATACTAAAAGAAATTCACTACTGCACAACTACACTATTGATGACAAACTGCTGGAAACAGTATTACCGTAAAATACCAAGGAGTAATTATCTAGAGTGACCTTAAGTGGAATGACCACGTAGAAAAAGCAGATGCCAGGAAGAGTCTTAAGAAAATGTAACTCATCCGCGAAGGGAGTAGCTTACAAGACACTTGTTCGACCGATTCTTGAGTATTTATCATCAATATGGAATCCTTATCACCTAGGACTGATAGAAAAGATAGAGAAGATCCAACGAAGAGCTACGCGTTTCATCACGGGATCGTTTGTCGGCGCGGGAGTGTTGCAGAGATGCTCAACGTGGAAGGAGTCTACAGAGGGTCTATACAAGGGCAATGTAATTGAGGGCAATATTATGGAAATTGAAGAGTACGTAGATGAAGATGAAATGGGAGATAAGATACTGCGTGAAGAGTTTGACAGAACACTGAAAGACCTGAGTCGAAACAAGGCCCCGGCAGTAGACAGCATTCCATTAAAACTACTGATAGCCTTGGGAGAGCCAACCATGACAAAACTCTATCATCTAGTGAGCAAGATGTATGAGACAGGAGAAATACCCTCAGACTTCAAGAAGAATATAATAATTCCAATCCCAAAGAAAGCAGGTGTTGGCAGGTGTGAAAATTGATGAACTATCAGTTTAATAAATCACGGCTGCAAAATACTAACATGAATTCTTTACAAACGAATGGGAAAACTGGCAGAAGCCGACCTCGGGGATGATTAGTTTGGATTCCGTAGAAATGTTGGGACAAGCGAGGCAATACTGACACTACGACCTATCTTAGAAGATAGATTGAGGAAACGCAAATCTACGTTTCTAGCATTTGTAGTCTTAGAGAAAGCTTTTGACAATTCTGAAGGTAGCAGGGGAAAATAAGGGAGTGAAAAGCTATTTACAATTTGTACAGAAACCAGATGGCAGTTGTAAGAGTCGAGGGGCATGAAAGGGAAGTAGTAGTTGGGAAGGGAGTGAGTCAGGGTTGTAGCCTATCCCCGATGTTATTCAGTCTGTATATTGACCATGCAAACAAAAGCAAAATTTGGAGTAGGAATTAAAATCCATGGAGAAGAAATATAAACTTTGAGGTTTGCCGATGACATTGTAATTCTGTCAGAGACAGCAAAGGACTTGAAGAGCAGTGGAACGGAATGTACACTGTTTTGAAAGGGGGATCTAAGATGAACATCGACAAAAATAAAACGAGGATAATTGAATGTAGTCGAATTAAATCAGGTGAAGCTGAGGGAATTAGATAGGAAGTGAGACACTTAAAGTAGTAGACGAGTTTTGCTATTTGGAGAGCAAAATAACTGATGATGGTCAAAGTAGAGAGGATATAAAATGTAGACTGGCTATGGCAAGCAAAGCGTTTCTGAAGAAGAGAAATTTGTTAGCATCGAATATATATTTAAGTGTCAGGAAGTCTTTTCTGAAAGTATTTGTAAGGAGTGTAGCCATGTATGGAAGCGAAACATGGACGATAAATAGTTTAGACAAGAAGAGAATAGAAGCTTTTGAAATGTGGTGCTACAGGAGACTGATGAAGTTTAGGTGGATAGATCACGTAACTAATGAGGTGGTACTGAACAGAATTGGGGAGAAGAGGAATTTGTGGCACAAATTGAATAGAAGATGGGATCGGTTAGTAGGACACGTTCTGAAGCATCAACGAATCACCAATTTAGTACTGAAAGGAAGCGTGGAGGGTAAAAATCGTACATGAAGAGCAAGAGATGAATACACTAAGCAGATTCAGAAGGACGTAGGCTGCAGTAGGTACTGGGAGATGAAGAAGCTTGCACAGGATAGAGTACCATGGAGAGTTGCATTAAACCAGTCTCTGGACTGAATACCACAACAACAACAACAATTAGTTACAGGCACAATAATCGCAGCCGTGAAATTAATATGTATAATGAAAAAATTGATCTTTATGTGGGTTTTGTCACTGTGTCAGCGTACAACACATTACAGTACTTTAGAAAACTACATGGTGCAAAAAGCGTTAAAGGGCGCAAAATAGGAGGGCTCAAAAAGCATAAACAACCTTTGCTGCTTCGGATCACGTTCACATTATGTCTAATGGTTAGGAACTGTCCCTAGTCGTTCCATTCTGTATACCAGAGCAAAAATTGCAGTTGTGCTACAGTCCAAATAGTTTCTATGACGTTCAGTGGGGTTGCAGTCCCACGATGTCCTTAGAGAAGGGGTGAATCGTCGGGGTGGTGTCAGCAGTGTCAAAGATTGTCAAGAACGTTGTTGTGTTGCACATCGCACGACAAACTGTCGTTTTCGATGGCGAAATGTGTGTAAATCAACGTCCCTTCTGAGGGGCAGTGTGTCTGAAATGTTTTTCTCTGCGAACCGAAGCAAAATCCTTAATACGACGGTGTTTCAAAAAGACAACTGCCAACCTAATAAAATTACTTCCCTCAGGTAACTTACAGCAGCTTTGGACTTGTACATATAGATGACTAATGAAACATATGATCATTCGTACTTACCTTCTTTGTATAGACTATGTCAAGTACCCCCGTTATACGTATTTAGTTGGGTTCCTTACACCTGTGTAGTGTTAGAGGTTGAGTCGCATGAGTATTTTATAAGCAGTCTGTTCTGTAGTGTGGCGGCATTTTCCAATATCCTAGCAATGAACCTGCCACGTGTTTTACCTTTAACTGAACTCCTGCGATTATCCCATTTCATATTCCCATAAATTTTTACAATCACATATTTGTATGAGTTGACTGATTCCAATTTTAAATCATTGATATTGTACTCATCTCGACATGCTTGCCATTTACTAACATGATCTCTACCTTTAATTACCTCATCGTCGACGAGAACTTCTTCCAGCACAACATGACACTATATTTTTCATGTATTTAGTACGTCTGACTAGCCGAGCACGGAAGCCACAGAAATGGCGTCCAGTAGAAAGCCTTGCACCTGGCAGTGGGCCACACGGCATTGTTTTCTGCTGCGGAGCTCGGCTGCCATCGATTCTTCTACTACCGCTCCGTTGCGTCGGTTGACAGCTTTCCTCGTCTACATCTACATCTACATCCACACTCCGCAAGCCATCTGACGGTGTGTGGCGGAGGGTACCCTGAGTACCTCTATCGTTTCTCCCTTCTATTCCAGTCTCGTATTGTTCGTGGAAAGAAGGATTGTCGGTATGCTTCTGTGTGGGCTCTAATCTCTCTGATGTTATCCTCATGGTCTCTTCGCGAGATATACGTAGGAGGGAGCAATATGCTGCTTGACTCTTCGGTGAAGGTATGTTCTTGAAACTTTCACAAAAGCCCGTACCGAGCTACCGAGCGTCTCTCCTGCAGAGTCTTCCACTGGAGTTTATCTCTCATCTCCGTAACGCTTTCGCGATTACTAAATGATCCTGTAACGAAGCGCGCTGCTCTCCGTTGGATCTTCTCTATCTCTTCTATCAACCCTATCTGGTACGGATCCCACACTGCTGAGCAGTGTTCAAGCAGTGGGCGAACAAGCGTACTGTAACCTACTTCCTTTGTTTTCGGATTGCATTTCCTTAGGATTCTTCCAATGAATCTCAGCCTGGCATCTGCTTTACCGACGATCAACTTTATATGATCATTCCATTTTAAATCACTCCTAATGCGTACTCCCGGATAATTTATGGAATTAACTGCTTCCAGTTGCTGACCTGCTATTTTGTGGCTAAATGATAAGGGATCTATCTTTCTATGTATTCGCAGCACATTACACTTGTCTACATTGAGATTGAATTGCCATTCCCTGCACCATGCGTCAATTCGCTGCAGATCCTCCTGCATTTCAGTACAATTTTCCATTGTTACAACCTCTCGATACACCACAGCATCATCTGCAAAAAGCCTCAGTGAACTTCCGATATCATCCACAAGGTCATTTATGTATATTGTGAATAGCAACGGTCCTATGACACTCCCCTGCGGCACACCCGATATCACTCTTACTTCGAAAGACTTCTCTCCATTGAGAATGACATGCTGCGTTCTGTTATCTAGGAACTCTTCAATCCAATCACACAATTGGTCTGATAGTCCATATGCTCTTACTTTGTTCATTAAACGACTGTGCGGAACTGTATCGAACGCCTTGCGGAAGTCAAGAAACACGGCATCTACCTGGGAACCCGTGTCTATGCCCCTCTGAGTCTCGTGGACGAATAGCGCGAGCTGGGTTTCACACGACCGTCTTTTTCGAAACCCATGCTGATTCCTACAGAGTAGATTTCTAGTCTCCAGAAAAGTCATTATACTCGAACTTAATACGTGTTCCAAAATTCTACAACTAATCGACGTTAGAGATATAGGTCTACAGTTCTGCACATCTGTTCGACGTCTCTTCTTGAAAACGGGGATGACCTGTGCCCTTTTCCAATCCTTTGGAACGCTACGCTCTTCTAGAGACCTACGGTACACCGCTGCAAGAAGGGGGGCAAGTTCCTTCGCGTACTCTGTGTAAAATCGAACTGGTATCCCATCAGGTCCAGCGGCCTTTCCTCTTTTGAGCGATTTTAATTTTTTCTCTATCCCTCTGTCGTCTATTTCGATATCTACCATTTTGTCATCTGTGCGACAATCTAGAGAAGGAACTACAGTGCAGTCTTCCTCTGTGAAACAGCTTTGGAAAAAGACGTTTAGTATTTCGGCCTTTAGTCTGTCATCCTCTGTTTCAGTACCATTTTGGTCACAGAGTGCCTGGACATTTTGTTTTGGTACACCTACCGCTTTGACATAAGACCAAAATTTCTTAGGATTTTCTGCCAAGTTAATACATAGAACTTTACTTTCGAATTCATTGAACGCCTCTCGCATAGCCCTCCTCACACTACATTTCGCTTCGCGTAATTTTTGTTTGTCTGCAAGGCTTTGGCTATGTTTATGTTTGCTGTGAAGTTCCCTTTGCTTCCGCAGCAGTTTTCTAACTCGGTTGTTGTACCACGGTGGCTCTTTTCCATCGCTTACGATCTTGCTTGGCACATACTCATCTAACGCATATTGTACGATGGTTCTGAACTTTGTCCACTGATCCTCAACACTATCTGTACTTGAGATATAACTTTTGTGTTGAGCCGTCAGGTACTCTGTAATCTGCTTTTTGTCACTTTTGCTAAACAGAAAAATCTTCCTACCTTTTTTAATATTTCTATTTACGGTTGAAATCATCGATGCAGTAACCGCTTTATGATCGCTGATTCCCTGTTCTGCGTTAACTGTTTCAAATAGATCGGGTCTGTTTGTCACCGGAAGGTCTAATATGTTATCGCCACGAGTCGGTTCTCTGCTTAACTGCTCAAGGTAGTTTTCAGATAAAGCACTTAAAAAAATGTCAATGGATTCTTTGTCCCTGCCACCCATTATAAACGTATGAGTCTCCCAGTCTATATCCGGCAGTGGATGGTGGAGCTGGCATATTGAATTAATATTGCTGTGTTACGTAATTTTTGACAATGTAGGCAGCCTAAGTATCTGTTTGAGTGAGGCAGCTCCTTTGTCTCTTTGACAATTGATAGTAATTGCACATTAAAACTGTGTGCTGGACTAAGACTCGAACCCAGAACCTTTGCCTTCGGCGGGAAAATGCTCTGCGTACTGAGCTGTCCAGCCATGATTCACCATCCGGGGGTCAATCGGCTATTTTCTAGTGTTGTTTGGCCGTCTGAAGACGTGCTGTTTTATGTGTTGCTTTGAGCAACGGCCTTTTGCGACGTACCGAATGGTCATAATTAAAGTGCATCTGATCACAGAGGTCTAGTCTGGGCTGTAATTATCATAAGGCAGCGAAAGTTGGTAGATATGCTAATGCGTTAATGCAGATCTGATTCCCGAAAAAAAAAAAAAAAAACTTTGTTCCAATTTTGACCACCAGGTGCAAATCTCAATTTGGAATGCAAGAAGGACATATAGAAACATTACCATATACAATGGATTAGGAACAGGACGTGTGCAGAAAAGGTCAAACAAGTGAAAAAAGCATAATGCTGATTTTGTTATTAACCATCATGGCTTGTCAAATGGCAGCGTGGATGTCATACTGTCATACAAACAGTGCACATCGCCAGATTTGCACTTGGTGGTCAAAACTGGAACCATTTTATTTCAGCGTAAATCGGTTCCACGTTAACATGTTAGCATATCTACAAAGTTTCACTGGCAGACCATAATCATGGTTCACACTGGACGTCCGTAAGAAGCTGCGCTTTAATTATAAACACCCGGTACCAGACTCCAAAATCCCACTGCATGCAAATCCGACAGAGAAGTTCGCTTGCAAATTCATTGAAATGGGTCTGCATTAACTGACCGCAGGAATTCCTGTCGGGCTTGAAATGCACTTTCATTGACGTGGCGTGGCACTCGTTTCTGCTTCCTGTATTTTAGAATCTTTCTATGAGCGTTGTTTTCACTTCACCTTACATGGCTGCGAGTGACACACCATTCCTCGTAGACACGTTGGGCAGTCCGCTTTGATACAGCAACAAATCGGGCAACTTCATTCACAGTGTGGTCATGAACACTTCCGAACGGAATACTTTATTTCTACCAGTCTGTCATGTCTCCACGACGACACATCTTAGTGCGATGATTCCATACAACCAACTGGCAAATGCATATCACTTGAATGTCATGACTTATGTCAGCGGTGGAGAGTCATGTGCCAGCCTGGTAGCATCTACAGTACACCAAAGCTACTAGTGTACTCTTTTAAGGGGGTGACTGTCATTTTGAACTGAGGGCTTACTATAGCGTGGTCTACGAACATGGCGTGACATTTTCAGACATACAGATCAAAATGGTTCAAATGGCTCTGAGCACTATGGGACTTAACTTCTGAGGTCATCAGTCCCCTAGAACTTAGAACTACTTAAACCTAACTAACCTAAGGACATCACACACACACATGCCCGATGCAGGATTCGAACCTGCGACCGTATCAGTAGTGGAGTAAAAATCCTAGGACTGACTGAGAACTGAACCCAACACTGTCACATTTGTCGTCTAACATGTACTTCACCACCGAGTCTTACGGTAGAAACTTTCGTAGATGTTGTGATCTTTCCATGTGGCTTTATATTTTTAAACCTGAATAATGTAATTCCTTTATGGTGCCATCGAAGATGAATGTATATTAAGGGTGGCTGCAACAAACCTGCTGTAGAGCTGTAATTCATAACGTGTATTCTAAATACTTTTGTACCCTTCTAATTACTCTAACTACAAGAGGTAAATAAGACTCGCAGAGTAATCGATAAATTATGACCTAGTCCCATTACATAACGCAACCTTGTAACGCATCACGAGTTTTTGGGCTGTTTTGCGAGGCGTTTGTCCCTGCCTGCAGTGGTTGATGTTGGGTAACGTGAGCCCTCCATGACGAACAGACATTGCATCTATAATTGACGTTTCAAGTTATGAGAACGAATGTCCGAAAAACTAAGCTACAATAAAGAGAACGTTTACTGAAAATGTTAAAAATAGAACACAAAATTAAAGCACCAAACTGTCATGACAGTGAACGTTTTCACACCGTTTTTTTTATTTGCAAACGTAGCTTCCTGATGATAATGAAATGAATACCTGTGTTATTCAGTAGACCAGAATATAGCAAGTTCCGGGAAACGCTCGAATAGTTAACCAGCGGCGCACTTAATTGCTGTCAGCAGTGGAGATATTCGAAACCAGTAATTCAGATTTCACTGTCTGCCTCCTGTGGGCGCAGAAGACAGAGAGGGTGCGGCCTGACTATACCTGCTGCTACTATTTCCTTACAACCTGTCTGCGTCCTATCTGTCGCTGGTATACACTATAAATAATTGAAATACGAGTAGATTATAATGTCTATATTCCACAAGGCATTCCATTCCTGCCTGGTTTGTATGCGCATCCTGCCGTACAGTCGGTCATCTTCGCTTCAGAACCTGGACATAATAGAAAACTGGATATAAAATAATATAAAACTGTGTTAGATTCTAGGAGTCGCTGATTACGAATACGCTGTCGGCGCTACAGAATCCAAAATGGTTATCCCATTTGGCGGATCAAAAATTATAAATTATAAATATAAAACTTCATAAAATGTTTTGAGGTCGCTGATAGCGAATTACAAGTCTAAATTGCCGTATTGAAATGTTTTATTCAATGTTTTACATTTTACAGTATAAATCATTGTCGCATTCGTCGCTTGCGTCATTGTCGCTATCAGAATGGTCACTGTCGGTTTGTCAAGTGGGAAATGGTCAGAAAAGCAGAGCTTTTACCTCCGGTGGCTTCTGTTTATCTTCTTTAGTTGACATTTTCTGGAATATCGAAATGAGTGGATCCGAAGATGCCAGAAGATGATGAAATCCTTCATGCATCATTTTCTCAGGAAATATTTGCGTGTATAATCTTCTCGGTAACGCCGGGTATCCTTATTCCAAGCTTTCTGAAGATCTTCAGATTACCGATCAATCGGTAACGGAGCAGTTTCGATTACGGCATATCCGTGCGTCGAAAACTATGTGGACTGATTTCGGCATCGTATATTATTGCAGAATATTTTGCATTACTGTACAATAACTGACAACTGTGTGGCACTGCCGCACGGTACAAAAATGACCGTCCACTAAAAACGCGCAAATATGTGCACGCAAATATATTTGAATTCGTTAAATATACTATTAAGGTAGTAGGAGAACCATTTACAAAAGTGGAGCCACGCAGAAGAAAATTTGTAACCAATGATTTTGGATAAAACCGACAATAGTTTTGCTTTGAGTCGGTAGACGTCATTACACTGGTTAAAAATGTCATAAACGTACGTTCTGCGGCGGTACTCGTCTTATTTTATCCAGGTTACACAAACAATATCTGAAAAAAATGTGGTGTTTTCCGATTCACGGTTTACCAGTAACCGTCGCGGCACATATATTGAATCGTGACTGAAATACCACCGCAACATTGGACTAGTATGCACCCGCGCAATTTACACAAGATTTCACGGGGCTAAAGTAAGGACGCGCACTTTTATCAGCTTCTACTCTGTCCAGGTTTTGAAGTGAGTTGAGCCCCTTTCAGCCGCTACGAAGGGCGCTGATGAGCTCGTTGTCGTGGAATCTGTCTCTTCCTCTGTCTGCCGGCTTCCCAGTCGCAAAGAACGGGTATCCAGTTCACAGAAGCATCATTGTTGCCGGTGAGGAACGCAGTTACCTGCTGGCCCACGTCATTCCTGTTCTAGTTCTTTAGGTGGCGCGTCACGCCACACGGCTACGCTCCCACACCGGTGTCACGATCGCCGTGCTTGCTCTGTTGGCTGCCCGTCTGCCACAAATGTTGACCTCAGCTGTCTCCACTGCGTTGCTCCTCCATCTTCCATCGCACCATCCCGTGGAGCAGCAGATGGGGGTTGTCTGATCAGGCGATGTGTAACCAAGCCTTTACATCTACGTCTACATCTACATAGACAGTCCGCAGGCCAGCGTACGGTTCGTGGCGGAGGGTAGCCTATACTACCACAAGTCATTTCCTTTCGTGATCGACGCAAATAGGGCGAGAGAAAAACAGCCATCTGTATGCGTCCATATGAGCCGTAGTTTCTCATATCTTGTCGTCGTGGTCCTTACGCGCTACTTATGTTGTCGCAGTAGAATCGTTTGGCAGTCAGCTTCAAGTGTCGGTTCTCTAAATTTTCTCAATAGTGGTTCGTCGCCTTCCCTCCAGGGTTTCCCATTTGAGTTCCAGAAACATCTCCGTAAAACTTACCGGTTGTTCGAACCTACCGGTAACAAATCTAGCAGCCTGTCTCTGGATTGCTTCCATATCTTCCTTCAATCCGACTTGGTACAGATCCCAAACACTCGAGCAGTACTCAAGAATAGGTCGCACCAGCATCCTATATGCAGTCTCCTTTAGAGGAAAACCACTCTTTCCTAAAATTCTCCCAGCAAACCAAAGTCGACCAATCCGAGCTTGTGTTCCGTTTCTAATGACATCGATGTCGACGAGTCGTTAAACTCAATCTTCCTTCCTTCTTTCCTTAAGATCTTCCTCCTCTCCATATTCACAGTAGAGGGAGTCCGTTGTCCGCGTCGTTGTAGATGTTTTTCGTAGCGTCCGTGATTAAATTTCAAACAAGTAACAGTCCCAAAGAAGCTCTAAAACACAGATAATTACTAGAGATGATAAACCTTCCTCTTGTGCTACACCAGACTTTAGTATTTGTAGGGGTTTCAAGAATGATATTTAGTAATTGCGGTTTAACGCTAAATTCTTTTATGGTTAAAGGCTTTTATTTTTTTTAAGATATCCCCTTTTCCACTTTTGAGCTTATTGCTGTAGTTCAAAAATGTTCAAATGTGTGTGAAATCTTATGGGACTTAACTGCTAAGGTCATCAGTCCCTAAGCTTCCACACCACTTAACCTAAATTATCCTAAGGACAAAAACACACACCCATGCCCGATGGAGGACTCGAACCTCCGCCGGGACCAGTCGCACAGTCCTTATTGCTGTAGTGTTTCTTCACATTCCTCGTTACACAATGTACTCATTCTTAGTCAGTCTTAAAGTTTACTCTTCCAATAATTTGCTCTTTGTGCTTGTGCCAATCACCTTTTAGGGTGGTTTCAGTTTTTTCTCTATTTTTTCCTATATTTTCGTTCGTAATAGTGGCTCTACTGGTGTTGTATATAGTTACTTTCTGGGTTTTATTTCTTATGTTCTATGAGATAAATCTGATTTCAACCTAAGAGAAATACTGGTTTGAATCAAATTAACGATTTCTGATCACTTTATAATTCATAACGTTACTGATATTCCTTTCGGATATGACTATGTGGTCCAGCTGAAATTCTCCTAGATCTAAATTTGGAGATATCCAAGCTTAGTTTTCTTCGTTGTTTACGAACATGTGTGGATATTTTAACCGAAACATCTTAAACTTTTTAATTAGTTTACACTACTCGTGTTTGTTGATAAGTGTGATGGACATTCTCCTACAATGTTCTTAAATTTATTTTCCTTCCATCTTGTAAACTGAAGTCGCGGAGAAGTATTTGAACATTATTGTGAACTATGTTTGAGATTTCAGATTCTAAAAGATCCCAAAATCTTTTCATTATTATTACTATGCTGTAACATAAACCCACAAATGAGATCACTATGAGGGGTTTCAAATTTTATCACTATTCGGACAGTTCCCAAGAGTCTAGGCCAACTTGAATTATAGGGAGACAATTCGTACAGATCCCAGCAAAGTGGCTTTTTGTAGTTGTCAAATGAATACTTTATCAATACCAATGGTTTTCGAGCGCACGCTGAGATCTTTTGGCTCTGTTCCCATTGTACAGAGAACCACTGGGATCACTTTCACTGGTTTAGGCCAGAGTCGCTTAGTTCGATTTTGAAGTCCTTGTTTCTGTTTAGTTTTCGCAGTTGTTTCTTGTCGATTCTGCAATAATGTAAGATGGCAATTCCAAATGTGTAAGATCCTCCTTTTATTACTGTTAATAATAATAATAAAGGTAATAATAATAACTTATTCTTAATTAATTTCCTGTCCTTCATATTTTCTAAGAAACATTAATGTTTAGTCTGGAAAAATGGAAGCATGGAAGTTTCACCATGCATGATATCCAAACTTAACGCGACTGTTCCCCTTATATCCACAACAGCAGAAACCCAAACGGAAACGCTTATGACAGAAAGCTGAAAGTGCAGACACAAATCAGCAACAATTTTCTTATTTACTGCCAGGGTAACAAATACGCAGCACAATACTTTACTCAATTATCAGACGAGTAAAGTGTACTCTGCACTGCTTACAGATGGCAGGAGTTGATTATCGTGCGATAATTTACTGTTGTCTCAGATGATGGCTCCATGCTGTTGTCTTCAGTCCGAAGACTGGTTTGATGCAGCTCTCCATGCTATCCTATGCTGTGCAACCTTCTTCATCCATGCATAACTACTGTAACCTACATCTATTTCAATCTGCTTGTTGTATTTTAGCCTTGGCGTCACTCTTCAATTTTTATACCCCCCTCCCCACGTTCCCTTGCCTTACCAAAATAACAGTTCCTTGATGCTTAAGGATGTGTTCTAACCGATCCCTTCTTTTGGTCGACTTGTGAACTGCTTGTCATTTTGAGCATTTATTGCATTAATGTGGTATTTACAGGTAATCACGCTGTAACAGCATGCGTTCTCAGAAATAATAAGTTCACAAAGGTACATGTATCACATTCTAGCAACCGAAATAAAATGTTCAAACGCACCTACGTTCTGTATTTTAATTTAAAAAACCTACCTGTTACCAACTGTTCGTCTAAAATTGTGAGCCATATGTTTGTGACTATTACAGCGCCATTTATCACAAAGCGAAGAAAGTGGTCCAAGTAAAACATTCATATTTATTTACGTACTACACGAATATGTAATAAAAATGGGGGTTCCTATTTTAAAAAAACGCAGTTGATATCCGTTTGACCTATGGCAGCGCCATCTAGCGGGCCAAACATAGCGCCATCTGGTTTCCCCCTTCAAGCTAGACGAGTTTCGTTTTTCGCAGTTTTTTCGTTTGGTGCTTATTTCGTGAGATATTTGGCCCGGTCACTATCAGTGGACTACCCTGTATATACAACAAATTTATATGTCAGATCGCAAGCCCAAGAATGAACTAAATTTTTGGTAATCATCTTACCAATTTTATAAAATGCCCTGATACTTATCTACCAGAAATTTTTACATCGTTCTCCGCTAAAGAGCATTGTATTGTCAGAATAGAAGCTACAATTTACAGCTATAGAGTGGACGTTGTGTTTGACCCTATGGAAGACTGTCTAAGTGTATTAAATGCCAACAAAGAGTATTTACAATATGCTTCAGTGCCCCCTGGGTCAATCAGTTTAATGTGGTATAAATTATCAGATAGCTTACAAAACAGCTGCTGTGTTGTATTTAACAGCGTTCTGCAATTTTTCGACTGGGGCAACAAGAACACACAAAAGTTGACTGGTGTACAAGTAAAACTTCCGGACAACCAAGAACGAGTAAAGGGTATAACGTTTTGGGAAAGTTGCTATAAATGAGTGTTATATTAAAATTGGAGAAACATATTTCTCTTAATCCATGACATTAGTCTCCATAACACTCAAATGTAGACATTTCCAAATTAGGATTCTTTACCAAAAACAACATTATTCACGGGTCTTAACAAAAAGAACTAACGTGTGGAAGAGAGTTAAACTTACCTATCAAAGAAATTACTCCTTTAAATACAGTTAATGTGTTATGTACCAAGAAGGAAACTAGAAATGGAAGAGAAATGAGTCAGAAAGCTAGAACTGGAATATTTCAAAAACAGTTGCCACAATGGAAGAATATAAACTGCTAATGGGAAAAGAGCAGTCTATTGCAGATGCCCAAGAAAGGCCTACAAAATACTGTATATCAAACACAGTGTAAGGACAAATCTGGACACAACAGGGTACACAAGATATTTTCATTTGCTGTAAAAAAAATAGATGAAAAGCGGCCATAAGTTGGAGTTTCCTCTCCGAATAGGAATTTGGATGTGTAGAGTAACACTATGCGTACAAAGAAACAAATGCATGTTGCCTGTCACGAACGAAAAAATTCCATCTTGCATCCAAAAATAAGAGCTGTGTTTATTATTTATAAATGAGATTTCGAGTATAAAGCACACATGTAGCACTACACTTTTAATTTACTTGTTCTATAGCAGTAAAAAATACATTTGGTTCATATATTGACACTACTGGTACAACTTGCAATTTGCACACTGGAATAATAATGTGCATGCACACAGTCGGTTGCAAGGCACTGTGAGCAGCCTGCTCAAATTGTGGTGCGATGGCTGTTACAGATAAATAAACTAAATTGTGATATCTTACTCCATATATCGCTATGTTACAACAAAACACCTGTAACAAACTACTCTGCAGTTCACATTAACGTGCTTGACACGGGATTTGCAGATTATTTCTCAACTATTCCACTCTTGGATAGCATATAGGAGACAATGAACAAAGCGTATATTAAACAACTAAATCTTTCTGTACCAGCTCTGATTTCTCTTATTTTATTATGATGATCATTTCTTCCTATATGGGGTAGAGTCACCACAATGTTTGGGAATTGTTTTTACTGGTTGTCACTCTATACCCCTGTATGTGCAGATGTTATTTATACATGAACTTATTGTAAAACACAAATACGATTACAGATTTCTGATCGCCAACGAAAAATTCATTTGATCATTGTACTGAAGTAACCAATGTTATTTCCATATCGAAATAATCTGTATTATTTTGTCGAAAAGCTCATCGCAGTTTTGCTAAAACCTGTATCAGTATCATCCCTACATGATAGTGACACTCTCATGCTAGTGTAACTTCCGACATTAACAGTTAGGTGGCATTAATTGCTTTTTACTACAGTTGTTTTTAGCGTTGCCTGGTGGAACCCAATGTTCACTGGGAAGTGGTATCTCACATTAAAAAGACACCATGCCTGATGTTTCAGTGAATATACAACAATAAATTTTCTCTCTAGGTAAAGGTGTAGAAAAAAAACCATGCACACACACAAAAAAACACGTGCATGTTGCTTGCCATAATGCATGTGTATGATTACAGATATCTTGTCAATAATAGAAATGATAGGTATCATTAGGGTATAAGGAAGACGTTTAGGGGACTGATGAAATGGCTCTGAGCACTATGGAACTTAACTTCTGAGGTCATCAGTCCCCTAGAACTTAGAACTACTTAAACCTAACTAACCTAAGGACATCACACACATCCATGCCCGAGACAGGATTCGAACCTGCGACCGTAGCGGTCGCGCAGCTCCAGACTGTAGCGCCTAGATCCGCTCGGCCACTCCAGCCGGCAGGGGACTGATGACCTCAGATGTTAAGTCCCATAGTACTCAGAGCCATTTGAACACGTTTACATTCAGCAAACTATAGGTGGGCCTCGCACAATGCTGTAAGAAGTGGAATAGCTCAAGATTCTTTCAGGAAGAGCTGAGTGGAGTATCGCAGAAGCCGAACGCGTCAGTAGAAAGTTTTGTCGACAGAATAATAAAAATTAATGCATATGCATATGAGTTGATGGACACTAATAAAGTAAAATTATTCTCCAGGTGCTGGAGCATAGTGGATTGAATGTTTTTCTAAGTGCAGTGCTAGCTGATGTGTGGATGAGGGTATGGGCATGAAACCATGAAGGACCTTTAGCTAACCAGCCATCAGGTTAGGTACAGAGCTTGAGTAGAGGGGGGTAGTAACAGCACACCAGGAGCTGGGTTGCAGGAATGTAAAATGAAATGGGCGGGGCGGAATAAGTAAGTGTTCAATACCGAAGGGAACTGTAGATCCGCGCTGGGCGTTCTCAGCAAGTTTCAATGTTGCGAAAACGTATGCAGATGCAGAGTGTTGCTTAGTAGACATTAGATATGGGAAGAAATACAAATATTTATTGGATTCCGGGGTGCATGTGTGAGTGGCGGGTCTGGACCTCATGGATGAAAATCAGCTGAACCCCCCATGTTATAGTTAACATGGGGTGAATAGCAGTGATGTGGAGACAGTAGGTTCAGCATTATCGAGGTTTCATGTTGGGGCGGAACAGTTCCAGGAGAATGTACAAGCTGTGTCCAGTGTATGGGAAGGCTGCTGCTCAATCCTAGGGTTGCATTTTCTGTTTAATCACCATGCTAAAATTGACCTTCAGTGACACGCTTTAGAACTCGGGGAAGTTTGTTCAAGCTGGGGGAAACTGTCGCCAGTAATGTACTGTCGCAAGGTTCGTTTGACATGAAGGACAAACCAATTAAACTGCAGGCAAAATTACAAAGGTTCGATTCACATTGCAAATTGAGGTGGCACCTCTGTGAATGGTAGGGTGGGTGCAAGAAACCCTGAAATTTAAGAGAAAGCTATCCAGTTTTAATTGTGTCTATTACATTGTTAATTATGATGTGTATGAATGTATAAATAAACCTGGAGCCTGGGTGAGGTCAGCCCGCAACTGGGCCACCGTAGTCGTGTATCGTCAGTATGTCCTTATGGGGGCATAAACAAGAAAGTCATCTGCAGGGAATGAGGCAGTGACAGCGACCGAATAGTTCAGGCGACAGCAGCTGGGGCTGAGCTGACGCTTGTTAGGGCCCGGGAGAAGTGAATACAGTGCAGTGAGGCACTGAAGCGGTCGTTACAGTGTCCTGGTTGCCGCCCAGCTACGGGGGCGTGCCCCACCGGCCGCAGGAGGTCACCAACCGAGATCTCTTCAGATTATTTGCGCCCCCTTCACAACCACTGGGATGACTCAGCTGGACATTTCATGATGAACCAGCCCCCAACCACCTATGTGATTGAAGTGTGTAAACAGTGCCCCTTTAGAGAGGGTGATATTTAAAGCCCTTAGTCAGTATCTACGCAAAAACGTTGGTAGTGGCATAGTGAGACACTGGACCACGAAAAGTCTCCAGGTAAAAAAAATGGTTCAAATGGCTCTGAGCACTATAGGACTTAACTTCTGAGGTCATCAGTCCCCTAGAACTTAGAACTACTTAAACCTAACTAAACTAAGGACATCACACACATCCATGCCCGAGGCAGGATTCGAACCTGCGACCGTAGTGATTGCGCGGTTCCAGACTGTAGCGCCTAGAACCGCTCGACCACCCCGGCCGGCTGTCCTGGTAACAAGTTCCTTTTTCCACTAGTGATACAGCCAGTGTAACATTTGAATTCAGAGTAGGGAGGATCCGTCTTGGGACAGTCTGTCCTTAACAAACATAAATACAAAAGGTGAGTTCATTAGATTCCCATGAGTTCAGAAAACTATCATCAAAGAAGACTTTTATCCATTGTGGATTGTGTATCCATTGTGGATTGTGTAAGATAAATCATGATTGTAAGATACAGTTTGTGGAGTGGCACAGACCACCAAGCATTGCAACTGACTTAAAATTTCTTGTAAAGTGTTATTTGTATTGAGGCGGTCCTTGAGAGTATATCGCCGGCCGCGGTGGTCTAGCGGTTCTGGCGCTGCAGTCCGGAACCGCGGGACTGCTACGGTCGCAGGTTCGAATCCTGCCTCGGGCATGGGTGTGTGTGATGTCCTTAGGTTAGTTAGGTTTAAGTAGTTCTAAGTTCTAGGGGACTTATGACCTAAGATGTTGAGTCACATAGTGCTGAGAGCCATTTGAACCATTTGAGAGTATATCGCATTTTGATTGTGTAAATACTGTTCAACTTATATTTTGTGTAAGTGTTATTTTTCATTCATTGGTGTTTGTATTTCGTATTCCTTTTATGTTGCTTATGGGTGTTTCTTAGCAAGGGATTCTGGTTCCCACAAAAACAGTTGTTCCCCAAATTGGAACCCTGAAGGGGACAGTTGTAGCCCATAGACTTTTCATGAGCATGCACCGTATGTGGCAATGCCACAATGGCTGGCCTTCCCATTTCCGAACAAAAAGAGAGATAGCAAATTAAAATAAATTCTTTAACTTCAGTGACATAAAGGTGTTGCTTACTAAATTTAGAGTTGATTGATACTAACAAGGGGAAGGCCTCAGACACGACCAACCGATTCGGCTCAAATTTGGCAGGTCGCTTGTGTACAACCTAAAATGAAGGAATCTAAGATATTTTGGGTCAACACCCCCTCGTTTTTGAGAAAATCACCCCTAAAGGTTATGACGAGCAATCAACACAAAATTGACGGGATCGATAGATAATTGCAAGTAGAGCATTTTTCATCATCAGGTATGGGGTCCGAAAACGCATAGTTTTCCAGAAATGGGGGTAAGAAACTTTTACAATAGCCGCTTCTGTACCGACATGCAAAAAGCTTTTCGCCGGCAGCGCCGATAGCGCATTGGCCAAGTTAACTGACTCGGAATGGGAGAACCCGGGTTCGAATCTCGAAGAAACCTAGCGGATGTTATTCTTTTCGTTTGTATCTTTCCATATCTCAATTGATAGGGATAGGAGGGTTAATAAGGTAAGTAAATCAATAAGTAATGATAATAATAAGGTAGTCAAACTAATTTCCCAAATGCCGTGAGTTATTAAAGTATTAAACTTTTAAGCCTTGTCACATGAAAACAACTCCGAGTAAGAGTGCTGCAAATTCCTCACGAGGGATCACAGATGGCCAACCGCGCGACGCTTGTTTACAGCGAGGCACGGGACAGAATGCACCCGCGGAGAGTTAACCCTCTAACGGTAAGGTTGGGGTTGGATCCGACCCCAGCGAGTCTGTTTTGTTTATAACTCCCCACTCCCTTTTCAGAGAGCCCTGTGGTTCCAGCTACCCTAGCAGCCAGTCGTCCCGAGAACGCCCAGGAGGCCACGTCAGTCTGGTGAGCGACCTGCAGCTACCCTCTTTATCCGAAACCTACATTACCCGCCCTCGGGTTGGATTCGATCCCACCTTACTGTTTACTTCACACTTATTAGTTTCTGTTTTGGGGAGGAGTCAACCCCATATTAATGTTTATATTACATCTAAGTTTTGTTTTCTCTTCTGGTATCTTACTAAAATGGCGCATCAACTCCATAGAACTCCTGAGGAGATATACAACGAGTTTCTCCGACAGGAGGCTGAGTAAGAGAATGGCGACAATATCGATGCGGAAAACTGTTCAGAAACCGATGATGATGTATTATCTAATACTGATGACGAGTATTCATTGTGCGGCAGGAGCTGTCGAGTCTGATAATTCTCAGTCGGATGTAGATGATGAGAGAAATTTTGAGCTAGGTAAAGAGTTAGAGACAATATGGACCAAGAAACCCATCCATTCAAAATTTTCTAGGACACCAGCGTCAAATATTATTACTCATCTCCCTGGTCCACGTGGGGAAGCAAGGGGGTCACTAGTGAATTGGAAATATTTTTTTTATTTATAGATTCGAAAATTATAGAAAAAAAATGTTTTGTACACAAATCTTGAAATCGAGAAATCTAGGCAAAAGTACAATACGGTCCAGTGGTTTCATTCACCAACAGAGAGCGTTGAAATAAAAGGGTTGATGGGCCTTCTCTTCATGAGTGGTGTCCTAAAGAATTCTATGCTCGGTGTAGATGAGATGTTCTCAGCAACCTACGGACCTCCGGTATTCCGTTGCACTATGTGCAAGAAAAGGTTTGCATTTCTTCTAGAAAACTTCCGCTTCGATGATAAAGCCACCAGAGAGGCCAGAAAAATCAACGACAAATTTGCGACTTTCAGAGAAGTGTGGAACATGTTTGAATCTAACAGTGAAAAAAATTATAGTCCATCTGAATACGTCACAGTATATGAGACTACTGAGTTTTCGGGGTGCCTGTCCATTCAAAACGTATATCCTATCGAAACCCAACAAATATGGGTTGAAAATAATGTCACTATGCGACGCAAGGACATTCTATTTTTTGCGTGGCAGTCCATACACTGGCAAGGACAACAGAATAAAGAGGAGACCTGGAGATTTGCCTTCACTTGCCCAGTATGTTTTGCGCCTGACGGAATCTATCAGGGGTTCTAATAGAAACATTACAGCGGACAATTGGTTCTCCTCACTGGAGGTGAATGACGCCCTCCTCCAAAAGAAACTCACATTTGTAGGTACATTGAGGAGGAACAAACCGCAAATACCACCATCAATGCTGCTTTTCGCTCCAGTAGGCTCTTCAACATGTATGTATCAGGAAGGCAAAACTTTGGTGTCATTTACCCCAGAGAAAAATAAAAACGTTTTACTGATATCGTCTATACACTTCTCTGGAGAGATAAATGAAAAATCAAATAACCCTGAAATTGTGGAGTTCTACAATCTAACTAAAGGAGGGGTCGATGTAATAGATATGTTTTGCCACAGCACAACCACAAAAAGAAAATCGAGAAGATGGCCCATGTGGTACTTTTATTCTATTTTAGACATCGCTGCTATAAATAGCAAAATGGACAGCTTTTCAATTGACGCGAGAGTATCATTTCTCAAAAATCTTGAGCTCTCTTTGACAAAACCTCTTCTGGAAAAGAGACTGAATAACACACATCTTCCCCGTGAGCTCCGTTCATCTATTGGAAAACTTTTAGAAAAAGAACCATTCTAATTAGACAAGCCTACCCAAGCACAGCTACTAAAGAAAAGAAGATGTGATTTTTGTGACAGATCAAAAGATAGGAAGGGGAATGCTTTTTGTAGTAAGTGTAATCGTTCTGTATGTGGGGAGCATAAAGTTAATATATGCCCTGGCTGTAAAGAAACTGAGATGTGATAAATTGTGCCAAATATGTATTTTCAGGGCTGTATGTGATGGTTTCCAGGATAACATTATACATTTATTATTCGTTCCTTTTGCATTATATGTACGAAGACATTTATTATTGAAAACTTTATATTTCGAAACTGCTGACACTATAATTATTTTCTACAGTGAGTAAGAGATGTTTCTCATTTAGTGCCCATCTTTAGAATTTCTAAAGCATTCAAGTTCCTAGTTGATGACTGAATCTACTGATTTTTACTACGTTTTCAATAATTTTATAGAGAATATTTCTAGTAAGGTATTTTTTTGTAATCAAGTTCCAATTTTTTTCCAAAGTACTTTATATTCTTACTTATTGAATATAAAAATAAAAAAATTGTTGTTATAACAAATATTATATGTGGTTAACTGACAATAAAACTCTTTCCCATTATTCATTTTTTATTTACCCCGAAAAATCGATATTTGGACGGTGGGGTCTGATCCAACCCCACCTTACCGTTTATGTCAGGAAACTTCACCTTACCGTTAGAGGGTTAAGTTGTGCCGGTTGCCTCTTCGTCATATCATAGTTGTGAACCTGGAAGAGTAAAGGTGTCCAGCACGAGCCTTGTAGAAGTCAACCGGAAAGAGTTGTTTTCCGTCAATAAGCTGCCGCGAACCTCGCGGATACATGTAGTGATTTTTCCATCGTTAATGCACCGAATGAAATACGTTTTGTGAATGAATACAGTGCCCTTCCGTTAGTAGCATATGACGAGTACTGTATGTAGTTTGTAGTAATTAGCTCGTCTGTTTATGCTGTAGTAACTAGTTATTGTTTGTTGTGTCCTACCTTTTAGATTCGAACCCGGGTTCTTCGAGACCCATCCAGTTACCTTGGCCGGTGCGCTATCAGCGCTGTCGCCGAATAGCGTTTACCATGTGGGTACAGAAGCGGCAGTTATATAAGTTTCTTTCCTCGATTTCTAGAAAAGTTTGCGTTTGCGGACCCCATACCCGATGATGAAAAATGCTCTATTTACAATTATCTACCGATCCCTCCAATTTTGAGTCGATTGCTCTTCACAACTTTTAGGGGTGATTTTCTAAAAAACGCGGGGGTGTTGACTCAAAATAACTTAGATTCCTTCGTTTTAGGTTGTACACAAGCGACCTGCCAAATTTGAGCCCAATCCGTTGGCCGTGTCTGAGGCCTTCCCTTTGTAAGCACGGACCTCTCAGTTAATCAGTTAAAAAGCTGCCAAATTAATTTAATCTTTTTTATGTACTGGGTTTTTATAATTAAACTGATAACGTTCCAAGTGTTTCAGCGTGCGCTCTGTACATCGCAGGACGCTGAAGGATCATAGGTAAATTCTTTAACGAGTGCACTCATAGACAATGTAGAAAATACTAATAGTTCCACTTTCTGTCACCAGGTGGAAATGTAGCGCTGTAATCAGTCATAATGTGAAATGTTTCCCCTTTTAACGTCGGTATGCTGTTTGTCACTTGGTGACACATATTAATTTCTTTTGTGAAAAGACTGTTGATGTAAAGGATTACGAAAGCAAAAGTTTTCCGTACGAAACGCAATGACTATTGAGAATAGAGACTGTGCTCTGCTGGTAAAGTTGTTTTATCAGAAGGTCAGCATTAGCAGCGCTATCATAAGGAAATATCGCCCAAAGAAACAATTGCGAGGAGGCCGCATGTCAAGAAATTTTAAGAAACAGGTGAATTAGGTGGTGCAGCAGGGAGAGGGAGGCGGCCCATTCCTATGGCAGTTGTTGATGAAGTTGCTGTAGCTATAGCCGACAGTGCAACACAAGCCTCAAATTATGCAGCCAGTGCTCGAGCTGCCTCAAGGGAATTGTCTCTCCCCTGGCCAACAGTTCAAAAGATTTTTCTCTGGTATCCCTGCAAGTTTCAAAATGTGCATCAAACGAAACCCCAATATAGGCTTCAACGCCGTGACGTAGTCCTTCGTTTTACGGAACGCATGGAAATGGACGACATATGGCTGGGGAATATTCCTTGGGCGGACGAGGCACATTTTATACATGAAATATGTTCACAGTTGCGAATACGGACAACCATCAGTTGTATAGTGGAATGCCGGCAGTGAAAATTTGTACGGAACAGAGACTCGAACCCCGATTTTCCGTTCATCGCGAGCGGTCGCCTTACCATTAGGTTATCCCAACACAACTCACTGCCAGACCCAAACATCCATCTGTCGTCAATTATATGTCTACAACCTGTACTCGTACATCGATTGTATATATTCTCTTACAGGAGAGACATTTCGGAGGCACATTTTATACTGCAAGGTGACGCGAATGAACCGAACTATCGCCTATGGGGTTCTACTCCGCAACATGTTGTGCAGAAACATCCACTCCACTCAGCTTGTGTGACTGTGTGGTGTGGTTTCACAAGCTCCTTCATTCTCGGTCCGTTTTCTTCGAGGAGATGACTTCTCATTGGCCTTTTAGGTGTACAGTAGCATCTGCGCGTTATAAGGACCTCCTGGTACAACACATGATTCCAGCTTTGCAAGAACGCTACTGCGTCCACACCACTATTTTCATGCAGGATGTGGTGATGTGGCGACACCACATGTCGCTTGCTAGGTAATAGACTTACTTCGAGAGACCTTCGGCAACCACCGCATTATCTCTAGGCAATTTCAAGACGTGTGGCGTTCCAGATTTTGCGACCTAAATCTATATGAGTTCTGGTTGTGAGGATATCTGAAAGATCGTCTCTCTCAGGGATATATCCGGACTCTTCCTGTTCTAAAGGATAACGTACGACGACATATCGCTCTGATTGCACCAGATATGCTGCGAACAACTATCGACCATGCCATTTTACGAGTGCAGCATGTTGCTGAATGCCTTGCCTGCATAGAGGACTATCAGTTGGAAGGGACACAATAATTTACCATCCTTAAATTAATTAATCTAATTAATATGCAAAATGGAGGAGATATTTAAATTCTAGAGCGGTTACATTCGAACATAAGTAACAGCCATGCCGACGTATAGGAAGACTAATTGCTCCACATTCGGAGAACTGTCGCCATAGCATGGCTCGCAACTTGAATTTCAAATGTCCGGGCTGCCCTGCTGTCTGGGTTCACAGCAAACTTTACCTTCTCCAATCCCAGTTATATTGGCTATGGGAGCTGAAGCGGCCGGCCGAAGTGGCCGAGCGGTTCTAGGCGCTACAGTCTGGAACCGCGCAACCGCTACGGTCGCAGGTTCGAATCCTGCTTCGGGCATGGATGTGTGTGATGTTCTTAGGTTAGTTAGGTTTAAGTTCTAGGGGACTGATGACCTCATAAATTAAGTCCCATAGTGCTCAGAGCCATTTGGACCATTTTTTTTGGAGCTGAAGCACACTAAGGAGTGTCGCTGCGGTTTAGAACACCATGGAGACATGACCTCCAGGCCCCCACTTGAGAGCAGTCGGTTGCAGATGGTAGACGTATCTATTCACGGACAGAGAATCGCAAAAGTTACCACCATCTTAGAATCCTTATGCTGCTTTCTATACTCGGAAACTGCTCCGTCTGAAGACCGGCTAATGTAGCACAACACGGTTCATGACAGGAAGCTAGCTGAAATTACAGTGGTTGCAACCGCGCAATCACGCCGATTGTACCGTATGCGTTCGGTATCGCGACTACATAGGCAGTGATGTGATAATCATCTACGTGCCGCTCGTGCCATTGCCATCATTTCAGAAATCGTGGCTTGCAACCCTCCTTCGTGGCCCACCTCCTACAATCAGCTCTCTCCCTCTCTTTTCTCTCCCTCTCCCTCTCTCTCTCTCTCTCTCTCTCTCTCTCTCTCTCTCTCTCTCTCTCTCTCTCTCTCCATCTCTCCCTCTCTCTCTCCCTCTCTCGGGGCTGGGCTAAATTACTGAAAGTGTTACATTTGATGTATTTGTTTTGCTTAATTACCTGCCCTACAGCATGTCGAAAGTTCGCCAAGACATGGATAATGTATAACAGGGATATGTCACTTTTGTGTTCCTTTTTAATTTTGAAATATTAGTATTATCTTTATTTATTGTCTTTCATTGACTGTAGCTTTCCCCATGTCTCCTTTTCATTAATTCTGTAAGGAACCCTTGCAGTAGGTAATGAGTGATCCTCTCTGCCTCGTAGGGAAACAGTGTTAGGCAATAAACCATCCATTTTATTCACTGTCACTGCAGATGTGTCATCGGCTAAGGTCACTAATATCACCTTAAATTCTCCAGTCGCTATGACTGACCTGGGCTAGAGTCTCGGACGTTTTTGAAGTTTACTTGTCGTGGCCCTCTGTTACGTGTTTAATGTTAGGTCAATGAATAGCCGCGCTTGGTAGTTGCGCGGTTTGATACGCCTTGCCACGGTTCGCGCGGCTTCCCCCGTCGGAGGTTCGAGTCCTCCCTCTGGTATGGGTGTGTGTGTTTGTCCTTAGCGTAAGTTAGTTTAAGTTACATTAAGTAGTGTGTTAGCCTAGGGACCGATGACCTGTATCAAGCTAGAAACTTTAGGACAATAGATTTGAGCTTTTCGTGTATGTACTATGCCAGACAGCGCTAAGAAGGCTACTACAGGATTATTGCAACTTCAGCAACTAGCAGACAAGCAGAAATTACTGGCGGTACAGTTAGAAGCAAAGACGATAGGTTTAGCAGCTCGCCTATGTTGAGTTCATTAGCGATGGAGCACAACCCCGAATTTGAGAAGGAAATCCGTTGTGTCCTTTGAAACCAACGGTCCCGGCATCCGCCTTAAACGATTTAGAGAAATTATGGAAAACCCAAGTCTGGATAGTTAGATGGGGATATGTACCACTGTCCTCCTGAAACGCATCTAGATCTAAATACTGTGCCACCGACCTCTGCGGAAGAGTTAGACCTGCTACGTAAACAGTTTCTAGAGCCGGCGGTGGCAGCGACCTTGTAGCAGTTTCAGCATTCCAGAGAGGGCTCGCTCTGCCAGCATTTAATACCACTTAAAAAAAAAAAAAAAATAATGTGTGTGAAATCTTATGGGACCTAACTGCTAAGGTCATCAGTTCCTAAGCTTACACACTACTTAACCTAAATTACCCTAAGGACAAACACACACACCCATGCCCGAGGGAGGACTCGAAACTCCGCCGGGACCAGCCGCACAGTCCGTGATACCACTAAAACAAAGAAGACAGGACATCCTATACTCGCAGATTGTGTCCATATATGACTGCTTGGTTCCATGCATTTTTTAATAATATGTGCTGCGCCAAATTGAAAAAGCAAGTTTTTTTGATGAAAAGTTCTCGAGTTTACAGCCGGGTGACAGTATTGTAAAACCGCGACGTTTCAACGATTGACATACTCATCGTCTTCTGGCAAAGATGTCGAAACGTCGCGGGTTTACAATACTGTCACCAGGCTGGAAACCCGAGAACTTTTTAAAAAATGGTTCTGAGCACTATGGGACTTAACATCTGTGGTCATCAGTCCCCTAGAACTTAGAACTACCTAAACTAAGGACATCACACACATCCATGCCCGAGGCAGGATTCGAACCTGCGACCGTAGCAGTCGCGCGGTTCCGGACTGCGCGCCTAGAACCGCTAGACCACCGCGGCCGGCCCGAGAACTTTTCTTCAACTGTATGTGCCGGGAAATTCTAGATCTTCACGTGGTATTTTTTTTTTTTGGTCGCTTTTACTTATTGAAATTGGCTTCCGGAAATAAGTTACTATCCAAGTAAATGTACAAAAGAATGTTTTTAAAAGTTTTCTAGTATATGTTTTATATCCGTGTTGTAGATTTCATACTGTCGAGCACGCGCATGTTCGGGAGTTTCTGCTGTGCACTGCACCCTCTCACCCCGCAGGACAGCCAGCCGTCGTAGCTGGCCGCTGGGAGTGCAGCCGGCGGCCTTAAACAACAATATTTAAATTGTTAAAAGGAATAGTGGCGCTGTACATATTTTAAAATTAGTGGTTCCTGTCCTTTTTCATATGGTCTAGAAAGGCAGTCTCGTTTCAACCGAACGAGAAGTCGATTCAAGGTGGTGAAGGGATAGTACTGGGTACGCTGGTTGTCGGGAGTGAGCAATTGCGTGCGATAAGTCGGAAATGGAAGAGACTGCCGACAATACATGCTGCTTCGAGTATCCTGCCAAGGTAAATTTGGGAGCATCTGTTTTACTAGTTTCGTGGTTGATCAGTCAGGTTTCGCCTAACAGTTTATGTAACGCAGGGAGCTTTTTGGTCGCGAGTTAGAGTTTCTCGGGCTTGGTAATTATTTATTGGTATTGATGTATATTAAGGGGCTATAAGGAAAATGAGTTAATGACTGGGTCTGTGAGATTTGACTGACTATAACGGTCTGGTATCAGTACACTTACATGGTGTGAAGCTACAGGTTCGGGAAGCCCCCTCAGCGGAAATTGAGTTGCGGCTATTTTATTGTTGTGTGGCACAATCTTATGGGATAGAGCTGTGGCTCTTTAATAGTTGCGTACTGGTAGCTTTGGGCCTTGAGCAAAGTAATGGCTCAAGAGAGTTTTATTTAAGGTGACAGAATGTAGCATTTGGATTCGGACTATTATCTTGTTCGTAGAATTGACGATCTGCACGTGAGTTCGTGAATATCTACCCTTACATAGTGAAAGAGAGCCACGGCTTTCAAAGGAGTCCTTGTAAATGACGTGTGTACTGCAAAGTTATTACTTATGATTAACAGAGTCGAGTGAATATTTCAACTAAGGATTTTTGGAGGGGCGCGTGATGCTAACACCTGAAGAGACTTTAATTTTGATCTGATTATTTAATCGTAATTTAAAAAGGGAAATGGATAGGTTAAAGTTAGATATCGTGGGAATTAGTGAAGTTCGGTGGCAGGAGGAACAAGACTTTTGGTCAGGTGATTACAGGGTTATACACTCCTGGAAATTGAAATAAGAACACCGTGAATTCATTGTCCCAGAAAGGGGAAACTTTATTGACACATTCCTGGGGTCAGATACATCACATGATCACACTGACAGAACCACAGGCACATAGACACAGGCAACAGAGCATGCACAATGTCGGCACTAGTACAGTGTATATCCACCTTTCGCAGCAATGCAGGCTGCTATTCTCCCATGGAGACGATCGTAGAGATGCTGGATGTAGTCCTGTGGAACGGCCTGCCATGCCATTTCCACCTGGCGCCTCAGTTGGACCAGCGTTCGTGCTGGACGTGCAGACCGCGTGAGACGATGCTTCATCCAGTCCCAAACATGCTCAATGGGGGACAGATCCGGAGATCTTGCTGGCCATGGTAGTTGACTTACACCTTCTAGAGCACGTTGGGTGGCACGGGATACATGCGGACGTGCATTGTCCTGTTGGAAAAGCAAGTTCCCTTGCCGGTCTAGGAATGGTAGAACGATGGGTTCGATGACGGTTTGGATGTACCGTGCACTATTCAGTGTCCCCTCGACGATCACCAGTGGTGTACGGCCAGTGTAGGAGATCGCTCCCCACACCATGATGCCGGGTGTTGGCCCTGTGTGCCTCGGTCGTATGCAGTCCTGATTGTGGCGCTCACCTGCACGGCGCCAAACACGCATACGACCATCATTGGCACCAAGGCAGAAGCGACTCTCATCACTGAAGACGACACGTCTCCATTCGTCCCTCCATTCACGCCTGTCGCGACACCACTGGAGGCGGGCTGCACGATGTTGGGGCGTGAGTGGAAGACGGCCTAACAGTGTGCGGGACCGTAGCCCAGCTTCATGGAGACGGTTGCGAATGGTCCTCGCCGATACCCTAGGAGCAACAGTGTCCCTAATTTGCTGGGAAGTGGCGGTGCGGTCCCCTACGGCACTGCGTAGGATCCTACGGTCTTGGCGTGCATCCGTGCGTCGCTGCGGTCCGGTCCCAGGTCGACGGGCACGTGCACCTTCCGCCGACCACTGGCGACAACATCAATGTACTGTGGAGACCTCACGCCCCACGTGCTGAGCAATTCGGCGGTACGTCCACCCGGCCTCCCGCATGCCCACCATACGCCCTCGCTCAAAGTCCGTCTACTGCACATACGGTTCACGTCCACGCTGTCGCGGCATGCTACCAGTGTTAAAGACTGCGATGGAGCTCCGTATGCCACGGCAAACTGGCTGACACTGACGGCGGCGGTGCACAAATGCTGCGCAGCTAGCGCCATTCGACGGCCAACACCGCGGTTCCTGGTGTGTCCGCTGTGCCGTGCGTGTGATCATTGCTTGTACAGCCCTCTCGCAGTGTCCGGAGCAAGTATGGTGGGTCTGACACACCGGTGTCAATGTGTTCTTTTTTCCATTTCCAGGAGTGTAAATACAAAATCAAATAGGGGTAATGCAGGAGTTGGTTTAATAATGAATAAAAAAAATAGGAGTGCGGGTTAGCTACTACAAACAGCATAGTGAACGCATTATTGTGGCCAAGATAGACACAAAGCCCATACCTACTACAGTAGTACAAGTTTATATGCCAACTAGCTCTGCAGATGATGATGAAATTGATGAAATGTATGATGAGATAAAAGAAATTATTCAGGTAGTGAAGGGAGACGAAAATTTAATAGTCATGGGTGACTGGAATTCGTCAGTAGGAAAAGGGAGAGAAGGAAACATAGTAGGTGAATATGGATTGGGGGGAAGAAATGAAAGAGGAAGCCGCCTTGTAGAATTTTGCACAGAGCATAGCTTAATCATAGCTAACACTTGATCCAAGAATCATAAAAGAAGGTTGTATACCTGGAAGAATCCTGGAGATACTAGAAGGTATCAGATAGATTATATAATGGTAAGACAGAGATTTAGGAACCAGGTTTTAAATTGTAAGACATTTCCAGGGGCAGATGTGGATTCTGACCACAATATATTGGTTATGAACTGCAGATTGAAACTGAAGAAACTGCAAAAAGGTGGGAATTTAAGGAGATGGGACCTGGATAAACTGAAAGAACCAGAGGTTGTACAGAGTTTCAGGGAGAGCATAAGGGAACAATTGACAGGAATGGGGGAAAGAAATACAGTAGAAGAAGAATGGGTAGCTCTGAGGGATGAAGTAGTGAAGGCAGCAGAGGATCAAGTAGGTAAAAAGACGACGGCTAATAGAAATCCTTGGGTAACAGAAGAAATATTGAATTTAATTGATGAAAGGAGAAAATATAAAAATGCAGTAAATGAAGCAGGCAAAAAGGAATACAAACGTCTCAAAAATGAGATCGACAGGAAGTGCAAAATGGCTAAGCAGGGATGGCTAGAGGACAAATGTAAGGATGTAGAGGCTTGTCTCACTAGGGGTAAGATAGATACTGCCTATAGGAAAATTAAAGAGACCTTTGGAGAGAAGAGAACCACTTGTATGAATATCAAGAGCTCAGATGGCAACCCAGTTCTAAGCAAAGAAGGGAAGGCACAAAGGTGGAAGGAGTATATAGAGGGTTTATACAAGGGCGATGTACTTGAGGACAATATTATGGAAATGGAAGAGGATGTAGATGAAGATGAAATGGGAGATAAGATACTGCGTGAAGAGTTTGACAGAACACTGAAAGACCTGAGTCGAAACAAGGCCCCGGGAGTAGACAACATCCCATTAGAACTACTGATGGCCTCGGAAGAGCCAGTCATGACAAAACTCTACCATCTGGTGAGCAAGATGTAAGAGACAGGCGAAATACCCACAGACTTCAAGAAGAATATAATAATTCCAATCCCAAAGAAAGCAGGTGTTGACAGATGTTAAAATTACCGAACTATCAGTTTAATAAGTCACAGCTGCAAAATACTAACGCGAATTCTTTACAGACGAATGGAAAAACTAGTAGAAGCGGACCTCGGGGAAGATGAGTTTGGATTCCGTAGAAATGTTGGAACACGTGAGGCAATACTAACCTTACGACTTATCTTAGGAGAAAGATTAAGAAAAGGAAAACCTACGTTTCTAGCATTTGTAGACTTAGAGAAAGCTTTTGACAACGTTAACTGGAATACTCTCTTTCAAATTCTGAAGGTGGCAGGGGTAAAATACAGGGAGCGAAAGGCTATTTACAATTTGTACAGAAAGCAGATGGCAGTTATAAAAGTCGAAGGGCATGAAAGGGAAACAGGGGTTGGGAAAGGAGTGAGACAGGGTTGTAGCCTCTCCCCGATGTTATTCAATCTGTATATTGAGCAAGCAGTAAAGGAAACAAAAGAAAAATTCGGAGTAGGTATTAAAATTCATGGAGAAGAAGTAAAAACTTTGAGGTTCGCCGATGACATTGTAATTCTGTCAGAGACAGCAAAGGACTTGGAAGAGCAGTTGAACGGAATGGACAGTGTCTTGAAAGGAGGATATAAGATGAACATCAACAAAAGCAAAACGAGGATAATGGAATGTAGTCAAATTAAATCGGGTGATGCTGAGGGGATTAGATTAGGAAATGAGACACTTAAAGTAGTAAAGGAGTTTTGCTATTTAGGGAGTAAAATAACTGATGATGGTCGAAGTAGAGAGGATATAAAATGTAGACTGGCAGTGGCAAGGAAATCGTTTATGAAGAAGAGAAATTTTTTAACATCGAGTATAGATTTAAGTGTCAGAAAGTCGTTTCTGAAAGTATTTGTATGGAGTGTAGCCATGTATGGAAGTGAAACATGGACGATAACCAGTTTGGACAAGAAGAGAATAGAAGCTTTCGAAATGTGGTGCTACAGAAGAATGCTGAAGATAAGGTGGGTAGATCACGTAACTAATGAGGAGGTATTGAATAGGATTGGGGAGAAGAGAAGTTTGTGGCACAACTTGACTAGAAGAAGGGATCGGTTGGTAGGACATGTTTTGAGGCATCAAGGGATCACAAATTTAGCATTGGAGGGCAGCGTGGAGGGTAAAAATCGTAGAGGGAGACCAAGAGATCAATACACTAAGCAGATTCGGAAGGATGTCGGTTGCAGTAGGTACTGGGAGATGAAGAAGCTTGCACAGGATAGAGTAGCATGGAGAGCTGCATCAAACCAGTCTCAGGACTGAAGACCACAACAACAACAACATGAACTAAAGTGATGGTGACACCTAGGTTCCGGTTTTTCATTTTTGTTGGTGATTTCTGTCCGTCAGAGGGGTTATATGTTTTGCTGGCACTGGTACACTTGCGACGAACTGGCTGTACCGAATTTTGAAATAAAAGAGATAGAATAAAGCCACTGTACTGAAAAGAAAATTTTGTTCCCGACTTATGATTGAAAATAAATTACCGTTCAACGACTTGTTTTACGTAACCAGGACTAAAATTATTGAGAAATAATAACTCGAAAATGTCTTTCAAGAATCAAAGACATTCAATAAACGCTAGGAAGTCGTAAATGCCGTAAAGCTGACGTAAAGATTTATAATTTTTTACCACTATCTAATTTGAAAAAGAAAGATTTTTTATCAAAAGATATTTACTTGACAATCAAAGATTTATAGATAATGTTTGATTCATTAACATTTTAAACTGATTACAGATAGAAAAGATAAACGAAATCGGATTGTTAGCTTAAAAGCAAAATAAAAGAAAGCCGATGTAGGTCGTAAATTATATCGCTGATTGGCTTGCCGCTTGATCTCTAATATTGTGATAAATTAACGGAACAAAAGAGCGTAATTTTCGCTGGATGGAATTTCCATTAATTAAAGGTTTATGTAAATAATTTTTTGCTGCTACTACTGACGTCATATCGATAAGTGAAGGGCTTTATTTTTAATGTTCATTCCTACATTAATTGTGAATTGAATTAGTTTGAGTAGATTCGCTGCAATACATTGGTACAAGTTTGCGATACATAATTCGTGCAGTGCGAAAAGCGTTGAAACCATATAATTTTCTTACCACTGTGAAATGAACTGCAGTATGCTTGAGACAGTATTGTTAAGCAGAAAATTTCGCTTGACCGAATTTACGTAAGCATATAGCTAATTGTGATTACTTCCGAGTACTGCACTGAAACGCCAAAGAAGCTGGTATAGGCATGCGTATTCAAATACAGAACTACGTAAAGAAGCAGAATACGGCACTGCGGTCGGCAACGCCTGAATAAGACAAGTGTCTGGCGCAGTTGTTAGAGCGGTTACTGCTGCTACAATGGCAGGTTATCAAGATTTAAGTGAGTTTTAACGTGGTGTAACAGTCGGCGCACGAGCAGTGGGACACAGTATCTCCGAGGTAGGGACGATGTGGCAATTTTCCCGTACGACCATTTCATGAGTGCACCGTGAATATCAGGAATCCGGTAAAATATAAAATCGCCGACATCACTGCTGCCGGAAAAAGGTCCTGCAAGAACCAGACCGACGACGACTGAAAAAAATCGTTTAACGTGACAGAAGTGCAACCCCTCCGCAAATTGCTGCAGATTTCAGTAAGTGTCAGCGTGCGAACCATTCTTCGATATGGGCTTTCGGAACCGACGGCTCACTCGCTTACCCTTGATGTCTGCACGACATAAAGCTTTACGCCTCGCCTGGGACTATCAACACCAACGTGGGACTGTTGGTGACTGGAAACATGTTGTCTGGTCGGACGAGTCTCGTTTCAAATTGTGATCGAGCGGATGGACATGTATGGGCATGGAGACAACCTCATGAATCTATGAACCCTGCATGTCAGCAGCGGACTGTTCAAGCTGATGGACGCTCTGTAATGGTGTGGGGCGTGTGCAGTTGGAGCAATATGGGACCCATGATGCGTCTAGAAACGACTCTGACAGGTGACACGTACGTAAGCATCCTGTCTGATCACCTGCATGCATTCATGTCCATTGTGCATTCCGACGGAACTGGGCAATTCCAGCAGGACAATACGACGACCCACACGTCCAGAATTGTTACAGAGTGGCTCCAGGAACACTCCTCTGAGTTTAAACAGAACCGCTAGCCACCAAATTCCCCAGACATTAACATTATTGAGCATATCTGGGATGCCTTGAAACGTGCTGTTCAGAAGAGATCTCCACCCCTCGTACTCTTGCAGATTTATGAGCAGCCCTGCAGGATTCATGGTGTCAGTTCCCTCCAGCACTACTTCAGATGTTAGTCGAGTCCAGGCCACGTCGTGTTGCGGCACTTCTACGTGCTCGTGGGAACCCTACACGATATTAGGCAGGTGTAACAGTTTCTTAGGCTCTTCAGTGTATTATCTCTTATATTGAAATTCATGAGTACGTAAAGGCATTCCATTAAGAACTTGGGAATCTTTTTAACAAAATAGTATGTCAGATGCGGTAAAATTGAACAGTGGTTGTACGTACAATATCTTTTTCGTGCTGTAGAACTTGCGTGCAGGTACTTACGTGCAGCAAACAGGGACCTGTCAAACTACAGAGTAACGATAACAGATACTTCAAACGTCTGCCATATGGTTACAGTGCAACTGATAGTACTTGTTTATCCAGTATTATTTAAATCAAATTATATATCGTACTTGGTTTCCAAAGCGACGTAATGCAAATAGGACCTAGTGTCCAACTGATACGAAACAATCATGTGATGTTTTCTGTCCGTTTCCGAACAGTCGACAGTTGAAATGCACAGGTAGCAGTAACAAACGTTTGTTTATTAACTAAGAAACAGGACTTAAGACAGAGTCTGGGTACAAGTGCCCTCATCACTTGCTCACAAACTGAAATGTCGGTCTCTGACGACGCAGAGAAGGTGCTCACAATGACGAACTCCATGAAATCCGTAGTGGACGATGATCAGAAGAGTGCTGAGGAAGATTTAGCGATCGGGTCCCGCGACGTTGTGGGCGACTGAGACGCAGTTCCAGCTAATCGTTGGACTCAGGAGCTGATGTCTAGTGAGCGTTGAACAGCTGGTGCTCACGGCGAGGTCAAGAGAGCCCCGTCTGATGGACAGCAAAAGCGATCCCCATTGACCCCGCCGAATGAGCCAGTTATGACATAAGTACCAGTCAGCAGAAGGATACTGGTGCGGCGTTACGTGGGCAGGGGATTTTGGAGAAGCGACCTGTGTCTGCCGAATATTTGCACGGCTGGCGCCATGATACTGTGGCGGCTGCTTGAGGCTTGGAGGAAAACAGCCTAACGAGTTGTGTTGACGTCCGCTGTTTCCAAGTCATCTCCCGGAGTAAAGTTACTACGGTTGGAGTCATAAACGATGGTGGTTGAGTTTAGGTTTGTTCGAAATGGTTCAAATGGCTGTGAGCACTATGGGACTTAACATCTGAGGTCATTAGTCCTCTAGAACTTAGAACTACTTAAACCTAACTAACCTAAGGACATCACACACATCCATGCCCGAGGCAGGATTCGAACGTGCGACCGTAGCGGTCGTGCGGTTCCAGACTGAAGCGCCTAGAACCGCTTGACCACAACGGCCGGCTTAGGTTTGTTCTGCGCATTCTCCGACAACCAATGAGCGTTCAGTAGTGTTACCAGTGTTGTGTTGTGAATGTCGTTACTAACACGAGCATTAAACGTGGTCGTATATAGTTATTTACTTAATTTTTATTCCATTAGTTGCGAGTTGTCACTGCTGATGGTGGTGCTAAGCGACAAATTCTGTACCAACAAGCAAGGGACGTAATTTGGAGTGAACACGCTTTCTACAAACTCAAGGCACGTGTATGGGCTTACCGTAGACGTTGCTTGGAACCGTCGTCGTTCATGGATCGGATTACAGCAGCAGAGCTCGCGGTACTCATCTGCAAGTATGACGACCGCGTTGCAGGGGCGCAGCCCGGTGTATACTATAGCACGTGGGCCAATGAAGTACAATAGGACCTCTAACGTTTGCAATACGAATAAAGGATTATCAGATAGGGCCAACAGCACCAAAATATTCGCTTCCAGTTTTGTTGCTCCTGGGAAAGTACCGTCATGGGACGATCGCTACGAAATACAGAAATTGTTGAACAAAATTTCCACTTAGGGTAATGACTAACAATTCTCATCAAATTTGAGTAAATATAAAATAATACCCATAATTTTAAATAAAAAAAATGACGTAATGCAGGTGAGTAGGAAAAATAATCATACAATGTTCGCATAGAGTATTTGTGGTGCGCTGCATGACAGTCATGTTGATTAAATATCTAGATATAATGTTGCAAAGCGATATGATATGGAACTAGCACGTAAGGTCGGTGGCAGGGCAGGGAAATGTTCGACTTCGATTTATTGAAAGAATTCTACCAAAGTCTAGCTCATCTTTAGAGGGGACTGCGTATAGAACACTAGTGCGACCCATTCTTGAGTAGTGCTCGAATGTTTGTGATCTCCACCGGGTCAGATTAAAGAAATCAATTTCCCGGGTTCCCGGGTTCGATTCACGGCGGGGTCAGGGATTTTCTCTGCCTCGTGATGACTGGGTGTTGTGTGCTGTCCTTAGGTTAGTTAAGATTAAGTAGTTCTAAGTTCTAGGGGACTGATGACCAGAGATGTTAAGTCCCATAGTGCTCAGAGCCATTTGAACCATTTTGAAAGAAATCAATTCAGAGGTGTGCCTCTACATTTGTTACCAGTAGTTTCGTTCAACACGCGAGTATTCGGAGATTCTTCGTAGAGGGTAGACGCCTTTTTTTTTCTTTTTTTTTTTGCGAAACTCTATTGAGAAAATTTAGAGAACAGGCGTTAGAATCTTGCTGCAGAAGGACTCTACTGCTGTCAGCGTACATTTCGCGTGGAAAACAGAAGCTGTTGTCAGGTGCGCGATAATCAGAACGAAAACAAAGCATCTCCATCTCATACTCACTCCCGCTAATTCATCGAAACCAACCACACCATCTCTGTGGCGGACTAAACTGATTGCATCGGTGCCCTTACTTCCTAACTATAACTGCTTTCTCTCCTACCATGCCTGACTGAGATGGGTGGCGCATCGAAACTACTCTGGACTCACATTCGGAAGGGTCGCATTTCAAATATCCTTTCAGCTACACAGATTTCGGTTGTAGTGAGTGAAACCTGGTAATCAAGGAAGGCAGGATTCGGTTACAATTGTGGACGGGGCTGTAATCAGTTACTGTTAGTTCCCTTTTGCAATTACACACATTTATTTTAAAACGGTAATTCCAGACTCAGCAATAAATAAAGATATCACACGTTATTAATGAAGGAATAAACAGCTGTGTAATTGGGTTGGGTTGTTTGGGGAAGGAGACCAGACAGCGAGGTCATCGGTCTCATCGGATTAGGGAAGGATGGGGAAGGAAGTCGGCCGTGCCCTTTCAGAGGAACCATCCCGGCATTTGCCTGGAGTGATTTAGGGAAATCACGGAAAACCTAAATCAGGATGGCCGGACGCGGAATTGAACCGTCGTCCTCCCGAATGCGAGTCCAGTGTCTAACCAGCTGTGTAATTAATAGTGCTTTCAGTGCGTTACAATTTACCAAATGAGTATAAAATACAGACACAGCAAATAATGTTTTAAAAACAAGCCAATGTGATCCCAATTAGAATTTTAAGGCAAGTAACCACAGTAACGGCTGAAGGACTTTAGCGCCAAGAACGGCAATTATAAAAAATTTTAACAAACATACTGTAAAACAGCAATGCAATAGCAAGGTTAATTGAAAAAGACAGCCGGCCGGTGTGGCCGTGCGGTTGTAGGCGCTTCAGTCTGGAACCGCGTGACCGCTACGGTCGCAGGTTCGAATCCTGCCTCGGGCATGGATGTGTGTGATGTCCTTAGGTTAGTTAGGTTTAAGTAGTTCTAAGTTCTAGGAGACTGATGACCATAGATGGTTCAAAATGGTTCAAATGGCTCTGAGCACTATGGGACTTAACATCGGAGGTCATCAGTCCCCTAGAACTTAGAACTACGTAAACCCAACTAACCTAAGGACAACACACACATCCATGCCCCAGGCAGGATTCGAACCTGCGACCGTAGCAGTCGCGCGGTTCCGGAGTGTAGCGCCTAGAACCGCTCGGCCACCGCGGGCGGCACAATAGATGTTAAGTCCCATAGTGCTCAGAGCCATTTGAACCATTTTTAAAAAGACAGGCAACTAATCACCAAATGGGTGAGCAAAATGATGGTAAACATACAATAAAACAGCAAATACACTAATAAAACACAAGGGCCAGTCACAGACGGTGCACCAGGAATCGACCTCTGCGTAGGTCCGGCAAAAAACAGTTTCGCGAGTGATGAGATAGGCAGCCAAGAGTTGCATTCACTTCACAAGGTGGTAACTCAGACTAGTGGCAGTCTAACGAATGACTAATGATAATCTTGCAGAGGCCACCTGACGTCCAATACACCAAATGTAAAGATGTAAAAATACGCCAAAGCCGGAACCGGCAGTCTGGACTCCGCCCGCAGAATACTGTGCTTAGAGCGCATGGAACGAGAAAGGAATCACTACCACCAGAGCAGAAGAATCGCCAACCAACTTAGAATCAAGAAAGCTGTCAAAACTACATGCCTCACCAGACAGCAGCGGCAAGGAGAGGAAACGTACACTGCCATTACATACACTAATCCCCATGGCAAATAACTGGGGCGCTAGCGGCCATGAGGCAGAAAAAATACGCTGGTTGAACTTTACAAATAGTAGCAAACTGAACGCAATAATTAATCATTAGAAGTCCAGGAAAGCTAATCAGAGCTGGTCCCGGCGGAGGTTCGAGTCCTCCCTCGGGCATGGGTGTGTGTGTTTGTCCTTAGGATAATTTAGGTTAAGTAGTGTGTAAGCTTAGGGACTGATGACCTTAGAAGTTAAGTCCCATAAAATTTCACACACACACAAAGCTAATCAGATCCGCCTTCCCCAAGCACTCCACTCGCTGCTCTTCGCCTCAGCAACACTACGAGCAGCAACACAAACCCAAGTGACTGGAGAATCGCAAGATCTCACAATGGTAGAGGTTTCTCTACTTGAATCCAAATGCACTCAACTTATAGCTTTATAGCTTGTAGGATCCGGTTTACGACGAGGTCGTGCACCCTCGTGACCACGGGCCTTCGATCCGGCAATCCATGCGCGCCGCCGGCAGTCCCAGCGTGTTCTCACACTGCTCGGACCTGGCTCCTGAGTCTCCAACCGAACTGCACACTGACGCGACCCGGAAGAACAACGATGTCGCCCCAAAGGTAGGGCAACAGTTGCTACATATCGACAACCGCCACTGCTGCCACTAGCTGCCAGGGAACGCTTGCGAAACGAGTGGCGCAAGTCAAGACGAGAAGAAGACAAACTACCGCAACCATGCCAATTAAAGGATATGGTCTGGCCTCTAACAGAGGTCGGAAACCTACCAATAGCACCAATGCGAGCCGCACACGGCTCAGTGGGTTCCCTATATCACTTATAAGTGATGGGATGCTTCCTTTGGCTTGGACATGGCCGATTTCTTACTCCATCCTCTCCTAGTCTGGCCATGTGTTCCATCTCTAATGACCTCGTCGCGGATGTCGACACGTTAAACCCAGATCTCCCTTCTTTCCTTCGAAGTGCAGCCACCCCTCGCCACCCCTCCGGCAGTGCACAGATCAGCGCGTCCTCCACTGGCGCCATCAACATCATCGCTTACGTCCTGGACACCAAAGAACAATATTTCATCCGTGGCCGACGGTGCTCCACCGGCAATACCGCCCCACATAGGGGTACTTCATGCAAAAAGTTGGCCAAAATCAGTGTTTGGTATTTTCTGTACTGTGAGAACCTAGATGGCATATTTGTAGGCTAATAATCTATTTACAGACTTTATAACATGAAAGAAATCAAAATTATTGTGTTTTTATTAGATTCTTTATTTATTAGCTACAATATTATCTATTACACAGATGATGCCTGCCAGTCTTGTTCATCTGAGCAGTTTGTTTCTATTGGCACTCCTCTTTACCATTTTTAACTTGAGTGATCTGCCTAATACATACTTCGCTTGAGAGCGGTAAATGTAATGCTTCTTTTAAGAAATATTTGCTCGTTTTCTTTGGCTTCGGTCTCGTGCCTGTTATTAATGGATCAGTTGTCGGTTGCAGTCTGTTTATTATATCCAGACTGTATTCTTCTCGTGAGAATTTCTTGGCAAACGTTTGTCTGTACAGACGAAAGTGCTTATTGGGGGTCTTGGCTGCTTTTTCTGATAAACTGCCTATGGGTAACAGAGCATGTTCAATGACAGTTTGACCATGCTCCGAAATCTTGTGTACAGTAGGAGACATAGGATGCCGTGGATATAAATCAACATACAGTTTTGCTGTTTCAGCAGTATAAGCAGAAAATTTGACTATGTACATCTTATGTCCACTGGAAATAGCTTCTAGAATAAGCCTGAATCAATAGATGAGTTGCAGATCTACACCTGTTATTTCTGCTGATGTTTCAGGGTCTCAAAATAATCTTCTACGGGTATTCCCATCATTACTATTTCCTTAGCCTCGCTTGGAAACATCTACAATTAACCCTAATCGATTTCTAAACGTTTCTTATGTAACTTTGTGCTTGAACAAGGTTCTTTTGAACGGATTTGCCACTTTTTAATGTTTATTTTATAAGACAAATGCAACAAAAATTAAAAAAATTTACTTCGGGAATAGTGTGTAGACTGCTCAAACTGAAAAGCTTCTGTATTTAATATCTTGGTTTTTGAAGTCTTCTGACGTAGCCTTGCAAATGGGGCATCACAGTGTCGACGCTGACTCTGTTCCTGCATTGCAGACCTTTGCATCTACCATAGTCTTCAGCAATGTGTATTTTGTAGATGAATCACCCTTTGTTCTTACAATTTTTGTTTCTTGTACTGTTTCAATTTGCCTGTTGATGTAACCAACGTCTTCATTAGTAACATCAGGTGTTTCATGAATAAAACTAAATCTCATTGGTGTGCAATATCTGTGAGATGATGGTATAGGATTTTTTCAAACAATTGGATCTTTATTCCTGTGCTTAATAATTGGAGATGTACTAAAGATGACTGAAATACGTTCGCAATCGAGTCATGGTTGTTTTAAAATTTTTATTTAAGCTCAGTTTGCTGAGAACCGTCACAGCCCAATTTATAGATAAGTTCCAATGCATTTTTGTCATCATTTGCAAGATTATTAAAAACCTCTTACAAATATAATATTAATCGCTTACATGTGTGATTAAGCAAGGCTGAAATTGAATCTCCGATTATGTGGCATTCACCTGACAGGATTCAGTCGCAGGGTAGCACTGCTTTTGAAGGATAGTACACTCCTGGAAATGGAAAAAAGAACACATTGACACCGGTGTGTCAGACCCACCATACTTGCTCCGGACACTGCGAGAGGGCTGTACAAGCAATGATCACACGCACGGCACAGCGGACACACCAGGAACCGCGGTGTTGGCCGTCGAATGGCGCTAGCTGCGCAGCATTTGTGCACCGCCGCCGTCAGTGTCAGCCAGTTTGCCGTGGCATACGGAGCTCCATCGCAGTCTTTAACACTGGTAGCATGCCGCGACAGCGTGGACGTGAACCGTATGTGCAGTTGACGGACTTTGAGCGAGGGCGTATAGTGGGCATGCGGGAGGCCGGGTGGACGTACCGCCGAATTGCTCAACACGTGGGGCGTGAGGTCTCCACAGTACATCGATGTTGTCGCCAGTGGTCGGCGGAAGGTGCACGTGCCCGTCGACCTGGGACCGGACCGCAGCGACGCACGGATGCACGCCAAGACCGTAGGATCCTACGCAGTGCCGTAGGGGACCGCACCGCCACTTCCCAGCAAATGAGGGACACTGTTGCTCCTGGGGTATCGGCGAGGACCATTCGCAACCGTCTCCATGAAGCTGGGCTACGGTCCCGCACACCGTTAGGCCGTCTTCCGCTCACGCCCCAACATCGTGCAGCCCGCCTCCAGTGGTGTCGCGACAGGCGTGAATGGAGGGACGAATGGAGACGTGTCGTCTTCAGCGATGAGAGTCGCTTCTGCCTTGGTGCCAATGATGGTCGTATGCGTGTTTGGCGCCGTGCAGGTGAGCGCCACAATCAGGACTGCATACGACCGAGGCACACAGGGCCAACACCCGGCATCATGGTGTGGAGAGCGATCTCCTACACTGGCCGTACACCACTGGTGATCGTCGAGGGGACACTGAATAGTGCAAGGTACATCCAAACCGTCATCGAACCCATCGTTCTACCATTCCTAGACCGGCAAGTGAACTTGCGGTTCCAACAGGACAATGCACGTCCGCATGTATCCCGTGCCACCCAACGTGCTCTAGAAGGTGTAAGTCAACTACCCTGGCCAGCAAGATCTCCGGATCTGTCCCCTATTGAGCATGTTTGGGACTGGATGAAGCGTCTTCTCACGCGGTCTGCACGTCCTTTCACGAACGCTGGTCCAACTGAGGCGCCAGGTGGAAATGGCATGGCAAGCCGTTCCACAGGACTACATCCAGCATCTCTACGATCGTCTCCATAGGAGAATAGCAGCCTGCATTGCTGCGAAAGGTGTATATACACTGTACTAGTGCCGACATTGTGCATGCTCTGTTGCCTGTGTCTATGTGCCTGTGGTTCCGTCAGTGTGATCATGTGATGTATCTGACCCCAGGAATGTGTCAATAAAGTTTCCCCTTCCTGGGACAATGAATTCACGGTGTTCTTATTTCAATTTCCAGGAGTGTATAAAAGGGATATACCTTATCAACTGTTAGGATTGTTTCATATTTTTCCTTATCAGTGAGGCTTCCATAAAGATTGATAAGGCTTGGATACGTGAAAGTTGTTTTTTTTACTTGTAAGTCTCTACGACTCCGATCTAATACATACAGGGTGTTTCAAAAATGACCGGTATATTTGAAACGGCAATACAAACTAAACGAGCAGCGATAGAAATACGCCGTTTGTTGCAATATGCTTGGGACAACAGTACATTTTCAGGCAGACAAACTTTCGAAATTACAGTAGTTACAATTTTCAACAACAGATGGCGCTGCGGTCTGGGAAACTCTATAGTACGATATTTTCCACATATCCACCATGCGTAGCAATAATATGGCGTAGTCTCTGAATGAAATTACCCGAAACCTTTGACAACGTGTCTGGCGGAATGGCTTCACATGCAGATGAGATGTACTGCTTCAGCTGTTCAATTGTTTCTGGATTCTGGCGGTACACCTGGTGACAAACTGCCTATTGGCTTCTGTCTCGGGTTCTTCGGCCGACGTTCATCTAATGCTCTTCCATGCATGTCTCACCACGAGCTATTTCACGTGGAATGGCGATTTCTACGAACAGCTGGAAGGCGTCGCCATGGGTAGTCCTCTCAGTCCAGTGGTGGCCAACTTCTTCATGGAACAATTCGAAGCACAGGCACTGGACTCGGCGACTTGCAAACCTAAGGTGTGGTACAGGTACGTCGATGATACTTTCGTGGTGTGGAGCCATGGTGAAGAACAGCTCGGTGAATTCCTGAGACACTTGAACAGCCTCCATGCCAACATAACATTTACCATGGAGGTAGAAAAGGACAGGAAACTGCCATTTCTAGATGTGCTGGTCACAAGGGACGGCGAAAACCTGGGACACAGCGTGTATCGAAAACCGACACACACGGACCGATACCTCCACAAACTGTCAAACCACCACCCGAGCCAGAAAAGAGGCATGATTAGTACGCTCGTAACGAGAGCAGGACGAATATGTGAGCCTCAACACCTCGAACGAGAAATGCAACACCTGGAAACTGTTCTGAGGAGCAATGGGTACTCCACAAATTACATTAGAAGTGTAACAGAGCCAAACACTCGGCGAAGTAAGGAACCAGAAAAAGAAATGTCGGGTACGGCCTTTCTGCCATACATTCCCAGAGTGACGGACAGAATCGGCCGTATATTGCGCAAACACGGCGTAAAGACGATTTTCAAACCGACAAGGAAGATCAAAGAGTGTCTTAGATCGGCGAAGGAGAAAAGAGACCCACTTGCAATGTCGGGAATATACCGTGTACCTTGCACATGCGGAAAAGTTTATGTCGGAATGACTGGACGATCCATTAACACCAGGATCAAAGAGCATAAGCGACATTGCAGGTTGGGGCAGGTGGAGAAATCGGCCGTGGCAGAACACGCACTGAATGAGACCGACCACGTAATAAAATTCGCCGACACGGAAGTTCTGGCTGTAGAGAAGCACTATCACACGCGCTTGTTCAGAGAAGCTGTAGAAATCCAAAAACACGCGAACAGTTTCAACAAGAAAGAGGAAAGCCTTAAGGTAAACGGATCCTGGCTTCCCGTACTGCAGCGAACGACCGTCGCAGGTAGCAAGAGGAGAACCGCACCGGAAATGACCGCGGAGAAGCCCTCGGACGTTGGCGCGCCAGGTACATATAGTCTGCGGCCGCGAGCTCGCCTCCAGTTCACCACCGGCAATGGAGGGTGAAGCTTTGACAATGCCAGCCACTCGTGCTGGCGAAACGTCAGAAAAATCATTAGATGAACGTCGGCCGAAGAACCCGAGACAGAAGCCAATAGGCAGTTTGTCAACAAGTGGACACGAAAGCCTTAACAAATTTGGTACACCTGGTCTTTCAAGTGTCCCCACAGAAAGAAGTCACAGGGATTCATGTCTGGCGAATATGGAGGCCAATCCACGCCGCCTCCTGTATGTTTCGGATAGCCCAAAGCAATCACACGATCATCGAAATATTCATTCAGGAAATTAAAGACGTCGGCCGTGCGATGTGGCCGGGCACCATCTTGCATAAACCACGAGGTGTTCGCAGTGTCGTCTAAGGCAGTTTGTACCGCCACAAATTCACGAAGATAGCGTGATGCAGTAATCGTTTCGGATCTGAAAAATGGGCCAATGATTCCTTTGGAAGAAATGGCGGCCCAAACCAGTACTTTTTGAGGATGCAGGGACGATGGGACTGCAACATGGGGCTTTTCGGTTCCCCATATGCGCCAGTTCTGTTTATTGACGAAGCCGTCCAGGTAAAAATAAGCTTTGTCAGTAAACCAAATGCTGCCCACATGCATATCGCCGTCATCAATCCTGTGCATTACATCGTTAGCGAATGTCTCTCGTGCAGCAATGGTAGCGGCGCTGAGGGGTTGCCGCGTTTGAATTTTGTATGGATAGAGGTGTAAACTCTGGCGCATGAGACGATACGTGGACGTTGGCGTCATTTGGACCGCAGCTGCAACACGGCGAACGGAAACCCGAGGCCGCTGTTGGATCACCTGCTGCACTAGCTGCGCGTTGCCCTCTGTGGTTGCCGTACGCGGTCGCCCTACCTTTCCAGCACGTTCATCCGTCACGTTCCCAGTCCGTTGAAATTTTTCAAACAGATCCTTTATTGTATCGCTTTTCGGTCCTTTGGTTACATTAAACCTCCGTTGAAAACTTCGTCTTGTTGCAACAACACTGTGTTCTAGGCGGTGGAATTCCAACACCAGAAAAATCCTCTGTTCTAAGGAATAAACCATGTTGTCCACAGCACACTTGCACGTTGTGAACAGCACACGCTTACAGCAGAAAGACGACGTACAGAATGGCGCACCCACAGACTGCGTTGTCGTCTATATCTTTCACATCACCTGCAGCGCCATCTGTTGTTGAAAGTTGTAACTACTGTAATTTCGAAAGTTTGTCCGCCTGAAAATGTACTGTTGTCCCAAGCATATTGCAACAAACGGTGTATTTCTATCGCTGCTCGTTTAGTTTTTATTGCCGTTTCAAATATACCGGTCATTTTTGAAACACCCTGTATCTGTATGTAGCTCCTTGTGAAGGAGATGAAATAATATCTTTAACTACGTTGCAATGCTCAAAATTTCCAGATTCTTGGAGCTTCGTTTGACTGGCATACGTTATTTCTGTAATTCCAAAACTATTTCTCAAAAGCTGTGACTTATGCCTTTTACTGCGTTCGCACAACTCTACGAACAACTTTAATGGCCTGCAGACTCGAGTTTTGCAACATGGAATTTTAACGGTACTTTACGGCCAATTATGGTTATTTTTTAAGAAGGTATTTTCAGCTTCGTGTGAAGCAAGCCATCGTTTCTTTAACTGTCACTTTATGTAAGACAGTTTAGGTTTAAAACCTTTCTTTTCTTCCTCAGGGAATATAGAATCTGATAATATGTAATTTTTATAAAGACCAATCATTTTGCAAACTCTTTTTTAGAATATACGTTCATAAGGTCATAGAGGCCTTTTCCTGTCGCTATTGTAACTTTAGAAGAACCTAGGATAAAAGCAAAATGTTTGCAAACTTCATTTCGGAGACGAATTTCTTTTTAGCTGACAACTCATTAACGTAAAACTATCGGACAAAATCAAACTGCGGTATTCAGCGGCTGCTTTCCAGTAGAGAAATGATTTTTCTATCACAGTGTATTAACAAATACTTAGGGAAACACCCTGAGCTATAAAAACTGATGATTACTAACAAAAGTAGTAAATAATATGAATGAAAATAATTATAAATATCGGTACATACCCGGATCTTCTGGATCCATATTGCTTTTCACCACACTTGAAGTAAAAAGACACTTTGACACATTCACAAACTCAGTTTGCTTTCAAGCCAGTAGACAAGCGTCTGATGCACTGCAAGAGAGATGATCTATCAGACTATCGCAGGAAGTTATGCATTCTGGAAATTATTCGCATTTGAAAAGTGGACTTTTGACCAGCTGCTGGGTCGTAATACCTATATGTGCGCCGGCGACAGACACAGCCTTACCCTCAGTTATCTCCACCACCATCACAGCCGCCGCCATCTTGAGGGACCTGCGTACGTTCAGTATTTATAGACAGCACTAATTTGTGAAACCCTCGGTATACTGAAGCAGCCTTCAACAATGTAATGCATCAGGAAGCTAGATAATATTTCGTTACTCAAGTATTCTGTATCAGGTGTCATGTTCACTTTAAGATACATGTTTGTTTTCCTATTACGCGATACTGTTGATCACATAAATGTGGTAATTAATATTCGGTGTTGGTTATAAATAATAGAAGTATTCCGATCTCTTTTTTTTTTTTTTTTTTTTGTCGAATATGTAAGTCCCGTGAGGGGTTGCTGGTCCCCCACCGGGCGCCTCCCCAGGTGGCGTATAGGGTAATGCTCACCAGATATGGTGGGTACCGGGGAAATAAAATACCCGGGGTGGACCGAAAGCAGTGAAGAGGAAGCCAACGGCTCTGATGATGGAAGAGAATTTTTTTTATAGCATTCCAACGGTAGAAGAGTTGGAAGACATCTCTACGGGGCAGGCAGAGCTCGGAGCCTGGGAAAGGCAATCTGCCTAGGAAATGGTAATCCAAAATATTACTCAGCAAGCGTGGAAGCTGTGAGGTGGCAGCCCCATCACCAAGCTTAACCTGCGCAGCGCTCGTAACGCGGCAAGGGGATTCTATACCTACTGGCCCACATCAACGATTTGCCTCAGATAATGGATTCAAAGGAAACGGACATAGGCTATGGAACAGGAATTGACGAGATAGAAACAAGAAACATTGCTTCACATTTGGGACATGGAACGTTCGTGGTCTGCAGCAGGGACTTTGATATCTGAGCTAAAAACATACAAGACAGATATTGTAGCTCTACAGGAAGTTAGGTCGCTTGGAGAAGGGATACACCCGGAGGATAATTGTGTCATTTTTTATGGGGGAGATGAAAAACATCATGAATTTGGTACTGATTTTGCTGTTAAGAACAGGATTGTTAATCGGTTTAAGGTTCAAATGGTTCAAATGGCTCTGAGCACTATGCGACTCAACTTCTGAGGTCATCAGTCGCCTAGAACTTAGAACTAATTAAACCTAACTAACCTAAGGACATCACACACATCCATGCCCGAGGCAGGATTCGAACCTGCGACCGTAGCGGTCACGCGGTTCCAGACTGAAGCGCCTTTAACCACACGGCCACACCGGCCGGCTCGGTTTAAGGAATTCCATCCCATTAACAAAAGAATGTCTTACATGACAATCAAACACCAGTGGTACGATATAACATTCATAAATGTCCATGCACCAACTGAAGATTCAACTGAGGACGAGAAAGGTAAGTACTATGAAGAATTAGAGAGAGTAGTCGAAAGTATTCCAGCAAGAAATATGAGAATTATCTTAGGGGACTTTAATGGAAAAATAGGTAAAGAGGATATGTTCATTCCCACAATAGCAAGCACTCGACCACAAACGAAAATGGATTAAAAATTATCAATTTTGCACTGTCAGAGAATATGAGAATTTGCTCGACGATGTTCCCTCACAAAGATATACACAAAGGTACATGGTGCTCTCCAGATGGTAGAAAAGTAAATCAGGTTGACCATGTTATGACAGATCAACGTTTCACTTCATTTATAAGAGATGTCAGAACGTACAGAGGAGCTGAAATTGGCTCAGATCATTTCATAGTGGTAGGAAAGATGAAAATCAAGATGATTTGGAAGCAACCACCAAAAGCCACACCAAAACCTAGTTTAGATATCGAACGACTGAAGGAATTGTTTGTTAAAGAAGCCTATGTGATTGAAATAAATAACCGATTTACAGCATTGCAAGAAGCTGAGGAGGAAAATAGTATCGAGAAGGCTTGGGAAAGAATAAAGACTGTAATAACAGATGCAGCAGAAAAAACACTGGGCAAGAAAAAGAAAACGAAGAAACAGAAATGGTTCAACGAAAAGTGTCAGAGAGCAGTAGAAAAGAGGAAAGAAGCCAGGATGCTGTGGCTGCATAATAAGGAGAGTGAGGACAGGAGGGAGACGTTCACTGCGGTCAGAAGAGAAATAGCAAGAGTTCTACGAACAGAGAAAAGGAAATATCTAACTGGAGTCCTAGAATCTATAGAAGTGGAAAGCAAGAATGGAAACTCAAGGAAGTTGTTTCAGTATGCAAAGAAAAGTAAGGTAGGTTACCAAAGTGAAAACCTATTCATAAAAGATAAAAATCAAAATGTGCTAACGCAGCTGTAAAGTCTCCTAGAAAGATGGAAAGAGTATTTCTCAGAAATGTTAAATTGCACTGATCCGCACGTAACCTTCAATTACGCAAATTCTGAGAGTGACAGCATTAATAATGACGAATGTAGAATCACAGAACAGGAAGTGATCCACTCCATTCAAAAGCTCAAAAACATTAAGGCAGCAGGCGAGGACCAGATATCAGCAGAGATGTTAGACGAGGGCGGAGGCAAACTACACAAAGAAATACACTGCTGGCCACCGTAAATGCAACACCAAGAAAGACAAGAGGTAGCACAATAAGATTTATTTTGTAGATAACATGTTGACCAAGTATCAAATGATTGCGTTTACAGACGTCTGTGACATGTGGTTCCTGCCAGAATCAGTAGCCAGAGTAGCCGCCATTGTTGGAGATCACCGCTGCCACACGTCTCGGCATTGAGTCAAAGAAACGTTGGATGTGTTCCTTGGGTACAGCAGCCCAAGCAGCTTTCACACGTTGCCAAAGATCATCTGGTGTGGCAGCTGGGGATGTAATCTGGGTCACTCGTTGAGCAACCATGGACCACATGTTTTCTATCGGCGAAAGATCCGGAGAGCGAGCCGGCCAGGGAAGCAATTCAATCTGGTTATTGACGAAGAACCTTTGGACAATGCGTGCCACGTGTGGTCGCGCATTATCCTGTTGAAATATGGCTGTGGCCGAGCCCTGAAGGTAAGGAAGGACAACTGGCTCCAGCACCTCGGATATGTAGCGCCGGCTATTTAAAGTACCGGCAATGCGTACTAGAGGCGTGCGAGAGTAATATCCAATACCGCCCCATACCATAATACCAGGTGCAAGACCAGAGTGGCGGTGCATAATGCAGCTGTCCAGCATCCTCTCTCCACGGTGTCTCCACACTCGAATCCGACCATCGTGGTGCTGCAGACAGAAGCGTGCCTCGTCAGTAAGGACAACGTCATTCCATTCTGCCGTCCACATCCGTCTGTCATCACACCACTGGCGACGGAGACGTCTGTGGTTCTGCGTCAATGGTAGACGAAGCAATGGACGTCTTGCGGACAGACCACTCTGCTGTAAACGGCGTCGAATGGTACGCGCAGACACTGGATGATGCGTTACAGACGCAATGTGCTGTGCTATGATTCGGGATGTCACTGAGCGATCCGTCACTGCCATGCGCACAATTTGCCTATCAGCACGTGCAGTGGTGCACCGAGGTGAATGCTATCGACCACGTCGGTCCGTCGTACCCTTCTGCATCCAACGGTCACATATCCGCATTACAGTTGTTTGGTTTCGTCCAACACGACTAGCGATTTCTCTGTATGATAATCCACAATCTCGGTAAGCCACTATCCTTCCTCTGTCGAACTCGGATACTTGATCAAAAGATGTTCGCTGTTGTCTACCAGGCATAACTGATCGTCTTGTGAAACAACCACAAGGTAAACACACGTGCCGAACGTACACTCGACGAAATCGCCAAGCCTTAAATGGCGCTATGAGGTGGCGCCACAGGCGCGCGTGATGTGCGTCTGCGCTGAAATTCTAATCAGTTGCATATCTCATCGCTGCAAACCCATGGTGTAAAACTCACTTGAATCGGATGCTTCCTTCAGGGTGTTGCATTTACGGTGGCCAGCAGTGTATATAACCTTACCACAATGATCTGGAAAACTGAAACAGTGACTGAAGATTGGAAAACTGCAATAATTTGTCCCATTAACAAGAAAGGAAACAGAATGGAATGGGGAAATTACAGAGGAATTAGTTTGCTTACCATAACATATAAAATCCCGTCAATGACCATTCTGGAAAAACTTCAACCTTACGCAGAAATCATTATTCAAGATTACCAGGCTGGATTTTGAACAAACCGTTCCACAACTGATAATTTGTTTACTATACGACAGATCTTCGAGAAATACTGGGAATTTGACAAAAACATCCACTGTCTCTTCATTGACTTCCAGCGAGCCTACGAGAGCATCCACAGAAGTAGCCTCTACAACACATTACGAGAGTTTAGTATACCCAGTAAAATCATTAGGATGATGCAACTGTGCATGGATTGCTCCCTGGCTGCAGTGAAGTTCAGAGGATCCATATCCTCCACCTTTCCAATTAAAACAGGCTTACGACAGGGAGACGCTCTTTCATGTGTCCTCTTCAACCTTGCATTAGACAACGTGGTTCGGGAAGGTAATTTACATCTATACAAAGCTCTCCGATTCGAACACAGTGAAGTAAAACTCTTGGCTTATGCAGATGATATAGTGTTGCTGAGTGGAACTGAAGAAGAACTGAAAGACATGTACAGATCTCTCAGGCACAGTGCCAGCAAAATCGGGCTTTTGATTATCCAAGAGAAAACCGAATATATGGAAATAGATCGAGTCATAAACCCAAACCCTTGCTTTGAAATTGACCAACATTCTAAATTCAGAAAAGTTCTCCAGTTTAAATACCTTGGATCACGTTTCAACAGTAAAAATATCATAACAATGGATATAAATGAAAGAATAGCCTCAGGGTCAAGATGTCCGTACCCACTAAGCAACCCACTCAAAAGTAAAGCTTTGGCAACTACCACAAAGATGAAGATATACAACGCTATTATCTGCCCCATAGTACTGTAAGGTTCAGAAAGCTTACAAAGAATGGAAGAGAAAAACTGAATGTTTTCGAAAGAAAAGTAATGAGAAAAATCTGGGGACCTGTCTTGGAGAATGGCGTATGGAGAATTCGAAAGAACAATGAAATTTATCAGTTAATGAAGCAACCCACTGCTGCTGATGTGGTCTTCAGTCCTGAGACTGGTTTGATGCAGCTCTCCATGCTACTCTATCCTGTGCAAGCTTCTTCATCTCCCAGTACCTACTGCAACCTACATCCTTCTGAATCTGCTTGGTGTATTCATCTCTTGGTCTCCCTCTACGATTTTTACCCTCCACGCTGCCCTCCAATGCTAAATTTGTGATCCCTTGATGCCTCAAAACATGTCCTACCAACAGAACCCTTCTTCTAGTCAAGTTGTGCCACAAACTTCTCTTCTCCCCAATCCTATTCAATACCTCCTCATTAGTTACGTGATCTACCCACCTTATCTTCAGCATTCTTCTGTAGCACCACATTTCGAAAGCTTCTATTCTCTTCTTGTCCAAACTAGTTATCGTCCATGTTTCACTTCCATACATGGCTACACTCCATACAAATACTTTCAGAAACGACTTCCTGACACTTAAATCTATACTCGATGTTAACAAATTTCTCTTCTTCAGAAACGATTTCCTTGCCATTGCCAGTCTACATTTTATATCCTCTCTACTTCGACCATCATCAGTTATTTTACTCCCTAAATAGCAAAACTCCTTTACTACTTTAAGTGTCTCATTTCCTAATCTAATTCCCTCAGCATCACCCGATTTAATTTGACCACATTCCATTATCCTCGTTTTGCTTTTGTTGATGTTCATTTTATATCCTCCTTTCAAGACACTGTCCTTTCCGTTCAACTGCTCTTCCAAGTCCTTTGCTGTCTCTGACAGAATTACAATGTCATCGGCGAACCTCAAAGTTTTTATCTCTTCTCCATGGATTTTAATACCTACTCCGAATTTTTCTTTTGTTTCCTTTACTGCTTGCTCAATATACAGATTGAATAACATCGGGGAGAGGCTACAACCCTGTCTCACTCCCTTCCCAACCACTGCTTCCCTTTCATGCCCCTCGACTCTAACAACTGCCATCTGGTTTCCATACAAATTGTAAATAGCCTTTCGCTCCCTGTATTTTACCCCTGCCACCTTCAGAATTTGAAAGAGAGTATTCCAGTTAACATTGTCAAAAGCTTTCTCTAAGTCTACAAATGCTAGAAAAGTAGGTTTGCCTTTTCTTAATCTTTCTTCTAAGATAAGTCGTAAGGTTAGTATTGCCTCACGTGTTCCAACATTTCTACGGAATCCAAACTGATCTTCCCCGAGGTCGGCTTCTACCAGTTTTTCCATTCGTCTGTAAACAATTCACGTTAGTATTTTGCAGCTGTGACTTATTAAACTGTCGATCTCATTTTTGAGACGTTTGTATTCCTTTTTGCCTGCTTCATTTACTGCATTTTTATATTTTCTCCTTTCATCAATTAAATTCAATATTTCTTCTGTTACCCAAGGATTTCTATTAGCCCTCGTCTTTTTACCTACTTGATCCTCTGCTGCCTTCACTACTTCATCCCTCAGAGCTACCCATTCTTCTTCTACTGTATTTCTTTCCCCCATTCCTGTCAATTGTTCCCTTATGCTCTCTCTGAAACTCTCTACAACCTCTGGTTCTTTCAGTTTATCCAGGTCCCATCTCCTTAAATTCCCACCTTTTTGCAGTTTCTTCAGTTTCAATCTGCAGTTCATAACCAATAGATTGTGGTCAGAATCCACATCTGCCCCTGGAAATGTCTTACAATTTAAAACCTGGTTCCTAAATCTCTGTCTTACCATTATATAATCTATCTGATACCTTCTATTATCTCCAGGATTCTTCCAGGTATACAACCTTCTTTTATGATTCTTGAACCAAGTGTTAGCTATGATTAAGTTATGCTCTGTGCAAAATTCTACAAGGTGGCTTCCTCTTTCATTTCTTCCCCCCAATCCACATTCACCTACTATGTTTCCTTCTCTCCCTTTTCCTACTGACGAATTCCAGTCACCCATGACTATTATATTTTCGTCTCCCTTCACTATCTGAATAATTTCTTTTATCTCGTCATACATTTCATCAATTTCTTCATCATCTGCAGAGCTAGTTGGCATATAAACTTGTACTACTGTAGTAGGCATGGGCTTTGTGTCTATCTTGGCCACAATAATGCGTTCACTATGCTGTTTGTAGTAGCTAACCCGCACTCCTATTTTTTAATTCATTATTAAACCTACTCCTGCATTACCCCTATTTGATTTTGTATTTATAACCCTGTAATCACCTGACCAAAAGTCTTGTCCCTCCTGCCACCGAACTTCGCTAATTCCCACTATACCTAACTTTAACCTATCCATTTCCCTTTTTAAATTTTCTAACCTACCTGCCCGATTAAGGGATCTGACATTCCACGCTCCGATCCGTAGAACGCCATTTTTCTTTCTCCTGATAACGACGTCCTCTTGAGTAGTCCCCGCCCGGAGATCCGAATGGGGGACTATTTTACCTCCGGAATATTTTGCCCAAGAGGACGCCATCATCATTTAATCATACAGTAAAGCTGCATGTCCTCGGGAAAAATTACGGCTGTAGTTTCCCCTTGCTTTCAGCCGTTCGCAGTACCAGCACAGCAAGGCCGTTTTGGTTAATGTTACAAGGCCAGATCAGTCAATCATCCAGACCCTTGCCCCTGCAACTACTGAAAAGGCTGCTGCCCCTCTTCAGGAACCACATGTTTGTCTGGCCTCTCAACAGATACCCCTCCGTTGTAGCAACCCACTATCATCCAGAAATTAAAAAGTAGAAGTTTGCAATGGGCTGGATATGTGGCCAGAATGGAAAACAACAGAATCACCAATAAAGCATTTGAAGGAACTCTCCAGGCACAAGACCATTGGGCCGACCTCGTACAAGGTGGAAAGATAACATAGAGAAGGACATCGCAGCATTAGGAATTTCCGCAGGGTGGAGAGAGGCTGCGAGAGATAGAAGGCGGTGGAAGCAGATCGTTGATGCAGCGTGTGGTCTACAGGGCCTGTGATCGCTGAGAAGAGACAGAGAGAGAGGGAGAGAGAGAGAGAGACAGAGAGAGAGAGAGAGAAGGGGGGGGGGAATATGTAAGTGTATCATAATCCACAAAAGGTTCGTCATCTCATCGGTTTTTTTAAACAGAAGAAGTTTTTAAAAATAAAATAAAGTTTTATGTAACTGTTTCACACTCCAGTTTCATATTATGCAACCTGTTGAGTATACGACGTGTAATATAACAACTTTCTTAAATTGTCAAAGTTTTACTTAAAATATTAAAGAATAAAATTTATTACCCAGTACTTAGTTATCATTATGCTGACTATAACTACGTAATTAGCTTCATTTTATTCAAATGAATAATATTAAAAATTGAAGTGTAAACAGAAGCATTACATAAAATTTCCACACAACCAAAAATTATTTGAATTAACATACCCTATTTCAAAGTTTTCTTTATCTTCTTTTAAATGAACATTTTATTTTGTCAGAAAACATTAGTTTAAAAATTATTGGTGTTCAGAATTTTCACATCTTAAAAATTTTCATAATTTCAAGGTTCTGTTTATGAAAGTATATTATTTTGTTAAAATTCATTTTTGTTTAAGAAATTATTGCAGTTGAAAAACTATAATGTTAGAGAAAATTCTGGCGCCAAACACTCACCTATAAGTAGAAGAGAAGTACACCAAAAGTTCAGTCCAGTTTAGCTTCTGTCATGATGCAAGTGCTTGTGGTCTGTCTGTCTTTTGCATGTAATGCATTCTGTTTTCATTTAGACATTGTTTTGTGGAAAAGAGTTTGTAAATAATGTGAAAGATTATAAGCAGAAATGTGGAAGAGGACAAACGCCAATGAGAATTGTGTAAAGGGATATGTCGAGCTAAGATTTAGTATACATGCCATGTAATATAATCCACCGCATCAAATAAAGTAGGATGTCATTTCGAATAACGTGACACGTGATATCATGTCGTTCAACATGATATTTGCCATGTCGTGCAATATGACACGACGCGTCATTAAAGTTTAGGACGCATGCATCCCCACACTGGGGTACTTCCTATTACAGATGCACCCCACTCTCGGATACTTCTTATTGTAGATGCATCCCACTCTCCAGAAGCACAAAAATTTGTGTCTGTTGGTTCTTACAAACCTCACCATACACGCAACAGGGCGTGGATCTAAGAGCTCACTGCACTGGGGAAGTAGGGTTAACTCGTAAAGAAGAGCGAGTATGTCAAGATGTTTTGCAATTTTTCATTCTGGTTCCTAACTTTTACTCTACCATAATTTTGACATTAGAACGCCATAGCTTGGCAACCGTTGTAGATTTTTGCTTACTCGGGTGACGAATGACCTGGTATAGGTTTTTTTATTGTCTTTCGAACCATATTGCTTATATCAAAGCAACGGACAAAGCTTTCACAAAGCAACAGGACGACCAGTAATTATATGTATTTGTCTAGCTTCCTAAAAAATTTTAACCGATTCGCACAAGTTTGAATATAGAAGTGGCGTGCGTAAGAAAAAAATCACATAAAAAGCGTTTTTTGCACGTAAAATCCGAATGAAGCTAGATTTTTGAATCGAGTTTCCGTTTTATGGTAAAAATGGATTTTTTACTTGTTTGCTTCGCTTTAAACCGTTTTTGCGCACTCAGTTCACCAAAGGACGAATTTTATGTGGTACATTTAGCTCGACTTTTTTGTGTGTGATATCTTACGGGACTTAACTGCTAAGGTCATCAGTCCCTAAGCTCACACACTACTTAACCTAAATTATCCTAAGGACAAACACACACAGCCATGCCCGAGGGAGGACTCGAACCTCCGCCGGGACCAGCCGCACAGTCCATGACTGCAGCGCCTTAGCTCGACTTATCTCAACCACGAATAACGATTATTAGATAACAGAGATTTCGTTTTGAAGTTATCCTTTTATCTACCTTCGTGCAAAGTTTGACCCGATTCGGACAACTTTAAAGTATAGAAGTGGTGCGCTGCCAAGCCCTTCCAGAAAAACGTGTTTCTTCCGCGTAAAATCCAAATGAAGTATGATTCTTTCAAACCATTAAAACCCATCTTAGTCAAATATCCGATACATCGCCTGTCAAATTTGAACCATCAGCCTTGCTCCAGTCCAGAGTTAGTTAAGGCTGACTGATTTTGAACCTAAAATCCGAACGTGGGTTACTGTTTTTGCACATAAAATCTGACCGGCGCACAAACGAATGGTGCAATTAGCTGAGCATTAATTTCAGCCAAATTAAAATCTTTTGCTAACGAAATTAATCATTTCTCACAATTTTCCTGGGTGCCAGCTTCAGTTGCTCGTTCACAGCTTGCTTAATATACTGTAACATAGATACAGTAAGAAGGATTTCGAATGGCTTTACAAGTGGCCACTGGTCCTGGATAAACCAACGGTATTTTACCCCATGTTGCTAGTTCAAATAAGAACCGAGCACTAAGGCACCCCCCCCCCCCCCCCCCCCACAAACCGAGATTCTGCTCGCAGCCATTCCAGACATGTTTGTTACAGCGCTTCCGCTTTGTAACGATTTTCAAAATTATCTCATTATTTTTAGCAGTAATGTAACGAGCATAATTCTGTGGCATCAGAATATTTTCTCAATTTTTTGTGTATAGACATGTTATGTACATTGTTTTTTCATTTTCCTAAGAAACGTCGGATTTGGCACTCAGAATGTCTGACATTTCCACTCCCCAAATGTTAGCAGTAGCGGATGATACTGGACAGCCAGGCCTTTCCCAGCGCCTCCCGCCCACCAACGGACCTTGAGCGGGCGTCACCCACTGACGGGCTGCACGACTGTCGCTGGTGCCGACATATCTACTCGGCGACCACACATGTCTCTCACTCTGCAGCGTCCGTTCGCTCGAGCGGCATCTGCAGCAGTAGAGGCAGGTGCCAACCGCTCTTCGCCGCCCTCACGACAGGCTGTCACAGGTGGTGACAGCACAGATACGCCTGCCATCACCTTCGTCTCCGTAAATAGCAGCGTAGAGTCGCACAGCAGTGGCCGAAGCCACCAGCTGGGCTAATTCCCCAACGGCCGAACGCCCTCTAGCCGTTGCCACTCTCACAACTTCAACAGAAAGCTTGGGTACATTGTCCTATTGCAGTGAACGGACATTAGAAGCCAGCGCCTTCGCCTCTTTCCCTACAGTTAACATCTACTCGAACTCGATCTGGTGCGTGACTAGACCCCGACTAGGATTCTCGTTTTAGGAGTAGTTCATATCCGCCAGCGACGAATTTGTATTCTACTCTTGGAATTTTTAGTGGTTTATTTGTAACCTCCTGTCCTGTGTTTCATATTAGATTCGTGACTGAATGCCACTCGTTAATTTGTAGTCCATTTGCATTAATGAAGTCTGACGTAAAAATGGTTCAAATGGCAACGAGCACTATGCGGCTTAACAGCTGAGGTCATCAGTCCCCTAGAACTTAGAACTACTTAAACCTAACTAACCTAAGGACATCACACACATCCATGCCCAAGGCAGGATTCGAACCTGCGACCGTAGCAGTCGCGCAGTTCCAGACTGTGGCGCCTAGAACCGCTCGACCACCACGCCGGGCTCTGACGTAAAAGGTAGAGAAGGTAGCCTGTTTCGAGGTGATGTTTTGGGCTAACTTGGTTTGCAGTCACTTCTGTTTTAATACACACATCAAAAACAGTTTTGCATCACCCCAGTTCCCAGAAATCATGAAGATAGACGTTGATTGTGGGTATTGTATCACAGACACAGTCCCTTTGATTGTTCAGAGATATCACTCAACTCGCCCAAAGATGTAAACAACCATGCATGAGAAGCGCCTGTTAAACGGAGGGGGTGCGACAGCCTATCAGTTCCACTCATTCCGCCAGGAAGGAGGTACACGGCTCGTGTTGTCTGTAGTTCAAAAAATTGTTCAAATGGCTCCAAGCACTATGGGACTTAACATCTGAGATCATCAATCCCCTAGAACTAACTAACTAACTAACTATCCTAAGGACATCACACACATCCATGCCCGAGGCAGGATTTGAACCTTCGACTGTAGCAGCAGCGCGGTTCCGGACTGAAGCACCTAGAACCGCTCGGTCACAGTGGCCGGGTGTCTGTAGTTCAACCAGGTCTAGACGGTCATTACCGCTGTTCGATCGCGTCCGCATTGTTACTTTGTGCCAGGAAGGGCTCTCAACAAGGGAAGTGTCCAGGCGTCTCGGAGTGAACCAAAGCGATGTTGTTCGGACATGGAGGAGATACAGAGAGACAGGAACTGCCGATGACATGCTTCGCTCAGGCCGCCCAAGGGCTACTACTGCAGTGGGTGACCGCTGCCTAAGGATTATGGCTCAGAGGAAACCTGACAGCAGCGCCACCATGGTGAATAATGCTGTTCGTGCAGCCACAGGACGTCGTGTTACGACTCAAAATGTGTGCAATTGGCTGAATGATGCGCAACTTCACTCCTCACGTCCATGGCGACATCCATCTTTGCAACCATGACACCATGCAGCCCGGTACAGATGGGCCCATCAACATGCCGAATGGGCCGCTCAGGATTGGCATCACCTTCTCTTCATCGATGAGTGTCGCATATGCCTTCAACCAGACAATCGTCGGTGGCGTGTTTGGAGGCAACCCGGTCAGTCTGAACGCCTTAGACACACTGTCCAGCGAGTGCAGCAAGGTGGAGGTTCCCTGCTGTTTTGGGATGGCATTATGTGGGGCCGACGTACGCCGCTGGTGATCATGGAAGGCGCCGTAACGGCTGTACGATACGTGAATGCCATCCTCCGACCGATAGTGCAACCATATCGGCAGCGTGTTGGCGAGGCATTCGCCTTCATGGACGACAATTCGCGCCCCCATCGTGCACATCTTGTGAATGACTTCCTTCAGGATAACGACATCGCTCGACTGGAGTGGCCAGCATGTTGTCCAGATATGAACCCTATCGAACATGCCTGGGACAGATTGAAAAGAGCTGTTTATGGACGACGTGACCCACCAACCACTCTGAGGGATCTACGCCGAATCGCAGTTGAGGTGTGAGACAATCTGGACCAACAGTGCCTTGATCAACTTGTGGATAGTATGCCATGACGAATACAGGCATGCATCAATGCAAGAAGACGTGCTACTGGGTATTATAGGTATCAGTGTGTACAGCAATCTGGACCACCACCTCTGAAGGTCTCGCTATACGCTGGTACAACATGCAATGTGTGGTTTTCATGATCAATAACAAAGGCGGAAATGATGTTTATGTTGATCTGTATTCCAATTTTCTGTACAGGTTCCGGAACTCTCGGAACCGAGGTGATGCAAAACCTTCTGTGATGTGTCTCTTTTATATAAACTAAGTTTATTTTGTATAAATTAGATTCCGTCTAGACCTCCACACTGAATTACCTTGAAGAAATCGATCTATTGACACACAGTCAACACGGATTTACAAAACATCGGTCTTGTGAAACACAACTAGCTCTTTAATCACACGAAGTGTTGAGTGCTTTTGACAAGGGATTTCAAATTGATTCCGTATTTCAAGATTTCCTGAAGGGTTTTGACACTGTGCCACACAAGCGGTTTGTAGTGAAACTGCGTGCTTATCCTCCTCAGATCCCGCGTGTCGTATACGACACACCAAATTGGTGATCTTTGTTTAGCCACAGCTCCGATGTAACGCCAGAGACACATGTCTAAGTAGTTTCCCAGACGTCTGCGAGATGTCAGCATGGATTCCTGTGAGTTTTAGCGGTCTGGCGCGTGAAGTGACGAGTGTGAGCTTTGTTTCCTGAGTGCATGCGTGAAAAGGCGGACAAAATGATGTCGAGAGTTTGTAAGTAACCATCTATGTAAAGTTATTTACATTTTGTGTTACCTTAACGTGCATAATGTTTGACGCAAATACTAATGCTCGGTATGTGAGCATTTTAAAACCACGAAATAATATTTTTCACTGTACTACAAAAGGCTTTGTACACGTGTGTCGGATAGGACACATCAGATTCTCAAAAAACCAATCAAAAAAATTTTTTAAAGAACAATGTTTCCTTGCTAATATCAACCATAACATCAAATAAAACGCAATTTTTTTTAACAAAATTAAATTTAGAGGGTAGAGGATCTGAGGAGGTTATAGAATATCATCTCAGTTATGTGACTGGATTCGTGATTTCCTGGCAGAGAGGTCACAGTTCTTATCAACTCAGGGAAAGTCATCGAGTAAAACAGAAGTGATTTCTAGCGTTCCCTATGGTCGTTTTATAGGCTATCAGCTGTTCCTTATTCATATAAACGATTTACAGACAATCTGGGCAGCCCTCTTTAGACTGTTTGCACACGATGCTGCTGTTTATCGTCTGGTAAAGTCATCAGAAGGTCAAAACAAATTGCAAAACGATTTAGAAAACATATCTGAATGATGCAAAATTGGGCAATTGACCATAAATAACGTAAAGTGCGAAGTCATCCACATGAGTGCTAAATGGAATCTGTTAAACTCCGGTTACACGATAAATCAGTCAAATACAAAGGCTGTAAGTTCAACTAAATACCTAGGAATTACAATTATGAACAACTTAAATTGGAAAGAACACATAGAAAACGTTGCGGGGAACGCTAACCAAAGACTGCGTTTTATTGGTAGGACACTTAAAAAATGTAGCAGATCTACGAAGGAGACTGTCTACACTACGCTTGTCCGTCCTCTTTTAGAATATTGCTGCGCGGCGTGAGATCCTTACCAGATAGGATTGACGGAGTACATCGAGAAAGTTCAAAACAGGGCAGCACGTTTTGTATTATCGCGAAATAGTGCCGAGACTGTCACTGAAATATACAGGATTTGGGGTGGACATCATTAAAACAAAGGCGTTTTTGGATGCAGTCACCAACTTTCTCCTCCGAATGCGAAAATATGTTGTTGACGCCGAACTACATAGGGAGAAACGATCATCATAATAAAATGATGGAAATCAGAGCTCGCATAGAAAGATGTAGGTGTTCGTTTTTTCCGCGCGCTGTACGAGATTGGAATAATAGAGAATCATTGTGCAGGTGATTCGGTGAATCCTCTGCCAGGCACTCAAAAGTGATTTGCAGAATATGCATGTAGATGTAGACTTAGTTGTAGAATTGATTCGTTGCATACTACACTACTGGCCATTAAAATTGCTATTCCAAGAAGAAATGCAGATCATAAGCGGGTATTCATTGGACAAATATATAATACTAGAACTGACGTGTGATTACATTTTCACGCAATTTGGGTGCATAGATCCTGAGAAGTCAGTACTCAGAACAACCACCTCTGGCCGTAATAACGGCCTTGATAGGCCTGGACATTGAGTCAAACAGAGCTTGGATTGCGTGTACAGGTACAGCTGCCCATGCAGCTTCAACACGATACCACAGTTCATCAAGAGTAGTGACTGGGGTATTGTGACTAGCCAGTTGCTCGGCCACCATTAACCAGACGTTTTCAATTGGTGAGAGATCTAGAGAATGTGCTGGCCAGGGCAGCAGTCGAACATTTTCTGTATCCAGAAAGGCCCATACTTGACCTGCAACATACGGTCGTGCATTATCCTGCTTAAATGTAGGGTTTCGCAGGGATCGAATGAAGTGTAGAGCCACGGATCGTAACATATCTGAAATGTAACGTTCACTGTTCAAAGTGCCGTCAGTGCGAACAAGAGGTGACCGAGACGCGTAACCAATGGCACCCCATACCATCACGCCGAGTGATACGCCAGTATGGCGATGACGAATACACGCTTCCAATGTGCGTTCACCGCGATGTCGCCAAACACGGATGCGACCATCCATGATACTGTAAACAGAACCTGTATTCATCTGAAAAAATGACGTTTTGCCGTTCATGCACCCAGGTTCGTCGTTGAGTGCACCATCGCAGGCGCTCCTGTCTGTGATGCAGCGTCAAGGGTAACCGCAGCCATAGTCTACGAGCTGATAGTCCGTGCTGGTGCAAACGTCGTCGAACTGTTCGTGCAGATGGTTGTTGTCTTGCAAACGTCCCCATCTGTTGACTCAGGGATCTAGATGTGGCTGCACGATCCGTTACAGCCATGTGGATAAGATGCCTGTCATCTCGACTGCTAGTGATACAAGGCCGTTGGGAGCAGCACGGCGTTCCGTATTACCCTCCTGAACCTACCGATTCCATATTCTGCTAACAGTCATTGGATCTCGACCAACGCGAGCAGCAATGTCGCGATACGATAAACCGCAATCGCGATAGGCTACAATCCGATCTTTGGCAAGGTCGGAAACGTGATGGTACGCATTTCTCCTCCACACGGGAGGCATCACAACAACGTTTCACCAGGAAATGCCGGTCAAATGCTGTTTGTGTATGAGAAATCGGTTGTAAACTTTCCTCATGTCAACACGTTGCAGGTGTGGCCACCGTCGCCAAACTTGTGTGAATGCTCTGAGAAGTTAATCATTTGCATATCACAGCATCTTCTTCCTGTCGGTTAAATTTCGCTTCTGTAGCACGTCATCTTCGTGGTGTAACAATTTTAATGGCCAGTAGTGTTGTTCCGCACTGTTCACCAGATCTTCACATACAATATTGCCCCGAATACAGTACGTTACTACCGAGGATGGACAAAAATATGGAAACACCAAAAACATCATATCGTTATGGCTAATACCGCGTAGGAAAACCGTTGGCATTCAAAACAGGCCGGCCGTGGTGGTCGAGCGGTTCTAGGCACTACAGTCTGGAACCGCGAGACCGCTACGGTCGCAGGTTCGAATCCAGCCTCGGGCATGGATGTGTGTGATGTCTTTAGGTTAGTTAGGTTTAAGTAGTTCTAAGTTCTAGGGGACTGATGACCTCAGAAGTCAAGTCCCATAGTGCTCAGAGCCAGAGTCATTCAAAACAGCTTCCATTAGTTTTCGAACTGAGAGGTACGGCTCCTGCTTGGTTGTCAAGGGAATCATATACCAGACTTCCTCCAAAATAGTGACAAGTTCAGGTAACGCTGATGGAGATGAACAGCGATCACACACCATTCTCCCCAAAGTAGACCACAAAGGTTCAATAATATCGAGATCTGGTGACTGCGATGGGCCGGCCGGTGTGGCCGAGCGGTTCTAGGCGCTTCAGTCTGGAACCGCGCGACCGCTGCGGTCGCAGGTTCGAATCCTGCCTCGAGCATGGATGTGTGTGATGTCCTTAGGTTAGTTAGGTTTAAGTAGTTCTAAGTTCTAGGGGACTGATGACCTTAGATGTTAAGTCCCATAGTGCTCAGAGCCATTTTTGACTGTGATGGCCGGGGGAGAAGTGACAATTGATCTTCGTCCTCACAAAAAATAAAAAATAAAATAAAGTAAAATAAAAAAATCCTGGCCATCGAGCTGTGTGAACAAGGGCCCGGTCGTCTCGGAACACAGTATCACCATTGCGGAACAAACAGTGTAGCAGAGGATTGACCTTGTCAGCCAAATGGTCACATAATTCTTGTCAGTAATTTGACCTTTCGGATTAACCATGGAGCCAATAGAATACCATGATATGGCTACATAAATCATCACCAAACCCCATCGTCCTTCACTCATGGGATGTAAACTCGACCAGAAATTGGAAACGGTGTGCAAAAAGACTCATCCGGCGAATGTTGGTTTACAATTCACTTCTCAATGTGGACGGCACTCTTGGTGCTTCGACATCTTCTGGTAAGGGTAAAAAGAACGAAACTAGAGGAGTTTCTAAAACTACTCAATTTGTTCTTATTCATGGACCTACTTTATTTTGTGGTGCGAGGTTAAATTTTTCTTTAATGAAAGTTTCTTCTTCCTCCAGTTTGGGTAACGGATGGCTAACTGTTGCTTTCGTTGCTTGTAACAATGCAGGTAGAGCTGGTTTGGAATCCTTTGAAAGTCGGGAACTCTTAGCTTACCGTACTATACCTGTTTCTGAGATTATTATTGCTAGTGAGGGTTCCTACCTTTGTCCGCACGGGAGTTTGTCTTTGTCATGTCGTAGACGTTGTAAGATAAATTCCGATTGTAGGATTCACTTATGGGTGAAGGCTAGTGGTCCTTCTTCTTTGGAAGATTGTCGCATTGTGGGTGATTGTTCAAATGGTTCAAATGGATCTGAGCACTATGGGACTTAACAACTATGGTCATCAGTCCCCTAGAACTTAGAACTAGTTAAACCTAACTAACCTAAGGACATCACAAACATCCATGCCCGAGGCAGGATTCGAACCTGCGACCGTAGCGGTCTTGCGGTTCCAGACTGCAGCGCCTTTAACCGCACGGCCACTTCGGCCGGCGTGGGTGATTGTACTTTATATAATCATTGAAAGCAGTTCTCAATAAACGGCCCTTTTAAGGGCCACAAATACTACACATTGATCTTGCCAAAAGCCGAGAAGCGATTCTTCTTAGTGTTTTAGCTCTCTGGGGCACTCTGGGATGCTCTCTGGGGCACTCTGGGATGCTCAATAGATATCGAGCACAGTATCTGATTGGTTATTGTGTTTTTGGCGCGCGATTCAATTTGCGTTGGAGCAAATTGCTCCATAGTTCAAGTTTTATGGCTTCGGCACCACATTTTCCTGTTACGGGTATTTGCATCACTGGTGAGTGGTTTTGGAAGTGCACCTCGCCCTGCAATTCTCCCCTTATTGAGGTCCCGTCGTGTTGTTTTACTGCTGGCAGGGTTCGCTTCAGAGACCTTTGCAGCTGTCGCCCTCTTATTTTTGACACAATCCTCTTCAGCGGCAGTCTGTCACGATCACTCAGCACTACAGTTTGTAGAACTACCGAAGGCTACCGCAGATGACCATAAGTAAGCGCAGCTTTCCTAGTACCAGTAGTGTCCGTCCCCGGTGGCTTGCGTGGTCAGCGTGTCAGCCGGCACGGTAGCTCAGCGTGTTCGGTCCGAGAGCCGGTTGGCCTCTGTAATAAAAAACTGAGTGGAAGGATCAACCACCGAACTTGAACAGGATGTATTGCGATGTCCGCAACGACCAAACGCAACGATCAATAACGAAAAAAAAAAAAAAAAGAAAGAAAGAAAGGCGTGAGAGAATGTCAATCTTAAGGGCCCGGGTTCGATTCCCGGCTGAGTCGGAGATTTTCTCCTCTTAGGGACTGGGTGTTGTGTTGTCCTAATCATCATCATTTTATCCCCATCGACGCGCAAGTCGCCGAAGTGGCGTCAAATCCAAAGACTTGCACCCGGCGAACGGTCTACCCGACGGGAGGTCCTAGTCACACGACATTTATTATTTAGTAACTGTAGTCAGTTAAGGTCGTATCCATACGCCTGTATGTTGGGTGTGTTGCATACATAGCGGGTTCAAATGGCTCTGAGCACTATGGGACTTAACATCTATGGTTATCAGTCCCCTAGAACTTAGAACTACTTAAACCTAACTAACCTAAGGACATACAATGTAAACTTTCACGGCCGGTAACCTAAGGACAGCACACAACACCCAGTCATCACGAGGCAGAGAAAATCCCTGACCCCGCCGGGAATCGAACCCGGGAACCCGGGCGCGGGAAGCGAGAACGCTACCGCACGACATAAATATCGGGATTTACCTCATAAACATCGCTTTCTTTACGTATGCGATCAGTGTCTTACCAGATTCCCCTAAAAAACGAACCTTCTAGAAATTGAGTGAGGATACATAAAAGACAGGGTAACCCACGGAACATTTTTGTTCTACATAATTATTCTCCTGTCTGTTACGTACGAATTAACAGTACTTATTGCAAAACTGAAACGATCAATGTTTAATTTAGGTTTTATTCAAAAATTGTTGATTTGTAACGCACAACAGAAGGATTGTGGTAAAAATACAGATTTCTAACATAGGGCTAGAAAACGTAATTTCCTCAACAAAAAAATTAAATAATTAAACCGCTACACAAAAATATATCAAACATTGCTTCAACACACTTCGACGAACTTATATGAAACATGTTTCAAAAATGGTTCAAATGGCTCTGAGCACTATGGGAGTTAACATCTGAGGTCATCAGTCCCCTAGAATGTGGAACTACTTAAACGTAACTAACCTAAGAACATCCCACATATCCATGCCCGAGGCAGGATTCGAACCTGCGATCGTAGCAGTCTCGCGGTTCTGGATTGAAGCGCCTAGAACCACTCGGCCACCCCGGCCGGCTGAAACATGTTTATGTTATTCATAAACAACTTTAGGATTTATCATTAACAACGGCAAAGTCTTGTTTTTGATTGTTATGGAGATGGTTCCATTGAGTACAAAATAACGACGATAATTATGTAAATTTTTTTATGTTTGTACATGTATATTGGACTTGCATCAAAAGTAATTGCTTTAGCTACATAAAAGCGCAGAAGTTACGCGATCAAATAATTTTTATTACTTATAAAATTCAGTTTATTTTCTGTAAGGATATACAATACACAAAGGACTTAACTCTGAATGATGTGCGGTTCTAATTATGCGCAAAACAAACAACCAAACCAACAAAAAAGAGAAAGAAGTCATCGGATGCCTTTTTCTCTCTTACACAGTCGTATATGTTTCATTCCTTAGCAGTTACAGCAACACTACCGGTACCGCTACCATTTATGTAGTGTACCAAAACTACCGAACCGTAATTTTCGGAGAGCGCTACTCTACTGAACACACACTTTTGTCCAGGTTGTGACTTAACGGATGATATTTCTCCGCTTTCACCGTATGCACTATAAATCTTCTATACAGTGCCTCTTGAAACACCAAACACTTAGGTTACTTGGTTACGGAAGCATCCACCATACGAGAACCAACACTTTGCCCACGTCCGACTTCACTTAGTTCCGAAATATGCACTTACAAGTACACAGAACACTGTTGTGACTACCTCTGACATTTACAACGTATTGAGGACATTGCATAGGTGCCATTCGTGGTAAAATACAACAGCACAATGTACAGGTGTGGCTAACATCTACATTTATGTTCAAGAACGCATTTCCCTCGGTGTTTCCATATTTTTGTCCAACCCCTGTAGCTGTGCCGTGGTTTAAAATGGCATGACTGAATGCTTACACTTTATACAGCACTGTCCTCACAGGAACTGGATCTAAAGATGATCTCCTGCACAGAACGAAGCTAGTAACCGACGTTGTCAACTGTAACTATCCAGAGATAAATAAATTTGATTTACAAAAGTTATATAGTTTTTGTAATTCTTCTTTCGTTAAAATAAATATTCATCATAAGCTAATCATGGGGAGTGTGTCTCGTAATTCTTTTTAATTTCAGCTAAATTTTAATCGCAATTATAGATTTGTTGCATAACATTCTGTATTACTAACGTTGCCAAATTTTTCACCCCGTCAAGGAAATTTTATGATACTTATGTTAGTAAGCGCATTGGCAGACATTTAATGGTAGACACCAGTTACACCGTGAAACCCATCTTACAAAGTTTCAAGAACCAGTATTAAGTGAAAAATCTAGGATTAAACTACGGTCCCCTACATACAGCTCACGTTGAGACTGCGAAGACAAGATTAGACTAATTACAGCGCTCACAAGAGGCATTTAAACAGTCATCTCGCCCGCACTCCGTACGCGAATGTACGGGGAAGAAACCCTAATATGTTCTACAGTAGGAAGAACCCTCTGCTTACACTTTGCAACGGTGAACAATACTGCCCACTATTTAACATTAGACTACTAGAACATCTCGACATGTACTGCTCAAGCGACAGATAACTTCTGCTACGCACAGGCGCTGTCTGTAGTATGGTCATGTAGCGCAGATTAGATTCTTAGTAGTTTTCAGCCTCACTGTGTAAGGGGCAGTCAGATGAGTACGAGACACATAGGAAAAGTCAGTAAACTATTTGTTACTTCGAAAGTAATCGCCGTAGTTGTTAATACATTTAAATCGCATGGAAATCGCCTGGGGAGAGACCGGGACTGTATGGTGAATGTGTAAGGACTTTCCAGCGAAACTTCTGGAGCGTTGTCGAAGCAACCTGCAAACAAAATGCCCGAACACATGGCTGTTTCTAGTACGGTGCAGAAGTTTCGCGGGGAAGCCTTGACACATCCTCCATACGGTCCATATTTCTCCCAATGCTATTTCCATATTTTTGGAGGCCTGAAGAAAGAGCCGGCCGCGGTGGTCTCGCGGTTCTAGGCGCGCAGTCCGGAACCGTGCGACTGCTACGGTCGCAGGTTCGAATCCTGCCTCGGGCATGGATGTGTGTGATGTCCTTAGGTTAGTTAGGTTTAAGTAGTTCTAAGTTCTAGGGGACTGATGACCACAGAAGTTGAGTCCCATAGTGCTCAGAGCCATTTGAACCATTTTTTGAACCTGAAGAAAGACATTCGTGGCCGTCGCTTTGCTTCGGACGAAGTACCAAGAGCGAACATAAAATAATAATAGGATCCTTCTACTGAACACCAGACTCATCTCTGATGTACCCAAAAACTTTAGAGAAAACCTCATTTCGCTTTTACCTAAGCTCCCTCACAATACTGTAGTCATTGGCATAAGTTAATCAACCAACAATCAACTGAGAGAATTATAATTTTGCTAGCGGTGGAAGTGACAAGACGTAATATGTAACATTAATAAGTCATACCTTCCCTGAAAATTACCTAGAACAGATAATTCGGCGCCCCACTCATTATGGAAATGTGTTGGATATAATCTAAACAATTAGACTTGACATCTTTGAGGATTTCAACATCGAATCTGGTCTCAGTGACCATGAGGCAGTTATTGCAACAACGCATACCAAAATACAAAGGGCAATTAAAACAAGTAGAAAGGTTCATATGTTCAGAAAACTAGACAAAGAAGCAGTAGTGTCACATCTCAATGAGGAACTCCAGTGTTTTTGTTTTTTTTTCTTTTTAATAGGAACTCTAATATTTGATTTCAGATTTGAAAAGGGCGGCAAATTCTACGGATAAAATGATACATTATTCAAGGTCACGGCAGGTTCAATGAAGGTCAAATAAGCAAATATGTATTTACTTGCAGTAGAGATTAACTCGGAGTAGAGGAGGGGTACAGCAAAATACACTGTTAGATACAAATGGGAAGGGCATAAGGAGTCACGTATCCTTACCGATAACCATGATGTTAAAGGTAATCATGGAAGGTCATTCTAAGGTTTAGTACTGTTTCACGGAAATCCCTATTTGTGACGTTGGATTTGGAAAGAGCCAAAAGATATTTGAACTTTAAGTTTCAATTAACGTGTTTATTGGCAAGAATAAATACATCACAACATATAAATGTTATTTTGACATTTGCAAGGCACAACTAACACAAATAAAACGTACATCATTTCTCGTGCTCCTCTTCCATTTTGTATCTAACAGTTTACTTTTCTATATCCCTCCTCTATTCTACTTGGACTAAAAACATGTTTGCTTATTTGACCTTAGCTGACTTCGCCATGACCTTGAATAATGTAGCATTTCACGTCTGGAATTTACCGCTCTTTTCAAATCTTAAATCAAATATTAGGGCCCCCATTAAAACAAAAAATCACTTTAACCTCCAAATCACCTTGAAAATCACGTTCAAGGTCACGGCCGATAGCAATGCGTGACTCTGTTTACCACTTACAATTTTTATCAAAAACATTTTGCAGTATGGCTCTGGAGCATCGTGCTGCACCTGCAGCAGCAGTTGACACTGCAGTGACACAACGAATTGTTGCAAATCAGTTGCTTCAAGGACAGTTCTGAGCAAGACGCCCTGTAACGTGGATTCCACTGTCCCCAAACCACCGCCATTTGCAACTGTAGCGATGTCCGACCTGTCGTGCTAGACGCACTGAACCAACATCTGGAGTTATGATCTGGGGTGCGATTTCGTATGACAGCATGAACACTCTCGTGGTTATTGAACGCACCCTGACTGCAAATTTGTATGTCAGTTTGGGGATTCGACATGTTATGCTGCCACTCACGAACAACACTCTAGCGTGTGGCTTCCAACAAAATAACGCCTGCCCACATACCGCTGTTGTAACCCAACATGCTATACAGTGTATCGACACGTTGCCTTGGCCTGCTCGATCACCAGACGTATGTCCAACATAGCACACATGGGGCATCATTAGACGACAACTCCAGCGTCATCCACAAACAGCATTAACAGTCCTTGTACTGACCGACCAAGCGCAACAGACGTGGAACTCCATCCCACAAACTGACATACGGCATCTGTGCAACACAATTCAGACACGTTTGCATGCTTGCATTCAACATTCTGACGGTTACACCGTTTATGAATGTAGCAGTATTTCACATTTGTAATGGCTTGTCCCGCGTTTACATTAATCTGTGATCTTGCAATGTTAATAACTTAGATATGTTACCTAGAAAAATGTATTCCTGAAATTTCATTACTGTACATTAATTATTTTTTGGTGTTGCGATTTCTTTCCGTCAGTGTACATATTAGTGCCAGTGACGTTGAGAAACAGCTGAAACCGTTAAAAATGAACAAAGACTCAGGGCTCGACGGAATTCCCATCAGACTCTATGTCCAGTTTTCCTCTGAGTTAGCCCCTCTCGTAACTACAGTCTATCGCAGGTCTCTCGAACAGAAAACTGTGCCCAGTAGCTGGCAGGAAGCACAGGTGACACCTGTCTACAAGAAGGGTAGCTGAAGTGATCTACGAAACTACTGTCCAAACATCCTTGCCATCCATTTACTGTAGAAACTTAAAATATATGTTGAGCTCAAACATAATAACATATCTCGAACAGAACGATTTCCTCCATGCCAACAAGCAAGGATTTCGAAAACATAACTCATGCGAAATCCAACTCGCACTTTTCTCGTATGACATCTAAAAGCCATAGATCAAGGCCGTCAGGTAGATCCAGTATTTCTCGATTTCCGAAAAGCATTTGACTCGGTGCCACACCTACGCTTGTTATCAAAAGTACGATCGATGGGGTATCAGGCGAAAGTAGTGACTGTATTGAGTACTTCTTTGTAGGGAGGGCGCAGCACGTTATCTTGGTTGCAGATTCGTCGACAGATGCAGAAGTAACTTCGGGTGTGCCCCAGAGGAGTGTGTTGGATCCCTTGGTGTTCATGTAGTATACTAATCACCTTGCGAACAACATTAATACTAACCTCAGACTTTTCGCTAATGAAGCAGTTATCTACAATGATGTACAGTCTGAGTGAAGCTGCAAAAATATTCAGTCAGACCTAGATAATATTTCTAAGTGATGCAAAGTTTGGCTACTTGCTTTAAATGTTCAGAAATATGAAAATGTGCACTTTACAATACGAAAAAAACATAGTTTCCTAGGCATATAACATCGGTGAGTCACAGTTGGAATCGGTAAACTCTACATCTACATCTACATCTGCATGGTTACTCTGCAATTCACACTTAAGTGCCTGGCAGAGGGTTCATCGAACCATTTTCATACTGCTTCTCTACCATTCCACTCTCGAATGGCGCGTGGGAAAAAGGAACACCTAAATCTTTCCATTCGAGCTCTGTTTTCTCTTATTTTATTATGATGATAATTTCTCCATACGTAGGTGGGTGTCAACAAAATATTTTCGGATTCGGAAGAGAAAGTTGGTGATTCCAACCTTTCATAGCGTCAGTCGTGGGTAAAGCAGGTACCGTACCTGGGTTTATTGGTAGAATACCAGGGAAATGCAAAAAGTCTACAAAGGAGATTTCTTACAAATAAATCACTCGTGCGACACGTCCTAGAAAACTGCCCAAGTATTTGGAAACCGTACCAAATAGGTCTTGCCGGGAATATTGAACACAAACAAAGAAGGGCAACACGTATGTTCGCAGGTTTGTTTGATCCGCGGAAGAGCGTGTAACAGGAATGTCGAAAGAACTGAACTGACAGACTCTTGAAGACAAAGGAAACTATCCCGAGAAAGTCTACTAACGAAGTTTCAAGCATCTGCTTTAAATGATGACTCTTGGAATGTACAACATCCTTCACATCGCTCCCATAGGGGTCGTAAGGACAAGATTAGATTAAATACAGCACGCACAGGGGCATTTAAACAGTCATTCTTCCCGCGATCCATGCTTGAATGGAACAGGGAGAACCCCTAATAACTGGTAGAGCGGGATTACACTCTGCCATGCTCTTCACACCGCGAAGTATAGATGTAGATTTAGACGTAGATATAGAGGTGTACGCAGGTACAATCATGGTTCCATAACTAACTGCAAACATTTTTCCATGAAGACATTGACCGTCTTGTCTCACAGTGGAATAAATGCATTAACAGAATTGTGATTAGTTTTGAAATAACAAACAGTTTACTTACTCTTCTTCCATTTATCTCGTTTTTATTTTGACTGCACCTTATACCCGAGCTATCAGCTCGAACATAGATGCTGTACCAGCTTGCCCGACTATCAGTTCTTCCTCCAATCCTCGTTTTTTCCCCCAAACTTTGTGTCTCAGGTAAAGTCCTTTGTATGTTAGTATGTATACTGTTACACGCAGTGTAAACGTGACAAAAAGTGTTACATTTCCTGTTGTTTTGAGGTCTTCAGTTCGACGACTGGTTTGGTGCAGTTCTCCACGCATCTCTATCTTGTGCAAGACTCTTAATTTTCGAATAACTTCTCCATCATACATCCAGTGGAACGTGCTTGCATTATTCATCTCTTGGTCTCCTTCTACAATTTTTATCCCCCCCCCCCCCCCCCAACTTCTTTCCGTTACCAAACTGAAGATTTCTTGATACCTCCGAATGTGTATTATCAATCGATCTACATCTACATTTACATTTATACTCCGCAAGCCACCCAACGATGTGTAGTGGAAGGCACTTTACGTGCCACTGTCATTACCTCCCTTTCCTGTTCCAGTCGCGTATGGTTCGCGGGAAGAACGACTGCCGGAAAGCCTCCGTGCGCGTTCGAATCTCTCTAATTTTACATTCATGATCTCCTCGGGAGGTATAAGTAGGGGGAAGCAATATGTTCGATACCTCATCCAGAAACGCACCCTCTCGAAACCTGGACAGCAAGCTACACCGCGATGCAGAGCGCCTCTCTTGCAGAGTCTGCCACTTGAGTTTGCTAAACATCTCTGTAACGCTATCACGCTTACCAAATAACCCTGTGACGAAACGCGCCGCTGCTCTTTGGATCTTCTCTATTTCCTCTGTCAACCCGACCTGGTACGGATCCCACACTGATGAGCAATACTCAAGTATAGGTCGACCGAGTGTTTTGTAAGCCACCTCCTTTGATGATGGACTACATTTTCTAAAAACTCTCCCAATGAATCTCAACCTGGCACCCCCCTTACCAACAATTAGTTTTATATGATCATTCCACTTCAAATCGTTCCGCACGCATACTCCCAGATATTTTACAGAAGTAACTGCTACCAGTGTTTGTTCCGCTATCTTATAATCATACAGTAAAGGATCCTTCTTTCTACGTATTTGCAACACATTACATTTGTCTATGTTAAGGGTCAGTTGCCACTCCCTGCACCAAGTGCCTATCCGCTGCAGATCTTCCTGCATTTCGCTGCAATTTCCTTATGCTGCAACTTCTCTGTATACTACAGCATCATCCGCGAAAAGCCACATGGAACTTCCGACACTATCTACTAGGTCAATCGATCCCTTCTTTTAGTCAAGTAATGCAATACATTTCTTCTTTCTTCCATTAGATTCAGTACCTCCTCACTATTTACTCTATCTACCCATCTAATCTTCAGCATTCTGCTCTCGCACCACATGTCAATGTAAATACTATCGATGACAGTGCTGCCAAAGCAGAGTTACTAAACACAGCCTTCCGAATTTCCTTCATCAAACAAAACGAGGTAAAATTTCACAATTCGAATCAAGAACACCTGCCAACGTGAGCAGGTTAGAAGTAGATATCCTCGGAGTAGAGAAGCAACTTAAATTACTTAATAAAAGCAAGTCTTCCGGTCCTGATATGATCAATGATCGGATCAATTGGACTAGAGGAGCCAGACAAATTCCATGAAAATATAGCCCACACCGTTATGGATCCACCACCAGCTCGGTCTGCCCCACACTCTAACCCCACCGTCAGCTCTCACCAACTGGAATCGGGACTCATCTGACGAGGCCACGGTTTTCCAGTCGTCTAGGAGTCAACATGGCCACTAGCCTAGGAGAGACGGTGCAGGCGATGTCGTGCTGTTAGCGAAGGCACTCGCGTCGGTCGTCTGCTGCCATAGTCCATTAAAGCCAGTTTTTGCCGCACTGTTCTAACGGATACGTTCTTCGTACGTCCCACATTGATTTCTGCTGTTATATCACGCAGTTTTGCTCGTCTGTCAGCACTGGCAAGGCTACGCAAACGCCGCTGCTCTCGATCGTTAAGGGAAGGTCACCGTCCACTGCGTTGTCCGTGGTGAGAGGTAATGCCTGAAATTTGGTATTCTCGGCACACTCTTGAAATTGTGGATCTCGGAATACTGAATTCCTAACGATTTCTGAAATGGAAAGTCCCTTGCGTCTAGGTGCAACTACCATTCAGCGTTCAAAGCCTGTTAATTCCCGTCGTGCGGCCATAATCACGTCATAAACCTTTACACGTGAATCATCTGAGTACAAATGACAGCTTCTCCAATGCACTGCCGTTTTATAGCTTGTGTACACGATACTACCTCCATCTTTATATCTGAGTATCGCTTTCGAATGACTTTTATCACCTCAGTGTAATCTGTTTAGTGCCTCATTTCCTAATCTGATTTCTTCGGCATGAATCGGTAATTTGACATTTCATAACCCATGTTTTAATTTTGTTGATGCTCATCTTATAATCACTTCTCAAGACACTATGAACTCAACTGCTCTTTCATGTTCTTTGCCCTCTGTGATTAAACTCCAATGTCATCGGCAAACCACAAAGCTTTGCAGAATGAGATTTTCACTCTGCAGCGGAGTGTGTGCTGATATGAAACTTCCTGGCAGATCAAAACTGTGTGCCAGACCGAGACTCGAACTCTGGACCTTTCCTTTCGCGGGCAAGTGCTCTACCAACTGAGCTACCCAAGCACGACTCACGCCCCCTCCTCACAGCTTTACTTCCACCAGTACCTCGCCTCCTACCTTTCAAACTTTACAGAAGCTCTCATGCGAACCTTGCAGAACTAGCACTCCTGAAAGAAAGGATATGCGGAGACATGGCTTAGCCACAGCCTGGGGGATGTTTCCAGAATGAGATTGTCACTCTGCAGCGGAGTGTGCGCTGATATGAAACTTCCTGGCAGATTAAAACTGTGTGCCGGACCGAGACTCGAACTCGGGACCTTTGCCTTTCGCGGGCAAGTTTGGAAAGTAGGAGGCGAGGTACTGGCGGAAGTAAAGCTGTGAGGACGGGGCGTGAGTCGTGCTTGGGTAGCTCAGTTGGCAGAGCACTTGCCCGCGAAAGGCAAAGGTCCCGAGTTCGAGTCTCGGTCCGGCACACAGTTTTAATCTGCCAGGAAGTTTCACAAAGCTTTTATTTATTCTCACTCAACTATAATTACCTTTGTAAATTTCTCCTTGGTTTCCTTTACAGCTTGTTCAATTTACAGATTGTATAACATCGGAGATAAGCGGCAACCCTGTCTCACCCCCTTCTCAACAACTGCTTCCCTTTCATGTCGCCGGCCGGGGTGGCCGAGCGGTTCTAGGCGCTACAGTCTGGAACCGCGCGACCGCTACGGTCGCAGGTTCAAATCCTGCCTCGGGCATTGATGTGTGTAATGTCCTTAGGTTAGTTAGGTTTAAGTAGTTCTAAGTTCTAGGGGACTGATGACCTCAGCAGTTAAGTCCCATAGTGCTCAGAGCCATTTGAACCATTTGAACCTTTCATGTCCTCCGACTCTTATAATTGCAGTCCGGTTTCTGTTCAAGCTGTATATATCATTTCGTTCCCATTATTTTATCCATGCTTCCTTCAGAATTTCTAGGAGTGTATTCCAACCAACATTGTCAAAAGCTTACTCTAAGTCTACAAGTGCTGTAAACGTACGTTTGCCTATCTTGAACCTATCTACTAAGAGAAGTCAAGTCATAGGGTCAGTGTTCCCATATTTCTTCGGAATACAAACTTATTTTCCTCGAGGTCGGGTTCTGTTAGTTTTTCCATTCTTCTGTAAGTCGTTTGCTGCATTATTTTACAAGTGCAACTTACTAAACTGATAGGTCGATAATATTCACACCTCTCAGCACCTACCTTCTTTGAGACTGGAATTATTAGATTCTTCTTGAAGTCTGAAGGTATTTCGCTTGTCTTCTTGTATCGCTTACATTCCAGGTGGAAGAATCTTAGTAATCCTGAGGGAATGTCGTCTACTCCAGTGGCCTTGTTTATGTTATTCAGTGCTCTGTCAAACTCTTCTCACTGTATCGTATTTCCCATCTCATCCTCATTTACTTAATCTTCCCTTTTTATAAAATTATCTACAGTTAATTTCCCTTTGGTTAGCCCTTCTATATATTCCTTCCACCTTTCAACTTCACCTTCTTTGTTTAGTACTGGCTTGCAGTCCGAGCTCTTGATGGTAATAGAGATGCTTCTCTTTTCTCCACAGGTCTATCTAATTTTCCTGTAGGGTGTATCTATTATTTTTCTGTTCGGTGCTAATGTGTAAACTACAATAAGGTAAAGGTAGGTAGGTAGATGAAGTTCCGCCTTCTGCCCCTAGACGGGCCAATCAGACCTGAGCGACCGCTGTGTCAACCTCTGCCAATGGCGTCTTTGAATATTGTATGGTATGGAGGGGCGTGGGATCAGTACACAGCACTACCTAGCCGTTGACAGTTTTCGTGACCTGGAGCCTCTCCTACTCGGTCAAGCAGCTCCCTAGTTGGCACAACGAGGCGAAGAGAACCCGTACCAGTTCTCCCACCAAGGGAAAAACGTGGCAGTCATCCGCGTTGACCACTCAGTTATGCAGGCGGATTGTAAACTATAATGCGTTTATAAAAACGATTACACATACAAGAAGCCGTATGCTGTGACACATATCAGGATCACAAATGACAGCAATAAAGTTAGTTAAAGGTTTGACGTCAGATGGTAATGCGATGTTCAGATGACAATATGTCACAAGACATTCATTACATAGTTTCCGATTATTTTCCTGCGCCACAGTGCATCATTCTTCCTGAAAGCTCACACAAATTGTCGACTTACTGTGCCCGTTCCTAATAGGAAGCGGACGTCAACTTAGTGCATTTAAAAAACGTAAGAAGGCAAAAATGCCGCCGGTTATGTGGGTAAAACAATATTGTTCGTACCTCGTAAGAAACCTTGTATATCTTGAGCTGTATGAACACTTGCAACGTCGGTTGCACAGTAGCTTTGGGCACGTCACGTAGACCTGTCAGCGAGTGGCTACCGAACTCTCCGATATACCATTGTTTATTCATCGTACTTGTCGCAAGAAATACTAGAGCCCCTGGGAGTAATAGTCTCCTACCCCGACCACGAAGAAATCCTCACCCATGGTGTCTGCCATGTGTGACGTTCGCGCATCAGTGCTCCCTGCGTCCAATTTCGACGTTCCATTCACCACTCGCGTCGTTCCGCACGATGCTGAGGGGTCAGAAGTAAACAGCGCGGGGAACTACACACATTGATGCCAGACTCGTGCTAACGCGGCAGCAAATGGTGCTAATGGAGAATAGAAAAAGCGCTGATGAACCCTCAGAGTACAGTTCTCTTTCCTCAGTCGTTTTCCATTTTATTGATCATTTCAGTTCCCCTGATGAGAGAGGGGGCTGTTAGTAATCACATTGAAGCCCTTCTATTTATATTCCTTTAAAGTTGAAGTGCTCAATAAATCTGAGTGGAACATCATCACATGCCATTTGGTATACACTTCCGAATAAGTGTCTCCTCCAGGGCTTCTTGAATTTCATTCTTCAGCTATACATATTGACATTTCTCTCGCATGTTCTCTAAAGTCATCTACCTTTACAATTAGGTCGCTCTGTCTTTCTTTTGTTATCTTCTGGAATTCAGCAACCACACTTGTGACCGAGCGGTTCTAGGCGCTTCAGTCTGCAACCGAGCGACCACTACGGTCGCAGGTTCAAATCCTGCCTCGGGCATGGATGTGTGTGATGTCCTTAGGTTAGTTAGGTTTAAGTAGTTCTAAGTTATAGGGGACTGATGACCTCCGATGTTAAGTCCCATAGTGCTCAGAGCCATTTGAACCATTTTTTGGCATCCAGCAAAGTACTTCTTTGGCTCAGTTATCACGCTAAGTGACCACCTATCTCCATTTTTCATTGCAATCATCATTATGTCTTTCACTCCAGTCTCTTCCCCGATCCATTTCATTGTTATCCAGCCATTCTTCATAATTACGAATACGTTTGCCTCCATTGTTCACTGATAACTTCTGAATGGTTTCAGCATAACGTAAATCGATACTTCTCTACTATAAGTAAAACTGAATTCACTAAAAGGACTATGTGCTATTTTTAGTGTTTCTTTTGCTGTAGATCAAGCCGTGGCCTTAAACTGCTCTAAACATGACAGCTAATAAATTGGTTCCATGACTGTTGTTAATTTGTATTATTTCCACTTACATATATGGGCCATACGTGATTGTAGTCTTGTTGTAGTTGATTTCCCACCCTAATCCAAAATTTCTTTGTTGGATTGGGATATTCGCTTTTGAAATTTGTCACCGCTAGCGACAAGGTGCAGAACACCATCAATAAAACGACTGTGCTTCAGATATGTTCCAATGTCATGTATTCCTTTATCCTTTTCGCAACAACTGGAAAAGAGCAGACAAATAAGAAGAATACTTCACAGCTCCAAAGTCGTTCCAAGTTACCTTAGCGGAAGTTTACAGGCAACCGAATCGTTTATAGGTCTGGAAACTTGCTCTTCATGCAGACGTTCTTGAGCATACACTATTTGGTCAAAAGTATTCGAGTACCTATTAGTGGACTTTAATATTGGATGTGTGTTCTCCCTTCAGCTTTATAATGACTTGAACTCTGCTGGGGACACATTGAGCGAGGTGTCTGAATGTCTGTGGAGGAATGGTAGCCCATTCTCCCTCAGAAGCCGAATCCAGAAAAGGTAACGATGTTGGACTCGGACGTCTGGAGTGAAGCGAAATTTTACCTCATCCCAGATGTGTTCCATTGGATTTAGCTCGGGACTCTGGGCAGGACAGTCCATTTCACAAATGTTATTGTCCACAAACCATAGCCTTACAGACGCAGCTTTATGAGGGGTACGTTGTCAAGCTGATACAGTCTTCGTCTCCGAACTGTTCCTCTACAATACGCAGTACATAATCCTGTAAAATTTATTCATACTCGTATCATTCAGCATTAAACGTTTTCTGAAGTGCAATAAGGGGAATACACCCTAACCACTAAAAACAGCACCAATATTGTAACACCTCCGGTGTGCTTCACTGCTGGCACTACACACGATGGCAGGTGACGTTCTCCAGGCATCCTCCGAACCAAAACCCATCCATCGGATTGCTGCACTCTGTAGCGAGACTCATCACTCGTTTCCAGTCACCTACCGTCCAGTGGCATCGCTCTTTACACCACGTGAAGCATCGGTTAACACTTATTACAGAAATTTATGGCTTTTGAGGAGCTGCTCGACCACTGTACCCCATTCTTTATAGCTCCCTACGCATAGCCATTTCACTAGCTGGACTCCAGGTAGCACTTTGGAACTCAAGAGTGATTCCCTTGTAGGGAAGCAGCCTACTCACGCCTTATAAAATTCTCATCAGTCTTTCCATTGTGTGCCAGCCTAGTCCGCTGTAACTAGCTCTGACGTCATAAATGTTGCGCAATACTTTAAAAATCAAGTAAATAACCTGAAACGGTTCTAGCATGTCAGGAGTAATACTAAATCAATATGTGTTGAATGTCAGTTCAATAACTTTAACCATTTTCGAAATTTGGACGTTTTTCTGTAAAAATCATTGGCGCAACAGAAAAGAGCTAGAGACTTAAAAATTTATATTTAGATTCCTTTTTCATAATAATTTAGTAGAAACAGTATTCTGGATCTCACAAATTAAAATTTTTGTTGAAATTCATGATTTTTTGGTTTTTGTCTTAGAAATTAAGGAAGCAAGATAGATTAAGTAGGCAAATAAATAAGGCTAGGATGTTTAAATTTAAGTAGACGGGAGATCCACTATAATCATAAAGATGTGAGAAGTTTCAATTGAATAACTATAAAACTATAGCGATAGCGTAACTCCAAAGGGCAAGTTCAGAGCGCGTCTACTGCGTGTAGTGTAATTAAATTAATTCTCTCGCCCAAAATATTTGACTTAGCCACGTCAGACTTTTATTATGATTACTTACCTGTGTGTTGATTGCACATTTAAATTGAGAGCTTCATCGGCCATCAGCAAAGGAAGCGATGATTTATTCAATAACTTAAAGTGGTGCTTTACTAGCCCAGCGGCTAGTCGGTAGAGCAATTTTGATCAGGCGTTCCCTTGGCCGTCCGCACCGCGGCTTTATATATAAGAACGCTCCAGGAGAGAGTAAGGCCCCAGTTCTCTCCAGACGCTGATTAGCGCACCATCTGTGCCGGGAGTCGCGTCGCATAGGTATCATTGCTATAAACAGCCTGGTATGCCATAATAAGTTACTCGAGATACGCGTAACCATGAAATCGTTTTCGAGTGAAGTGTTAATTCTGGGATGACTTTAATGATCTATCTTCAGTTTGCGCATGTCGTATTTTCACGTGCCGCCGTTGGGACAAACATTCTACCATTATTTAGCGTGGCGTTTGATGAACATTATCATCAAATTATGGCGAGCATTCACTTAAACATTTAATTTGGACAGTTATAGTTGCATCAGCGCATTAGACTCTGAACTGCTCTGGTAGTTGGATTGTGTGGATTCTTTTTTTGGTCTGTGACTTTCCAAATATAGTGAACATTTTAGACAGAATCGTTTTTGATTATGAATCCCAGACAATCTCCTAATTCCTCAGAGCTATAAGCTGTAGCTGTAAGTGTATTTCTCAGATGAAGTGGGCACTAGGAATTCTAATTACAGGCTTCACGTTTTGCTAATCACTTTCTGGTTGCCAATATTGTAGTTAGAGAGCCAGTGTTGAGAACGGCAAACAACAGCATTAAATAAATAATAGGAACCATTTTATAAACAATCATTCCACCTGCCGCCCCACGTATGGTTAATCGGCCGGGAAATGCATCTTTTCTACATTACATTCTACATTTAAATAACAACAAAAATCATTCCACCAGCCGCCCACAATTGGTGCATTGGCCGAGAAATGCATCTACATTACAAAACATTCTACATTTAAACAACAACATAAATTCCACCAGCCGCCCCACAATTGGTGCATCGGCCGGGAAATGCATCTTTTCTACATTACATTCTACATTTTAAATAACAACATAAATTCCACCAGCCGCCCCACACCCTCCGCTGAATTTATGCAATTTTTTACAGCCACTCTCCGTAATGCTCGACGGCCACTGTCCGGCAGCACGCGAGGTCTGTATGGACGGGGCTTAGTCGTTATTTTTATTTCGCATTTCCATTTCACAGTCACATTACGAGCAATCGACTTGGGCAGCTTTAGAAAGATTGAAATGCTCCTAATGGATCTGTTACTCAGGTGAAAATAAATGCGTAGTCCTCATTCAAAGCCACTGAACTCACCTGCCTGACACATTGTGCCGTTACTGGTTCCCTACTGACATCACTCAACTCCATACTTCCTTTTATACTGACAGTTCACCCGCTCGTGACATTTGGATTTGGTGACCATTCCCGCATTATACATAGGAGGTATCCGGATACTTTTGATAACATAGAGTATCCTGAATGAGTTCCTTGCTCTTCAAGGGTTTTCAGTATCGATTTTGTTGTAAATGAGCCACAATCTTTCTCAGAATCCATGAACCCTAGGGAGAGCTGCAATATATACTCTTTGCTTCGTTCTGCAGTTTCATTCAAGGCTTTCAAATGGTCCACTGTGGATCCATTTCTGAAGACAGCTTGTCTTTTCGCTTGAAAAACGAATTACTGAATACGATAGCCGCCTTTTAAATTTTACAGAAAACAGTGAAATAAAATAACGAAAATATCGCCTTATCGCCTCTCAACATATTTTCTTTGAAAATTTACATGCTTCTACGTATTTTCGTAGCAATTCCGGAACATTTTTTTTACAGTATGATTTTGGTATCTCAAAAACATCGTTCTGGAAATATTCAAAAGCTTCTTGTAGTGATTAAAGTTACTGTTCACTACGAAGCTTCACGTGCTGTGCGGCAGCTGACATTGCGCTGACGAAGATGGTGAAATGTTTTCGGTTTTTTCCTGATATCATCGATGATTTTGTGCAAACTGCTGTACACCATTCAGCATTTCCTGTTCTTCTATATACAATCATTACTAAATTAAAGTCCCCTGCCGTGTTTCTGTGTCTGTATGTGAAGGTTAATCTTATGAACTACCCTAGGGATTATGACTGGGTTTTCACTAACAGATAAAATGATTCAAATGGTTAAAATGCCTTTAAGCACTATGGGACTAACATCTGAGGTCATCAGTCCCCTAGAACTACTTAAACCTAACTAACCTAAGGACACCACACACATCCATGCCCGAGGCAGGATACGAACCAGCGACCGCAGCAGCAGCGCCGTTCCGGACTGAAGCGCCTAGAACCGCTCGGCCACAGTGGGCGGCTAAAATGATTCACGAGGAGGTTTGCGTACGTAATTTATTGTCACTACGCTGGACAAATCGTCCGACCGAAGACAATTAGTGCTGCCTGCGCGAAGTCAGAACAGGTCGCTAGTTGATATCTAAGGTAATGATCGCGACTCGTCCAGTGTAATCAAAGTAACTAGTGATCGTTTTCTTGGAGGTGTTTCACTAAAGGACCACTGTTGATGGTTTCGGTTTATGTTGTGAAACATCCAAGCAGTTGATTGCTCCTTACTTTCTGCCTCATATGAATAGCCGGTGGCTGGACAAAAATATGGAAACACCGCGAGTAGTCCATGTTTGAACGTAAATGAAGATGGTAGCCAAGGCTGTGGCTTGTGCTGTTGTATATGACCACCAACGTCATCTGTACAATGTCCTCAATAAATTGCAAGAACCAGTCGTCGTCAGAAGAGGGTTCTATATTGTTGTGGGTGCATTATGTCGGAGCTAAGTGAATTCAAGCGTCGGTAAGTTGTTGGTGCTGATATGGCGGGTGCCTTCGTAACCAAGCGACCTGTAGTGTTTGGTGTTTCAAGAGGCACCGTATCCAAGATTTATATCACATTCGGTGACAGTGGAAAACCATCATCCGCCAAGTCACAACTCGGACAAAAGTGTGTGTTGAGTGATCGTGACAGACGGCCATTGAAGAGGACTGTGACGAATAATAAGAGGACGACAGCTGCAATCGTCACTGCAGGACTTAATGTCGTACTCGGGAAACCTATCAGCAATAAAACGATATGAAGGGAACTCCATAAGCTGGGCACTGAAGGGCGAGCTGGAATTCCAAAATCACACTTCACAGGAAAACGAGGTGCCAAAGCCATAAAACCTGGACTACTGAGCAATAGAAGCAAGTCTTTTCGTCGGATGAGTCTTTTTGTAACTGTTTCCAACTTCTGGCAGAGTGTACTTTCCAAGAGAAATAAGTAGCGGCGGTTCAGTGATGACTTAGGCAGTCATATCGTGGTATTCCATGGACCCCATTGTTACTCAGCAAAGGCACATTACTGCCAAAGATTATCAAACCATTTTGGCTGATCATATACAGGGTGTTACAAAAAGGTACGGCCAAACTTTCAGGAAACATTCCTCACACACAAAGAAAGAAAATATTTTATGTGGACATGTGTCCGGAAACGCTTACTTTCCATGTTAGAGCTCATTTTATTACTTCTCTTCAAATCACATTAATCATGGAATGGAAACACACGGCAACAGAACGTACCAGCGTGACTTCAAACACTTTGTTACAGGAAATGTTCAAAATGTCCTCCGTTAGCGAGGATACATGCATCCACCCTCCGTCGCATGGAATCCCTGATGCGCTGATGCAGCCCTGGAGAATGGTGTATTGTATCACAGCCGTCCACAATACGAGCACGAAGAGTCTCTACATTTGGTACCGGGGTTGCGTAGACAAGAGCTTTCAAATGCCCCCATAAATGAAAGTCAAGAGGGTTGAGGTCAGGAGAGCGTGGAGGCTATGGAATTGGTCCGCCTCTACCAATCCATCGGTCACCGAATCTGTTGTTGAGAAGTGTACGAACACTTTGACTGAAATGTGCAGGAGCTCCATCGTGCATGAACCACATGTTGTGTCGTCCTTGTAAAGGCACATGTTCTAGCAGCACAGGTAGAGTATCCCGTATGAAATCATGATAACGTGCTCCATTGAGCGTAGGTGGAAGAACATGGGGCCCAATCAAGACATCACCAACAATGCCTACCCAAACGTTCACAGAAAATCTGTGTTGATGACGTGATTGCACAATTGCGTGCGGATTCTCGTCAGTCCACACATATTGATTGTGAAAATTTACAATTTGATCACGTTGGAATGAAGCCTCATCCGTAAAGAGAACATTTGCACTGAAATGCGGATTGACACATTGTTGGATGAATCATTCGCAGAAGTGTACCCGTGGAGGCCAATCAGCTGCTGATAGTGCCTGCACACGCTGTACATGGTACGGAAACAACTGGTTCTCCCGTAGCACTCTCCATACAGTGACGTGGTCAACGTTACCCTGTACAGCAGCAACTTCTCTGACGCTGACATTAGGGTTATCGTCAACTGCACGAAGAATTGCCTCGTCCATTGCAGGTGTCCTCGTCGTTCTAGGTCTTCCCCAGTCGCGAGTCATAGGCTGGAATGTTCCGTGCTCCATAAGACGCCGATCAATTGCTTCGAATGTCTTCCTGTCGGGACACCTCCGTTCTGGAAATCTGTCTCGATACAAACGTACCGCGCCACGGCTATTGCCCCGTGCTAATCCATACATCAAATGGGCATCTGCCAACTCCGCATTTGTAAATATTGCACTGACTGCAAAACCACGTTCGTGATGAACACTAACCTGTTGATGCTACGTACTGATGTGCTTGATGCTAGTACTGTAGAGCAATGAGTCGCATGTCAACACAAGCACCGAAGTCAAAATTACCTTCCTTCAATTGACCCAACTGGCGGTGAATCGAGGAAGTACAGTACATACTGACGAAACTAAAACGAGCTCTAACATGGAAATTAAGCGTTTCCGGACACATGTCCACATAACATCTTTTCTTTATTTGTGGGTGAGGAATGTTTCCTGAAAGTTTGGCCGTACCTTTTTGTAACACCCTGTATATCCCATGGTACAAAGTTTTTTCCCCAGTGATGATACGTTCCAAGAAGAAAGGGCCCAAGTTCACACAGCTCCCACCGCCCAGGACTGGTTTTGCGAGGACGAGGATGAATTGTCGCATGTCCCCTGGCCACTGCAATCACCTGATCACAGTATATTCGAGCCTTTGCGGTCTACTTTGGAGATATGGATGCGTGATCACTATCCACGTCTATCATCATTACCTGAAACAGCCACTGTTTTGGAGGAAGAATACTAAAAGGTTCCACTGAAAAACATACAGGATCTGTATGTATCCATTCCGAGACGACTGGAAGCTGTTTTGAATGCCAACGGTTTTCCTACAAGGTATTAGCCATGGTAATGTGTTATGTTTTTGGTGTTTCCATATTTTAGTCCACTCGCTGTATTCAAGATGCATTTCCTGCTTCTAAAAACCCTACCACAACAAAGGTAAAAAATTAATTATGATTGTAGTGTTTCTCACGATGCTAAATATTGCATTTTCGGGTAACAACAAAGTTATATTATGTGGCAGGTGTTTTTAGAGCAAAGTTAATAAAGTCATTTCATGAAATAACGGATAAACTAGGCACTCATCTTTTCGTGTTTCCCACGCTGGTCTCGTTGTGAACTCATGGCTCAATCGTCGAAAATCTAGGTTTTTATTATTTTTGTTGCATTATCACGTAACTCACAAAACATCACTTCACAATATAAAACATTCTTGAAAATATCTTCCTCACTGTTAAAGTTCACATTTCATAAACGGGCCACAATTTGTGTCTTTTCAACATGACGACCAAGACTTGACTCTCTAATAACCGCTTACGCGCCCAAAAGTCAGAGTTACAAGTACGACAAAGATCATAGTGACAAAAGAAAGCATACACATAAGAATAATATCACTGCAATATAAACATATCGATGTATCAAAGTACCTCTACATTAATGAAATCAAATCTGAATGTTGTCACAGAAATGTGTTAACTATTCTACAGAAACACGGTAGAATATTGCTGGTATCGAGAGGTTGAGGTGAGGTGCCGTAATGGTTACGTAATTCAAGTACCATTACATGCTGCGAAAAAGAATAGCTCTGTTTCTCCTGTACACATTTGTTTCTGATGAAGGCAGTGCTTCAGGTATCCATGAAACCTCAAAACTTCACAGTCCAATCACATTAATGTGGCTACCACCTATGTTCAACACCGATGGGCAATAACAGTTCACAGACGGCAGGTGGCAGCACTAGCAATAGAGAGTATATAAAGCATGCCGCGCGGACCCGGGAAACAGTGCAGTCGATGCCGTAATATGGACACCCCATCCTTCACACCTACAAATCCATGATCCGCCCCATCCTTTGTTCTGCCAGCATCGCTTGGATTTCCGCTCCTCCCCGGTTCTATACAACCCTCCAAATCCTCGAACGCCATGCACTCCGCCTCGCCTTCCGCATCCGCCTTCCATCCCCCACGCGCATCCTCTACGACCTCATCCCCTTCCCCCACCTTCTCCTTTTCCTTGAACACATCCGCACACTATATATTGTCCGCCACCTTGATCCCCCTCACCCCCTGGTGTCTCCCTTCCTCTCCACTCCCAACCAGTTGCCGCGCCTTTACCGTTGTGTCCCTCCCTCTCTCCATCTCCACACCCTCCATCTCCTTTCCCAACACAACTTCCACCATCTACCCCTACCGGATGATGAGCTTCGCCCTGACATCTACCCTTCCTACCAACTCTAACCCCCTCTTCCTGCCTCCTCCTCAGGGCTCCCTCTCCTCCCCCTCCCTCCTCCTGAGCGGCTTTCCCCTCCTTCTTCCGCTCCATCTCTTGTGCCTCCTTTCAGTCTCTCTGCGCTCCCTCCTGCCCTGTCTTCCCTTTTCCTCTCCCACCCCACGTGTCTCCTGCCTCTTCGTGAACCCACGGTTGCCCCTCCTCTCTTCATCCCGACGCTTCCTCAGCTGCCCCATGCTCTCCCCTCCTTTTCCATCCTGTCTGACCTTTCCCTCGGCAGGTCGCACCTGGTAGTTTTACTCTTCGTCGTGTGTGCTCGAAGTGGGTTTTAAGTGTGTTGTTTCGGAGTGTTTTTAATACTATGGCCGACTTTTAACCTGTGCATTCGCATTCAGTGTCTTCTCTGTGCTTCAAGAATCGCCAACTGTATTTTTTGACTTTCTGGTGACCTTTTTTTTTTTCTAACTGTCCCCCATGAACGTCTACATGTCCATGTCTTTTTACCTCCATTTTCTCCCCTTACTCTGTTTTATGTTCCCCTTTTTTATCTCCTTATGTATGTATCATTTTATTCTTGTTTTAGTTGTCGTGTCTCTCGGCTGAAGAGCGGCGGATTGTGCCGCTGACAGCCCTCCCCTGCCCATATGGGGCAGGGGAATGAAATCACAATAAAGAAAAAAAAAACAGACACCCCAGAGGACATAGGCATTGGATTCCACAATAAGGCTGGAAGCGTTTCCGAAACGGCTAATTCAGTAAACTGTTCGCATGCCGCTGTGGTCAAAGTATACCGTCCATGGAAAAATGGCGCTATTCAAAGTCGGCGCCGAGTCAACTGTGGTACACCACGGGTCATAGATGACTGGGGTGAACGACAGCTGCGGTGATGTGTACAGGCGAATAGACGTACAATTAATTGTTGAGCAGCTGACCGCTCAGATGGACCTACGGGCTACCAACAGAGTCTCCTCAACAACGGTTCAGCGAACGTTGATGCGTATGTGCTTCCGCTGAAGGTTCCTGTTTCATGCATCCATTCTGACTGCTGTTCATTGGCGACGAAAGATGGAGTCTGGTCACCAGCACCACAACTGGACGTCCAATTAGTGGCGACAGGTGGCGTTTTCAGATGACAGCTGGCCGTTGGCTTGTACGGCGTGGAACGTCTGAAAGCAAACATCCTGCAACGATCGTCGGAAGTGTCCAGGCCGGAGGAAGGGACGTTATGGTCTGGGGAACGTTTTAATGGCGTTCTCTGGGTGATCACGTCATTCCGAAAGGCGGAATGGATCAACACAAGTATGCACCTTTCCAATTCCACCACTATACGCAGTTTGTTATCCTCGGCAAATGGCGTCTACCAGTAGGACAATGCAACATCTCACACAGCTCGTAGTTTACGTGCATGGTTTAAAGAGCACCAGGGTGAGTTTACCGTACACTCCTGGCCACCAAACTCCTCGGGTTTAAACTCAATTGAGCATCTGTGGGACCACTTCGATTCGGCCGAGAAAACTAGCGTAGCTGGCCACTGCACTAGAGTCGGCATGGCTCCACATCCCTATCAGTATCTTCCGGAACATCACTGACTGAATTCTCTTCCTCCACTTCTCGCAGCGCTCCGCGCTACGATAGGTTGGTTATTCTGGCTTTTGACAGGTGGTCACATTAACGTGACTAGACAGTGTATTTCTGCCTATTGCACACTGTCGAATGTAAATTCCAAAAGTCGTATGATGGATATCTATGTCTCCCACACAACACCACGACAGACAGCAAAAGTGTAATAAACACCGTGATTGACATCAAACGGCTGAAGTCATGGCAATGTTATCGAATAAACTTCTATTTAGTGTTATGCGCATATCTAGAACTAGCAGATCTGAAAAGCATGAAGACTCTAATGGATCGAATAATAGTAATGGTGTAAGGTGGCTATCATTTCGCGTCTTACAAGAAATCATCCACATACTTTGCCATGATCTACAAACACAATTAGGTATCATGTGATAGGTCGTACATCGTATATATGAATACATAAATGAGACTGAAATAGTCACGTACGTCTTGTAAATAATTGTTAACGCTTATTTTATGGAAGGTGGCGGACTGTCTTTATTATAAAAACGGCATAATGAATGACTGCCTATACTAGTAGAGGTTGGAACGCCAGTGGAGATGAATCTGCAGGCAGAACTCAAGCTCTGGGTGGAAGGCCCGCACAGGTGTTGGTCCTGCTTAAACACGGGAAGTAGCTAGACAGACGTTGTGGCACCTGAGCTCTGGAGCACAACAGGGTGACGGCCGGGCGCTATTGTAGTAGGGGTCGGAAGTATAATCGGATAATACTTCCGAACGCTGAAAATCTTGGACGTATGTGAGAGGAACGAAGAAGCTTCACCTCAGAAACCACGCAGGCTGGATTATTTCCAAGGATTTTTACTCAAAAGCGTACCATTGTACGAGTATTGGTTTTTCCTCTCAAACTTTCCGCGCTGGACGACAAAAGACAAAAATATGGTTGGTCGACGTTCGGAAGAATCTGTAGAGAGGGAGAATATTCCGTGGTTTCGGGAATATGGCTCTGAGCACTATGGGACTCAACTGCTGAGGTCATTAGTCGTTTCGGGAATATGATTCCTTTTCGGAATTACGAAGGTGGGGAGCCAAGCCTTGCTGGGAAGCCAGCGCTGGAGAGATGAGGTCTTCTGTTGTGAGTGCCCGTGTGTGACGGTCGTTCGATATCAGCTTTGTTGGTACAGACGGACTTGCTGTCTTTGCTCTCGGGAGAGTTTATAGTTAGAACAGTTAGGCACTGTACTGTTGCGAACCTATACGATTCTGGACTTCACCTCCGGGTTGGAAGTCGTCGTTGAGTATGCAGCGTTCAGTAATTGACAGCACTTCCTCTATCTATACTTACGTTGAGACGTTGTCTGAACTCCGTCCTTGTGGCTGGGAGTTCACGTTTCTCGTCTTTAGAACACAGAAGACCGCCTTCTGCCGTCCTAGTGTTTGAAAGAGTTTATTTGTGGCTGGAGTTCTTCCATCGTCGCAGACGAGTACGAGAACCATCACTTCGACGCACCAGACGCAGTACATACGGTGATATCACAAATTGCTTCGGCTTATTAGGGCTATAAAAGCTAAACAGCTGTGATCACGCTAGTTTATTTCCACTGAGGTTCCACACCACCGTAGATCATCTTTGAAAGTAGTGCCTTCTAGTGTTTGGTACGTAGATGATGTCGGTCATTTCGCGTTATTGATATTAGACCGCGCAGTCAAAATAAGGGGCAGAGTTGGGCAATTGATTAGTAATTTTGCTTAGGAAATGAAAACTTTGTAATAAAAAGTTTTTTTTAAAATCTACAATAAATATATAAGCAGGAATAACGTCTATCATTTAGTAGGATTAGTTGCCTTCATCACTCATTTATGTTTAGATTGTAATTTATAGAATTAAGAGATCCTAAGATCTGCTTCAGGGGGTAGCCAGGCAGGGCCAAATCTTCATTTTAGAGTTTATTATTCTCCGTTGCGCGCATTCATTTTACACCCGCCTCGAGTAGCATCATGGAATGGACGTTGGTAATTATGGTGCATTTGGATTCAATTTATGGGTTGCTATTATCTGGTATGAAAGAAGACTACTGTATATTTTCTCAGCATCGTTAATCTCAGCATAGTGGCCTGCATATTCACCAGACCCGACTCTCGGTAACGGTGACCAATGATCAAATGTTTTCTCAGTCGATGAGAGGTATGGAGACTGTGTGGCCAGGACAACAGTGGAACACGCTCTGTATCGAGGTAGGTAAGGAGAGCACGGGCAACAAGCAGTCTTGAGTTATCTTGTTTAAGGATAACATCACAGAGACCTCGAAGTTAGAGCACACCCACCGGCCTTAACGTTTCAGAAATGTAACCCCTGCTGTCCAAATTGGTGACTATGCGAACCAGAAGTGATCATATCGTGTACCCAATGGCACCCCAAACCACACCCCAGATGCTGGGTCCGTATGAGGATAATGAATGCAATCTGGCAGTCGTTCTTCTCAGAGATATCGTACAGAGATACGTTTACCGTCATGCAGTACGCAGAACCGGGACTCGTGTGAAAAGACGGCACAGTGGCACAGCTGTTTCAAGTGTTGTGTGTTGTCGTCGTGCGCGCCACTCTCGGCCCGTCTCTCCCTGTCAAGGAAAGCTGCAACAATGGTTGTTGTACTTACAGGTAGCGATGATCTGCTCATTTTCACACTGTCCTTGTGGATACTTGTCTTGCTGCAAACAAGTCCATTTCCTGACTCAATGTTAGGGTAGTAATTGTACGATCCTACACAGCCGAGTGATCCTTTCGGTCACTGGTATCCCGCATGATGTTGAGTAAAGCCCACACGGAACCATGGATGCCATATTCGCATGAAAGTCGTGGGATCCCCACCAATGTGAGTGGCAATACCACCGAACGATAAACTACAGTGTCCAGAGGACAAGCACAAACATTAGGCCCCCAGATACAGGCACATCGGTCTAATGGACAGCTTAAATCGAATTACATTTTGAACGCTATAAGGTATTGTAGTGCCGTGCCGGCTCGTGCGTGCGAGTCCGAAGGAACACGGCATCGTTCTTCTTAACAACACAGGCACTACAATATCGTATTTATCCGCCGATACCAGGCAGCGACTTTCATGCTAGGCTGCCATTCTCAATTAAAATGTCCTCCCTTGTATGGGATTTACATAACGCGTGTAAGACTACAGGTTGTGACGGAGGGAAGACGACATATGGAAGACTGGGTGTGGCCGTAAGTCGTGCACGGGTAGCCAACGTGGTTAAGGCGACCGCTCGCGTAAAGCGGGAAATCCACGTTCAAGTCCCAGTCCCTTATACAGCTGATGCTCGTACGCATTTGCAACTGAGAATACATTTCATGCATTCCATAATGGCTGTAGTCGCCCGTCCAAAGGAACATTGCATCGTTCTTAATAACACAGGCACTGCAGTATCGTATAATTGTGGTTTCGATTTTTCGTGGTTTCTCTAAACCACACAAAGTGAATGACAGGATCTTTCCATCCACAAGGCTGCGATCGATTACTTCCTCCCCTTACTGTTCGTCTCCAGCTTCTTCGATGTTGACATAATGTTTTAGCCAAACCATTTCTTCACTTTTAAACCAAATTCGCTTGACGGGATTTTTTTTTTTTTTTCATGCAGCAACAGAATGTCCATACACAGTGATGCCAATGCAACAGGTTCACGCTAATCTCCTAAAGGCTCCTGGCGCGCAACACCAGGCGTAAGTATTGTCTTTCAGTGCACATACAGTGCGTTTGCATCGATAAATGTCTTTTCTATTAACGGCTGCTACCTTGTTGAACACGATTTAGACAGAGGAGGAGGTAAATCAAGCGAGTAAGGAGGATGTCGGAGAACCCGCGGGTGAGTTCATGCAGTCTAGCTCTTGTCTGCGTTGACACGTACGGGCAAGAGTTGTGCAACAGCCCACTGTCTCGACCCACTTGATCTACCTCCGCTGCTGGATTCAGCAACGCAGAGATTGTATGACGTCACGGAATGACTCACTATTCACTCTGTCGCTTCGAGGAAGTTAGTCAGCTAACAGCTGTGTCCAAAAAACGGAACATTAGTTGTTTCCCACATTTCAGCGTAAGTAAAGATTTTAGGCTCAAGATCTCCCAGAATGTCGCCTGTCTATAGGCTGCTGTTTCTTCATTGGTAAGATATAGATGAATCATGAACCACCGGACGAGGGCAATACTCTAATGAACTAGTGTATCACTATATAAGTAGCTACCTCCAGCAGTGTTCTTCTCGGCCAGCTTTTGCTGCTGTATGGGCCACTGTGCACATACGCTGGTTTTCATGCCATCTTACAAAGTGAGGTGGCGCAGTTGTAAGACACTGGACTCGCATTCACGAGAACGGTGGTTCAAATCCTCACCCGGTCATCCTAATTTAGGTTTTCTCTAGTTTCCTTCAAAATGACACCCAATTTCCTTCCCTATCGTTCCCAAATCCGAACACGTGTTCCGTCTCCAATGACTTCATAGTTGGCTGCACTTCCTTCTCCCTCCTTCTAACGTCTCCCTTACACAAAAACCATACTGTTCAACTCTGTCCTCGGTACCACCTTCCGTTTTAGTGGTGGTTAGGACACAACTGCTTACCATTTGGCCCCGATTGCAGCTACTGCAAGGCATTCTGTTCTAATAGATGTACTCTACAAGTAAATTAGTCCATCTCTCTTTTTAGAAATGTTCTAAAGTTTTCTGCAGAGGAAATGCATTCACAAATAACGTTCAAAATAAAATATTTCAAATCTTTACAGAGGTACCCAGTTTCGATTGTAGTAGGAGGTGTGGTTTAAACGACTACTTACAGTAGCTCAACATGTTTTATGACGGTTCCGCGTAAAGCATCCTTCACATTTATAACAAATTCTAATATCTGAAAGCAGTTATAGGACGGAAGTCTTATAGCATGTGTTCATTTCTGTTGCAAAAACATAGCCCTCTTAGTTTGTGAATGTGAGAGTTGCTTTGTGGCAAGCTTAAAGCTTCTGTGCTCGAAAATTATAAAAGAAAAGAAGATTAAGGTTTTAACGTTCCGTCGAAGTGGAGGCAGCGGCGGATACATATGGGGGGCGCCCGGGGTGCGCCCCCACCCCGCCCCCCCACCATGCGGGGCCGCCCGCATTGCCACCCGCGCCGCCCCCGCCAGTCAGTCCGCACGCTATTCGTTCGTTTCTTTCGTCAGTCGACTCGACTGAATCGAGTAGTTGTACTTTCCTATGTAGCACGCGTGTCCGTGTCATCGTATTTTATACGTTTCTATCTGGCACATAGATAGCTAACACATACCTACGAAAAAAGTCGCGGCCATTCTAGTGATCTCGATGCTATTCTGTCTGGCATTTGTTCGAGAAAAGTCGCGAATATTCTGCTGTTTTCTTGTACAGAGAACTTTCTATACGTAGCGTTATAAATACGGGCTTCTGGCCGAATAGCTAGTTTACATTCAGAAGCAGAAATGTTAAGACTGAAGAATGAATAAGTAAAAAATCTTAGTTGTAGCAAGTGCAAGTGTGAAGATTAGTCAAGAATGAGAGTGATCAGTTGACTGTGAATTATTAATAATACTAATCCATAGTAATTTCTCAATAAAAATATTGTTACGACACTCGATTATTGACTTGATTATTTTTTATTACTGTAAAAGTAAAGGTAGCTCAAGATATCTTTAGCGCCCCAGATGTCTCTGCTTCTTCCACTAGACGTTACGCGATCCCGTCTCAGACAAGCATTCAAATGCGATTTCTGAATGAGAAACCCTGTGCATAATCTTGTCATATACAGGTTGATCGGAAACAATCTGAAAAGCTTGTAAGGGTGATGCAGAGTGGGCTGTGTTGAGAAATAACTGTTAAGAAAAATTCGATACGTTGCGCCGTTTCCGAGTTAATTAGCATTGAAGTTAGCCCATCAGGCCGTAGCACGCGGAAATTCAAGAGGCCCGCCATATACAATTAATGTCAATTGTTCTCATAGCGTAGATGATAGTGCACGAGACTGCTCAGCCATTGGCTTGAGTTCGATCCTTACTACCATCCCCTTTCCTATTTTTGTACCGCTCTCTTTTTCGATTTTAAGAAAGAACACGTTCGGTGACACCGTCTCTTGCGGGCAGCTTGAATTATAGCGCGTAGCGGCCTGACAGGCTAACTTCAGTGCCAATTAACTCGGAAACGGCGCAACATATCGAATTTTTTTCTTAACATAAATTTCTCAGCGCAACCTACCCTGCAACATCCTTGCAAGTTTTTCAGTCTTTGCCGCGCGGGATTAGCCGAGCGGTCTGAGGCGTTGCAGTCATGGACTGTGCGGCTGGTCTCGGCGGAGGTTCGAGTCCTCCCTCGGGCATGGGTATGTGTGTTTGTCCATAGGATAATTTACGTTAAGTAGTGTGTAAGTTTAGGGACTGATGACCTTATCAGTTAAGTCCCATAAGATTTCACACACATGTGAACATTTTTTTTTTTTCAGTTTCTGACCATCCTGTATACAGAAAGCGGATGGCGTTACTCCCACCCACTTCGTGCGGTTGAGCTGAAATGCTCATCATTTACATAAACGAGCATGTACAACGTCTCTTGCCGATTTGACACGTATTGCATGCCGCATTCATAGTGTTGAAATTATAATGGCCAGCAGTGTAGCTGAAAATACAGGGTGTCCAATGAAGGAGTCCTTGATTTCAAAATTAAATATCTCGGGAACTAATATCGACAGACGAGTGCAACAAATGTATTTTTATTGTGAAAGCTGTATGAATTTTATACAGAAATTATACAGACGTTCCGAAATACTTCGAAGAGCTGCTATCAGATGGCGCTGTAATCGAAATAAGTAATGCCTATAAACAGTGCACCGCAGATCCGAGCGATCAGTTCCACCACTGAAATGCGAAAAGGGGTTATTGTACCGAAGGAAGATGTAGAAATCACGTATTCCACTGAACAACATGTTTTTCTAGTATTACAATACCACAGTCTAGAACACAGTCCTATGGCAACAAGGCACAGTTGGCAAACGCGATTTAATGTTCCAAAAGGACACGATGCAAAAGCCATTCGCAAGATCTTCGCTAAATTCCAACGGACGGGCAGAGTGGCTGACGATCTAGTGGGAAATGTTGGTCCCAGGCAAGCTAAAGTTACACCTGAAAAAGTCGCCACGGTTTCTAGAATTATTCAGCAAAATCCAAGGAAATCCGTCCGAAGATTTGCAGCAGAGACTGGTTTGAGGCGTTAAAGCATGCAGAAGATACTGAGATAAAGCCTACACGTATTTCCATTTTAAATCTAAAGCCGGCAGGCCATAACTGTACGAGCTGCGTGACAAAGAATTGACATTCCGAACCAGGTTCTCACAATGGTAATAAAGGATTTGATTTTGGCTGCATGTTGGTAGCAGTTGAAGCGCACTTCAACCCGAACGAAGTGATGAATAAACAAAACTAGCGATTTCGGGGTTCCGAAAATCCCCGTTTGTGTGAAGCTGAACCACTGTATTCTCCCAAAGTTACCGTTTGCGCTGCTGTATACAGCAGAGGCATTATTGGCTCTTTTTTCGTACGAGAAACCGTCACTACTGAACGTTAATTACAATTTTTGAACAGGTTTTTGTCACACAACTAGCGTTGGAGAATCGATCAGGCACCGAGTGGTTCATGCAAGTTGGGCCAGACCGAACAGGGGTTTCGCTTTCTTGATTAATACTTTGGAAATAGAGTCTCTGCGTTGAATTATTGCAAGTTTACCGGTGCAGGGATGCATTGGCCTCCATAGTCTCCTGATCTAATTCCTTGTGACGGCCTTTTATGGGGAACATTGAAAGACATTGTCTGCCGGAACCGTCACAGAACGCTGGATGAGTTTAAATCGGCGATCTGTGTGGCATCTGAATCTAGTTCCGTTGAGACCCTACAGGATGTGATGGCAAATGTCATTCGTTGCGCCACCTCCGTACTTCGAGTGGTGGACCTTTCCGAAAGATTGTGACGTGACTGCAAAGGCTGCTTGCAGAGGACGAGTTTAATTGTGCACGCTGATACTGTACGAGTTGCACAGCGTGCAGCGCCATCTGTTAGCAGCTTTTCGAACTGTTTCTAAACTTCTGGATAGCTTCTGTATAACATTCCTACAGTTTCACAATGGACATAACTATTGTTGCACCCGTCTATGGATCTTAGTTTTTGAGATATTCCATTCTGAAGTCGAGGATTCCTTCCTGAATACCCTGTTCGAGGCTCCTATCGTAATTTTTTCATGCGAAACAGCTGGAAATTACGTCGCGCGTTCAGCGACTTACTACATGCACATTGACTTTCTCTCGAAAAGTGGGAATCGTTCTGTTTTACACTGTATTATCTACAAATACTAAGATCTGCTGGACATTAATTCTTTGTTAAGTTCTGAGTACTGCCTCCTAAAATACTCAAGCCAACAAACGACAAATTCGAGCTGACTTTTCGATTATTTACTTAATTCTTGATACAAAATGGACGAAATATACCATCTCCTGACTCACTTTGAGCTCGAGAGACAAGCCACCACATTCGCGAATGATTACGCAAAGCGAGAAAAAAATCTTTCACACTGCCGTATACAGGTGACCAAACTGACTTTTAACGTCCCGTTGACAAGCCATTAAATTCTGGAGCAAATCGTCCACGTTATCTGCCAACATAATCACAAACTCGGATCGGAAAATTAATCACAGAACATTCCAAAATCCTTTATAATACAACAGTTACTGTGAAAAAGTATCAAAATCATTAAATGGAATGTCATTGGCCTTCTTGAATGGAAAATAACGCTTCAAGATTCTCTAACCAGGAATTCTATTGAGGTGGCGCTCCATGCAGGATAGTATCCGAAGTTCCACGACCAGTCTCTCAGCACAGCTAACACCGTTCGTTGATTCCAACACTTTCCACATCCAAGAGGAGTGGTTTTCTGCGGAGATCAGAAAGTGCTTGCGCTCATACAACCTACCGTCAGCGTAGGAGCATAAAAATTAAGCTGAAGCAAAAGGCAAGGAAAAAAATTTTGGTTGAACAACCATCAAGTACCAACGTTTGGAGCATGACCTTCTGACGATGATGGATACCGGCTGCAATATAATTACAGAGAGAACCTAAACTCCACGCATGTCGCCGGCGACTCTTCCGCAGAGAATGTAAGGGGATTGGATTGACTGGATTCATTGGAGTGTCATGCGCTCAGGTGACCTGCAGCCATTAGATGGTCCGTGCGCGTGCTTTACTATCGTTGAGAAAAATGTTGAACTCTTGGTATCTTCACTAAAAAGAACTAGATTTCTGAAGCAGCAGCCGCAATGCATAGTAAAAGCATCTCTGATCAAATTTTTTTAATGGTCAAAGGGAGGTGGGGAAGTAGGGGAGGTAGTGGGAGGTTTTTGACTTAAGTGCCCCTTCAACACTCCAAGTCACTAACTGCCGAGGATTGCAAGACGAATGGAGAAAATAAGTACAATATAAAAAGCGAATAAAGCTGGTTTTCGTGTGGTGTTAGAGTAAAAGACGACGCCGACAAAGAGAGGGAAAGAAATAACGTGGAATGAAGACTGACAGTGGGTTTAACAGAATAACAGCGGGTGTTTTTTGGTCTAAGTACGTGCTTCGTAAAAATTAACTGCAATAAATGGGGAACACGTGATAAGGTCAGTCACTATGGCTTCAAGACCTTACAATCCAAAGAGGCCAAGTTTCATTGAACAGGACTGAGCAAAGGAATTTACAGTGAGTTTGTTCAAGAAACCATCACATCTGCTGAATATCATGTTTTGCCGACGTTAATGGTAGGTGAGGCCCTCTCGGGCTACTCACTATTTTCTACGTCTTCTTGATACGCACGCCATGAAGCACCTGATTACGGCAACAGGTTATTTGGTTCAAATGGCTCCGAGCACTATGGGACTTAACTTCTGAGGCCATCAGTCCCCTAGAACTTAGAACTACTTAAACCTAACTAACCTAAGGACATCACACACATCCATTCCCGAGGCAGGATTCGAACCTGCGACCGTAGCGGTCGCGCAGTTCCAGACTGTAGCGCCTAGAACCGCTAGGCCACTCCGGCCGGCTAACGGGTTATTTTATCGAAATCTTGTACCAATAAGACGCGTGGAAACAATATTACGCTCACAAGAACATCTTGAGCCACCGTATTTGCCTAAAGTAATGAACCGAACCCACAGAAAACAGAAATCAATCCAGCTCTACAAGCTTCTGAAGCTTATATCCGAAACCACTCTTTCAACCATGCTCGACAGTCCTGTGCCGTGCACCTTTCACAAGTAAGACGTGTTAGAACACAGGTTGTCAGACCTTTTCACTTAAGAGTCAATATTGACTATGTAGAGCGACTCCTCGGGTCCCATAGGAAAGGAGGGGGAGGGGGAGGGGGAGGATAGTCACTGAAAGATGAATTACATGTTCACTAAACCATGGTTGTTGATAGCTTTTTACTTATACGTTTTGAATGCACATGTTATAAGGTATCGCATCAAAAATTTTAAAGTGCAAAAAACAAATAATACTTCGGAACCACATGCATTCTTCTGAAGGCTTACTTAGTGCCCAATTTTCCATACTTAAGGGGGTACTATGGCCCGCACCATCGCAGCAGGATCCAATGTCTGTTTCTCTGAATCCCGGGAATATTTCCTATGCTTCTTCACGCCCCAGTATCTGAAAGAATAACAAGCGACTGAAAAAGACTGTTTTCATTCGGGATTTTGTATTAGGAAAAAGACGGGCGCACGAAAACCCGCCCCTGAGTTCTAGACTGCTCATTGGCGTGCGCCAGTTACCATATGTATTTTCGAAGCTATTGCTTGAATTAGCTTATTTGTTGTTTCTTTATTATCCATTTATTATTTGTTGCTGTATCTGCTTGTGGCGGGCAACGGGATGTGCATTCGCGAATCCATGTTACTTCCGTTTGACGTTTGTACCATAGCAGTTGATCGGTGCTAGGTGCGCACGCTCGTGAGTTGTGAGCATTGGAAGACAAACAACATAACATTCACCCTCTCACTTCTATAAAACTCGCAGTCGCCGCGCCACATACCACTCTGGCCCTGACGTAAGCGGCAAACTTTACTTAGTTCACAGCCGAACTGACCAACGTCAATTAAAATTAAGCACACCTTAAAATATGACTGTTTTTGTTTGTTACTGAGCAAGAAAATACGCTCTCGAGGAGCTCTTAACGCTCGTTGACGCTTTTGGTTTCGGCTGTTAATTACTTGATGCATACTATTATAAAATCGGCTGAGCACCGCGGGCCACACGATTACTTGATTTGGGCCACATGAGGCCCGCGATTCGATGACCGCTGTATTAGAGAATGTGGACAGCAGCAGCCAAAGACGTTTACAAACTGCGAGAGGTCACAACTAAAATTTAGTCAGTAGCATGTTACTGGTGTGTCATAACAATACCGATCACTGTGGCAACAACTGGAAACTTAGTATTAATCCTGAAAAATAACCAAAAAAATTGTTCACGATCAAATTAAATCCTTCCTAATGCCAACACCATTAACAGCAACAATCAAGCTTGGCGTGTTTTGTAAAACAAAGAGACTCTAAATTTCGTATGAAAGTTAAGTAAAAAACACAAGTTATTAACGGTACAAAGGAGAGCTATATACTCGTGTACTAACTTCGTGTTGAATCAAGCAAGGAGAGTCACCTTAAATGATGCAGAGCTGATAAAAAAAAAACATAATGGTAGGAATACACAGAACCACTGTATAAGAAAGAAAATTTGACAAAAAATTTTAATCCTATAAACTATGACCATGAGCCTCCACTGATTAAATGCCGAAATAGGTATGAATATATCACCAAAGATTAATGCGTCTCCAGAATGAGATTTTCACTCTGCAGCGGAGTGAAAATCTCATTCTGGAAACATCCCCCAGGCTGTGGCTAAGCCATGTCTCCGCAATATCCTTTCTTTCAGGAGTGCTAGTTCTGCAAGGTTCGCAGGAGAGCTTCTGTAAAGTTTGGAAGGTAGGAGACGAGATACTGGCAGAAGTAAAGCTGTGAGGGCCGGGCGTGAGTCGTGCTTCGGTAGCTCAGTAGGTCACCGGCACGGTAGCTCAGCGTGTTCGGTCAGAGGGTTAACAGCCCTCTGTAATAAAAAAACTGAGCTAATCGATCAACAACGAACTTAAACGGATGTCTTACGACGTCCGCCCCGAACAGATGCAACGAACAACAGTGAACAAAATGAGATTAAAAAAAAAAAAAAAAAAAGTAGGTAGAGCACTTGCCCGCGAAAGGCAAAGGTCCCGAGTTCGAGTCTCGGTCGGGCACACAGTTTTAATCTGCCAGGAAGTTTCATTAATGCGTCTGTTACCAGTGGTATCGAGACTGAAATATGTCGGAATTTCTTAAATCTGTAGAGTTATTGATAAGATTCTGTCAGGAAATTAGTAGTATGACATAGCGATGGGCCAACTCGGGTTTACGCCAAACCGAGTTGAAAGTTTGCGTAAACCGAGTTGTGGCGAAACTTTTGAGCTAACATTCAACACCGTTCTCTCTTTCGCATCTGCGCAGATTACGATTCAGCTCAGTTAACCAAACCGAGATTTTCAAAATATACACAGTATTGTCATTACCGTGCTGGATACTACATAGGGCGCAATTTTTGGTCTCTCGGCTGGAAATTTTGAAACTAGACTAGTGAGAAACCTGGAACACGTTGTATAGACTTCGACGCTATCGGGCGATCGTAGGACAACCAAATGGATGTTCGTAATTATGACTGCATACCGCACTTTAGGCCGCAATATTGGATCACTTGCTTCTGAATCTGCTCAGTGTATTCATCTCTTGGTCTCCCTCTACGATTTTTACCCTCCACGCTGCCCTCTAATATTAAATTGGTGATCCCTTGATGGCTCAGAGCATGTCTTACCAACCAATACCTTCTTCTAGTGAAGTTGTGCCACAAATTTCTCTTCTCCCCAATTTTGTTCAGTACCTCCTCATTGGTTATGTGATCTACCCATCTAATCTTCAGCATTCTTCTGTAGCACCACATTTCCAAAGCTTCTATTCTCTTCTTGTCTAAGCTATTTATCGTCCATGTTTCACTTCCACACATGGCTACACTCCATACAAATACTTTCAAAAACGACTTCCTGACACTTAAATCTATACTCTATGTTAACAAATTTCTCTTCCTCAGCAATGCTTTCCTTGCCATTGCCAGTCTACATTTTATAACCTCTCTGCTTCGACCATCATCAGTTACTTTGCTCCCCAAATAGCAAAAATCATCTAGTACTTTACGTGTCTCACTTTCTAATCTAATTCCCTCAGCATCACTCGATTTAATTCGACTACATTGCATTATCATGGTCTTGCTTTTGTTGATGTTCATCTTACATCCTCCTTTCAAGACACTGTCCATTCCGTTCCACTGCTCTTCTAGGTCCTTTGCTGTCTCTGACAGAATTACAAAGTCATCGGCAAACCTCAAAGTTTTTATTTCTTCTCCATGGATTTTAATTCCTACTACAATTTTTTCTTTTGTTTCCTTTACTACTTGCTCAATACACAGATTGAATAACATCGGGGATAGACTACAACACTGTCTCACTCCCTTCACAACAACTGCTTTCCTTTGATGCCCCTCGACTCTTATAACTGCCATCTGGTTTCTGTACAAATCGTAAATAGCCTTTCGCTCCATGTATTTGACCCCTGCAACCTTCCGAATTTGAAAGAGAGTATTCCACACAACATTGTCGAAAGCTTTCATAAGTCTACAAATGCTAGAAACGTAGGTTTACCTTTCCTTGATCTATCTTCTAAGATAAGTCGTAGGGTCAGTATTGCCTCACGTGAACCAACATTTCTACGGAATCCAAACTGATCTTCCCCGAGGTCGCCTTCTACCTGTTTTTCCATTCGTCTGTAAAGAATTCGCGTTAGTATTTTGCAGCCGTGACTTATTAAACTGATAGTTCGGTAATTTTAACATCTATCAACACCTGCTTTCTTTGGGATTGGAATTATTATATTCTTCTTGAAGTCTGAGGGTATTTCGCCTATCTGATAGATCTTGCTCACCAGATGGTATAGTTTTGTCAGGGCTGGCTGTCCCAAGGTTATCAGTAGTTTAATGGAATGTTGTCTACTCCCAGACCCTTGTTTCGACTTAGGTCTTTCAGTGCTCTGTCAAACTCTTCACACAGTACCATATCTCCCATTTCATCTTCATCTACGTCCTCTTCCATTTCCATAATTTTGTCCTCAAGCATATTGCCCTTGTATAGACCCTCTGTACACTCCTTCCACCTTTCTGCTTTCCCTTCTTTGCTTAGAACTGGGTTTCCATCTGAGCTCTTGATAATCATGAAAGTGGTTCTCTTTTCTCCAAAGGTCTCTTTAATTTTCCTGTAGTCAGTATCTGTCGAAGCCCTAGTGATATATGCTTCTACGTCCTTACATTTGTCCTCTAGCCATCCCTGCTTAGTCATTTTGCACTTCCTGTCGATCTCATTTTTGAAATGTTTGTATTCCTTTTTGCCTGCTTCATTTACTTCATTTTTATGTTTTCCCATTTCATCAATTAAATTCAATATTTCTTCTTTTAACCATGGATTTCTACTAGCCCTCGTCTATTTACCTACTTGATCCCCTTCTGCCTTCACTATTTCATCTCTCAAAGCTAGCCATTCTTCTTCTACTGTATTTCTTTCCCCTATTCTTGTCAATCGTTTCCTAATGCTCTCTCTGAAACTCTCTACAGCCTCTGTTCTTTCAGGTTATCCGGGTCCCATCTCCTTAACTCCCCACTTTTTTTCAGTTTCTTCAGTTTTAATCTACAGTTCATAACCAATAGATTGTGGCCAGAGTCCACATCTGCCCCTAGAAATGTCTTACAATTTAAAACCTGGTTCCTGAATCTCTGTCTTACCATTATATAATCTATCTGAAACCTTCCAGTGCCTTCAGGCTTCTTCCATGTGTACAGCCTTCTTTCATGATTCTTGAACCAAGTGTTAGCTATGATTAAGGTATGCTCTGTGCAAAATTCTACCAAGCGGCTCCCTCTTTCATTCCTTATCCCCATTCCATATTCACCCACTACTTTTCCTTCTCTTCCTTTTCCTACTATCGAATTCCAGTCACCCATGACTATTAAATTTTCGTCTCCCTTCACTATATGAATAATTTCTTTTATTTCATCATATATTTCATCAATCTCTTCGTCATCTGCGGAGCTAGTTGGCATATAAACTTGTACCACTGCGGTAGGCGTGGGCTTCGTTTCTATCTTGGCCGCAATAATGCGTTCACTATGCTGTTTGTAGTAGCTTACCCGTACTCCTATTTTTTATTCATTATTAAACCTATTTCTGCGTTACCCCTATTTGATTTTGTATTTATAACCCTGTATTCACCTAATTAGAAGTCTTGTTCCTCCTGCCACCGAACTTCACTAATTCTCACTATATCTAACTTTAACCTATCCATAGCTTTTTTTTTAATTTTCTAACCTGGCTGCCCGATTAAGGGATCTGACAGTCCACACTCCGATACGTAGAACGCCAGTTTTCTTTCTCCTGATAACAACGTCCTACTGAGTAGTCCCCGTCTGGAGATGCGAATGGGGGACTATTTTACCTAAGGAATATTTTACCCAAGAGGACGCCATCATCATTTAACCATACAGTAAAGCTGCATTCCCTCGGGAAAAATTACGACCGTAGTTTCGCCTTGCTTTCAGCCGTTCGCAGTACCAGCACAGCATGGCCGTTTTGGTTAGTGTTACAAGGCCAGATCAGTCAATCATCCAGACTGTTGCCCCTGCAACTACTGAAAAGTCTGCTGCCCCTTTTCAGGAACCACACGTTTGTCTGGCCTCTCAACAGATACCCCTCCGTTGTGGTTGCACCTACGGTGGCGGCTATCTGTATCGCTGAGGTACGCAAGCCTCCCCACCAACAGCAAGTTCCAGGGTTCATTGAGCGGTGGGTGTGTGTGGGGGGGGGGAATAATCACAGATACATGTAAAAGTAAGAGAAATGCTCATATAACTCTGTTTATATGAATACGGAAGTTTTTATGAGATATGAATGGCATGAGTCTTGCTGAATTTTAATTGTAAGCAGTGTTAACTTAAGATGTACTTTTACAGCTCCAAGTCGGTTTTAAACGCTTAAAGAAAAGCAGATGATGCTGTTTATTTTCTTAAAAATATATATTTTAAAAAATGTTTATAAACTACAGACAGACAAACCAACAAATGTAATTAGAGTCGCGTGCCTTGTGAACGCAACACGAGTTAGTAACAATCTAATTCGGGTTAGCTCGAAACCCCTCAACCCGAATTAACCCGATTTAGTAACTCGAATTGACCGATCTCTAGTATGACATTTTGGCAGACTTGCTTGAAGGACATGTGGTTGACAATATTAAATACGGAAATCGTTCACTATCGTGGAAATTGTTTTACAATGTCTTTGAAACCACTCGTATCTTGTGATATTATTCAGTGGCGTCTGAAACTGCATTTATTATGGGAACTTCCAGAAGTTCTGACAGATTTCAACAAATGAAGAAGAACCAAAGATACAACTGCAGATAATATGTAGTATCAAGACGAGATTACACTAGAAAAGAAGTATATTTGTGTTCTATATGTGACAAGAACTTCACTTACGTAAGTTATGTATAAATTCTGGCTTGACTGGTAACTACGGGAATTCCAGAATACCACATACTTGATACGCAACGTATAGGCTATGTTGATGATAATGGACAAAAGTGTACAGAATGATTTAAAACTGGAGAAAAGCAATCTCGTAGAACTATATCATGGCACATAAAAAAAGAGGACATATGGTGAAATACATTCTGGGAAAGGTAGTGGAGGATTAGAAGCAAAGAAGACCTCCAGTGATTGTCTAGACAACATGGTGCTACAGCCAACCCGGAAGTATCCATGGAGTCAGTAGACACGTAACGTCATTTAACAACAACACAGAAAGTACGGACAGGACTCTATGGTTCATAACTGCTGGGGTACGTCACAAATGAGTGAACATCATAGAGATAGTCCTGAGAACCGTCGCCAACGCTGACATGCATGAAGTGCTCAACAGCATCCGGTAAAAGCTGAGGGCAACACTGCAAATTACAAGTCCATGGAAGAAAATATGTAAATATTCTATGAAGATTAAATGAATTATCACACGATCTTACTCATCAAGCATCGTAGCTCCTGCTGAAACAAGAAGTTACCCTCAAACGACTAGAAAAAAACAATTTCAGGCAAGTACGAAATTTCAAGAGAAACTGGTGTATCATTCATCTGTGGCGCTTTCCGAAATCAAGTCCAATGACGCTAACATAAATTTGTAAAACAGAAGCAGTGCATGCAACTTGATAGGATGTATTGTATGGAGGCGTCTTTCAGCTATTTACTGATTGTAGTTAATTTTCTTGGAGAGATGTTACGTGCTGACGAATGTGTTAACTGCGCTTTCGCATGGCATACAGTTCTGGATTTCGTATTCGCCACAGTAGGGGCTCCTTGGATTTGGAGCCCTAGTGTCCGGTTGGTTGGTATATACTACCATATTCCTAATTTGAGAAATACACGATTTGTACGTAGCAGATTTAAACAGCAGTTATGCAAAGGATATGGCAAAGGATTGCAGTTATTATTGCGAACTGGATGGGACAAAATGGTGGCAGTTGCTTTTGAAAAGTAGACCATTTTTTTTTTAGCATGTTTAACTCAAACTGTGCTTATTTCTTTGGTCATTTGGTCAAACATCGCATTCAGGTAACCTGTTGAATTATTAAGACGAAAGTCTGTGTTGATAGGTTTAGCTTCTGGAATTTAATATCTGTTTGTATATTTGTATGTGCATTAATTTTTTTAATTGAAGCTGGTACGAGAAAAATATTTCAGTGGTAATAAAACGATAACATTTCTGAGGACCCAATAAATATCTAGCCAGAAGTATGCAGATTGGAGAGACTTAGGAAATATCCTCAGCATGAAACATGTAGACCAAGAACTTTGTTTTATTTAATCATTTGCTCCTCTGTGGCATGGGCGAAAGTATGCATCTTTGCTAAATGACTTATTGAAGCCCATGTAGTACGCAACATCAGTTGTTAAACCAATTGCATGCCCCAGTGGCGTAGTTGAAGGGGCATCAGAACTTGTTGGTAATGATTTCAGATGGGACGATGTAGTTATTAACCTTGCAGGAACAAATAAGTTTCGTAAGAAAAACAACCTTATTCCAGACTTAGAAAAGTGGACTACAGGACTTGATCATACGAAACTTTTGCTATGTACCGTTCGTTACTGTTATGACAAGCCAGAAGTTAACAAAACAGCGTACAGATTTAATGAATATATAATGAACTTGTCATCTAAGTTTGCTAATTTCAAAGTAATTTATGTCACTGTATTCTTGCAAAGGAATGATTAGTCTACACTAATCATGGTCTACACCTGAACAAACCAAGAAAACTCAGGCTGTGCAGGACCATTGCTTCATCAGTATCAAACCCATGGAAACAGTGCAAAGTAGTAAAAACACTTGCAACCAGCTCTGCAAGAAAAGTCAGATGTTGTGATACAGAAGCCAAGCCATGCCAAGGTATCCAGGGAACCCATGTGAATGGAAGGAGCAGATGTATAACTGTATCTCGCCCTGACACTAACAAATCTAAAGAAAATACTGTATTATCTAGATACAAGATTGATCCTTCTTCTAAATCTCATCACGAACACCTTCCTGAGATAAATCAATACCATATGGTAAATTTCCACCCAAAGAACCTCGAGGACTGGAAAGTAATTCTGATACAGTATCTTCAAGGAAAAATGGTGTTCCACGATTTTGTACAAGAGGAAGAAGACTGCCAAAGACAAACAGTGACTTTTTTATGGCCAGCACCCACATGACATCGCCAATGACAATTAGTGAACGAACCTCCAGCTGCAACATAGATGAAAATGTACCCAATGCAGTCTTGAGTGCAACAGGGTAAAATGGTGTGAATGGACAAACAGACCTACATAAGGACAGTGAAGGTAGCTGTAATAATCTTATTATTTTTCATCAAAATAACAGAAGTCTCAAAAGTAACTTAGATTTTTCATCTGTAAGTCTAGGGGATATGAACACTGTTATCTGTCCTCATGTTTTATGTCTTACTGAGCATCACATGACAATTGGAGTTGGTGGGCTGCAACTTGATTGGTATGATCTAGCTACTCATTATTGCAGAACAAGTAAAGAGAAAGGTAGTGCTGTAATTTATATAGACAGTAAAATCAATTACAAACCTTTGGATTTACGTAAGTATTGTGTAGATCAACATTTTGAAGTTGTGGGACTGAAATTACTGTAGAGGACATGTTACTTACTTTGCTTGCAATCTACAGAGCTCCTCCATCAGGGAAGTTTAGCATCTTTATGAATAAGTTAGAATCTATTTTGGCCAAACTGTTGTCCCAAACCAGAAATTCAATAGTTGCAGGTGACTTTAATATCAACTTCTTAATTGATAAGCACCTTAGGACTGAGCTGGACCATTTAATGAATTCTTACACCTTGGTTGCTATGGTTAACTGGCCCACTAGAGTTGCACAAAATTGCAAGAGCCTTTTAGATAATATTTTCATTGACAAGAGTAGAGTCAACAGTGCTAGTGCAAGCAAAGTTATTTATGGCCTGTCCGACCATGATGGACAACTTCTTAAAGTTAATAACCTTAGTTTATGCAACAAAGTCTCCCACACCTATAGGTCCTATAGACTTATAAACACTGAAACTATGTCTGCCTTTAATAACCATTTGGCACAGATAGATTGGGATCCAGTGTATAGTACACCAGATGTTAATGTTAAGTTTAATCTTTTATAAATGAATTTACTTCTATATTTAAAATGACCTTAAAAAGGTCAGAAAGAACAATAGAACAATGAGACTTCTTTCAGTAAACCCTGGATTATTGAAGGTATTAAAATTTCTTGTAGGACTAAGAGGGAGCTACATGCCTCACTAAGAGTATCAAATGATCCCCATGAAAGGTCACATTATAAACTATATTGTAAAAAGGGTGATAAACAAATCTAGGAGCTTGTATATTAAGTTTGAAATTGATAAATCCAAGAACAAAATAAAAACAGTTTGGAATGTTATAAAGAGAGTATGTGGCAAGAGTAACAAGAAAGTTAATACCATAGAGATAAGCTGTACTGATGGGGTAATTCATAATCCTGTAACAGTATCCAATATATTCAACAATCACTTCTTAACTGCAGCAGAACATGTAGGTTGTAGGGGTTCCTTAAATGCTGCTATGTTTTTATTACAAAGTGCTAATCCCAACACATATGACCCAATTTGTGTTGCCCCTGTCACTATTACTGAAGTTAGAAATACCATCACGGCCTTAATAAGAATTCCACAGGTTTTGACAACATTTCACCAAAAATTCTAAAGCATTGTAGTGACTACATATGTCAAGTCCTGTGTCACATTTTTAATGAGTCTATGCTGCAAGGTGCTGCCCCAGAGAGATTAAAGCTTGCCGCTGTGCAACCACTCTTCAAAAAGGGTGACAAAAACAATTTATCTAAGTACTGTCCAGTACCACTGCTAAGTAGTTTTTCAAAAGTATTGGAGAAACTAATGTGTAAAAGAATTGTAGAACATCTTAACAACCACAACATACTCATCAGAAATCAGTTTGAGCAGGCTATTTTTTCTCTCACAAATGAAATTTTAGAGTCAATAAATAATGAAATGCCACCTATTGAAATCTTCTGTGATTTGTCAAAGGCCTTTGTCTGTGTAGACCACAACATTCTCTTACAGAAGACTAATTCTTATGGCTTGAGAGGTAGCATTGGTAGGTGGATTGAATCATATGTGCAAAACAGAAAACAGAAGGTGATAATTAATGATACTGATGCTAGTTCCGTCTCATCTGGTTGGGGCACATTAAAATGTGGAGTGCTTCAACGGTCCATTTTGGAACCTTTGCTTTTTCTTATCTTCAACAATGATCACCCACTTTGTACAGACACCGAGTGTAAATTTACTCTTTTTTCTGATAATACCACTAATGCTTGAAAGTCGAACTAACAATGACGTAGAAAATAAATATAATGCAGTACTTGTTGACATCTGACACTGGTTTAAGTGTGAAGGACTAACTCTAAATATTAAAAAACTCAGTTTATACAATTTCATACATCTCAGCAAGAAATGAAGTATGCCGCTTAAACTGTGGTAAACTGAATATAGTACACTGTGAACCGTCTAAGTTCTTGGGCATTCTAATTGAGGGCTAGTTGACCTGGTCTGTGCATATCCTAGACCTACATAGAAGGCTCAGTGTGGCAACTTATGCCCTATGTGTAATCACCCCCATTGGTGATGTGGACGCTTTCAAATCTGGCTACTTTGGTTATTTTCATTCTATTGGTCCATGTGGCATAATATTTTGGGGTAACCAGACTTCAGCCAAAAAAATATTTACTGCACGGAAGAGAGCTGTGAGAATCATGAGCAGTGTTCATCCAAGATATTTTGTAGAAATCTGTTCTGTAAGTTACAAATATTAACAGTCACCTCTCAATACATATTTTCTTTGATGATTTTTGTTTCTAATAACCAATCTCTTTTTAAAGCTAATATTGAATGTCATGATCATGATTTACATGGGGATCTGAAACATTTGAGTCTTGTGCAAAAAGGTGTTCATTATTCTGCCACAAAATTTTCAACTTTCTTCCTTCAGATATTAAAGTTCACATTAATGTCTTACCTACTTTTAAACATAAAATAAGAGAATACCTAATGGGAAATTCCTTCTACTCTCTTCATGAGTACATGCAAATAAAGCGATGTTTGTTTCTTTGTAAATTGTATTGCCATTGGTATTTATATTCTTAAAACTTTGTTTTAATGTGTCTTGATATAACACATCTTAACTCTGTAAGTTGGACAATGTACAATATTGTCTTTATCAGTAACTGTTTTCTGTTACTTGACTATACCTTTGATCTGATTTTAATTGTCAAGCTTACTCATCATTTTATGGTGCATTTTTGTCATTTTATATACATGTACTATATCTGTGTTATGTAATCATGACTTGTTCCACATCCTTGTTATTTATCACAATATGGATTAATGGAATGTGTTGTTGTTGTTGTTGTGGTCTTCAGTCCTGAGACTGGTTTGATGCAGCTCTCCATGCTACGCTATCCTGTGCAAGCTGCTTCATCTCCCAGTACGTACTGCAGCCTACATCCTTCTGAATCTGCTTAGTGTATTCATCTCTTGGTCTCCCTCTACGATTTTTACCCTCCACGCTGCCCTCCAATACTAAATTGGTGATCCCTTGATGTCTCAGAACATGTCCTACCAACCGATCCCTTCTTCTAGTCAAGTTGTGCCACAAACTCCTCATCTCCCCAATTCTATTCATTACCTCCTCATTAGTTATGTGATCTACCCATCTAATCATCAGCATTCTTCTGTAGCACCACACTTCGAAAGCTTCTATTCTCTTCTTGTCCAAACTATTTATCGTCCATGTTTCACTTCCATACGTGCCTACACTCCATACAAATACTTTCAGAAATGACTTCCTGACACTATAATGGAATATATAATAAATAAATAAATGTAGAAAACCCTCATTTTGTGGACGTAGTCACTGATGACACAAGTAATAAATAATTTTTACAGTACTTAAAACATCAGAAATTTCCTTATTCCTATATGAATACTGACGTCTAAAGTAATGAAGTGTGCATAATTTTTTTTAAAAAAACCACAGTTCTGCACAAGGAACAGTACTATGGTCCCCAAGACATTTGTCAAGAGTGGGGGAACAGGGGGTGGAGGAGGGGGTGGGAGATAAAGAAGAGGGACACAGCACATAACCTAAACCAGATAAATAAATTGTTCTTAATTTATACTGCAGTCCTGTGACAATTTAAAGTTTATAGTGTGGTATTTGTTAGGTTGCCTGATCATGTATGTAAGAGAAGTCAAGTATTCAGTGACATTTTGCCATAAGACTACAGTATTCGTTTTAATTGTGTGGTGAACCCTTTTTGTTGCCCCATTTGATGATTAGTGAAGCCATACCTGAAGTTAGATTGGCTGTGTCAATTTTTACTTCTTTTTTATTTACATTTTTCATAAGTAAATCTGGAACACATCATTGTATGTAGCAGTAAGTAAGAATGTTTTTGTAATGTTAAATTCCTAAATACTAGCAGAAGCAGAGAATATGTATGGTAACTTAGCTCCAAGTGGTTCACTTAACCCCCCGCATGTGGTTAACTAGACAATTGTCATTTACTGATTTACATTTAGAAACATAATTCATTTCATAGAAGTCAATGACTGCACTGCACTCTATGGGATGTAGTACATTAATATACAAAGAGCAATTACAGAATCTTTGAAAGTTGTAGACTCTTTCCCATAGCCCTTAACAATCACAAAATGCTCTGAAGAATGCATCATGCTTTCTTGCTTTCAAGGAAGTCTGATTGCTGAAGATTAAGCATCACAGGTAGAAATTCTTCACACTCTTCAGATTCATAAAAATCTAATAGCTAACTTGTTAACTTCTTGTTCTTTTATAGATTTTTCTTGTATTAGGTTTCTTGTTTTCCTTTTCTTTTGTTAATCCAGCTTCTTCTTTAAGGCTATTTTTGATGGGAGTATCTCAGACTTATTGATTTAGTTTTCTTAGTTTGTTTTTCTTTTTAAAAAGATGCCTTGGGATAAAGCCACATGTCCTCTGGAGATACTGGTTTAGTTTTTCCCCCCTCTTCACTGGCATTAAATTCCTCATTGGACTGAGGAATGTTCAGATCTGCAGTTATTATCTTCTCAGAAACTACAATGAAAGTAAGAGGCAAATCAATTCCTTGGTTCAATTCATTTGGCGAAGGTTGATCAGTCAAAGAAGCTGGCAATTAGCTTTCAGGTCCAAATTTGTTTTTACTCACTTGTTCAATACCAGATCCCCTAAAACCACAGCATATCTTTTGGTTAGTGAAGGTGAGGAGTAACACTTTGCCTCCCAACCCAGAAATATCATAGACTGTGTTTGATCTCTCTATTCTTACCATAAGATCACAACATATTGTATCATAGAATTTCTTTAAAGAAGCAAAAACATGTAATCAAGAGGTTATAGCGTATGGTTTGTGTGAGGTGGTAGAATAAGCAAAATAATAACACTATGTTTTGCACAGCATACTATAGCTGTGCTTGTGTTGCTATTGTGATTGTTCAGCATTATGGATTTAGTATATCGTTGCAGGCTTTTTGTGTTTGACAAGGTGCTGTAGAAATAGTAAGAAAACCCAGTGTTCATCCAAATAGACTGTGGTCCCCCCGCACCTCCCCCTGAACAAGATGAAGCATTGGGAAGCATGTAATCTCTAAAGCACACCCTGGGAAACTCGAGGAATGGCAACCAAGCTGTTACTTAAATTACTTAAGTTACTTAATTATTCCAATCAATGTCACAATTGTTCCTGTTTCATCAGAGGTATCACGTTTAAAAGCTCTGCAGGAAGAAGTGTGAAATTAAACTTTCAGTAACTTCTGCACATTGGTCCAGATAGTTATTCATTGCAGTTTACAGCTATATTTTTCTTTAGGGAAAACCAGATTGTCAAAGAACACTTCTATATTTGTCTCTGTGGAGCTAGTCGCCCTTGATATACTTGTATTTTCTAGTATACAGATTGAAAGTCAGTTTGTTTCATGAAAGCTCTGAGGCATTCCAGTCCTATCTGCTATCATGTGTTTATGCTTTGTCATACTAGGAGAAAAGACAAGTGGGGAGCTAACATGGAAGATCAGAAGCAACAACAAATGCAGACAATACTGTGGACTGTAACAGTGCAGTCCCTGAATGGCAAGATCATATATGATCACTATGAGTGATCATAACATGATCACACAGGAATTTAAAAAATCTACAGTGCCACAATGATGTGATAACTGTCAAGTGGGTGTCCAACTACAAAAGAGCCAACTGTGAGGTTCTGAGAAATGAAATTAGACTACAAGATTCAGTGACAGATTCCAATATTGATATTGCAGCATGGGGCTTAGAATAGGACATACACCAAGCAGAGAATAGGGCAATTCCAAAATTTGACTTAGATCTCATAAAGCTACACTATGCAATGAAGAATTGACATCTTTTAAGTGCAGTCCAAGGATTAAAAGGAAGACTTATCAATGAGGGAAATGGAAGGGCAAGGTGATTGTTATTTTAAGGGAAGCCAAGAAGGGGTACAAGTATACAATTCAAAGTACACAAATAAAAAAAAGGGAAATGTTTGCCATGAAAAACTTGGAAGAAAATCTCTGGCAATCCCCCCTCAAAATAGCAACAGGAAAAAAATCGGTTGCCACTGATAATGTCAGTGATTGAAAAAGACAGATTGTACAATGACACAAAGGTCTAAGGACTGTTGAGCATCTACTAAATTTTCTACTATTGTTGGATGATACTGAAAGGGACTATGAGCAACAGTGGCTAGTTACAAGGCTGATGAACAAGTTGTACAATGTGTCACCAATAGTAGTACCATTTGCACAGGAGAAAGTTTGAGATGCAGTTCAGTGTTTAAAGAGAGACAAAGCTGTTGGCCCAGATGAGATCAGTGCAGAGGTGCTGCGACAAGCACAGAGTCAACTAGTACCAAATATGACAGCAATTTTGAACGAGTGCCTGTTGCAGGGATAAGTGTCTAACAGATGGAAGACCACAGACGCAGTAATACTGAAAAAAGAGAAGGACAAACACTCAAATTTGACAAAATCATGCCAACCAATATGCTTTATGTGTACTCTGGGACAAGTTCAGAAAAGGCTTCTCGGCATGCAATCACTTACCCATAGAGAACTGACTGGATTGAACCATAATCAGTAGAGCTTCCACTAGGAAACATCTATTGAAGATCCAATAAATTGGGTACTACAACTTCTGTTGATTGTGATCTCTTTCTACATCATAGAAGTAATAGACATCTAAGGAGTTTTCAATCATTTGTGGTGGCCCTCGATTTTTGCCAAGCTAGGGGAGTATAGAATTCTGAGATAACTTCATTTGAGTCTACTACATGGGGCAGTCACATGAAAACCTAACACCTGACACAGTGGGACCACACATGTCAAGACATTTAACCCATTGGGAGATGAGACGATCAATTTCCGTTTTGTAGAATGTGGTCGGCTGCTAATAGAGCAACAGCCGTACCCACTCATACACATATGACTGCAACCGACATCCTTGCATGTCTTACTGTAATTTGTGTGCACAGCTTTGGATTTCTTTGCCAGAGGAGATGTGAGATGCATTATTGGCTTTGCCGTTTGCCCTTGGGCCCATAATGGTGGCACCACAGCAGGTCATGATGACCTTTATTGACTGCAGGGGTGCTCTGCTTGTCAAGTTCCTTGAACATAGAACCAAAATAAATGTGCAATGCTCTGAATACACTTTGCAGAAACTGCAATGTGCCATAAAGTCAGAGCATCCAGGAATGCTGTTGGACAGAATCATCCTGTTGCACGATAACATCAACCCCCACACTGCCAATTGGATGAAGGTTATGCTTCAGCGATTTGGCTGGGAAACACTGCAACATGCTTCATACAGCCTGGATTGTTCACCGTATGATTTTCACACCTTTGGTGATCTGAAGAAAGACATTCATTGATGTCAGTTTTAGTCAGACTATGAAGTACAAGAGTGGGTGCAGTTGTGGATCCATCAGGGCCAACTGCATTCTGAGAAATAGTAATTGATCATCTCGTCTCCCCATGGGATAAATGTCTTAAGGCATGTAGTGCTTACTTTTGAATGGAACCATTCCATGATCCCTTTGTAGCAGGTGTTCGGTTTTCATTTGACTGTTCCTTATATATTACTGCAAAAATTGGAAGGTAGGTTGAAGCATCCAGGCAGTAGTATGAAGAAACAGCACAAAGGGATGGCAACAGTGATCCATCTATGGGCCTGCCTTTTGGTAGATAGTGATGCAGCCCATTCATGAACCACTGAAAGCAAGTCAAAGAGTTACTGAAGTTGTAGCATATGTAGATAACATCCTGGTTATTGTTTCAGGGGATTCCAGAACACAGATGGAAAAGAGATGTAATGAAGCTTGTTCCCTGGTGCAGAGATAGTGATTGCACAACAGGCTGCAAGCAGCAGTAAATAAAACATCTTACATACTTCTGAAACATAGGTTATCTAGTGCACAGAATCTCACCATCAGACTAAACAATGTGTCAGTCAAAATACAGCAAAATGCTATCAATAGGGTGCATACACTTCTGCCACAAAAACAGCAGATTAGACCGAAGTTCGTAGTTCATATGAAAGGTCTGGTGCACTTCATCTCTGGGCATGGACACTACCTCTTGAGTCTACACAGGCTTAAGTTTAACGCAGATGACAGCTGCATGTGTGAGAATATGTTGGCTGAGCAGTGCCCTTGCACAGAATGATGCAATCCAGAGAGGCATTCACTCACAGAAGGAACTGCAGGCATACATCACTGCAAGATGCTCAATGTGACATTCTGAAGACAATGATATGTGATGGCAGCAGGAAGTGTACCACTGCAAGAATGCAACACAGCCAGTGCAGGTAGTGAGTATGAGTATCTCACGTACCAGTAAGTAGAGCTATAATACGTATAGGGAAATGTGCACTATCTGAGCCATCTCAGAAAATTACCCATGATGGTCATGGATATCTGGCAAAGGATTCTGTCCCAGAAGCCTCAGGAGATGGAGACAGTGGCCTCATAGGAAGGTAGCTTGGGCAAGCTGACAATGAATAGGAGTGCTCCCAAGATAGAAGGTGTGGATGGAGATTCTTGATTCTATGCCCCAGATGCACGTATCCTCTTTTGATCAGCTCATGGTTCATTGCAACAGTACAATGTGCACTGGCTGCATTAGTTAAAGATGACTGCGTGTCACCCAGTTAGTGGCTGAGGGAAAGGTGCAGTAGCATCTGTACACCTTTTTATGCCCCTCATGTGCAGGAGTCATGGTTGCATAAACATACTACAACAGTACTAGAAAATAAAGGGTAAATAATCTTTGTAATATCATGTACATATGTAACTGAGCATAGACAATTTTATTGTATGAACATAGGTTTTACTTTTATTGTATTTCTAACGTAGCTATAATGGACTAAAACACTAACATAATACCATAAGAATTGTACATGTACTTTATTAATACATTACCATAATATAGCTGGATAGTATCCTCATTTTTTATATTGAATTTTGGAGCTGCTGCCTAGGTACTATAGCAGGTCATCTTATACATACAGGGTGGGTCAGGAGGAAAGGTACATGCTTCTGATAGTATTAGTGATTCTGAACAAAAAACTTCACATGGACATATGTCCTATTGCAAATGGGTTCCGAGATAGAACTTGTTTAATATCACTTTTGTACATTTTTCTTTAATAACTCGAAAACCACACACTCCAACAAAAATGTGTCTCAGTACACAATTAAAGTAAATTAAGTTGGCAACAAAAAACGGTCCTATTTATTTTCTGTCTAGGATGAACAATTTGCACGACGAGATCATGAGAATATTGGGAACCTCACGTGACACATATATGCTGTAGTTTAAATACTTTTTGTAGGCCAGTTTGAGGTAGTTTTCTGACTTGATAGACCACAAGCGTCCTGCACCAAAATTTTCGTCTCAACTTCCTCTATACTACTGTGGTACGTTGTAAACAATGACAATGAATAATACAGAAAATAAATAGAAATGTACATTAAAAGTATTCTATCTTGGAAACCATTTGGAATACGGCATATGTCCACAGCAAGTTTTTTGTTCAGAATCACTAAAGCTATCACCTGTCAAAACACATACCTCTCCCCTGACTCACCCTGTATTATCACAAATTTTTAACTGATTGTACATGTGTTCTATTCAAAAGAGTGGGGATATTATCTAGATATGTTATGTTAATGTGTTAAGTACAACTACATTTCTTATAGTATTGTTAGTAAATTATAATAGTGGTGCAAAGTCTGGTGACCAGAAACCTTGCACCACCAGCTCTCCTCCATTTGTTGTCTGAACACTGGCTCTGCACTTGGGTGCTACCTCTAAGAATCCTAGCAATGATAATATTTTAATATCAGTATTTAGCCAACAAGCTGAAGAGAGATGGTGGTACTAGGTTCCTGGCCATCAGATTCGCTGCCAGTGTATTGGATAATGTTGCAAACCATTCTGCAGCAGCTCATGACTTAGAGGATCTATTACTGTTGATTGTGATATATCTGAGGATGTTAAACTGAGCAGCCTTATTGGCGCTATGAATAAAAGTAGTCTGTGTTAGGGTCTTGGGTTTCACCCTCTTTTTCATCTTTGATCAACAACACAATACAAGTTTCTGCACTCCACATGAACTAAACACAAGCACGAACAGTAAAGCAACTAAAAGCCAGCTCTCATGCTTCACAAAGGAAAGTTGACCAATGGCTGCAAATAAAGAAAGCCTTGTGATTTGTGCAGATGAATTCCTATCCACGACAACATTGGCACATGACAAATTGTTTACCAATTCTCACTTTGATTCTTATTTTGCATTCTACCATTAGTTTTTTTGTGGGAAAGCTTGTTTTCAGTTTACAATAAGGCAAGGACATAGTAAAGCTTATATTTTTTCTTTACACACACACACACACAGAGAGAGAGAGAGAGAGAGAGAGAGAGAGAGAGAGAGATTCTCTCTCCCTCTTTCTCTTGCTTTGGAAAACTCAATCCCAGAAGAACCCATTGCCAGTGAGAGGACCATTCCATACTCATTTATGTCCCTTTTTCTTGGATAGGTCATTATCTCTAACTGACAACAGTGTGTTACACTTTGTGGGAGTATATTATTATCTGAAATTTACTCCCAGTTGTTTCATTGCTTTTTTTTGGGTGGGTGGGGGGGGGGGTGGGGGGGAGGGGAACAGGTAATACATCCCACTGCCCTTTTGATAACCCTAAATACCATTTATATAAATCCAGCTTGTACACTAACTCAGAGGTGAATTTAATACAATAGGGAGCAAATATTAGTCCATAAAACATTGAGATTAAAATTCAGGATGAAAGGATATCAATGACAAAATTTGTTGATGACATTGGTATCCTGAATGAGAGAGAAGAGGAATTACAGAATCTGTTAAATGGAATGAACAATCTAATGAGTACAGAATATAGATTAAGAGTAAATTGAAGAAAGACAAAAGTAAGTAGCAGAAATGAGAAAAGTTTCCGAGAAAAGTGGGAAAGTTGACATCAGAATCGGGGATCATGAAGTAGATGAAGTTAAGGAATTTTACTACCTAGGCAGCAAAATAACACATTATGGACAGTGCAAGGAGGACATACAAAGCAGGCTAGATTTGATTTGACTGATTTTATTTTATTTCATGTTCCATAGGTCTGACTGTGTTAGGTATACAAGGACATGGAACAAGTCAGTTTTTTACAAATACAATATGATAATCTTATTGCATATACAGACATTTGAGTATGTAATTATATAAAAATTTATACAGTATTTTCTTTGAGTAGCAGTACAGTAATAGAAGATACATATTTCCTTAGAATCATTAAAGCACTACAGAAAAACATACAGAGCACAAAAGGATACAGAGCTCAAGTTAAATGATATTCTTAGTGGCATTATGTCATCTTGTATTACATAATATTAAAATCTTACAATTTATTTATTTAAAAATTCAAGACTGTAAAAAGCTTTCTCTAGCAGAAATACTTTTAAAGCTTTCTTAAAGTTACTCTTGTTATGAATCTCTGTCTTCATTTCAGGAGGAAGAGTTTTGTTCCAGTGTAGTGGATATCCTTTTGCACCAAACTCAGATTTCTATGCTCGCAGTGTATGTCGTTCTTCCTCTGTGTGTTATGCTCATGGTAATTACTGTTTTATTGAAATATCTCTATATTTTTATAGACAAAACACATGAGAGAAAAAATATATAGGCATGTAGTTGTGAATATTTTAAGTTTTCGAACGCTATTTTTACTTGAGTCTCTTGGATGCAGTCGACATATAACTCAAAAAGCTTACTTCTTAGCAATGAACACTTTCCTTGCTAATGGCTGGTTGCCCCAAAAAATAATGCTATATTCAATGAATGAGTGAAAATAGCCATAGTATGCTACTTTTGCTGTTTTAGGTTCAACACATGCAGTATTGTATTACATTTTATTGATCCAGGCAATCGTAGTATTGTACAGTTGTACATATGATATTGGACAGATCAAGAGAGCATATTTACAAGTAATTTTTACAAATTGATTTTTACATTATTTTGTAACAAGGAAATTATCTATCTTAAACAAAACAGTCAATACAAATCATAGAATTGTACGGTTGTACATATGATATTGGACAGGTCAATAGAACATATTTGCAAGTAATTTTTAATAAATTGACTTTACATTATTTTGTAATGAGGAAATTATCTATCTGTAACAAAAGAGTAAATACAAATGTTGTGTAGTAAAATACAAACATCCAATACAAGTGTAATAGTAAAATAATCCAGTATATTTCATAGACACACACAGTATATAATTTTCAGACCTAACTGAACATTTATCATAAATTTTTTTACAATTTTAACCCTTTTCAAAAAAAAATGATCAACTGCATAAAAGCATTGGTCCAAGAGATATTTTTTTAACTTTTGTGTGAAAGCTCTTGGGTTCTTTGTTGCTTTGATTTAATTAGTTCTAGACTGAATCGTATGTAGGTCAGATTGCTGCCTTGTTGCATAGTTATGAATATCTCCATTGAATTTTAATGTGCAGTCAATGTTTAACAGGTATGAGCTGACATCTACATCTACATCTACATGATTACTCTGCAATTCACATTTAAGTGCTTGGCAGAGGGTTCATCGAACCACAATCATACTATCTCCCTACCATTCCACTCCTGAACAGCGCGCGGGAAAAACGAACACCTAAACCTTTCTGTTCGAGCTCTGATTTCTCTTATTTAATTTGATGATCATTCGTACCTATGTAGGTTGGGCTCAACAAAATATTGTCACATTTGGAAGAGAAAGTTGGTGACTGAAATTTCGTAAATAGATCTCGCCGCGACGAAAAATGTCTTTGCTTTAATGACTTCCATCCCAACTCACGCATCATATCTGCCACACTCTCTCCCCTATTATGTGATAATACAAAATGAGCTGCCCTTTTTTGCACCCTTTCAATGTCCTCCGTCAATCCCACCTGGTGAGGATCCCACACCGCGCAGCAATATTCTAACAGAGGACGAACGAGTGTAGTGTAAGCTGTCTCTTTATTGGACTTGTTGCATCTTCTAAGTGTCCTGCCAATGAAACACAACCTTTGGCTCGCCTTCCCCACAATATTATATATGTGGTCTTTCCAACTGAAGTTGTTCCTAATTTTTACACCCAGGTACTTAGTTGAATTGACAGCCTTGAGAATTGTACTATTTATCGAGTAATCGAATTCCAACGGATTTCTTTTGGAACTCATGTGGATCACCTCACACTTTTCGTTATTTAGCATCAACTGCCACCTGCCACACCATACAGCAATCTTTTCTAAATCGCTTTGCAACTGATACTGGTCTTCGGATGACCTTACTAGACAGTAAATTACAGCATCATCTGCGAACAACCTAAGAGAACTGCTCAGATTGTCACCCAGGTCATTTATATAGATCAGGAACAGCTTCCCTGGGGAACACCTGATATCACTTCACTTTTACTCGATGATTTGCCGTCTATTACCACGAACTGCGACCTTCCTGACAGGAAATTACAAATCCAGTCATACAACTGAGACGATACCCCATAGGCCCGCATCTGGATTAGAAGTCGCTTGTGAGGAACGGTGTCAAAAGCTTTCCGGAAATCTAGAAATACGGAATCAACTTGAGATCCCCTGTCGATAGCGGCCATTACTTCGTGCGAACAAAGAGCTAGCTGCGTTGCACAAGAACGATGTTTTCTGAAACCATGCTGATTGCGTATCAATAGATCGTTCACTTCAAGGTGATTCATAATGTTTGAATACAATTGCTCCAAAACCCTACTGCAAACCGACGTCAATGATATAGATCTGTAGTTCGATGGATTACTCCTACTACCCTTCTTAAACACTGGTGCAACCTGTGCAATTTTCCAATCCGTAGGTACAGATCTATCGGTGAGTGAGTGTTGTATATGAGTGCTAAGTAGGGAGCTATTGTATCAGTGTAATCTGAAAGGAACCTAATGGGTATATGATCTGGACCTGAAGACTTGCCCGTATAAAGCGATTTGAGTTGCTTCGCAACCGCTAAGGTATCTACTTCTAAGAAACTCATGCTAGCAGCTGTTCGTGTTTCAAATTCTGGTATATTCCATTCGCCTTCCCTGGTCAAGGAATTTCGGAAAACTGCGTTCAATAACTCCGCTTTAGCGGCACAGTCGTCGGTAACAGTACCATCAGCACTGTGCAGCGAAGGTATTGACTGCGTCTTGCCGCTTGTGTACTTTACATACGACCAGAATTTCTTCGGATTTTGTACCAAATTTTGAGACACTGTTTCGTTGTGGAACCTATTAAAAGCATCTCGCATTGAAGTCCGTGCCAAATTTCGCGCATCTGTAAATTTTAGCCAATCTTCGGGATTTCGCGTTCTTCTGAACTTCGCATGCTTTTTCCATTGCCTCTGCAACAGCGTTCGGACCTGTTTTGTGTACCATGGGGGGTCAGTTCCATCTCTTACCAATTTATGAAGTATGAATCTCTCAATTGCTGTTACTACTATATCTTTGAATTTGAGCCACATCTCGTCAACATTTGCATAGTCAGTTTGGAAGGAGTGGAGATTGTCTCTTAGGAAGGCTTCTAGTGACACTTTATCCACTTTTTTTAAAAAATTTATTTTGCGCTTGTTTCTGGTGGATTTGGAAGAAACAGTATTGAGCCTAGCTACAACGACCTTGTGACCACTAATCCCTGTATCAGTCATGATGCTCTCTATTAGCTCTGGATTGTTTGTGGCTAAGAGGTCAAGTGTGTTTTTGCAACCATTTACAATTCGCGTGGGTTCATGGACTAACAGCTCGAAATAATTTTTGGAGAAAGCATTTAGGACAATCTCAGAAGATGTTTTCTGCCTACCACCGGTTTTGAACAAGTATTTTTGCCAACATATCGAGGGAACGTTGAAGTCCCCACCAACTATAACAGTATGAGTGGGGTATTTATTTGTTACGAGACTCAAATTTTCTCTGAACTGTTCAGCAACTATCATCGGAGCCTGGGGGTCGGTAGAAGGAGCCAATTATTAACTTAGTTCGGCTGTTAAGTATAACCTCCACCCATACCAATTCGCATGAAGTATCTACTTCGACTTCACTACAAGATAAACCACTACTGACAGACACAAACACTCCACCACCAATTCTGCCTAATCTGTCTTTCCTGAACACCGTCTGAGACTTGGTAAAAATTTCTGCAGAACTTATTTCAGGCTTTAGCCAGCTTTCTGTACCTATAACGATTTCAGCTTCTGTGCTGTCTATTAGCGCTTGAAGCTCAGGGACTTTCCCAGCACAACTACAACAATTTACAACTACAATTCTGACTGTTCATTGATCCAAGCATGTCCTGTATTTGCCATGCACCCTTTGAGATTGCAGCCCACCCAGTACTTTCCCGAGGCCTTCTAACCTAAAAAACTGCCAAGTTCACACCACACAGCCTCTGCTACCCGTGTAGCTGCCAGCTGAGTGTAGTGAACTCCTGACCTATTCAGCGGACCCGAAACCCCACCACCCTATGGCGCAAGTCAAGGAATCTGCAGCCAACACGATCGCAAAACCGTCTGAGCCTCTGATTCAGACCCTCCACCCGGCTCTGCACCAAATGTCTGCAGTCGGTTCTGTCAACAATGCTGCAGATGGTGAGCTCTGCCTTCATCTTGTAAGCAAGACCAGCAGCCTTCACCAAATCAGATAGCCGCTGGAATCCAGAGAGAATTTCCTCAGATCCAAAGTGACACACATCGTTAGTGCTGACATGAGCCACCACCTGTAGCTGTCTGCACCCTGTGCTCTTCATGGCATCCGGAAGGACCCTTTCCACATCAGGAATGACCACCCAGAATGCACACGGAGTGCACACTGGATTTCTTCCCCTCCTTAGCCGTCATATCCCTAAGGGGCTCCATTACGCGCCTAACATTGGAGTTCCCAACTACCAATAAGCCCACCCTCTGTGGTTGCCCGGACCTTGAAGGCTGAGAATCATCCTCTTAAACAGGGCAGACAGCTGCATCTGGCTCAGCCAGAGACAGTATCTGAAACCTGTTTGTCAGACGCACCGGGGAGGCTTTCTGATCAGCCTCCGGGGACGTCTTTCGCTGCCTGCCACAAATGAGATGATATTATAAATGTAAGCAGAGGGCAGTGTCATAATGCCATTTGTTTTGAAACATTGTCTGCATGATTTGTTATGTCTTAGGTTACATATTATGCATATTGCTTTTTTTTTTCATTTTGAAAATATATCTATTCCAGGAGAGTTCCCCGAAAATATAATTCCATACTGTAATGTAGAGTGGAAGTAAGCATAATATAAGCCCGCACGGTTGGCCGTGCGGTCTAACGCACGGCTTTCCGGGCACGAATCTGCCGGGCAGATTTGTGTCAAGGTCTGGTGAGCCGACCAGTCTGCGGATGGTTTTTAGGCGGTTTTCCATCTGCTTCGGTGGATGCGAGCTGGTTCCCCTTATTCCGCCTCAGCTACAGCATGTCGGCGATTGCTGCGCAAACAAGTTCTCCACGTACGCGTACACCACCATTACTCTACCATGCAAACAGAGGGGTTACACTCGTCTGGTATGAGACATTCCCTGGGAGGTCCACCGGGGGCCGAACCACACAATAACCCTGGGTTCGGTGTGGGGCGGCGGAGGGGTGAAGTGGGGTTACGGACCACTGCGGCTGCGGTGCAGACGGAGCCTCTCCATCATTTCTAGGTCCCCGGTTAACATAACATAACATAACATAACAAGCATAATATACATGTATGAGAGCAGATTTTGTGACTGATTTTTTGAGTATCCTTAAAATGTAACACACAGTTGATAGCTTTTTTGGAATACTATTTGTGTGAGTCTTCCACTTAAGATTTTCTTCAAGCCATATACCAAGAAACTTGACAGAGTCCACACACGTAAGCTTTGCCAAATGTGGGCATTTCTTGTTTTTGGGATGAGAGACTGAAGTTGATGTACGTTGTTTTCTGTATATTTATAATCAGTTTGTTCTCGTTGAACCATTTGCTGAGTGTTGACATAAGCAGTTTAAATTTTTGGTTGTGGTCCCCTGTATCAGTACCTGTTATCAGTATACTCGTGTCATCGGCAAATAGTGTGGTACGTCCTGTAGCAAGCTTTGTGCAAATGTCATCAATGTATAGCAGAAACAGTATGGGTCCCAGGATTGAGCCTTGTGGCACACCGTATCTAATAGGCATTGTGTCAGAGGAGTGGACAGTACACTGATGGGTGGTTGTATTCTTTTTTTCAAAATTAATTTCAACTTTTTGTAATCTGTTTGACAGATAAGATTCTAACCATTTGTTTCCAATTCTTCTTATACCTTTATTTGCTAGCATCTTAAGGAGTATGGTATGGTCAATTACATCAAAGGCTTTGGATAAATCTGAAAAGATACCAGTAGAGATTTCATTATTATCCAGTGCTTTTAAGGTTTTGTTGAGATACTCATAAATAGCTGTGGTAGTCTTTTGTTTGCTAAAACCATGCTGGTGTTTTGTTGATAAGGATAGTTTATTAGTAAAGTCTTCCAATCTGGTGTAAAATAATTTTTGAAATATTTTTGAGAATGAGCTGAGTTGTGCTATGGGCCTGTAATTGGCTACATCATTTTTAGGGCCCTTTTTGTGAAGTGGGGAAATTTTAGAAGTCTTTAGTAGGTCAGGGAAAACTCCATTTGTAAAGGGTGCATTGATTATGTGGGTTAGGGGTTCTACAATGGATTCTCCACATTTCTTTACAATTAAATCAGGAATGTTGTCACTGCCACTGGAATACTTATTCTTTCGTCCTTTTATAGCTGTAAGTAATTCAGTATTGGAGACTTTGTGAAGAAACATTGATGCCTGTACTGGTATAGTTTCCATTAGTGTTTGGTGTTGAGCATTTGGTCTGTGGCAGTTTTTCTTTAGCTAAAATAGCCATTAAAACCATTTACTATTTTGTGGGGATCTGGTGTGACTTCATCATTTAGGTTTAGTTTTAATGTTTTGTTTATAACATGCTGCTTACTGCTTGTTTCATTTTTTACAACTGTCCACAAGCCTTTCATTTTATTGTTAGATTCATTTATAAATTTATCATCATATAATTTTTTGCTTGTTGGATTTCTTTTCTGTAGATTGCAAAATAGGTCTTACAATATGACCTAAACTGATCATCAACTTCATGGTGTTACATGTGATTTTTTAAGTCACGCTTTTTTTGGCTGGAGATCCTTATCCCTTTTGTTACCCATGAGTTTGTGTGTTTGTTTCTGATTTTCCTGGATTTCAGTGGAAATGCAGTATTGAAGTGGTGGAGAAATGTTTCATGGCAGGAATTAAGTGTGTAGTTTACATCATTTTCTTTATAGACCTCTGCCCAGTTTTCGGCCCTTAACAGATAGTTAAAAAGCCTTATATTATCATCATTAAATTGCCTTTGCATTTTAATTTTTGTGGGATATTGTCTTATGTAATTTAAATTCACCGTTAGTATTTGGGCTTCATGGTCACTGTAACCTGTGCCGATGACTTCGATTGAGAGGTGTAGTTTGCATTTATGAAAATCTGATCTAGAGCTGTTTTTGAATTTTTTGTGATCCTGGTTGGTGTGTTTACAGTTGGGGATAGGTTGAATGAATTTGTAATATTCAACAATTCATCTTTGTTTTTTCCAGGTGTGAGGAAGTCAATATTAAAATCTGCACTTATTAAGAGATTTTTGTTTAGTGAGTGAATTTTTGTGAGTAGTGCTTCAAGGGAGTGGTTGAAGGTTTGGATGTTCCCATCAGAGGCTCTATATACATTCAGTATCAGTAGGTTATAGTCTGTTAAGATAATTAAGGAGAATTCAAAGTCTGTTTCTGTTTGCATATTATTGTACTTTGTGAGGCTTTTGTAGCTTAATTTTTTTTGACATAGATTGCTGTACCACCTCCCTTACTTTTGTTTCTTCTTATCTAACACTGTTTCTGATGTTTTCGTTGATGATCGTGACTGCATATTCACTTTTGTTGTTGTTACTGATGGCTCGTCAGCTCCTGGTGTTGTTGTTGGTTCAGCTGCAGTATTGCTCATTCTTCTGAGATTGTCCTCCAGATTAGCTTCATAGGACCACAAATATGTTTGATGTCCTGGTGTAACATGTTTTATGGCACTTCTTGTTACCAGTGGACTTTTGATGGCATTCAGCAGATTAACACACAGTTTCTTTTTCCCATTTTTATGTAAATGAAGCCCATGCCTAGTGAAGTCTTTCCATTGGAGGAAGCTATTTACATCTAAAACTCTGATGTGTTCACTGTAAGATGCCTTCTGCATCAAGTAACTGTTCATTTCATAGATTTTGCAGTTTTCATTTGGCATGTCTCATATATATATATATATATATATATATATATATATATATATATATATATATATATATATATATGGTACTGTGCATAGAATTAGTTGTGTGTGCCTAGTTTTTGCAATGGTTTCAGCTAGTGATGTCATAAAACCATGTTTTGATCCATTAATATCGTTTGCACCAGCTAAGCCGACAACGTAATCATTTTGTCCTAGACTAGATGTTTCATTTTGTACATAACATTTGGTTTTATCAAAGATGTAAATTTATAACTGGTTGTTGAAATTTCGTTCAGTACTTTTGCACAGTTCCTACTGTGACTATCTGAAAGTAACAGTACCTGTTTTTTATTATTTGTAAGCTGACTAATGTTCGTGTTTGTTTTCAACTTACTGCAGTCGTTTTTCTTAACCATTTTTAAATTACTTGAGAAGTGTTCAGAAGCACTTTGTAGGTTACCTTTGTTTACTGTTTCACATTTTTCATGTTCACTCTTCTTGAATGGAGCGTCATTTCTTTTGTTAGTAAAAATATTTAACACAACATCACTGTACAAATTTCGAACTTTTTCATTATGTGGTGGTTCAGAAAGGTTTTTGATCATGCTTTCCAGTAGCAGATCATGTTCTATTGTGGCTTGGAGTTCTTTCTGCAGTGTTTCCAATACATTGGTTTCACAATTTTCACGATACATTCCACTCGCAGCTAGATAACCATTGCACTTTGTTCCACAAGCACACTATATGTTTTCAATACTTACTTTCGCAAAGCAGTGTGGATGATACCACATATGCATCACTGGGCATGTTCTAATACTGCTTTTTACTATTTTATCACACGATATGCACTTTGTAGACGCTAAATACTCATAGTTTACAGAGTGATTTATTACTACATCAACACGCTCTGCCATCTTAAACTACGGGACCACCTGTAAAGCATTTGTAGCAGAGCTAAGCCTCTTACAGAGATCTGTTATATGCGAAGATCAGTTCATTTTCTTGTCAGTGTGCACTCCAAGAAATTTTGTTGTGTCCATTCTGTCTATTGGCTGATTACCATACATCACACTCAGTTCTCTCTCTTTGTCTGTTTTTATACAGGACTGAGTAAAACTGGTCTCACTATAATTTAATGAGAGACCATTCATCTTGAACTAGTTAACCACATCTGAGAGTATGTGATTAACAGATTCCTCAAGATTACTCTCTGTTCTACTTATCATAAAAATTGTGGTACCATCAGGAAATAAAGTCAATTTACATGACAGGCTTGTAAATGATGGTTGGTCATTTATAAAAATCAAGAATAATAGTGGCCCAATAATCGAGCCCTGAGTCAAGAATTGAGCCCTGAGTTACTCCACATGCAATGGAACTCCATCCAGAATGTGCAGAAACATCACATACTCCACCTGAGCTATTCAACTTTTTGTTTTTTGTCTTGGAGATATGACTGTAGCCAATTACCTGCAACTCTGCTTATTCCTACCAATTTTTCTTTTTGCAAGAGAATCTGGTGGTCAAGACAGTCAAATGCTTTAGACGAATCACAGAAGACAGAAATCATCAGCATTTTCTCATTAAGTCTCTACGACTTCTTTGCAAGTGCATAGATTGCGTCTTCTGTTGAACAGTCCTTCTGAAAGCCAAATTGGCTCTTACTGAGAACTCCATTCTTCATAAGATGATCAGTAATTCTTACATGTATTAGCTTTTCTAGAATTTTAAAGAAATCTGTCAGCAGAGAGATAGATCAATAGTTAGTTAATCCAGTTTTATCACCCGTTTTGTACAGGGGCTTCACAATGGCATACTTAAGCCTACTGGGAACAACACCTTTTTGAAGGGAAACATTGAAAATATGCTAGAGCATGTCTCTTATCCACACACAAGAATATTTCAATAAATTATTAGAAATATCATCAACCCCAGCAGAATACTTACTTTTTAGAGACATGATGATTTTTTTTGAATTTCATCTACAGTGACAGGTCTGAGGCGCATTTCTGGAATTGTGTTTAAATATACAGCTTGACAGAGAGTTATGGCTTCATCAACATCGGGCTTGCAACCAGTCTGTTGAGTTATTGATAAGAAGGGTTTATTAAAAATCTCAGCGGCAATTTTTGGATTATCTACTAGGGTTCCTTCATGTCTGATTTTATTTACATATTCTCTGCTTATTATATCTCTTCCTGTTTCTTTTTTTACAATGCTCCAATTTTTTTTATTTTATTAGTAGAATTATCTATTTTCTTCACATAATAAAGGGCTTTTGATTTCTGTATTAGTTTCTTTAAAATTATAGAGTTCCCATTCTTCTACATCTTTAGATAATCTTATTGCAACATACATTTCCATTTTGGTTTTACATGACTGTTTTATACCTTTTGTAATCAAAGGCTTACTTACAGAATTGGAAGCACTGTTTCTGACCCAGTTGTTTGGAAATATTTCTTCAGAAAAAGCACAGAATTAATTTATAAAACAGTTAAATTTAGTATCGTTATTATCAAGGCTACATACCAATCGATTTGCTGCAACCTATGGTTGAAAGTTTCTTTTGCTTCTTTGTTCATTACTCTTATGAACTCCCATTGAGGAAATTGTTTTTCAAACAGATTAACATCATAAAGAGTGAGAATTTGACCATCATTACTTGAAAGCGCATTTATAACCTGCCTGACAGTATAATTCTGATGTCTACTTACATCATAAAAAAGTGTTATCTATCATAGTTTGGGACTCAGATGTAATTCGTGTTGGAAAGTTTATGACCTATATCAGATTATATAAGGTCATCACAATCTCAAAGTCAATTTTATTCTTATTCGGGAGTACCATTATATGTTGTTGTTGTTGTCTTGAGTCCTGAGACTGGTTTGATGCAGCTCTCCATGCTACTCTATCCTGTGCAAGTTTCATCATCTCCCAGTACTTACTGCAACCTACATCCTTCTGAATCTGCTTAGTGTATTCATCTCTTGGTCTCCCTCTACGACTTTTCCCCTCAACGCTGCCCTCCAACGCTAAATTTGTGATCCCTTGATGCCTCAGAACATGTCCTACCAACCGGTCACTTCTTCTTGTCAAGTTGTGCCACAAACTTCTCTTCTCCCCAATTCTATTCAATACTTCCTCATTAGTTATGTGCCATTATATGTAGAAAAGTTTTTATGTCACCTGGAGGTGCCATGTACACAACCAGCACTATTATTGTGTAGAAATTAGCTGCTATTTCAGTTTCTCATGCCTCAAGTTGTTATTCCGCACAATATTTCTTAACATCTGTAGCCTTGATGCTACACTGCCCTTAACATAAATTGCTACTTCACTTTTGTCTTTACTTTTCCAACAGTCGTGTGTTACTGAACTATAACTTACTATAGATGACAAGGCACATTTATTAGTAACATGGTGCTCAGTTAAGAACAAAATCTGAGCATTATTTACACAATCCTTTTCATTAATATTAATAAGTAGTTGATCTGTTTTGCTTAAGAGGCCTCTTATATTTTGATGAAAGAAAGAGATGCCTTCCTCTTGTGTTTTTATTCTATTAGTGCTGTTGTTACCTGACTGAGAATCCGGTGGAATTTGCCTTGAGACAGGAGGGAGGAGACACTTGACACTACCTACTGTTGTCCCTTCTTTTTCTTCAGGCCCACACATAAAAAATCATTGTGATGTGAAGCAGTGGAAATCAGGGAATTCCTGGCCAAGAGAAGTCTACTAGTATCAGACATATGCCTTAATTTGAGGAACAAATTTCTGAGACAGTACACTTAGAGAACAGCATTATAGGTTTGTGAAAAATGGACTTCGGAGAAACCGGAACAGGAGAGAATTCAAGCATTTGGGATATGGTTCTACAGAAGAATGTGAAAATTAGGTGACTCATATGGTTAGGAATGAGGAACTTCTCCACAGGACCTGTGAGGAAAGGAATATATGGAAAACACCGACAAGAAAAATGGACAGGCTGACAGGACATTTGTTAAGACATCAGGGAATAACTTCCATTGTACTAGAGGAAGTTGTAGAGGGTAAAAACTGTAGAGGATGAGAGAGACTGGAATATGTCCAGCATATAGTTGAGGACATAGGTTGCAAGTGTTACTCTGAGATGAAAAAGTTGGCACAGGAGAGGAATTCGTTACAGTCCACATCAAACCAGTCAGGAGACCACAACATTGCCCTGAGAATTTTTCATCATCAAACTTTGCTGTTTTCCATATTAGGAAAAGCTGTGAATTTATTTTCTTGTATATGGTGTTTATGTGGATTCTCCTACATTACTCCCACAAAATTGGGTATTCTTTATTCATTTAATAGCATAATTATTTATACATTCACATCATACATTTCTCAGTGTATTCTTTTAACAGTTGTGCACAGTGTTTCAGATTTACTTATAACAAGATTAGAGTCTTTTTTTTAATGTTTACTTGCATTGTCCACCACAAGCCTACAACATACATCTTTTAGTGTATTAATATTTAGGTCACCTGCTACAATTATATAAGGGAATTCCCTGCTAGCCTTATCTAAAAGGACTTCTAACTCTTTTGGAAATCAATTTATCTGTAGAGCCCTTTTATCACGCACTTTTCCCCATTATATGTTTCTGCATTGCTGCAGCTTCAAACAGCATTTCTGTACAGTTTTCTACTGGCCATGGAATGATACTCTCTATATTTTGCATAGACTGCCATCCCCCCTGCCCCCCTGCCTCCCTCCCCCTTCCTCACCCCCATGTTCAGATCTACAGAAATTAGTAACTTTTTGATATTACTGTATGTTGTAAACATTAATTTCATTTCCTTTTGGTCCATGTTGTGACATAATAAATGTGTGTGGTAACTTTGCAGCTACTTGTACTTCTGTCTATTCTAATTTACTGGCTGCATAAAGTACTTTCTGCTCCCAGATCCTTGTATTAGAAATATTTGTGTTAATGTTTTGATCTTCTGTGGCACCTTTTTTATCCTGTTGGTACAAAAAATCCTGCTCCTTGAGAAGTTTTTTTGCTTTTCTGTTCTTTCTCCTCTCCCGTACCTTACCTGCAGGATTTCAGCCACAGCTTCTTCTGCTTGTGATGACACTGCTTCTTCTTCTTCTGCTGATGATGACACTGCTTCTCCTTCCTTTGCATGGCAGAGTGGTTACCTCTTCTGTTCTTTCATTTTGTGGCTGTTTTACGTCTGTTACTGAATACCGTATTCTATCTTCTATTTCTTCCTTCATTGACAGTGGTGTAGGTCTATGTACCTGTTCTTGTGTGCTGCTAATTTTTTATAATATTCCTTTGCACAGAATTTTTTTTACCATAGCTGTTTCTGTGGAGGCCATGATTTGTGAAATGTTCTCTCACTGAACTTGTTGCTTCGATAAACGTAACATTAGGGGAAAAAAATGCTACATGCGAACATTACGGAAGGTGAACTACTCACTGTTGAGAGGAATGTTGTTACACGTATTGCCAAATTCATTGAGGTTGACGGACATCATTTTGAGCATTTATTGCATTAATGTGGTATTTACAGGTAATCACGCTGTAACAGCATGCATTCTCAGAAATGATAAGTTCACAAAGGTACATGTATCACATTGGAACAATTGAAATAAAATGTTCAAATGTACCTACATTCTGTATTTTAATGTAAAAAAACCTACCTATTACCAACTGTTCATCTAAAATTGTGAGCCATATGTGTGACTATTACAGCGCCATCTATCACAAAGTGAAAAAAGTGGTCCAACTAAAACATTCATATTTCTTTACATACTACATGAATATGTAATAAAAAATGGGGTTTCCTATTTTAAAAAAACGCAATTGATATCCGTTTGACCTATGGCAGCACCATCTAGCAGGCCAACCATAGCGCCATCTGGTTTCCCCCTTCAAGCCAGACGAGTTTCGTTCTTTGTAGTTTTTTCGTTTGGTACTTATTTCGTGAGATATTTGGCCCGGTCACTATCAATGGACCACCCTGTATATTACATGTGTGCGTGTGTGTGTGTGTGTGTGTGTGTGTGTGTGTGTGTGTGTGTGTGAGAGAGAGAGAGAGAGAGAGAGAGAGAGAGAGAGATATTGAGATTGAGAGTGTCCTCTGTGTGTATTTGTACTCTAGTTCAAAAAGGGTTTAATTTGGAAGCTAGCAAGTTTGCTTTCTTTATATGTATGCCTGCCAATGACTCAAAGTTTCTGCCTTTCAGAAAGTGGTCTCCTTTAATCCAAAAAGTATTTACATTTATCAGAGTTTTCCTATAAAATTGAAACCTGAATCTATTTGAACTTGCTTACTGTACTTACTAGGCCTATGTCCCCATCTACAAATTTCAAACTCACACTTTCTTTCATTACCAAATTGACTATTCTTTGATGCCTAAGGGTGTGTCCCATCAACTGATCAGTACTTTTAATCAAGCTGGGCTACTAATTTCTTTTTTCCTCACTTCGAGTCGATGCCTTCCCATTATTTGTTAAATTCATCCATCTAATTTTTAAAATTCTTCTGTAGGACCACATTTCAAAAGCTTCTGTTCTCTCTTTGACCCCACTGTTTATCATCCACAGTTCACTTCTGTACAAGGATACACTCCATTCAAATACCTTCAGAAAATACTTCCTAATGATTAAATTTATATTCAGTGCTAAAAAATTCTTTTTTCCACACTTTTCTTACTATTGCCAGACTGAATTATGCACCCTCTCTACTTCAGACAGCTTCAGTTATTTTGCCACCCAAATAGCAAAATTCCTCTACTACTTCTAATGCCTTGTTTCCTATCCTAATTCTATATCCATTAGCTAATTTAATTTGACTACATTCCATTGCCTCATTTTATCTTTGTTGATTTTCATATTATAACCTCTTTTAAGGCATTATCTATTTCATCCCATTGACTTTTCCAGTAATTTTCTGTCTCTGTCAGAATTAAAATATCATCAGCAGAAGCAAAAGCAAAGTTTTTATTCTTCTCCTGACACCTTAATTCCCTTTCCAAATTTTTCCTGATCTACGTTACTGCTTACTCAGTGTACAGATTAAGTGATACCAGGGAGAGGCTACAACTGTGTCTTACTCCCTTCTTCTGCAGATATTATTAATTCTAGGTATTCTTTTGGCACCATAACGTACTGAACTGATAGTTTTGTGATATTTATACCTGTCAGCACTGGTGTTCTTTGGATCTGTGTTGATACATTCTTTATGAAGTATGAGGGTATTTAGCCTTTCTCATATATATTTCACACCAGGTGGCTTAGTTCTGTTGTAGCTGGTTCACCCAAAAATCTCAATAATTCTGAGGCAGTGTTTTGTACTCCAAGGACCTTGTTTTGACTTATGTCTTTCAGTGCTCTCTAAAATTATTCTCAGATTGTCTTAGCAAGGACTTTGTTTTGACTTATGTCTTTCAGTGCTCTCTAAAATTATTCTCAGATTGTCTTAGCTCCCACCTCATCCTCATATACTTCCTCTTCTCTTTCTATAACAATCTTTTCAAATTTGCTTCCCTTGCACACAGATCGTCTACATATTCCTTCCACCTTTCGACCTTCTCTTCTTTGCTTTGATGGCATTGTAATCTGAGTTCTTGATATTCATATAGGCGCTTCTCTTCTCTCCAATGGTATCTTTAATTTCCTATCTTTAATTTCCATTATTCATGCATGCAGCTACAGTGTTGCATTTGCCCTCTAGCCATTCCAGCTCAACCATTTTGCACTTTCTGCCAATCTCATTTTCTAGATGTCTGTGTTTCTTTCACTTGCTACAATTGTTGCACTTTTATATTTTCTCATTTCATGAGTTAAATTCAGTATCTCCCATGTTATCGAAGGACTTATACCTTACATTTTTACTTATTAGGGCCTCTGCTGCCTTCACTATTTCATCTCTCCAAGATCCCGATTTGTCTTCTTTGTATGCCTTTTCTCTGTTACAGTCAATATTTTATTTAACTTGTGTAACAGCAAGTCTACAGGGTATTTCAATGCGAGTCCTTGAGATAGGCCAGTTCGATATCCACAATAATTTTCAACATTTTGACTAGACAGATTGAACTGAACTAACAGAATGACTAGACTCCAGGCAGCATCCTTTTGTCAGCTCCATGACAGTGCTGTGAACTGAAGAGGTTGTGTCTTGGAGCCAGCTGTTGATTGGTTGTACAGTGACATGGGTTACTACTTACACTTATATACATGGACTTATGTGGCATGGTATCAGTAGCACACAATACCACATTCGCCTTCCACAAAACTCCTCGCCACTGTTGTGCACTGGTGCTGCTGAAAACAATGGGGTGAGGTGGAGGTCTGGGGCTGAAGCCGTTGAGGAGGCAGGAGCTGGAACTCCAGAACTTCAGTCAATGACAAGCTCCTGCCCACACCCCAACGTTCATATCACAAATGTCCGGAAACTAGCTACAGGGTACGCATCCACTCCCTGAGTCAGAACATCTTTTTCTGTCGGTGGAGGCATGAGGGTCTTCAGTGGCCCACCAGAAGTTTGTATGATAAAGGAGGCCCACTTCCCATGGCTGAGGCTGCAGAGACAGTGATGGTGCTGTGTTGATGTCCATTGGCTCCCTGTCTGGCAGCACAGGACCTGAGAGATGCAATGACTGCTGAGGCTCCAGGACTCTCCAGGCCACCAAATCTGCGAATGGAGAACAAGTGGCAGGATCATGCAGTCCAGACAAACATAGCAGATTGTGATGCTGCTCCTGCAGCTGGCGGGATCCTGTACAACATAAAGGAGTGGCCCAAGACGTTGGTGATAACACCACATTCCCAGCTCCTGTGTCTGTTGAAAACTTTGAAAAACAAAATCAAATCATGTACATTAAACTTACAGCACTGTAGAAGATGGGCTGACCACTGTGTAGGTTTCAGCAGCTGAAGCAGTGTCCTATATCCGTGCAAGAGCTCTGCTTGCAATTTGCCATCGTGTGGCTGGGATGGCAGGGCAAGAAGAAGAGCACTAAATTTTGCTCCTACATATGGGAGGTGTGTATCTTGTTCATCTGTTGAGGAAGCATTCCAGTTCACCATTGGATTGAGGGTGGAATGAAATGGGCATCACATGCATAATGTGGAAGGCATCACAAAACTGCTGAAAATCTGCCAATGTGGACTGGGGTCCAGTGTTCGAAACCAACACTTCAAGTAAACCTTCAATGCAAAAAATTGATATCAGAGTCTTCATAGTTCTAAGTGTTGTGGTGGATTGCATGGGCACTACAAATGGAAACTTGCTAAAGGTATCTACCACAAAAGGCATTGGGAATTCCAGTAGGGACCTGTAAAGTCAAGGTGTGCTGGGATTGGGCCAACCAAAAGCTTTTTGTGACAGAGCAGCCTGGTATTCACTAATCTGCTTTATATGTGGCCAACTGGTGCAGAGGTACTGCAACAGAATCTTGAGCTTGGGGTCTGTAGTCATCGCCTGAGCAGTCCATCAGTGGTCAATGGGAAATCCATTAGTGTCTCATTGTCCTGGACATGAATAATAACAAGTGAGTCCTCTGAGGAGTCAGTGCTGACTGGTAGGTGAGAAAGAGTGTTTACATAGGAGGGGAGCAGGGACCAGCATTGCAACTTTTGTGCCATGCATGGAGGGACAGGCCATGAAGGGGTGAACAACGAGGTGAGAGGCTTGTGGTTCGTCACCAAGTAGAATTTTCTGCCATATAAGTATTGGTGGAATTTGGTCACTCCATGTATGGCAGCAAGAGCTTCTTCCTCAATATGAAAGTAGTTGAACTGTGCTTTGTTGAGGAGCTTGGATGTAAAAGCAATTGACCTGTTCCATGATCCAGCTCTGTGCAAGAGAACAGTGCCAATACTGTGAGAGGATGCATCAACAGCCAGCACGATCGGCCTAGTGGGATCAAATTGCATCATGGAGTGATTGCTTAAAAAAGTATCTTTCAACTTATGAAATGTAACTTGACACTTCCTAACTCACTCTAATGTAACTTTCTACTACCAAAGTCAATGCAGAGGAGCTGCAATCTGTGCAGAATTTGGAATGAACCAAATGTAATAAGTTAGTTTACCCAACACAGCTTGGAGTTCACTGACTTTCCTAGGAGCTGGGAGGTCATGGATGGTGATTAAGTGTGACTGCAAAGGGTAGATAACCTGACTGTTGATAATGTGTCACAAATATTCAATCTCAGTGTGCTGAGAGCACGTGAAACAATTTCCTGAGATTGACAGTACGTTCGTCGGGAGTACTGTCTGCTACTCACACACATTTGACTACAGTCTCTGGCAGCTGGAGCCAGACTGCTAGCAGCAGAGCATTATGGGAGAGGCACCTGGGTGGGGATAAGGAGGAGGCTGGGACAAGGAGGGGGAGGGATAACAGGGTACGAGTGAGGGACAGTAAAGCGCTACTGGGAGCGTGCAGGGATGAGGTGGTGAGTGGGGTAGCTAGGTGCAGTCATCATGTTAGATGGAAGGTGGGGAAGAGAGAAAGGGGGTTAGCAGAAAAAGAGAGAAGTAAAAGGACTGGGTACATTGGTGGAATAGAGGGCTGTGTAATGCTGGAATGGGAACAGGGAAGGGCTACATGGGCAATGATAATAACTAACGAAGATTGAGGCCAGGAGGGTCATGGTAACATAGGATATATTGCAGGGAGAATTCCCAGCTGCGCAATTCAGAAAAGCTGGTGTTGGTGGGCAGGATCCAGATGGCACAGGCTATGAAGCAGTCATTGAAATGAAGGATGTCATGTTGGGCAGCATGCTCAGCAACAGGGTGGTCCAGTTGCTTCTTAGGCACAGTTTGTTGGTGGCCATTAATGCGGACAGACCGGTTGTTGGTTATTATGCCCATGTAGAATTCAGCACAGTGGTTACAGCTTAGCTTGTAGATCACATGACTGGTTTCACATGTAGCCCTGCCTTTGACGGGATAGGTGATGTTTTTGACAGGACTGGAGTAGGTGATGGTAGGAGGGTGTAAGGGGCACATGTTGCATCTAGGTCTATTACAGGGATATGAGCCATGAGGCAAGGGATTGGGAGCAGGAGTTGTGTAGGGATGGATGAGTATCTTGTGTAGGTTCAGTGGGCAATGGAATACCACTGTGGGAGAAGTGGGAAGGATAGCGGGTAGGACATTTCTCATTTCAGGGCACGACAAGAGGTTGTCGAAACCCTGGTAGAGAATGTAATTCAGTTACTCCAGTTCTGTGTGGTATTAAGACATGAGGGGAATGCTACTCTGTGGCTGGACAGTGGGGCTTTGGGAGGTGTTGGGTGACTGGAAAGATAAGGCATGTGAGATCTGTTTTTGTACAAGTTTGGCAGGGTAATTACAATCTGTAAAGACCTCAGTGAGACCCTCAGTATATTTTGAGAAGGACTGCTCATCACTACAGATGCCGTAGCAGTCAGTTGTGACAAGTAACACCGAAAAATTGCAGGTGTGGGTGAGCGGCCAAATGGCAATCATGAAAACTGAAATAACCCCAGGTGGGTGTTGATTACAAAAACTCGTTACTGCTGTTCTTCCAAGGGAAGCTGCAAATAAGCATCATAAAGATCAGTCTTGGAAAATAAGCAATCTGCATCAAGCTTGCCCATGAGTTTCTCAGGTTGTGGCAGTGGAAAAGAGTCCATCATAGTCTCTGGATTTACCACTGCCTTGAAACCTGCACATAATTGTTACTTGCCTGAAATCTTCTTCATAATCACCAAAGGGGATGCCAGCTGACTGGAGAAATCACACCATTGCCCTACCAAGATAACAGTTCCTTTGCCACTTCGTCTCTGATAGCATAAGAGAGGGGCTGTGCTCGACATAACCATGACTTTGTATTGTCTTTGGTGGTAATGTGAGCCTTGAAATTATTAGCTTAGCTTAAGCCATCTCAAAAAAGTCATTAAATCTCATGTGCTATATCAATTGTTGTTATGATTATTTTTTATACAGAACTGAATAAAAGCATTCTGTCTTCAGTCCACAAGTGGCGCCTTGGGACCATCTGACCACCATGTCGTCCTCAACTGAGGATGCAGATAGGAGGGGTTTGTGGTCAGCACACCGCTCTCCCAGTTGTTATGATACGGAACCGATACTGTTCAGTTGAGTAGCTCCTCAATTGCCATCACAAGGCTGAGTGTACACCGAAAAATGGCAACAGCGCATGGTGGCCCAGATGGTCACCCATCCAAGTGCCAGCCACACCCAACAGCACTTAACTTTGGTGATCTGATGGGAACCGGTGTATCCACTGTGGTAAGGCTGTTGCCACAGAACAATGCAGTGTGCTTTTTCAGATTATAGGGAGAGTCCATTTTCAGAGAACTACTGAATAATTCTTCAGAAAACATCATTTACTGACTCTTCTGTTGCTTTCTCTGTTATAGGATTCATAACAACACTAGTATCATCTGCAGAAAGTACCAATTTTGCTTGTTGAATATTAAGTTGAAGGTCATTGACATGTACAAGAAATAGGCGGGCACTAAAATTTAACCCTGTGGGATTTCCTTTATGATTTTACCCCACTTAATAAAATTTTCTACCTTTCCAACATTGCCTGAACTATTCAGCACCATCTTTTGCATTCTTTTTGTCAACTATGATTCAAATGAGCTGTGTGAAAAGCCACCATTTCCATAAAACTTGAGTTTTCCTAAGAGAGTTCATGGTCTACACAGTTGAAGGCCTTGGAGAGATCACAAAAAATACCGACTGGCATCATATTATTATCTAAGGCTTGTACTATTTGATGAATGAATGTATAAATAGCATTCTCAGTCGAGCAACCTTTCTGGAATATCAAACTGTGATACACTATGGAAATTGTTTCCACTTAAGTGCATGACGGCTCTTGAGTACAGTACTTTTTCAAATATTTTAGAAAAAGACATCAGTAAGGAAACTGTATGATAGTTGTTTAGATTGTCTTGTCATCTTTCTTATTAAGCAGTTTAATAAGTGCATATTTTTACCTGTATGGAAAAATTCCCTGTGCTATTGATGCACTGCATATACACTAAGAACATTACTTATTGAGTTAGAAAAACTTTTCAGAATTCTGTTTGAAATTCCATCAACCCCACAAGAGCTTTTGCTTCTTTAGAATTTTTATAACTTTATTAATTTCAGTGAAGATTATTGGTGCTACTTCTAGTTGCTTAAAGTTTTGTGGAATAATATTTTTAATACATTCTGTTGCTTCTTCAACTGAACCATTTAACACTATTTGTGCTGCTAAATTTAGAAAGTGATCGTTGAAAGTACTTGCACCATGTGAAGTATTAGTCACAACATTGCCATTTAGTCAAACTGTTATGGTATCTTCTACATTGACTGGCTGTTCTGTCTTCCATTTGACAATATGCCCTATAGTTTTAATCTTATTATATGCTTTATTATTTTCTGTCATGATGTACATACTTCTTGACATTTTAATGACTTTCCTTTAAAAATTACAGTATTTTTAGCATTATGCAAGTAAAGTTGGGTCTTTACTTATTCTGACCTTTATATAGATTTCCCTCTTCCTCTTACATGAGATTTTAACTTGCTTAGCTATCCATGCTTACTTGTTTTTTTAATGGATCTTCTGAATAACATTTTAGGAAAGCTACTTTCAAATATTGACACAAATTTGCTATGGAATAAACTGAATTTCACATTAGCATCTATTTATATATATACTTCATCCCCTACCACCTCTCCTAAATTTTCTGCTCTCATTAAGAGGCCGAACTGCTTTATATGAGCCTACCTCAGGGCTATAAGGTGCCATATTGTTTATTTCCAACTGTTTTGCATCATGATGAGATAGTCCAATAATCCACTAATAATTGGGTATGCATTAACTGTTTCAGACTGAGCACTGTCTATAAAAATGTCCTCCTATTTTGCTGTATATGGTGTGGAAAACTGACTACTGAAATTAGATTGTAACACCAAAATAATGATTCTAGTTCATTTTTCCTGTCTGTATCTTTTAAGAAATCTACATTGAAAACTCCACGGACTACTAACTGTTTCTTCTTGTCTGACAGGAAGCTCAGTAGTTCATCTAGATTTCTCATAAATAGCTGAAAGTTTCCTAGAGGGGATGTATAGACTGTTACAATTAGCAGAGAAGTATTCTGCCATAACAACTCACGAACACATGCTTCTAGTTTTTTATCAACACAAAAACTATATGTTACAGTTCTCTGTTAACTCTACATGAATGTGATGCTAGTCTGTAATTACCAATATTTAACTTCTCCAGTGTTGTGGGTACGTGGTGTTTAGAGTTTTCAACATCTTCTAGGCATACAAGAATCTCACGTATCTTGTTTTGCAACTCCCCAATGTCCTGATGAAACAAATTAATTTTATCTTTTGATATATTTTATGACCCTGTTCTGCTCTAATTTCTTTCAATACTGTTTGTCTGTAACCTGATTCTAACCTTAAAAAATGTGCCCCTTTGACTCTGGTAATCACAGTGATTTTGTCTTTATGCTTGTGGCCCCCCTTACACTTTCTGGGAAACACTCAGCTAATCTTTTTCTTTCTCCTCCTATTCAGGTGCAGACCATGATGTTTGTATCCCAATCTCCCAATTGCAGCAAAAGGGATGCCACAGGCATGAGACGTTGTTTCAGCTGAAAGTAATCTGGTCAGCTCTTTGTTAACATGGCTAACCACCATGTTAATCTACACTCCTGGAAATGGAAAAAGAACACATTGACACCGGTGTGTCAGACCCACCATACTTGCTCCGGACACTGCGAGAGGGCTGTACAAGCAATGATCACACGCACGGCACAGCGGACACACCAGGAACCGCGGTGTTGGCCGTCGAATGGCGCTAGCTGCGCAGCATTTGTGCACCGCCGCCGTCAGTGTCAGCCAGTTTGCCGTGGCATACGGAGCTCCATCGCAGTCTTTAACACTGGTAGCATGCCGCGACAGCGTGGACGTGAACCGTATGTGCAGTTGACGGACTTTGAGCGAGGGCGTATAGTGGGCATGCGGGAGGCCGGGTGGACGTACCGCCGAATTGCTCAACACGTGGGGCGTGAGGTCTCCACAGTACATCGATGTTGTCGCCAGTGGTCGGCGGAAGGTGCACGTGCCCGTCGACCTGGGACCGGACCGCAGCGACGCACGGATGCACGCCAAGACCGTAGGATCCTACGCAGTGCCGTAGGGGACCGCACCGCCACTTCCCAGCAAATTAGGGACACTGTTGCTCCTGGGGTATCGGCGAGGACCATTCGCAACCGTCTCCATGAAGCTGGGCTACGGTCCCGCACACCGTTACGCCGTCTTCCGCTCACGCCCCAACATCGTGCAGCCCGCCTCCAGTGGTGTCGCGACAGGCGTGAATGGAGGGACGAATGGAGACGTGTCGTCTTCAGCGATGAGAGTCGCTTCTGCCTTGGTGCCAATGATGGTCGTATGCGTGTTTGGCGCCGTGCAGGTGAGCGCCACAATCAGGACTGCATACGACCGAGGCACACAGGGCCAACACCCGGCATCATGGTGTGGGGAGCGATCTCCTACACTGGCCGTACACCACTGGTGATCGTCGAGGGGACACTGAATAGTGCACGGTACATCCAAACCGTCATCGAACCCATCGTTCTACCATTCCTAGACCGGCAAGGGAACTTGCTGTTCCAACAGGACAATGCACGTCCGCATGTATCCCGTGCCACCCAATGTGCTCTAGAAGGTGTAAGTCAACTACCCTGGCCAGCAAGATCTCCGGATCTGTCCCCCATTGAGCATGTTTGGGACTGGATGAAGCATCCTCTCACGCGGTCTGCACGTCCAGCACGAACGCTGGTCCAACTGAGGCGCCAGGTGGAAATGGCATGGCAAGCCGTTCCACAGGACTACATCCAGCATCTCTACGATCGTCTCCATGGGAGAATAGCAGCCTGCATTGCTGCGAAAGGTGGATATACACTGTACTAGTGCCGACATTGTGCATGCTCTGTTGCCTGTGTCTATGTGCCTGTGGTTCTGTCAGTGTGATCATGTGATGTATCTGACCCCAGGAATGTGTCAATAAAGTTTCCCCTTCCTGGGACAATGAATTCACTGTGTTCTTATTTCAATTTCCAGGAGTGTAGGTATCTTCAACCCGGTGCGTCGGTCGGATGATTACCTCAAGACCAACGGCGGTTTTGCCTTATTGACATACCGATTCTGGAATGTATGGCCTTCGAACGAAAACTTTTTGATCACCCCTTATATTTTATCAGGGTGAGGAAGAAATATCGACACAGACTTTATTCGAAGAGCACTCAGTACCTGTAACACAAATGTGAATACTGCTGGTGGAGAAATGCGATAAACAAATGCCAATGGCCGGTACGACTCTCCTGTGGCAGTGAACCAAAAACAAAATTCATATATATATTAGCTTTTACATAAATGCCACATTTACATCAATACTGTGCAGTATATTGTCAGTTTGGTTAAAGTAACAACACTTTGAACACTCTTCCCAGACGGCATTTGTGGATTGAATAATTAATGCACTTACGTTTTTATTTTCTGCGAAAACTTCTGAACCATTAGAAAAAGAGAAGGAACATTGGCGTCATGTTCTAAAGAGAATTATGCTTGACATAAGGTGCTACCTGGCTCAGCATAATATGGCCTTCAGAGGAACCAGCAACAAGCCCTATCAAGATAATAATGGTAATTTTCTTGGTTTGATTGAAATGATAACAGAATTTGACCCTGTTTTGCAGGAATGTTTAAGGTGAGTAAAGACTCAAGAAATTCCTGGCCATTATCTTGAAGGGAAAAAAAAATTCAAACTGAACTCATAAATTTTCTTTCCAGCAAAATACAAAACAGCATTGTTAAGTTTAGAACAAAGTAAATATTTTTCAGTCATCTTCAGTTGTAATCCTCACACAAGGCATGATGAACAGATATTGGATTTTAGATTTTTAAACTTATCAGATGGCACAGTGACTGTAGGGGAACACTTTCTCAACTATCTGAACATCACTTCAACAACAGGAGGAAGTTTGACTGAAATCCTTTTGTCAAAACTAGATCAGCTGGATCTTAATATTCATGAGTGCAGAGGCTAGAGTTACAACAGTAGCGCAAATATGAAAAGTGTTAAAGTATAATAAATAACAGATGCAGAAGAGCCCCACAAAGTTGTTTTTTGCATGACAGCTAAGGCTTGCTCTGTACCACTGAATGTACCAGCAAAATTATATCAGTGTACGACACATAGTTCAGGAGATATGATGTCATAAACACTGAGATGCACGGAAAACTGCTGCATCATGCATGATGTTTAAATTTATTACTTCTTTGCAACTATCTCTAACCAGAATACATTTCGCACACAATATCCACGTATGCGGCTGAATGTACCTAGAAAAATATATCATTTTATGAGCCACAGGAGATATGACATCATAAACAGTGAGATGCGTGAAACACTGCCTTATCATGGATGACTTTTAACTTATTACTTATTTACTACTAGCTATATTTGCAACGCATTTCACAGAAAATATTCACATTTACCACTGGATGTACCTGCATGATTATATCATTTTACGACACACAATTCAGGAGATATGAAACCACAAACATGGAGCTAAGTGAAAATAAAAATTCAGGGCAAAATTCAATAAATATACAGGTGTAATATTTCTATAAATATGAGTGAAATATGTTAAATATATGTGATGTATGCGTGTAGAAAAACAATGGGTAAGAAGTTCCTCCTAAACCTCTGGATTGATTTCTACCAAATTGGGTACTCATATTACCTTACTATATGGAAAGAAATACAGTGGGGGTAAGAACTAGCGACCTCCTAGTAGGGTGGGAGTGAAAATGTGGAGAGATAGAAGGGAGCAGATGGACAGATAGAGAGGGGGAAAGAGCAGATGGATACAGTGGGGAGGGGGGGGGGTGGTTACAGAGAAAGGAAAGGGGAGGAGATGGAGATGAATAAGGAAAGGAGAGAGGAAGAGAGAAAGGAAAGAGGAGGAGATGAACAGAGAAATGAAAGAGGAGGAGATGGACAGAGAGAGGAGAGAAGAGGAGATGGGCAGAGAAAGGAAAGAGGAGGAGTTGAACAGAGACAGGTGGAGGAAGAGATGGGCAGGGAGAGGGGGGAGGAGGATAGGCATGGAGAGAGAGGAGGGGGAAATGAACAGAGAGAGGGAAGAGGAGGGGATGGACAGAGAGAGGTGTGAGGAGAAGTTGGGGAGAGGAAAAGATGGACAGAGAGAGGTGTGAGGAGAAGGTGGGGAGAGGAGAAGATGGACAGAGAGAAGGGAGAGGAGGAGGTGGACAGAGAGAGGAGGAGGAGGAAGAATTGGATAGAAAGAGGAGGGGAGAGGAGGAGATGGACAGAGAGGGGGGCAAAGAAGAGGAGATGGACAGAGGAAAGAGGGAATGAACAGTGATAAGGGGAGGAGGAGATGGATGGAGAGAGGGAGGAGGAGATGGACTGATAGAAGAGTGGAATAAATACATATACTAGCAGTGGTGGGTACTTAGTTATGTAATATAAACTTAAGTTTTAGGAAGTCTTTTCTGAAGGTATTTGTCTGGAGCATATCCTTGTCTGAAAACAAAGGAGGATATTGTATGAAAACAAAATGTGGACAATAAGCAGTTCAGACAAGAAGAGAGTACGAGATGTGGTGATATAGAAGACTGTTGAAGATCACATTGGTAGATTGCACAGCTAATAAGTAGGTACTGAACTGAACAATTTATGGTACAACTTGACTGTAAGAAGGGATCAGTTGAGGGAACCCATTCTGAGGCTAAAGGGATTAAGGAATTGTCAATTTGGTATTCTTATTCTTGGGAAGTGTGGGGAAAAAGTGGATGAGGGGGGGATTGTAGAGGAAGACCAAGGTATGAATACAGCAAGCAGGTAATCAGGTTCAAATGGATGTAGGTTGCAGTAGTTACTCAGAGACTGATAAGTGTTGTATGCACAGGCCATGTATAACGCAACATGAAACATGTAATAAACATTTATTAAAATAATCCATACAGAATACTCAGCTTTGAGTGCTAAAAGGTGCATTGTACCAGAGTCCAATCCTACATACTAACCAACCTAACACAGTTAAAGCTTCTACCTAATCTGTAGAGTTCTGTTTCGACTGCTATCTACAGCAGATATTAAATTCAGTTTTGTATTCTGAATTTCATTAGGCACTCGGCACACACTATCTGATGGTCACTTGTAAACAGCAGCTTGCTATTATAGCAGCAACAGCTGATCTGCTTTGATGGATGGTTACTCTACACTGCTGGGCGAACTGCGACAGGAACCGGCTGAGTGTAGCTGCATGTGTCCATATATCCATGGTGGGCAGAATATTTTTGCATCTGTGATATTGCTGGCGAAAGCAAAAAGTAGTTTCTGGTGTTAGCACCCTCTGTGCCAATTGCCATCACCATTGGTGGATGGATGTGACTCTTCAAAGGACTTTTAGCGAAAGCATAAATTAGTTTCAGTACGTAAACACATTCTAGGTGGCGACGGCTCGGAAATGCTTGATGGTGCCCTCGCTTGCTATTGCTGTTTACCATGTGGCTATGTACACAGTAAGAAGTTGCACAGGATAGACTAGCATGGCAAGCTGCATCAAACCTGTCTTCAGGCTGAAGGCTGCAACAACAAACCAACCTAACCAAGTAAGAGTTTGACATTCCACACTCCGGTCCGTAGAATTGCAGTTTTGTTTCTTCAGATAACAACATTCCCCTTGAGTAATTCCCATCCAGAGAGCTGAATGGGGCAATAAATGTTATACCCAAGAGGACGTCATCATTAAACCATACAGTAGAGCTGCATGTGTTTGGGAAATGTAATGGCTATAGTTTTCCCTTCTTTTCACCAAGGCCATGTTGACTGATACGAGGTGAAATTACTCAATCATTCAGACTGTTTCCTTTTGCAACTATTGAAAAGACTGCTGACATCTTCAGGAACTATATTTGTGTGCCCTCTCAAAGAATTCCCCTCAAATGTGGTTGCATTTGTGATGTATAATAAAAAAATGATAAAAAGAACTTATTGGATGTTTACTTTATTAATCAAAGCTTCCTCACAGTTGCTGTCAACAGCCATGCTCAAGACTGTGAGAAAAATTAGCGTTATATTAGGAATATTATCAGAGCAAGTGCAGTCATTCCATCTTGCATGAGACACTCCATCTTGAAACATAACATTGTACACCCCTGGTTTTGTGCAAAATTTAATAAACTAATAATACACTCTTTTCCTGTTTCTAAAATATGATTAGACTTCATATGTCCATATGCTCCTATAATTTTAATGACCTCAATCACCGCTAATGCAGTGTCCCCACACCCTCTGTCTCTCCTTCCTATGTCCTGCCACTCCCTCCCAGTCCACCCACTCCTCTGCATCATCTTCGTGTGCTGCACTTCACTGGCTCTGATATCCACGTATCACATGCCTCTCCTGTGCACCTTCCATTGCTCCCTCCTGCATTTCTAGCCAGCACACATACTGCCTCCCTCTGAGCTGCAAGGTGCTCATCCCCAACCTCTCTTCCAGTTTCCTGCCTCTTGCCTCTTTCTCCATCTGCCTACCCCATCCAACATTACTCACACCCTGCCTTAGTCATCCTGCTGAACTGCAAACCTGCCATTGTGTGTCTAGCCTACATAATACACTGAAGAGCCAAAGAAACTGGTGCACTTGCGTAATATCGTGTAGGGCCCCACGACCATGCAGAAGTGATGCAGCACAATGTGGCATGGACTCGACTAACGTTTGAAGCAGTGTTGAAGGGAATTGTCGCCATGAATCCTGCAGGGTTGTCCATAAATCCACAAGTGTACGAGGGGGTGGAGGTCTCTTCTGGGCATCATGTTGCAAGGCATCCCAGACATGCTCAATAATGTTCATGTCTGGTAATTTGGTAGCCAGCGGAACTGTTTAAACACAGAAATGTGTTCCTGGAGTCACTCTGTAACAATTCTGCACATGTGGGGTGTTGCATTGTCCTGCTGGAATTGCCTAAGTCCGTTGGAATGCACAATGGACATGAATGGATGCAGGTGATTAGACAGGATGCTTATGTACGTGTCACCTGTCAGAGTCGTATCTAGATGTATCAGGGGTCCCGTACCACTGCAACTCACTCCAACTGCACATGCCACACACCATTACAGAGCCTCCACCAGCTTGAACAGTCCCCTGCTGACATGCAGGGTCCATGGATTCATGAGGTTGTCTCCATACCCGTACATGTCCATCCGCTCAATACAATTTGAAATGAGATGCGTCCGACCAGGCAACATGTTTCCAGTCATCAACAGTCCAATGTCAGTGTTTATGGGCCCAGGCGAGGCATAAAGCTTTGTGTTGTGCAGTCATCAAGGGTACACGAGTGCACCTTTGGCTCCAAAAGCCCATATCGATGATGTTTCGTTGAATGGTTCACATGCTGACACTTGTTGATGGCCCAGCATTGAAATCTGCAGCAATTTGCAGAAAGGTTGCACTTCTGTCACACTGAGCGATTCTCTTAAGTCGGCATTGGTCCTGTTCTTGCAAGATCTTTTTCCAACCACAACAATGTTGAAGATTTGATGTTTTACTGGATTCCTGACATTCACGGTACACTCATGAAATGGTCGTATGGGAAAATCCCCACTTCATCGAGGCCCTCGGAGGTGCAGTGTTCCATCGCTTGTGTGCCAGGTATAAAACCACGTTCAAACTCACCTAAATCTTGATAACCCTGACATTGTAGCAGCAGTAACCGAGCTAACTACTGTGCCAGACACTTACTGTCTTATATGGGCATTGCCGACCACAGCGTCATATTCTGCCTATTTAAGTATCTCTGTATTTGAATTTGCATGCCTTTACCAGTTTCTTAGGTGCTTCAGTGTGTGTGTGTGTGTGTGTGTGTATTAAGAAAAGTAGTGCTGTACGTTTTCTTTACTGGATTGATGGGAGGCAACAACAGAAAAATGCAAATTAACACATCCTTAGGCCTATGTTCATGTTTAAGATTTCTTGCCATCCTGATACCAACATATTTTTCATGCAAAGAAGGGTGGTGTCATACAAAATAACTGTCATAAATAAAAGAGTCTTTAATGTATGTTATGCATATACTTCTTGTGAAACTACATTGGTGTCCTGTCATATAATGTGTTTCATAGTTTCTTGTTACATATTCCCAGAAACAGATACAATGCTTAAACTGTAAGTTAAAATAATTGTCAATAGTGATATAATTTTTTATACTACATTTGTAAAACCTTGACTTCGGACTATCATTTGAAATTGCTAATAGAATCACAGTAACAACAAACAGAGTATGTTATATTTATAAATCAAAACATTAAATAAAAGTAGCTTACTATCATAATTCAGATATTGCTAGTTACCACACTAGAAGTAGTTAAATATATTAAAATGAACTGTTTTGTTTATGTAGAAAATCAGTCATCATATGATTTCTTAATCTGAAGTTAGATGAAAAAAAGGTTCAACTATGTTGAAATAATATGTGACATTTAGTACAGAGCTGCATCTCAACTTTTTGTTAATAATGTTCTTTATTCTAGGCTATGGATAAAAAGGAAAAGTGGAAGAAGTATAAGCAGACTATAAGGACCTGTTGTAATCAGAGAGTGGAGTTCCATGGTCACTGTTCAGAAGCTGTTGGAGAGATGACATCCAATTAGTGGGAGAAGCTAAAGAAGGATGTCCACAGAGTTTAAATGATCCAATGACCTTCGTGGTGAAAACACCATTTCAGTCACACTTTTCAACAGGTAGGTTATGTTTGCAAAATAAAACAGAAGAAAAATGGCTATCTATAATTTGATCAAAAACTGTGAAAAAAATTTTGGAGACTGTTTGAAGATATTTTCAGAATGTTTGGGTGTAAAGGACTCTTGTTTTTTGGGGGCTCATTGCAGAGTAATAATGTAATTATAATTTATTCAGTTTGTTACCCCAGTGTTTCTGTGAAAAGACCTTCATAACAGTGAAGAATCCTGTAATATGCAATAACAAAAATGCACAGCACACAACACAAAGTAATGCAACAATCTTCAGACAGATGCAGAAGTACTCTGGTATGGTCACCACCATCACTGCAGGAACAGCTCAGAATGGTGTCATCATGCCAGTGTTGAATTTCATTCAGTGAATTCATACATACATTATGCGTACTGATCAAATGTTCACCAGTGAACCTATAGATACTGTGTTACATTGTTTCTTTTAATTTTTTCCATTTTCTTTAAAAAAAACAGTATAGTTAAAAAAAGAAAAAAAACCAGACAAAACTGACCACTACTGAATGAAAGCATGAGGGCATAGATTAAAGTGGGCCTTACTGTTGTCAACAGTGTAGATGGTGTGAATGTGCTCTGGTGGAGGATGGTAGGTCGGGGTGAGTCAGAAGCTGCTCACAAGTAGCAGAATCCCTGTAACGGGTAAACTAGCAGTGGAGCATTGTTGTAGGCCACCAGACCCTGATATGTTCAGCATGGCACAGGTGTGGCACTAACCCCTGGGCTCTCCTGATGATACCCTTTTGTCTGATGAACACTCGCTGTTGAGAACAAGTTACTGAGTTCTATTACTTAAAAACTCATTGAGCCAGATACATATCTGTGAAGCTATTCTGTATGCTCAGACGTTCGTTAAGTCTGAAATGGGGCACCATGTTTGCTGCTGCAAATGTCAAATCTGCTATGTGCCCCAGAGTCCCTAGTTAAAGTGGGCGTTGACTAGCAGGTGGACAGTGATGCTCAGCAAATGCCGTGGTGTAATACTGTTCCAACTTATTGTTACAAGTGACCTCTTCTCCCACTATCTGCCATCATTACCAGAGTCACATCATTAAGCATGACATATTCCTTTCTCTACCCACCCAACTTCCCGACTAAAATTTTCCCTAGAGAAGATGTAGCCTACCTGAACACTACCCTGAACTCAAATGTTATTGCCACTGTAGAACAAATGCTAGCCATCCAGAATGGTTGAATATCAACAGAGAAACTGTTTGGGCATATATAACATCATTATAGTGAGCACCAGTGCAAACTCATTGTCTGTGGAACCTCCAAATCAGTCACACTCATGATTTTACTGGTGAGAGGCATTGTCTACTACTATCTCAAGTGTAGAGTCACACAGATCCCTCCCTTATGGAACTTCCATCTGCAGGCCTATAATAATAGTGTTGGCAGCTGTGAGGGAGACACTGCTATAGCTGTTGTGAGCCAAAGAATAACTGAATGTGTCCAAAATGAACTATAAAGATTTAACAAGTTCCAAATACTTTGAAGAAGGGAGAGTGTAATGACACAGGTCTAGGCAGTAGGGCAATAGGCAGCAACACCACATCATCCAGGCACTGACAGTTGGTGACACCTGTGTCAGGGCACAATGCTGTGCCAGCATATTAGATTAGATTAGTACTTGTTCCATAGATCATGAATACGACACTTCGTAATGATGTGGAACGTGTCAGGTTAATAAAAGGTGTCTATACAAGATATTACATTACACAAAATATTACATGACACTTTTTTGGGGGGAGGGGGAATTGCCCACTTACTATATCCAAAAATTCATCTAACAAGTAGAAGGAGTTGCCATTCAGAAAAAAATTCTTTTAATTTCCTTTTAAATGTTATATGGCTATCTGTCAGACTTTTGATGCTATTAGGTAAGTGACCAAAAACTTTTATGTCAGCATAATTTATCGCCTTCTGAGCCAAAGTTAGATTTAACCTTGAGTAGTGAAGATCATCCTTTCTCCTAGTGTTGTAGCCATGTACACTGCTATTACTTTTGAGTTCATTCGGATTGTTAATAACAAATTTCATAAGTGAATATATATATTCTGAGGCTACAGTGAAGATCCCTAGCTCTTTAAATAAGATCAGAAATCGGTAGCTAAGGTAGAATATTCAAAATTTCTAGGTGTATGCATACCATATTTACTGAAAATGTCATGAACAGAGACTTTTGTGGCATGGCATAATAGCAGTCGCCAGTCATCATAACAGTGAGACCATACTATTAAAAAAGAAAGGAAAAAAGGTACACAACTCACTACCCTTTACTCGACAATATCACTTTAGGGCTGGTGAAGTTTTTGGGAGTATTGTCTGATCAGTAACTGAAACCAGTTGTTTGTCGACTGCATCTGATTGATGAAAACTAGGTTTGTCTGAAAGAAGTAACACATGGGTGAGAAACAGTCTGAACAGTCTGAAGATCAGTGACACAACATTGAAACACTTCATAGCCCATATAACCCCACACCTAGCCTTGATAATGGCCTCCGTTTGGTGAGGCAGAGAGTCCGCAACTTTTTTAGGTATGTCATATCCAGTTGAACACCTCATTGATGATTGATCCTGTAGAGTTACTAAATTGCAGAGATGTTGACTGTAACATTTAACCCACTGTTCCAAATAGCCCCAAATGATTCCTATGAGACTAAAATTGGTGGGCCAGTGAAAATGCAATAAGGTGCCTGAGTGTTCATCTAACCAGCAATGTATGCTGCTCTCATCTTCAGAAACATGGTTTTTCTGTTATCTCCCCTGATTTGGAAATGTGGAGTTGAAAGAAGTACAGAAGATTGGGGATTGGTGTCTTGTTGATCATGAGCTCATTCAATGGGCTGGCCACTATTAGGAACATAACATGTTCTCACTCTGTGGAACGTGTGGAAAAGTATGGGATTATACTGAGTACAATGGTGTACAGTCCAATGACCAGGAACTACACATTATCACTTCTCATAACCTTTCTGAACAAATATTGATGATTAAAATTCCTTTCAATACCAGGAGCTGAACTGGTAACAACATCTGTTTACAAATTTTCAAGACTGATAGTGGTGTTACAAAGGTATGATCTGTGACAATAACCTCACAGACATATGGCTGAGAGATAAGTGTGTGTCAGTCTCTTACACCAGACACTTCATATCCCAACAGAAAAAGAAATCCATACATATGGAAGTGACCAAAGCAAAAGCTCACCAATGTGAATCCAACTATTCTTATTAAAATGTGAAGAGACATATCACATTAGTACTGTACTTTTTTGTCACCTATCTGTAAGATATGAAGGGGTTGGTGGAAGAAAGTGCTAATCCTTAATGTAGTGTGAATTAGTCTGATCAGGCTATCTGTCATGGTTTCAACTGCACCACATGTTGGCAACACACATTTCCATTTGAACTGCTAGCATGTGTCAGCTATATATATGTTAGGGCAAAACCATATTTATGTTCTTCACTTCGATGAAAACAGTGCCACACCACCGTTTCAACATCTTGCCCTGTAATCGAGTGAAGATATCTATGTTTGGGGAGAATTTTATGATGATAACCATCCATTTTTTGATGACAGTGATGGAGATACCGATTACACACCATGAAATTCATTAGATATTGAAAATATCATTAGAGTGGCTTAGCATTATGTTGCTACCAGTCAGCCTCAGGAACTTCAGACATAGCATTTGTTAAAATTTTTGGGAATTCTTTTTCATGTATCAATGAGTGCCTATGATATTGTTACAGTCACTGGTTCATTTTACCTTGTAACAATATAAAAACCTTCAATAAACTTGTTTGAAGGGTAGAATTATTTTGGCCCTAATATTAAATATTAGCATTATTTGTATCCTGTTTTATTTTTCACAAACATTGGTGAGTACTGTATTTATTTTTATGGAGGAACACAATCCAGATCCTCTGAAAGTGTCAGTGAAAGTCAAACATAAAGTGAAAGCAGACTTTTTCAATGTTTCAGTACAAAAAAGAGGTACAGAGGCATTTCCTACCACCTTAGTTAGAGTTGACAAGACAGTGTGCTGGCAGACATCCTATCATCATAAAAAATTGCTACATACCTCCTATGAATCACAACTATTTTGAAAACCTTCAAGTGAATAATGAAAAAAAAAGGAACGCCCAGAATTGTTTTATTGCATGGTGTATACGACCCGGGACAACCGGGAGATCCGGGAAAAACCCGGGAATTGTTTCATCCGGGAGAAACCCGTGAATTTTTTAGAATTCCGGAAATTTTTTCGTTGTTTTAGTTTTCAGTTAAATTTTTGTAATTTTGACTGGTAAGAACCGATACTCTAACAAAGGATGTTACTGTATCCCGCTACTGCAGAATAATACTGCAGCATTAAAACATGAACGAGAGAAAAAGAAACGAAAATAAAACTTAAATTGCAAAGGAAATTCGTCACAACTGTTTACATTAGATTCATTTAAGCAGGTACGAGCGGACTGTTGCACACGCGCAGTTGAGTTGCGTATGAGTAATACCTTCTCCCGCTTCTGGCTACAGAAATGTGGCTGTTGGTTGTGTAAGCAGCAACCAGCCACATGGTGTTCCAGGAAAAATTTTACTGGCGCGCCCAAGCTGCTGCCAGATTCACGCGTGCGCAGCAGGCCCGGATTTAGTGTTAGGTTGATGGCGCGAGGAGGGGGGGGGGGGGGGGGGGGGTAGCAAACCGCTGTGTGTGAGCAAACCGCTGTGTGTGAACCGGGTGACAATTTCGGATTTCGGGAGGAGGTGGCAAATTCATATTCTTGAGGAAAAAAACCTTCTTTTACAAAGCACCTAGCATCCAGCGCATGTCGGTCTATCGATTATTAATATGATTTTTAAACGCGCCCCTGCTGGATATTTTTGAACACATTTTAAGTTGATTTCCGAATGAATTATAAGTTGATTTTTGAATGCGTGCATAGTGTACGTGATGTCTCTGAGAGGGGAATCATCGTCGCATCTAGACATGAACTTTACTGCACACAAAGCGGGACGGGGCTACACGTGCTGAGCGGAATAAAGCCGAACAGGTGAATGCCAACTGCTGCTTGTTTATGTGGTTGATTCGGTTTGCAAATGTTCAGCGTTGCTATAATTACTAGCGAAATCCATAGATTCAGACTACCAGAGTGGAAATAAACGACTAACTGGAATAACAGGTGAGAAAGATTATGTATTATCTTCTCGGTGTATCCAAGAAAGTGAATTCTGACAGAAAATTTTTGGCCAGATCGCTACATTAGACAGGGCCAGTTGTAGTCCCCTGGCCAACAGCCGCTTAAGTTCCATTCCGGGAGTAGCGCGGAAAACGCATTGTACGAACACGTAATAACGCCTAACCGGAGAATAATCGCTGGATAACTAAACTGGTGATTGTGGCAGGGTTATTAAAGCTAACCGGAGTATGAGTTTTGACAGTAGTGATGACAAGATTGTTTCTTAGAACGAGGAAGGAGAAGAAACGGGGACATCACACAAATTATGGAAGAATATGACGATTCCAAATTTATACAGAAATTTCTTTCTACTACTTTTCGGTCTTGTGCATGAGAAACTGGAGATGTGAAACTACTTCTTAACATAAAGCTTTTTGATTGTAGTAGGCCAAATAGGTATTTCGTATTGGTACTTCGTGAATTATTTTGTCGTACTATAAAAATGAACATTATTGCCGAAACAGTGTCGCTTATTTGGTGTTTATTACAATTGCTGCAATATTAGAAAGGCCTATTTTGTTTTATCCAGGACACAGTGACAAAATAGACGTAGTCAGATCGAGAAACCTCACCAGTCTTGGGTACTATTTGTGTTAAGTTTTTTCAGTATTAGACGACATTTCGATTTTTCACGTAGCATAATGTTTGACGAACTTTGATGAGGTAATAGTTTTTTCGTAGAAAGGAAAGCACGCCATGTAAAGCTGTAGCAAGATTAGAGAGAAAGAATGCTAGGAGCTAAGCATTGAAGAAATGTGTACTGTCTTGGCCGTCTCTTGCCTTTACTGGTTTTAGATATCCTATATTTAATTTTATGTCACACAGAAGAGCAAGTTATTAGCTAATAGGCAATAAAGAGTCCTGATTTTCTGAAGAGCTCTTGTTCTCCCGTTTACAAATAATCTCATCCAGTATTAATTGCGATTTTATTTTTATTTTTAAGAGGTGCAGGATGTCAAACCGGCCGACTGGGAGCAGGAGAGGCACTACAGGACATTTTAATTTCCACTGTCCTGAAATAGTTTGATGGCATCCATTACAAAATATAAACCTCTGAGCTAAACAGAGCGAAATACAATGGCGTGCGGTATAAGAATGTTGTTTGAAGAGGCGTGGCACTGCACTTCGGCACACGTAAGACCAAATAACATCTCTTACATTTCCTCTAAGATATATGTTTTATGTATCAGACTCTTCAGAAAGATGTGCGCTACGCAATGAACTTATTTTTGAAAAGTCTTTTTTTTTTAAGTTTTGACGTTTTGATGCGCAGGGCAGTCTCAGTCATAATGGAGGGGGTTAGTCTCCACGTGACCCCTGTTTAATTTAGTGATTTTTCTGTTTCCTCTTCATTTATTGCTCTCACGTCAGATGAAAACAAGACAGATTTCTGTGGCTGGGAGATATCAAGTGAATTAAAATACATTCACATAATTACGGAAGGCTAAAATGTCACTAGTTTCAGATTTTATTTTATTTCCACCTTTCTGACAGTCAAGCATTAATCACCTTGCAGAACAATTAAGTCATTTTTGTCGGTTTGCTAACGAAATCTGGCTTTTATTAAGCTTTCCTGCTGAGGCAGTAAATTTATTTGAAACGAAGTGTTTAATTCAACTCTATTGGCTAGTTTCAACTGTTCGCTTCATTTCAAGTGTACGTTTTCATCTTCTAGCACGTATGGAATTATGCCGTAATAAAGAACCAAACATGAGATAATACAGTACTGGTACTCAAAGAAAATGTACCTCCCGAAAACCACACCGAAAAGCTTAATATCAGGCCGAGGCCTACGTTATTGGGAAGCTGGGCATACGAATGTGCGCTTTAAGGCCAACTATGCATTTTAGTATGGTTCACGAAATTCCGACGCTCTTGGAGTATCCTCTGATGTCATGTTTCTTTTATGACATAATACAAGTAAGATCTTTTAATGTTTTACACGTACGAACATACGGGCTTCCGACTTCACCGTAGCTGCGGAAGCGCGGTGGCGCCTCTTATTGGGCCGGCCGGAGTGGCTGTGCGGTTCTAGGCGCTACAGTCTGGAGCCGAGCGACCGCTACGGTCTCAGGTTCGAATCCTGCCTCGGGCATGGATGTGTGTGATGTCCTTAGGTTAGTTATGTTTAATTAGTTCTAAGTTCTAGGCGACTGATGACCTCAGAAATTAAGTCGCATAGTGCTCAGAGCCATTTGAACCTCTTATTGGGCGCTCTCTGGCAACTGCTGAAGTGAACCTATTTCTAACAGGTCGCGGGAAAATATTGCGAATTGTGGTTCGAAAAGCGTTATATTCAAAGTAAATTACCTTTTACGCAAGATGAACTATGTGCAAGAATGTACGATGAATTTCTTAAATCATTGAGCGTTTGCTCTAATTTCAAAATCAGATCTTTGATGACGAGCCATTTAGAAGATTTTCGAGCCCAGAAGATCAGAGATTTATGTCGGTATTAAAAATTTTACTGGCGCATTTGTGTGATGTATCTTAAAGTGTAACATGCGCTAAACAGATCAACATTATATGTGAAATCTTAGCTTTCCTTGTAGCTTATTAATCTTATAGACAAATATTATATGCGAAAGCTTTGGTTTTCTTGTAGCAACACTACGTGCATTAACTTAAACAATCAACTTTTCCTGTTGGTGGAATTCGAATTTATACTTTCGTAATACGCAGCGTACATGTTGCTGCACATCGAAGATCTTTCCAAAACGTGTTTTTTCCCGCTGAGTTTCGTTTTCTAAAGTGCCGAGAAATTCTACGCTGCTATATAAAACCATATCCGTTACAAGGATTGATAAGTTTTACAGATCCGACGGAAAGTATACTGTCACCTAACAGGGAAAAAGTGTATTTTCACACGTGAGAAAATGTATTTTTAACCAGGAGATCCGTTTTTTTTTTTTCCGCGTATACAACCTGTATTCGTGTTGTGACTACACCTAACAGACGCTCATAGTATCTTCCTGACTGTTTCATATATATTGAATTGTAGTTTATTTATGTGAGAAGTTTTGATTCTCCAGTATTCTGTTTTACAGTGCAAAAAAATGAACACAAAAGTTTGAGAACACTTAGTGAAGTTAGAAAACAGTTACAAAACCTGACAGGGTTACTTTCTGAATACTAAAGTAAAAGTTTTTTTCTCTCCTGTGTTTAGTGAGGTGACAAAAGTCATGGGATAGTGACATGCACATACACAGATGTTGGTAGTGTCATATACACAGGATATAAATGGGTGGTGTATTAGTGGAGCTGTCATTTGTACTCAGGTGATTCATGTGCAAATGTTTCCGAAGTGATTATGTCCACATGATGGGAATCAACAGACTTTGTACGCAGAGTGGTAGTTGGTTCTAGATGCATGGGGCATTCCATTTTGGAAATCATCAGGGAATTCAATATTCTGAAATCCACAGTGTCAAGGATGTGCCAAGAATACGAAATTTCAGGCATTGCCTTTCACCATGGACAGTGGTTGACAGCCTTTGCATAATGACGGAGAACAGTGGCGTTTGCATAGCGTTGTCAGTGCTGACAGACAAGCAACACAGTATGAAATAACCACAGAAACCAATGTGGAACATTCAATTGTTGTTGTTGTTGTTGTTGTTGTTGTGGTCTTCAGTCCTGAGACTGGTTTGATGCAGCTCTCCATGCTACTCTATCCTGTGCAAGCTTCTTCATCTCCCAGTACCTACTGCAACCTACATCCTTCTGAATCTGCTTAGTGTATTGATCTCTTGGTCTCCCTCTACGATTTTTACCTTCCACGCTGCCCTCCAATGCTAAATTTGTGATACCTTGATGCCTCAAAACATGACCTACCAACCGATCCCTTCTTCTAGTCAAGTTGTGCCACAAACTTCTCTTCTGCCCAATCCTATTCAATACCTCCTCATTAGTTACGTGATCTACCCACCTTATCTTCAGCATTCTTCTGTAGCACCACATTTCGAAAGCTTCTATTCTCTTCTTGTCCAAACTGGTTATCGTCCATGTTTCACTTCCATACATGGCTACACTCCATACAAATACTTTCAGAAACGACTTCCTGACACTTAAATCAATACTCGATGTTAACAAATTTCTCTTCTTCATAAACGATTTCCTTGCCATTGCCAGTCTACATTTTATATCCTCTCTACTTCGACCATCATCAGTTATTTTACTCCCTAAATAGCAAAACTCCTTTACTACTTTAAGTGTCTCATTTCCTAATCTAATTCCCTCAGCATCACCCGATTTAATTTGACTACATTCCATTATCCTCGTTTTACTTTTGTTGATGTTCATCTTATATCCTCCTTTCAAGACACTGTCCATTCCGTTCAACTGCTCTTCCAAGTCCTTTGCTGTCTCTGACAGAATTACAATGTCATCGGCGAACCTCAAAGTTTTTACTTCTTCTCCATGAATTTTAATACCTACTCCAAATTTTTCTTTTGTTGCCTTTACTGCTTGCTCAATATACAGATTGAATAACATCGGGGATAGGCTGCAACCCTGTCTCACTCCCTTCCCAACCACTACCTCCCTTTCATGGCCTTCGACTTTTCTAACTGCCATCTGGTTTCTGTACAAATTGTAAATAGCCTTTCGCTCCTTGTATTTTACCCCAGCCACCTTCAGAATTTGAATGAGAGTATTCCAGTTAACGTTGTCAAAAGCTTTCTCTAAGTCTACAAATGCTAGAAGCGTAGGTTTGCCTTTTCTTAATCTTTCTTCTAAGATAAGTCGTAAGGTTAGTATTGCCTCACGTGTTCCAACATTTCTACGGAATCCAAACTGATCTTCCCTGAGGTCCACTTCTACCAGTTTTTCCATTCGTCTGTAAAGAATTCACGTTAGTATTTTGTAGCTGTGACTTATTAAACTGATAGTTCGGTAATTTTCACATCTGTCAACACCTGATTTCTTTGGGATTGGAATTATTATATTCTTCTTGAAGTCTGTGGGTATTTCGCCTGTCTCATACATCTTGCTCACCAGATGGTAGAGTTTTGTCATGACTGGCTCTCCCAAGGCCATCAGTAGTTCTAATGGAATGTTGTCTACTCCCGGGGCCTTGTTTTGACTCAGGTCTTTCAGTGCTCTGTCAAACTCTTCACGCAGTATCTTATCTCCCATTTCATCTTCATCTACATCCTCTTCCATTTCCATAATATTGTCCTCAAGTACATCGCCCTTGTATAAACCCTCTATATACTCCTTCCACCTTTCTGCCTTCCCTTCTTTGCTTAGAACTGGGTTGCCATCTGAGCTCTTGATATTCATACAAGTGGTTCTCTTCTCTCCAAAGGTCTCTTTAATTTTCCTGTAGGCAATATCTATCTTACCCCTAGTGAGACAAGCCTCTACATCCTTACATTTGTCCTCTAGCCATCCCTGCTTAGCCATTTTGCACTTCCTGTCGATCTCATTTTTGAGACGTTTGTATTCGTTTTTGCCTGCTTCATTTACTGCATTTTTATATTTTCTCCTTTCATCAATTAAATTCTATATTTCTTCTGTTACCCAAGGATTTCTATTAGCCCTCGTCTTTTTACCTACATGATCCTCTGCTGCCTTCACTACTTCATCCCTCAGAGCTACCCATTCTTCTTCTACTGTATTTCTTTCCCCCATTCCTGTCAATTGTTCCCTTATGCTCTCCCTGAAACTCTCTACAACCTCTGGTTCTTTCAGTTTATCCAGGTCCCATCTCCTTAAATTCCCACCTTTTTGCAGTTTCTTCAGTTTTAATCTACAGGTCATAACCAATAGATTGTGGTCAGAGTCCACATCTGCCCCTGGAAATGTCTTACAATTTAAAACCTGGTTCCTAAATCTCTGTCTTACCATTATATAATCTATCTGATACCTTTTAGTATCTCCAGGATTCTTCCAGGTATACAACCTTCTTTTATGTTAACATGTCTATTAGGACAGTGTGGTGAAATTTGGCGTTAATGGGCTATGGAAAAAGGTGACTACGCGAGTGCCTTTGCTAACAGCTCAAAATTGCCTGCAGCACCTCTCCTGGTCTTGTGACGATATCAGTTGCATCCTAGACAACTCGAAAACTGTGACCTGATAGGTGAGCCCTGATTTCTGTTGGTAGCAGCTGATGGTAGGGTTTGAATGTGGTGCAGGCCTCACAAAGGCATGGACTTAGGTTGTTAACAAGTCTTGTGCAAGTTGGTGGTGGCTCCGTAATGGTGCCGGTCCTCTGATCCAACTGAGCTGATCATTGACTGGAAATTGTTATGTCCAGCTACTTGGAGACAGTTTGAAGCCATTCATAGGCTTCATGTTCCCAAACAATGATGGAATTTTTATGGATGATAATGCATCGTGTCAGAATATTCTGGACAACTCTAGTGAATGATTTGGCCATCCACATCACTCGACATAAATCCCTTCAAACAATTATGGGACACAAATAAGAGGTCAATTCATGCACAACATCGTGCACCAGCTTCATTTCGACAAATATGGATGGCTATAGAAGCAGAATGGCTCCATATTTTCGCAGGGAACTTCCAACAACTTGTTGAATCCATACCACATCAAGTTACTGCACTATGCTGGGTATAAGAAGGTCTGACATGCTATTAGTAGGTATTCCATGACTTTGTCACCCCAGTGTATCTAGTATACTAGTCTCCAATGTAAGATAGTAAAGGTCACATATTTGCTCTTGAAATTTCTCCAGGTACTTTCTGGTGAATCAGTGCTATCCCATAATAGTAGTGACAATAATAGAAGTGTACAATTTTGTATGACATATTAACAATTTTTTTCCCCATGTGATAGGTTACATAGCTAAAAAATAGTGTAACAAATAATGAAAAAGTTATAAGTAAGTCTACTGTGATTCACAATTTACAGATTTATCCAAACATCTAACACATAATAACTCAACTTGTGAGGTATCACTTTCTTCCGCCAACCCCATCACATTTTCCAAAAATCCTGGTAACATTTTTCATAGAAATACCAGATAATTTTCTCAAAATAAAATGTTGAAAAGGTACTGTAACTGCCTATATAAATACATTTATTGCAAATGAGTTTGATGGTTTCTGGTGGTTTTGTATGTCACAAACATTAGAAAGTCAGGCATCTGGGGGATGCTTTGAAGGTCCCATATATGGCTGTAGTTGTTACGGTACTGAAAAAATCCTCCTTTAAGAAAGAAGCCTTGCTAGTAAACAAAACATACATTATGAAGTCAGATATGATAAGAAGCTGAGACAGTGGCCATTGCAAGAAGTACACATACTAGGAAAAGTTGTCACCTAATAGGTTTCGATCTTTTGCAAACTTGGATAAGTGCATCTCCATCTCCCACCAGTCTTTCAACACATTATTATTCTTACAGATTTTGTTGGTGTCATATGTCTTTCCAGTGCTTGTGACATGGCTACCTCAAAGAGAACACTGAGGTTTATGAAATCCATACTACAATGGCCTCAAATAATAATTTCATCATTGCTATCTGGTCTTTGTACAGACGTCTTGCTTCTTAGCTACTGTCTCTTACTGTACCACAAATGATTTGGTTGTCAAGATGCCTTTCAGCTGTGTATTATACTTCAAGCTATTCTGAGGGTGAAGAATTGTCCACAAATATAATAACGGGAAGTCGTGGTAGAATGTAAATAATTTGAGAGTAAAAGTAACAGCTCATTGAATAGTAGAAGCATTCAACACCTCTGCTGTTCAGCAAGTAGCTACCTTTACTCCTGTATTATGTATGTCTACCCATAAAAGTTATTTAGAGTAAATTCATTCTAATTACATTCGTTTGCACTAATGCTGATGATCTCCCAGGAGGAAAGATGCTTAGCTGCCAATTTCTAACAGATAGGCTTTACCCATAAGATCTGCATGCATCAGTCATTTCTATATACTTCTTAATTAATAGATTTTTTTATCTGAAGTCATACCAAAGTAACTGTAAAAATTTTTTCTCATTAGTAGAACTTCAAGACCCCAGCACGACCATTAATAAAGAAGACCTTGCAAAATTTTTGTTTCAGTTTCAGTAATTTGTCAGCATCTTAGCATGAATAGTAGGAGAGTACACTGATTTTAGTTCTGTGACAAATATTTCTTTGTTCAGATTACTTTTCATTATTTTACAGAATAATCGTGACCACAAACTCAAGATACTATGATTCAGCAGGCTGCCAGTTGTGACCCTTGCTTATATCAAATTCTGCCACGTAGAGTCTCAAGAGCCAGGAGAAAAAAATGGTGAGTCAACTGACTTTAAAAGAAAATTTAGTGTTACACCTATTTTTATTTTTTATTGTTTTAATAGTAATGGTATCAGAGAGGAGTGGACGAGTGGTTCTCTGCTGTAGGTGGGTCGAAGTGTAGACAATGAAGGCAACCATACATTGTGACATTTATTTATCGCTAACCACAATCAGATGTAGTACAGTGCACCAGCGTAAGTGAATGACAGAGGATGCACATTGAACCCTGCACCCACTGCGCCACTGTGGATGCACCACTGTAAGCTGTTCTCAAAGAGGCAGCCCTTTAGTGAACGGCCTTGGCTATCAGCACATTCCAAGCAGCTGGCTGTTGCTGAGTCTATTTGGCATGACAGTCTCCCAGCTAGTGTGGCCAGAGTGAGTCAGGATGGTGGCCAGCCTATCATGAAAATGCAATGATGTTGCAACCTTGAAAATAATAATAATAATAATAAAGGTGAATGGCGACGGTGAATTATTATTGTAATGTCTGCCTACCTATCCTTTACATGGTGGGTTTCATAAAATTCCCCAGCCAACTTGAGAAATGACAGGTTCTATCAATATTACAGTTTATGAGGGCGTTTCTTTTCACTTTCCTTGTGTCACTGACTTTGTGTCACTGACTTTGTGTTGCTTACCTCCCGTCTTCTAAAATTGTCTCATAGATCTCACCCTGACTGGCTTCTTCTACATATAGATGCAGGAGTCAATGTACAAACAACAAACTGTGCTGAATGGAAGTGGCAGTGTGGGAGAAAATCTAGTGCTGTGAAATAAAGTTATCAGAACATAAGATACCCAGTTGATTTTATTTTGTTAATGTTTAGTGGTAACAAGAACCACACGTAAGAGCCTGATTATTAAATCAAATTACACAGAAGTTAACTATGTTCAGAGTACTGCAACAAAATGCAATCTAATGATTCACAGTATTACAAGATATTCAAAGCTATGGATGACCATTCAACAGGACTCTGTTTAACACAACAAGTGATTTTTGGTAACACATTACACTATACCATCCAAAATGTGTGTTGCATTCATTCATACTGATATAAAACTCCTAGCGAGTTGTTATACACAAACATTTTTTTCTTCTGAGGCACTGTTAATGGCGATGAATAATTATTGGCACCGTATTCCACTTGACTGAGTTGCAGCAATAGTTTGGCACATGCTGACTCAATGCACGCTTCTTATTGGCCATCATCTTCCACCGGTAACAACTAAGTTAAAATGTTCGTCTCACTTATGTTTGGCTTTAGTTAATGATTTTATGAAACTATTATTAACCTTCTATCAGTGCAACTAATGTGACTACACGCTTTCCCGGTGTAAACTATTGATGAAGGTTTATCAGGTCTCCAGCCGGGTGGTAACATTGATATCTCGCGACGTTTCGGGAAGTGTCATACTGCCCATCTTCTGGCAAAGTGTCGCGGAGAGCGGGCTATTTATATGCGCAGTCACCCCTCTCCACTAGCCTCGGATGGCTGCGGTGGACCAGTGGCGTGTGCGCGGTGGTGGGGATGGCGGTCGCCCCCGGCAGCCACGTTCGGTTCTCGGTGTAAGCATTCTGTCTGCGTCTGCAGCGGAGGACGTTGATGGGCGCCCTCTTGACGAATTGTTGGTATCGCAGGGTTCCATGCTGTGCTGAGTTGGTATCCCTCATCTCTGTTGACCAGATTGTCATGGATCCTTATTTCTATGGATTCTTTGATAGCGCTTTTCCAGAAGCCAGATGCTCGACACAGTACCTTCGTGTTTACGAAGTTGAATGCATGTTCTTCATTTATGCTGTGTTCTGCTATGGCTGATTTTTCTGTGTGACCTAGTCGCACACATCTGGTATGTTCTTCGCAGCATTTAGATATACAGCGCTGTGTTTGCCCAATGTACTGTTTTCCGCATTCGCATGGTATGCTGTATGCTTCTAGTGTGTTAAGGTTCAGCGCATCTTTGGCAGAACCTAGGAGCTCCCTCATCTTCGGTGGTGGTCGGAGAACAGTTTTGATATTGTATTTGCCCAGAAGTTGCACAATTTTGACTGAGAGTTGACCTACGTCTGGAAGGAACGCGAGTCGTTTGTCTTTTTCTTCTTCTTCTTCTTCTTCTTCTTCTGGTGTTCTCACTGCTTCCTTCTTCCTTTTAAGTGCCCTGTTGATCTGCTTTTCACTGTAGCCATTTTGTTGGAAGACTTCCCTCAGGTGTTGCAGCTCAGATGGTAGGCTGTCTTTGTCACAGATGGTGCGTTCCCTATGTACCAGGGTGGTCAGTACTGTTTGTCTTTGTGCGGGATGGTGGCAGCTTCTTGCATGAAGGTATAGGTCTGTGTGTGTCTTCTTCCTATGTACTCCATGGCCTAGTGAACCATCTGCCTTCCTCTTAATTAAGATATCATGGAAGGGGAGGCATCCATTTTCATCCATTTCCATTGTAATTTTGATGTTCGGATTGATGCTGTTGAGGTGTTCCAGAAACTCATCTAGTGCCTGTTTGCCATGTCCCCACACGACAAAAGTGTCGTCGACATAGCGGAAGAAGTGCTTTGGTTTCTGTCTGGCAGTTTGAAGGGCCACCTCCTTGAAATGTTCCATATAGAGGTTTGCAACTGCAGGAGCCAATGGGGAGCCCATGGCCACACCGTCGATCTGTTCGAAGACTTCCTCGTTGCACTGAAAGTAAGTGGTTATTAGTGCGTGTTCGAAGAGGCTGACTGTTTGTGGTTCAAAGTGCTGGGCTTAAAGTGCCAAGGAGTCTTGAAGGGGCACTTTCGTAAAAAGCGACGTCACATCAAAGCTCACGAGTAGGTCCTCCCGTTGTAGTCGCATGTCCCTGAGTATTTTTATGAATTCGAGTGAGTTTCTCACATGGTGGCTGCAGTGTCCCACAAGGGGTTTGAGCAGTGTTGCTAGGTATTTAGCAAGTCCGTAACTGTGAGAGTTGATGGAGTCCACAATCAGTCTCAGAGGTAGCCCTTCCTTATGAATCTTGGGGAGTCCATAGAGGCGTGGTATCGCTGGCGCTCTGGGGTACAGCCGCTTCTTCATTGGCTCAGGTAAGTCAGATTTCTTTAGCAGAGCTATCGTCTTTCTACTCATCAGCGGGGTTGGATCCTTCTTCAGCCTCTTGTAGGCCTCGTCTTGTAGCAGCAGGTTTATTTTCTGCCAGTACTCAGCAGTACTTAATAGCATTCCCTTTGTCCACTGGTAGGGTTGTTACGTCAGGGTCATCTCTAAGGGACTGGAAAGCTGCTCGTTCTTCCGCAGATACGTTATTTTTAGGTAACGTAAGCACAACTAACATTAACAACTGCAAAGTGACGTAGTTGAGTCAGCATGAATTGAACGCCACATTCCTGGAGCGATCGCTGCCATACACCACTAACTGTTGCCACTGATGTTCTCACATACTGTCTCAGCTGCCACTCTGCATGCCATTGAAGCTGAGATGACAATGGTACCACCATCAATCTGTGTTGTCAGTGACCATCAATCTGTGTTGTCAGCGATTGGTATCATGTCTCTGTCATTGCTGTACTCCAACATGAACAGGCCATCTGATGTCCATGTCTTCTCTCTTCCAGTTCCTTTTGTAGTGGCAAGTGCCCCAGCATAACAGTTCTAACATGCCATATTATTAATTCCAATTGAGTTCATCAAACAGCTTCTGAACTATTTGTCCACTTATTTGTCATCAAAAAACTAAGTTCAAAATAACTACTAATCATCACTGTTCATATAACAACTGTACAAAAAATGTTTCCTGCTACTGTGCAAAGTTTTACTAACACTAAAAATTCACTATTCTTCAAAATTTTATCATCAAAACTCACTGTACTTTTTATTCACTGATTAAAAGTTTTTTCCACTTTAAACACTGTCTAATTACTGTTTTGCAAAGTTCACAGGGTATTTTAAATTTCTCAATGTCCGCTGTTCATTAATACTTCCTACCACACCAATTAAGGTCAGTCCACTGATCATATTCCCAGTTAGGAAGCCAAGTGTAATGTTTAAAAAAGTAGGGATGAATGGTGTCAGTGTATTATTATTATTATTATTATTATGTTCATCTTCCTATCCCATACACAATGGGTTTCATAAAATTCTGTAGCCACCTTGCAGAAGTGCCAGGTTCTGCCAATACTAATAGTTTATGGGCTTTGTCTTTTCACTTTCCTAGCATCACTGACTTTGGATTGCTTCTGCCAGTACTCAGCAGTACTTAATAGCATTGTAGCATTCCCTTTGTCCACTGGTAGGGTTGTTACGTCATGGTCATCTCCAAGGGACCGGAAAGCTGCTCGTTCTTTCGCAGATATGTTATTTTTAGGTAATCGAGATCTGTCAATTATTCTGCAAGTTTCCCGTCTGACTTCCTCTGCTTCCTCCTTTGGAAGCCCTCGTACTGCTTCTTCCACACCGCTGATAATGTCTCGTTTTGGGATCATTCTGGGGACAGGGGCGAAATTTAGAACTTTACTGAGGACTGCGACTGTGGCAGCATCCAGTTCTTTTCCAGTCAAATTGACCATGGCTCTGGTGTCATTCATCTCCTTTGTCGTTGTCTGAGTCCTGGTTAATCGGCCGAATTTGCCGAGTTGTTTAGATGTAGAGCCCTGTTTTTGAACCTCACTGTTGGAGTACATGCTGCTGTCAGCCCATTCCCACAGACAGGCTGGTAATGTCCTTGCCAGTTGTAGGTGTCATGTGAGGAGGGCACATGCAGTCCTATCGAGCTCCTTCCAAGTGAAATGAATGCGCTCCCTAATTAAGGCCATGCCTGCTCGTCGTAATATCCGGTCGGTCTTCTTAGAGTTTACTGGATGTCGAATCACCACAAACCTTGGTAAGATGTTCTTGTCTCAACAGCGTTGTAGGAAAGCCAGTGTGCTGAGAAGTTTTGCTTTCCTGGTGCGTTCTTTCTGCAGCTATTGGAAGCTGCAGACTGTTTCCTCCCCGTAGAGGTGTCATATATGTGACTGTAGGTTTTCCCGGCATAAACTATTGATGAAGGTTTCTCGGGTCTCCAGCCGGGTAGTAGCATTGATATCTCGCTGCATGTCGGGAAGTGTCATACTGCCCATCTTCTGGCGAAGTGTCGAGATTTGCGGAGAGCGGGCTATTTATACGCGCGGTCACCCCCCTCCACTAGCCTCAGGTGGCTGCGGTGGACCAGCGGTGTGTGCGTGATGGTGGGGATGGCGGTCGCCCACGGTGGCCGCATTCGGTTCTTGGTGTAAGCATTCTGTCTGCGTCCGCGGCGGAGTACGTTGACGGGTGCGCTCTCGACGGATTGCCACTATCGCAGGGTTCCATGCTGCGCCGAGCATCTGGCTTCTGGGAAAGCGTTATCAAAGAATCCATAGAAACAAGGATTCACTACAATCTGGCCAACAGAGATGAGGGATACCAACTCAGCGCAGCATGGAACCCTGCGATAGCGGCAATCACTCGAGAGCATGCCCGCCAACGTTCTCTGACGCAGGCACAGGCAGAATGCTTACACTGAGAACCGAACGTGGCCGCCTGGGGAGACCACCATCCCCACCACCACGTGCACACCGCTGGTTCACTGCAGCCACCTGAGGTCTAGTGGAGGGGGGTGACCACACATATAAATTACAAAAATGTTTGAGACCTATGGCATTGTAGACACCTTTTCACACATTTGGTACAGGAGTCACTAGTTCCATCACATTAGGATGAGCTACACAAACAATTTTATATGGGCCCTCATATATTTCATAAAATTTCTTTAGCTCATTATTAATTTTTAAAGCTTTGTCCTTGCCTTGGCCAACACATCATCTCCTTCCCTAAAGACTTTGGCATTCTTCCCTTTACTATACCTTTCCTCTCTCTTTTCTGCTTTTTCTTTTAACCTATTTAGTGCTACTGTCTGATCTCAACCAATGACATTTGTGTCTTTGGTGGAATTGTAATGGTTTCTTCAAACATGTTTGATGGCCTTTCACCAAACATGACATCATGAGGTGACATTTCAGTAGTGAAATGTGGCATTTCATTCATTATTTGCTCAAAATCGTACACATATTTTTGCCAGCTTGAGTGTTTCTTAGCCCAATAGGCTCTGAATAAGCAACCTATGTCATTCATCAGTCTCTGAGCTGTATTTGAAGGTATGATATTTTGCAATATACGCTGCTAGGGGGAAAAAATTAGTACACATGGAAAGACATCAGTTTCGATCTGACGATGGTATATGCCACTTGGTTGTAGTAGATGTGCCGATAATGGTTTCAACATCATCCGCCAACAGATTGTATAGTGGCGTAGCTACCAGAGCAGCATCTGTGCCTGCTCTTTAATAGGGAATGCTCACAGCCAGAAGGCTAAGTGTAGTACAGATATATGGGGCAAGCAAGCAACCACGCCAGGGGGACATGCTTGTGCTTCCTGCAGCAACACAGTGAGTTTGAAAGGGGTCAAATTGAAGCCTTCTGAGTGGTGGAATGGTACTTTCAAAGAATTGTCACACAAGTTGGATGTGCTCCATCAGTTCTACAACAATGCTGAGATCAGTGATCACATGAACATTCTCACACCCATAGATGAAGACCAGGATATCTACACAGCACAGATGCCCACCAAGATCATCATATTGTAATGGCAGTAGTGGCGGATCATACAGCTACCACAGCACAGATAAGATAGCTTGTGAGCCCAGAAGTGTCAACGTGAACTGTTGAAAACGGGTTGTTAACAGTGGGACTATGGGCACACACACACCTCTAGCTCATCTTCCACTCACACCACAGCATTGATGTGCATGGCTCGACTGGTGCCATCAGAGGGTCATTTGAAAGATGGAATGGCATGCTGTGCTGTAGAGTGATGAAAGCAGATTCTGCCTGCACACAAGTGGTGTTCATTTGTGAGCATGGCATAGACCTGGTGAGTGCTGTCATGTAGAGTGCATTCGTCCAAGCAACACTGGCCCCACCCCAGGTGTTATGGTCTGGGATGTTACAGGCTACAACACTTATTCAACCTTCGTGTTTATGGAGGGAGTGCTAACCAGCACTTGATACGTGCAGAATGTTGTTAGACCCGTTCCTTTGCCATTCTTGCAACAAGAAGGTGATGTGTTTTTCCAATAGGATAATGCTCGCCCACACACTGTCCATGAAACTCAACATTCTCTGCAAGATGTGCAGCAACTTTCCTGGCCAGCACAATCTTTGAATCTTCTACCATCGAGTATGTGTGGGATATGATGGGACAAGAAGTGACTCGTGCAACTCCTCAACCAACAACTCTTACAGAACTACCTATACATTTTGAGCAGGCATGGCATAATGTTTCCCAGGACAGTATTTGCCATCTGTACAATCGACTAGATGCCAGAGTCAGCACCTGCATTACACCAGTGGAGGCTACAGCATGTACCAATATGGGTGTCTCAGCACTGCTTGTGTTATTGATCTGTAAATGTAATCACTTTATGTACTCTATATGCACTGTTGCAACTATAAATCTTCAGTGAATTGGAAACCTCTAAAATGGTGTATTATTTTTTCTGGCAGTGTGTATAGGTTTTATCCATTCTTCCTTTAACATATACTGCCACACTTTTGATACAAATTAAGGCCCATTAACACTAATGATCTTTTTTGGATTTTCAACATTTTTAAAGTAATCCTTTCTCAGAACACTTGCTACAGCTTTTCCTGTACTCTTTCTCAAAGGATATACACTTAGATGCAACATCAAATGCTATTAACACATAATTATATCCTCCCATAGTTATCACAAGACATCCATACGAGTCCATGGCAACTATACAGAGCTTAGAATAACACTATACATAAGTGCTGTCATCTTTTGATTTGAATCTTTATTTTTTAGGCACAATTCGCATTCCTTCAATACTTTCCTCGCCGTTTTTTCCATTTATTAAATATACATGTTTCCTTAAGTTTGTTTCTATAGTTTCACCATATACAAGCTGAGTGTATTGTATAAAATTATCAGTGACGTTATATGGCAGATGTATTTTCCAGTCATTTGTTTCTGAATTGACCCTACGGAACACCACCTCATCCTTTATTATGTAATACTTGTGCAACTTATCCTCATTTCTCATTCTGCATGTAGTCTTAACCATTCATAGAATCTCATCATCTTTTTATTCTCTCCTCATATCTTTTAAAACACTTTTCAGATAACTCTCAATGAAAACATTGTTAACACCAAACCACTGTTATCTTTAAAATCAACCTTATCTACACCAATTGGTAAATGAGATAATGTGTCTGCCACAAGATTTTCCTTTCCAGGTTGGTATCTGATTTCAAAATTATACTCTTGTGCCAGTATAGCCCACCTTGTAAGTCAACCATGAGTCAACCTACATTATTGTAAAAATGACAAAGCCCTATGATCTGTGTAAACTATAACCCTTCTGCCCAGAAAATAATTTCTAAATTTATCAAACACCCACACTATGGCTAAAGCACCTTTTTTTGTTACAGAATAAATTGACTTTTTCATTTATTCAGTATTCTACTTATGAAAGTAGATGATTCACATCCATCTGAGGTCTTTATTAATTGGAACACTTCAGCAGGAATTCCATATTCTGAACTGTCTGTAGCAATACACCTGTCTATAGAGAAATCTGGATGAACTATCTTTAACGTTTTACACAAAGTTTCCCTTATTGTCAAAAATTCCTGTTTGAATTTCTCTGTCCAAACACAAGGGGTATTTTTTCTAGTTAATTCCAATAATGTCTGTGCATTCATAGCCTGATTATTTGAAAATTTTTGATAAACATTACATTATCTGAGGAAAGCTTTAATCTGTTTTTTATTTCTGGGTTCTCGTGCCTCCTTTATTGCCTGTATATTTCAGGATCCAACCTAATACCATCTGCTGGAATGATATGTCCCAAAAATTCAATTTCTCTCTTTCCAAATTCCAATTTTCAATGTTAACTTTGATATCATTATCAGAAAAAGTACTCAATACTGATCCAAAACTTTGTTATGTCCTTTCCAATTTTTTTCCGTAATCAGCACATCATCCATGTCGCATTTTGCCTTCAATAGTAATTTCTTTCTTGTTATACCATGTAACATTCTGATCAATGTGGATACACAAATATTTAGCCCAAAGGGTACCACATTAAAATGATAACACTGACCCATGTAAACAAAAGCTGTATATTTTCTACATCTGCCAGAAACTGGTCGTCAGATCAATACTAGTCATAATTTGAATATTATTCAACTTTTCAACCTGCTCTTCTAATATTTCTGGTCTATCCATTTGTGGAACAATAATTTTGTTTATTGTTCTTGCATGTAAGGTTATTCTTACATATCCATAGTTCTTTAAGACCAATACTAATGGACTACAATATTGACTTTATGATCTGTCAGTAACGTTCCAATCCAACATACATTTAATTTATTTGTCTACTGCTTCCAGTTCTGCTATAAGGATAATATATCACCTCAATTTAAATGGATTATCCTCTTTTATTTTGAATCTGAAGACATAGTTTCTCCTTGGACCAGGTCTATCTGAAAATACTTTTATATGTTTCCTCAACAATCTCCTTAATGACTGTCTTTCAGTATATCCTATACTTTTATCAGTAATTATATCATCATTATTTTCTCGAGATGGCATTGAGTTTAACATCAACCTACGAATTTCATGTTCACTATTCCCATCTACACTATTTTGTAACAGCTCTTTTTCACTAAACGTGGTAAGAGTCATTGCCTCCCCATCTTTGCCACCTACATCTTCTATTACTCCATTTCCAATTTCCTCTGGGTATTCATTAACTTTATCCTTTAGTACTTTACCATGATCCTCACTCTATTTATCCCTCAAGATCACACATACTTGTAATTAACAACTCATCTTCCTCTCTACCTATACTTATCTTAATAACTCTTCTTGCAAAATCTACCACAGAACAAGTTTCTATTAGCCCATTCATCCGCAAAATTAATTCGATGCATAATCCAGGAATTATCATTACATTCACATTAAATCTCCTATCTTTAACCTCAATTAGCAGCATCGCTTGATTCTTTACTATCTTTTAGCACCAATGCCTCCAATAATTCTCACCACTTGTACTGGAGATTCTGAAATATCATTTCCTACCATGAACTTTAATTCATCCTGTTGCATTTGTAAAACACTTTGAGAATGCATTACCTAAAGCATGGGGTGATAGAAAGAAAATTACAACTCCTCATTTATCACACAAACAACCCTCCCTGAATCTAGAATAGCTAATACTACTCTACCATATAATTGTTCCTTCAATATGGGCAGATAACTTTCAATGACTCCTTCTCCTCTTCAACTTTAAATTTTCCTTAACGTCATCCCTCTCATTATATCTCAAATAATTAACAATGGCTCACCCTTGTTCAAAATCAGTTCTCAACCAGACCTCATCAGAACTCTTAATTAGTTTTCCTGCCTCAGTCTGTTCATTTCCCTCATATCACCTGAATTTTCTAGCCTCATACTTTTGATGTCATGTCTCACCTCTCTTTGACACTGTCCATTATTACTGTGGAAACGTCCATGGTTCAATCCATCTCTATCTCTAACAGGTAGTTCCCTATAATTTCCCGTATGATTCTCTCTTTGTCTATTATCTTGATTATTATGTCTCCACTCATTACCTCTCCATCCCTCACTATGTTGAGCTTGCAGCATAGCATCAGCACTATCATTCGGAATTCCTAATAATTTTTCTTGAACATCTGCAAGTAATTTGACCAATACAATGGAAATGAAATCCCTTTCCTTCAGAGGATCATTTACATTTCTCTCCCAATAATTTTGAAAGAATTATTTATAGCTTTGACACCCACTGTCAACAAAATTTCTTCCCTTGAAAATGTCACTGGATTCGCTATTTTGCACTGTGTTTTACCAATATTGTTTAAGGAAAGCACTTATAAATTCATCACATGTTCCATAAGAAGAACCCATTCTCATTCCCCATGGCAATTCTTCGCCTTCCAACCTGCTAATTACACATCCAGTTTTCTTTCTATCATTCCATGCTTTAGGTATTGCATTTGAAAATTGTTTTACAAATGCAAAAAGATGAATTATATCCCTTGTTGAAAACTTATGGAACTTGCGTACCCACAAAGAACTGTCATCAATTGCATCACAGCTTCCTATCCCAATCTGATTCCTTTACTGCAAATACCAAGCCTCTAAACATTCTCTAATGCTTCCAGAATGAGATTTTCACTCTGCAGCGGAGTGTGCGCTGATATGAAACTTCCTGGCAGATTAAAACTGTGTGCCCGACCGAGACTCGAACTCAGGACCTTTGCCTTTCGCGGGCAAGTGCTCTACCAACTGAGCTACCGAAGCACGACTCACGCCCGGTACTCACAGAGCTTCTGTAAAGTTTGGAAGGTAGGAGACGAGGTACTGGCAGAAGTAAAGCTGTGAGTACCGGGCGTGAGTCGTGCTTTGGTAGCTCAGTTGGTAGAGCACTTGCCCGCGAAAGGCAAAGGTCCTGAGTTCGAGTCTCGGTCGGGCACACAGTTTTAATCTGCCAGGAAGTTTCATTCTCTAATGCTGTTTTCAACTTGAGCATCATATTGTTTTAATTCCTACTTATTAACATCATTATTTTTAGTTACAGATTATTTGGTTGCTTTTATCATTCGTGTAACTTTACCTGCTCAATTATGACACTGAAATTTGACATTACTTATTTCATAGTTGTTGTCATTTACTTTTTTATTTATTTGCGTAATTACTACATTGAAGTGTGTTATGCTGTTATGACAGTAATGAGCAGTATTATCTGATTTTTTCCTTACTTGGTCAACACTAGCTGTTAGTTCACTAATTTGATCATTTCTGACAATTCCCCTTCTGTTTCCTGCAATGAACTGTTCAGCTGATCAATTCTGGAGATTGTTTTGATTTTCTGTGCTAAAAATTTCCTTTGTGCCTCTAAGTTCAGCCTTAAATTTAGACAGTTCAACTAGAACTTCCTTATTTAATTTCTCAAACTGTTAACTTGCTCTTCAGTTTCCTTTGATAAATCATTTCTAGTTCACCTCAACTCAGTATTAGTTTGTCTAATTTCTTTGTTGAAACTTTATTAGACTCATCAATTTTAGTAATTCTCATTGTCAATCTCATATTATTCCTATGTTTTGCTTTTGACATCTCTTTCAGTGTATACATAATATTCTGAAGACTAACTGTTCTGACATTCCAACACTAACCTCATCATCACTGCTTGATAATACTGTTATTTCAGCGTTACTTACACCATCATCAAGTTTTTGTTCCTCATTTACTGTAACAGTATCTTGGAAGACTAAGTCATGAGATATACTTACCAGTATGAATAAGGTCCTGGATAGTGATCTCATTGCCCATATTAACATTAACTAATTCATTATTATTCTCTCCATTATGACCAACATTAAAATTGAGTGATTGCTTCATTATCCATGTTACAGTAGCCAAAGTCATGTTGCTCTATTACTGGCTCACAAAGTAAAACAATTTTAAATTATAAAATCCCTATGTTAACAGTTCTTATAATAAAAGCCCCTTTCTCTGATAATAATGTAAGCACAACTAACATTAACAACTGCAAAGTCACGTAGTTGAGTCAGCATGAATTGAACGCCACATTCCTGGAGCGATCGCTGCCATACACCACTAACTGTTGCCACTGATGTTCTCACATACTGTCTCAGCTGCCACTCTGCATGCCATTGAAGCTGAGATGACAATGGTACCACCATCAATCTGTGTTGTCAGTGACCATCAATCTGTGTTGTCAGCGATTGGTATCATGTCTCTGTCATTGCTGTACTCCAACATGAACAAGCCATCTGATGTCCATGTCTTCTCTCTTCCAGTTCCTTTTTTAGTGGCAAGTGCCCCAGCATAACAGTTCTAACATGCCATATTATTAATTCCAATTGAGTTCATCAAACAGCTTCTGAACTATTTGTCCACTTATTTGTCATCAAAAAACTAAGTTCAAAATAACTATTAATCATCACTGTTCATATAACAACTGTACAAAAAATGTTTCCTGCTACTGTTCAAAGTTTTACTAACACTAAAAATTCACTATTCTTCAAAATTTTATCATCAAAACTCACTGTACTTTTTATTCACTGATTAAAAGTTTTTTCCACTTTAAACACTGTCTAATTACTGTTTTGCAAAGTTCACAGGGTATTTTAAATTTCGCAGTGTCCGCTGTTCATTAATACTTCCTACCACACCAATTAAGGTCAGTCCACTGATCATCTTCCCAGTTAGGAAGCCAAGTGTAATGTTTAAAAAAATAGGGATGAATGGTGTCAGTGTATTATTATTATTATTATTATTATTATTATTATTATTATTATGTTCATCTTCCTATCCCATACACAATGGGTTTCATAAAATTCTGTAGCCACCTTGCAGAAGTGCCAGGTTCTGCCAATACTAATAGTTTATGGGCTTTGTCTTTTCACTTTCCTAGCATCACTGACTTTGGGTTGCTTACCTCTTGCCTTCTAAAACTGTCTCTTATATCTAGTCCCAATTGACTTCCTCCCCATATATGTCTAGGACTCGATGTGAAGAAAAAAAATTGTGGTCAATTGAAGTGATGGTATGGGAGAAGTTCTAGTGCTACAAGATAAAGTTATCGAAACGTAGCATGGCACTTGATTTTCATTCATTAACGTTTAGCAGTCATCAGGAACCACAAGTAAGAGCCTGATTACGTTCATTCATTAAATCAGATTCTGTGGAAGCTAATAACTACGTTCCACTCTACATGTGTAGGACATGAGAGATGGATTTAAAAAAAGCTACACACAGGCAGTCATAGTATAAATAAATATATGTACAGGAAAGCTTTGGTAGTATGTGAAATGTTAATAACATTTCATTCTGAAATTATTCTCATGAATGAGAGAAATGTATAATAAAAAATAAGCATTAGAAAGGTTTAAGACAGCATGCATAAAATGCACTCTGCTAGCTGCTCTGACAAGGTGCAACCTGCTAGTGTTATCACGGCTGCTTCCTATTGGCAGATCCTATCTACTATCTGAGGGCTTTTCTTCTATGCATCTATATTGTTAACTGGGCATGAACATACAGTGGAAAATTTAGCCAGAACAACATAATGATCGGTGATTCCTCTTCCATCTGGGTGTGCAGGATGCTTAGCCATCTCATATGCAACTGTCGTTGGCTTGTGATCACTGTCGATTGGGTCATGTCACTCACTTGTGGCAGCTATCTATGGCTAGGTATTGTCGTACAGAAGCAAGCTTAGCAGATTTGCGTATGACTCTGTACATATTTCTTACAGCCTTTTATTTAAATGTGTCTCTGGAATACTGGGAAAAAAGTTGATCAAATTAATGTGAAAAACAATGGGAGGGGTTTGCATACTGAATTTTTTATGCCACTGTTTTTAACAAACTATATCATGACACATTAGTAATGCAGGGATATGTTTCATTGTAGCAAATTTTTAAACACTGCACTGAGTTAGTTGTCCACCCTCATTTTTATATGAGTCTTTGGAATGCTATGCAAAAAATGGACAAAATAACATAGCTAGTGGTGTGTTGTGAGTGAACATACTCAGATTTTTCATTGTTTATTGATAATTATACTAGGGGCAGCCTTATAGCAATGCCACACTAATAATGTGTGTAAAATGTAGACTTAGTACTTAATGAGAGCTTATTTGTTGTCAGATAATGCACTAAGGAATCTGTTAAAAATTCAGATGCCTCACATGTATGTATGTGTTTTGGAATAATGTAATTCTGCCAATAGGACAACACACCTGTTGTTAACACACACTGTGATGTCACATACACTAATAATATAGGGGTGACACATATTTGGTATGTAGCAAGAGTTTATTTGTTTAAATATCATTTTGTGGTAGGTTAATTGTACTTACATGCATACTTACTCTTTTTATTCTGCCTGGGGGTGCTGGCTGATTCCCACAGCTGGCACTTCATGGTGATCCTCCTGGTATGGTGAACAGAATGACATGGCCCACGCATTTGCCACATTAATATGAGTGGAAGGGTAGAGAGGGAGCTGGATTTTTATTGATGTAGAGAGAAAGGGGGCAGGGTGCAAAGGGTTCTTGTGGCCACTAGGGACCTGGTTGTGTGTTCAGATTGCAACAGCTTCTTCCCTCAACTATAAAAGATACCAGTAAATAGTAATGGAGGGATGTGATCATCCATCATTTTGTTTGCAGAAGGTACAAACAAGAATGGATGGACTAACACTGTCCACCATTTTGCAGAATTTGAAATGCAAAACATCTAATAACTTGGAAGAAACAAATTTAGAAACAGTGTCATGCTTTGTAATGAATATCTTTGAGTCTTGCACCTTACTGAAAAGTTTTTCAAAATTTTTCTCCATTTTGAAAACTGTTCAATTATGCCATAAAATTATAGAAACCAAGTCACACACTTTAATGTCAAAGTATCATACATCATGAATTACATTAATACTAACCCCCATTTTGGAGAATATATCATCGTGCCATTAATTTACACTAATCCAGCCACACTCCATAAAACTGATGTGTCTTATCTCTTAAGTTACTTTAACATTAACAGCCATTTTGCAGAATGTACCATGATGTTATTAATTTATATAAACTAGCCAACCAACCAAACAAAACTAACTAATCGACCAGCCAACCAACTGTAACCAACTATGACTATAACTCTCCTGAACTGTAACTCACAATAACTAAGCATAACTGCAATTAAGTGTAACTATAACTGTAAGTAACTCTAACTCCATACAAACAGGCCTCAGAATGCCCAAAAGTACTGACTGACCACTGTGTCATCCTCAGCCGATAGGTGTCACCGAATGCAGATAAGGAGAGATACTTGGTCAGCACACCATTCTTGCAGCTTTCATGACCGAGCTACTACTTGTCAATCAAGTAGCTCCTCAATTGGCCTTACAATAGCTGAGTACATCCTGCATCTCAACACTGCTCTGTAGAACTGGACAGTCACCTATCCAAGTGTTGGCCATGCCCAACAGTGCTTAACTTTTGTGATCTTATTGGAACAAGTATTACCACTGTGGCAACGCCATTGGCTATATGAGTACTGTAATGTCAAAGTATGTTACCCCACAAATTATAATAATATTCATTTCCAATTTTTTAGTAGGCTAACTGATGCTGGTGCTCCTCTAACCACAGTGTACAGACAATTTTGAACATGGCCGATAATACAGCAACCGTAGACGAAATTTATAATACCTGTGCAACCGAAGAGCTGTATTTTCAAGTAATATTATAAAAAACAGTGTACAGACCTTGAATGGTGATATGTAACTCGAATAATAACAAATTTAGTTATTATTATTATCTTTACTTTCTCAGACGTTTTTAAGTCTGGTTAAAAATGAAAAGTGACGCGGACCTTGATCAGGCGTCACTTCCTTTTAACTGTATGGTATGTGTTATATTGCATTTAGGAACTTTCGGGTAATTGAACATGTATCAATAATTACTGATTTCTGTAGTTGTATATATACGTTTGGATGTAGCTCTATTGCATTGATGTACTGGTGGATATTGTGTGGTATGACTCCTGTAGTTGATAGTATAATTGGTATGATGTCAACTTTATCCTGATGCCACATGTCTTTGACTTCCTCAGCCAGTTGGATGTATTTTTCAATTTTTTCTCCTGTTTTCTTTTGTATATTTGTTGTATTGGGTATGGATATTTCGATTAGTTGTGTTAATTTCTTCTTTTTATTGGTGAGTATGATGTCAGGTTTGTTATGTGGCGTTGTTTTATCTGTTATAATGGTTCTGTTCCAGTATAATTTGTATTCATCATTCTCCAGTACATTTTGTGGTGCATACTTGTATGTAGGAACTTGTTGTTTTAAAAGTTTATGTTGTAAGGCAAGCTGTTGATGTATTATTTTTGCGACATTGTCATGTCTTCTGGGGTATTCTGTATTTGCTAGTATTGTACATCCGCTTGTGATGTGATCTACTGTTTCTATTTGTTGTTTACAAAGTCTGCATTTATCTGTTGTGGTATTGGGATCTTTAATAATATGCTTGCTGTAATACCTGGTGTTTATTGTTTGATCCTGTATTGCAATCATGAATCCTTCTGTCTCACTGTATATATTGTCTTTTCTTAGCCATGTGTTGGATGCGTCTTGATCGATGTGTGGCTGTGTTAGATGATACGGGTGCTTGCCATGAAGTGTTTTCTTTTTCCAATTTACTTTCTTCGTATCTGTTGATGTTATGTGGTCTAACGGGTTGTAGAGGTGGTTATGAAATTGTAGTGGTGTAGCCGATGTATTTATATGAGTGATTGCTTTGTGTATTTTGCTAGTTTCTGCTCGTTCTATAAAGAATTTTCTTAAATTGTCTACCTGTCCATAATGTAGGTTTTTTATATCGATAAATCCCCTTCCTCCTTCCTTTCTGCTTAATGTGAATCTTTCTGTTGCTGAATGTATGTGATGTATTCTATATTTATGGCATTGTGATCGTGTAAGTGTATTGAGTGCTTCTAGGTCTGTGTTACTCCATTTCACTACTCCAAATGAGTAGGTCAATATTGGTATGGCATAAGTATTTATAGCTTTGGTCTTGTTTCTTGCTGTCAATTCTGTTTTCAGTATTTTTGTTAGTCTTTGTCTATATTTTTCTTTTAGTTCTTCTTTAATATTTGTATTATCTATTCCTATTTTTTGTCTGTATCCTAGATATTTATAGGCATCCGTTTTTTCCATCGCTTCTATGCAGTCGCTGTGGTTATCCAATATGTAATCTTCTTGTTTAGTGTGTTTTCCCTTGACTATGCTATTTTTCTTACATTTGTCTGTTCCAAACGCCATACTTATATCATTGCTGAATACTTCTGTTATCTTTAGTAATTGGTTGAGTTGTTGATTTGTTGCTGCCAGTAGTTTTAGATCATCCATGTATAGCAAATGTGTGATTTTGTGTGGGTATGTTCCAGTAATATTGTATCCATAATTTGTATTATTTAGCATGTTGGATAGTGGGTTCAGAGCAAGGCAGAACCAGAAAGGACTTAATGAGTCTCCTTGGTATATTCCACGCTTAATCTGTATTGGCTGTGATGTGATATTATCTGAATTTGTTTGGATATTAAGTGTGGTTTTCCAGTTTTTCATTACTATGTTTAGGAACTGTATCAATTTAGGATCTACTTTGTATATTTCCAATATTTGTAGTAACCATGAGTGGGGTACACTATCAAAAGCTTTTTGGTAATCAATGTATGCGTAGTGTAGAGACCTTTGTTTAGTTTTAGCTTGATATGTCACCTCTGCATCTATTATCAGTTGCTCCTTACATCCTCGCGCTCCTTTGCAGCAGCCTTTTTGTTCTTCATTTATAATTTTGTTCTGGGTTGTATGTGTCATTAATTTCTGTGTAATGACTGAAGTTAATATTTTGTAGATTGTTGGTAGGCATGTTATGGGGCGATATTTAGCTGGGTTTGCTGTGTCTGCTTGATCTTTAGGTTTCAGATAAGTTATTCCATGTGTAAGTGTATCAGGGAATATGTATGGGTCTGCAATGTAACTGTTAAATAATTTAGTTAGATGTGAATGTGTTGAGGTGAACTTCTTTAGCCAGAAATTTGCTATTTTATCATTTCCAGGGGCTTTCCAATTGTGCGTAGAATTAATTGCTCGGGTGACTTCATGTTGCAAAATTATCACTTCAGGCATTTGTGGTATCATCTTGTATGTATCTGTTTCTGCTTGTATCCACCGTGCATGCCTGTTATGTTGTACCGGGTTTGACCATATGCTGCTCCAGAAGTGTTCCATGTCTGTTATGTTTGGTGGATTGTCTATTTTTATGTGTGTGTTATCTATTGTTTGGTAAAATTTCTTTTGGTTTGTGTTGAATGTTTGGTTTTGTTTCCTTCTATTTTCACTTTTTTTGTATCTTCTAAGTCGTTTCGCCAAAGCTTGTAATTTTTGCTTCTTTTCATCTAATTGCTCTATTGCTTCTTGTTGTGAGATTTTACCTAACCTTTTTCGTTTTTTGTCTGATATTTCATTTCTTATAAATTGTGTTAACTGTCCGATGTCTTTTCTCAGTTTTTCTATTCTGATCTGTAGCCTGTGTTGCCATGCTGGTTTTGTGGGTTTCTTCTGTGTGTTGGTTGGTTCTGATATCTGCCTAGTGTGTATATTTAGTGTAGTGAGTGCTCCTACATAAACCAGTAGTTGTAACTCTTCCATAGTTGTGTATTCATTTATTTTGTTGTGTATGATTGTGTTGATAGTTTTTATTGTTGTTTCGACTTGTGGGCTATTTGGTGGTCTATGCAAGAATGGTCTAATGTCTGTATTTGTGTCTTTGTATTCTATATATGTCAACTGAAATTTTTCTTCTATATCTAACATGTGTGTCACTTCGTGTTCTATTTGTGCTTGTTCTGGTGGCTGTCTTAAGATGTCGTTTTCCTCTGATTGTTTAATTGATGCGTGTTGTTCTTTGTTTGTTTGCTCTGGGATGTTTGAGTCCATTACTGTATTTTCTTCTTCTAATTGCACATTATTTTGTTCCAGTATTTGTTGTACTTGTTGTTTGATGTTTTCTAATTCTGACTGGGGTATCCTGTTATTTTTTATTATTACACGAATCTGATCAGCTAGACGTTGTTCTGTTAAAAATTTTAATTCTGGGTATCTGGTAATAAATGTTGTGTATACTTGTGATCTGTATCCAGTTGTGTTGGTTCCTAGGTTTGTTGCTTGGTAATAACAGAACATGAGGTGTCGATTAACTTCATCTGACCATCTCATCCTCTGTCTTTGTTTTCCTTCTAGGGTGGTTGCAGGAAGCATATCCTGCAAAACACCTCTATTTGGATTTAAATCATTTTCCAGTTGGCTAGCAGTGTCATTACCATTGTGGGCGGGCATAGGGTTCAAGCGCCGTCCCCGACCATGACGGCGCTTGTCCGAGGCTTCTTTAGTTCTGTCCTGAACCAAGTAATCACACTAAAAGGGGGGTTAGCCCTATTAGTGGTTTGTTCTTTTCGTCGCCTTTTACGACTGGCAGAACATACCGGAGGCCTATTCTTTTCCCGGGCCTCCACGGGGGTTATTATTATTATTATTATTATTATTATTTACAACCAATACCCATACCCTGATCCAAAACAAACATGTTGTTCTCATTATGGTGAACAGACCTCGAACAATGATGATCATGCAATTTAACTAGAGATAAAAGGAGTGGAGAAGAGGTTTCCCTGCATTTTAATGTGTTCCTATTGGCTCAAAGAGAAAGGGTGGAGGTGGATGGTGATCTTCATTTTTCTGCCAGTTTTATGTTGCACAAGAACCCAAGATGCATGGGTGGGTATTGGATTACATCCTTACCTCAAATGTAATACACATGAGGCCCGAAATTTGCAGGCGACCATGTGACCAGTATTAGGTTACATCCTGACTTTGAATGCACCACATACAGTTGCTTCAGGTGGATGCCTATGGCGGGGGACCCTGGGGGAGGTGGGTGACTTTGAAAATAACTATCATAATTGCCTCATATGTAACATTATACCCCAGAAGTCTTATTTTATCAATGACCTTGAGATAAGAAACTGAATAAAACTGGCTTTTGGGTTGAACTACCCCCTACTCACTGCACCCTTTGCCCTTCTTTTGAAGCCTGCATTTATCTGTTTCCAGCACTACTGAGTGCAATGGATGGTTGACGCTTGTCCATGCTAATTTGTCGTCACATGGCTGTGCGCTCGTGACCCTCTAGCAGCAAGTTTGGGGCTTCAGCACTCTTATGGGGACAACAATTTCTTCCGTATTCAATGTCATTACAATCTCCTCAGTGGGTTTTATTTTATAGCCTCTGGTACATTTATTTTTGAATGACCCTAGAAACTACTTTTTTACACTCTCAACTAGATCTGACTTCTGTGCGAATATATACACACATTGGAACACTTCACAGCACTACATCCTAATGAGGAACAAATGAAATTTTCTTTCTTTATCCTAACAAGAAATCCACATTTCTATGTACTCTGATAGACCTTTCAGGTGTGGTGGAGGTTGGCATAAAAATGTACGGTCACCTGTGTGTTGATAAACAGCAATGTGATGACAGGGATGACATCCAGCCATTGAAAATTATAATTGCCAAATCCAAATGCTGGCTGGCCAGGTGCCCACATGCTGATGCTATAAATAGGGAAACGTCAGGAAAGAGAGATTTGCTAGTAGTATTCATCTTAACTCCATAAACATCTTTAGTCAACACATTTTTTTTTTCCCCCTCTACCTCAATTACAATTTTTCATGTCTAAGGATGGACGTTCTTTCTTCATTCAACTGCAGGCTTATGCAATAGTGTAACTTGTCAAAAACTGACAAAAATAATCATCAACCTTGAAGCCACCATGCGAAGAACACCCACATCTATGGCACTGGGCTCTTTGTATTTTGATAAGTATGGATAAAACAACCTTCAAGCAGTCATTTACACCTACACATCATACCTGTGAGATTATTCTCTTGGTTCAGCCCCGACGTACCACTTTGATTGGTTTACTATCTTCCAAAAGCCCAGCATTAAAATTTTCCCTTGTGCCCAAAATTGTTTATGTGTAAATATCATATTCTACCAGTAGGAACTTAATTTTTGGCAAAAGAATGATGGCTGCAACTAATTCTGTCATCAGAAGTCACTATGTGGTATCCTGCCCCACAAATCATTTAAGTCTACCGTTTTTGACTGATTTAATAACTTCAAGCTACCTTATACTGTACTGTAGATCTGACCTGTCAGCTTTAATGTCTTAAGTAGTTTCCAGATGGCTTAGTGGTGAGATACTGGTATTGAGATAAAGGCAGCTCAGACAATGAGACAATCTGTCTAATTTCCACCTTTCCCCATAGCCCATAACGACAAATGCCTGGTTGATGTCTACAATAATGTCACGGCTGCTTCTTTTGGCCACTCGTTGCAAATGGAGGTAGCTGCTGTCTCTAATGATGCTGTCCTCGATGGTATGTCAGTGACATAGGACAGGCTATTGTCATGGCTATACCTCATTACTAATGTTATCGCAAAAGAGAGACAGTACCCACTGCTGTGAAAAGTAAATGCAGGCAATGAAATCAAGGCTATGTAGAAAACAGGGAATAAAACTGTCAGCATGAGTTCCTATGGTAATCTAATTACAGAAAAATAATATGAGGGTATTCCATGACATGAAACAAAAAATAATAGATGATAAGAATCTATAACGCATAAAATGAAAACAATGTTGTATGGAACTCCATCAAACAGGAAAAAGACACACAAAAATATAACAACATACAGATTAGAGAGAGAAAGAGAGAGAGAGGTACAGCCAGGGAAACTGAGGCATGTACCTGGAGATGAAAGCAGCACTGAGTGATGATGTGCTTTAGAGCATAACTGTCATTCTTGTAATATGAACAAATTAAAAAATGCATTAAGTATTATCACTTACAATCCATACTATTCTCTTCAGAAAAGTATGTTAAAGGATTGATTTCAATGTTGGCTTGAACATTCCACATCTAAACTAGTTCCAAAATGCACATTCGACGTCCAGGCAGATACTTTGGTCAATCAGTAAGTTAGTACTCAGTAAATTGCTAATTTTATAACTCACTGCTTTTCAACTAATACAACAAAATTGCAACAAAACTTTTCATGAACAGAGTCACTACATATCAATTCATGGCGTAAATATTATCTTTGTTACCACAGAATATAATGTGAAATTGGTACATCATAAACTTAAATATACACTGCTGACCATTAAAACTGCAACACTATGAAGACCGCATGCAGCATACATAAAATATACTTGAAGTGTAGTACATGCTTGCATACGAAAATGGTTAATATTTCAGCACAACCCCACAAATTAGGTAGCAGTAATGCTGTTTACATTCCATGTAAAAGGAATTATTTCTGTTGGTTTCTCATCGAGAAATCACATTTCAGTGTTGTTTGTGAAAAGATCACGTTATGCATTGTTTAATATGGGGAAATGTCTACCAGCACATGTCAGAACTATACACTGGAAGGATCATGGCCCATGGAGACTGATGTTTATAGTTCCATGATAATATTGCTTGTATTGGTCAGAATCCCATAGCTGTCATGCAAATATGATATCGATGGACTGAAGAGAACAATTTTCAGTGCTTTGCAGAATCTTAGCGACCCTTTGCAACTAGCACCTGAGAGGATAGATGTACTGATTGCTTGGCCGAGCATGATTTTAAAGTCACATCACATACAATGAGTCAGGAAATGGAATTGTTTGCAGCAAGACAATTATCCCAAGGCGAGTGTAAAGACATATTTAGGGCCACGGACTGTCAGCATGAAGACCATTGTTGTGGCTTCCCTCGACATGGCAGAGGAGAAAGGTGTGCCCAACAACATTGGTTGCAGAAGAGGCACCATGGCATCATTTCAGATGGGTCCCAGTTGTATGTACAGAATCACAACTGTCTGACTGTGGAGCCCTCAACGAGAATGAACATTGCCAGATTAGATTTGTTGTTGTCATCATATAGGCCCAGCACCTGACATTATGGTATGGGGTCCCATGAGTACACAACATACCTCTGTTTTGCATAGGTGGTAATATGGTTCGCAGCTGTTAAATTTCTGATATGTTAAGGATGGTGATTGTGTCCTGTCTTAGAGGTCATAAGATTCCGCCTCCCTTTCCCCCTTGTTTTACTAAATCTCCAGAAGTGTCTCTGTCAGTTACAGAGTCCATACAATATTGTATAAGAGGTGTACAGTATGACTGGCCATACTTTTCCATTCGAGACATACAGAGATTAAGACAATCCATCCACGAATTATCTTAGTGAATCGTCATGTTGGATTTCTTAGCACCTGTTTTTCTGCAGAGCTCCCATAGTTAATGCCCCTCACAGAATTAGTATCAGCGACATTGCATTTCCTGTAAAGTGCAGTTCTGCATCCTGTAATTTATAAGTGATGAAAGTGGGAAGTTGAATTAGTTGAAATAATGTTCTTACTGCCCTTATGATGTATTTATTTATGAAAACACCATTACCTGGCAGTAATGAAACAATCCATGATCTTAACTAAAAACTAGTTGTTTCCCGAGAGCACAGTCTTACAACAGAACTAGATCAAAAGCAATCCTGTTGGCAACTTACACCTAAAATTTCCTTAATTGATGTTGAAAACGTGTTATGGTGCCACTCCTATGTCTAGTGTTGTTGGGCACACCATTGCTGGTGGGCCTTTCTGTTGCCATGTCATGGTAAGCTACAACAATGTTTGCCATCCTGACTGATAGTCCCTGATGCTCCAGACCATGTTGCACTGTCCGAGTGGATACTTGTCTTGCTACAAACAAGCCCATTTCCCAGCTCAAGGCATGTGATGTAGCTGTATGATCTCACATGGTCGAGCTCATCATGTGTCTGTTTCCTCAGGCACATCCTGACAAATACGAGTAGCAATTTTGCAGTATGACAAACCACAGTCTCAACAGGCCACGATTCTGCTGCTATAGAATTCTCACATGTGCTGGTAGATTTTTCTCCTTGCACAAGGCATAACACAATCTTCTCACAAGCAACCAATGCTCAAACACAATTGACAAGGTCCTATTATGTACTGACTCGATGAGTACCCTACATTCTTTTATGAGTGAGTGTAGCGAAAAGAAAAACAGTCGTTTAACACATGATATACAGTGAAGTCTCAATTGAGCAAAGGAGCTGAATCAAAGGATTGATCTACAGTGGATCCAGAACATTTTGGAATTAGAGGCAATGACTGTACAGATGAACTGCTGAAAATGGTGCAGCATCTACTTCCCATCAACATATCCTTATCATACAGTGATTATCATAGTAGACCCACCAATCAAGCAAAGATGGAATGGACAAAATTAGTACACATGGTCCATGTCATCAAAGTGACATGGCAGTAGGTGATTCAGCAACAGATCCCACCACACTTGGTGGTCACAAGAAGAGAAATTAAGAGTAACAGACCCCTAGCATACCAATAAAACGAGATAATTATTAAAAGTAATTCCCTCCCTAAGCTGTGGTTCCTGCCTCATTGATGAGGACATTGTACTTATATTAGGAGACTGTGATAAATACCATCATCCAAGAACAATAATTACACCGTACTTCGAGTACCTCTTTGTTCCATCAATAAGTCTGTTGCCAGATGTATTAGCCATTTCATTTGTATTTGGAGATGGGAATTTTAAAGTTTGAGGATGTGACCAATGTTCCATTATGTATGTTATATAATTGGATTTATGTAAAAAATTTCTTGGTTTTTGTTTTAATGGTGCAGTCAGAGTAGTGCATGTTTTTGACTCCTTATCTTGTTTTGAAATAAAATCAGACCAATGTCCTGCTTGTATTATCATGTGCAGTAGCTGTATGTGATGAAATGGGCTCTGTCTGAAACCAAACAAATTAAAAGAAAAACGTGATTTCTGAACTCGCTGTGAAATGTTTATTTGTCGTCATTTCCAAGCATCTGGCACTGCATGCCAGTTTGACAGTTGCTGCATGCCGCCTTCATGTTGTTGCTATTTTAATTGCCAGCAATGTACTTACTTCACAAGCCTCATCGAAATAGTTGTTCATTCAATTTTGTGACTCAGTTATTTACCAAATCACAAAGTCATGCAGATGGCAGTGTTGGAATCACCAGTGCAGTGAATAGCGTAGCAGCTAACTTGCTCCGTAGTTGTGGTCTCAGTTCTGTTAACTGTATAGATTGGCTGGGGCCAGGAGTGCAGCAGGGTAAAGAGAGCATCAGCATGTGTTGCCTACATCAGGTGCAAGCGTACATTCAGGGACAAACCTATTGTCCTCTTTTGATTGACAGGTTGTTAACCTATTGTTCTGCTAAGTGGATTATGATTGCCTGGGGGTAATCTGTCGTTCCGAGAAATCCCCTAACCTTTCCTTCCTCAACTCCTCCCTCTCCCTCTCCCTCAGCCCTCTGGGAACTCCCCTAGCTGATACTACCAAGCTTTTGTTATCAAATTAATTGACTAATTAAGTAAATCAATCTATTAATTAACCTCTCCCCCTCTGGGAACTCCCAGTCCTCCCCACCCCTCCCCCACCTGTAAATTGCTGGGAAAAAGACTCAGTTGATTGGCTGTTAGGTGGGAAGTCAATTGCTATGTATGGAATATTGTTTAAGCAGCTTCTGGTAGACGAGGCAATGTGTGGAATATTGTTTATTTAAACAATTTATTGGATACAAGGTGGTGTATCGAATATAGTTTATTTATTTAAAGAAATTGGTGGGAAATCGATTGCAGTGTATGGAATACTGTTTATTTAAACATTTTGAGGGTTACAAGGCAGCATGCAATATTTAATGTATTGGGTGGTTGTTTTTTTATCACGGTTGTGTAAGGAATACCATCAACACAACTCACTGCACTTTATTACAGTGATAAAAAATCTTTTGCACTGACTGCAGGACATTGCATGCACGTGCCCCTGACCACTTCACTGGGCCAACCACTTTCTGTATTCCTGCACGAGCAGGCTGCATTATGTCCACATGGACCCCACAACTGGCTGACCGAATGTCCCGTTAATCCATGAACAAAAGCGTCAGGTGGTGGCAACCCTTTGATATTGACACCTGAGAAATTTCTGTTGAAACAGATGTTCTTTCTCTCTCTCAAGTGGCCACACCCTATTGCATTCCCTTGCTTCCTATTGGTGAATACAAGGATTCCAATATTTGGTGGGATTCGATCCTGCAATCACCCGCTTTCCAAACCCTACTGGATTTTATTTTTCTTCACCTCCTGTCAGTGGATGCTGGCACAGTTAGGTCATTTGCTAGGAAGTCCATTACATTGGAGGTAGCTGAAAATTTCAAATTTCAGCTTAAACAATCTGCAGAGGGTTTGGACTAGTGTGAGTGCTTGCAGTACCACTGTCAGAAACAATAAATTGACCAATTGGGGATCTGACAACGTGATTTGGTTTTTAAAGCACTATAGAATTCCTAAAAGGGTTCTTCCACTTGGGAAGAGCTCACGCCTCCACCTCCATCCCTGCTTCCCATAACATAATAACTGTAATCACCAAGGAATGGAATCCCCCCAGGTGGCTCGCCACTGTTTGGCATGTTTGTTCTTGGTTACTATGGGGCCCCAGCCCTTGCAGAATCTTTTCCCTTCTGTGCTGCATGTATATCCTCTTGCTATCCTTTTTCCTCTCCCTTGGGGTACATGTCTGGGGTGTTATTGGGAATGTTTCACATTTCTGTCGCTGACACAAGAACAGTCTCACCACTGTTTTTCGTTCCCTTTTCCTTTCTTTGTTTCACTTCTCCTCTTGTTGCTCCGTTTCGGCATTTGAGGTTCCTCTTTTTCTTCTTCCTCCCTGTGTGCTCCTGAAGGCTGGCCCATGCGTCTGATGCGTAACAGGTGACTGGGTAACACGTAATTCCCAGCCTTGGGTCGATAAGTAAGGTTCGTACATACCCACTGGTACAGGTCTGGCCTAGGGATGGGTGATTGCCTGAGCTGCAACCTTCCCAAATTGCCGATTTCTCCCTCCGTCAGGTGTTTGGGAGGTGTGACCAATGGTGAGAAGAATCACCTAAGGTGGGTGCTCCCCCTTGTGAAGGGGGTCACCAGTTGGAAGGATCGCGCCGTTGGAGACACTGGCAATCATGGGGGATTTTCTCGCAATGAGCCAATCAACTTCACAATCAAAGTCTACAAAACGTAAACAGAATGAAGCTAACATTTCAAAGACCATTCCAGCTGCACCACAGTTCCTCGTGGTCTCATGTACTGAAGACAGTCAGTCCTTCGCGACGGTAAAACCATTTATTATTCAGAAAGGTGTTGATGCAATTGCTGGCCCTGTGAAATCCTGCTCTCATTTACGGAATAGCACTTTGCTTTTGGAGACTACTTCTGACTCTCAAGCACAACTACTGCTTGCCACCTCACTTCTCCATGGCTAACCTGTTCGTGTCAAGGCCCATAGAACTCTTGAATTCTTCCTGGGTGTTATTTACACTAGGCTGCTCGACGGTCTGACAGAGGCCAAAATCCAATCTTGCGTATCTGAACAGGATGTCACTGCCGTCCATCGGGTGATGAAAAAGGTAGATTCCTCCTTAGTGCGCATTGCACTCTTTTTCTCACCCTTGATAGAGTGGTACTTCCATCCGAGATCAAAGCAACCTATGAAATTATCACAGTCCGACTATACATTCTGAAGCCAATGTGCTGCTACGAGTGTCATCGTTTCAACCACACTAAAATGTCATGTTGACACCCAGCCAAAAATATAACCTGTGGTAGGGATGCGTACGAGGGCGATTGTCCGCCTCCTCCTCCCCACTGTATCAACTTCAATGGCGGCCATGCCGCCTCCTGTGGGGATTGTCCCGTGTATCTTGATGGACAGGCTGTCCAAGAGATCTGGGTAAAGGAAAAAGTGCCTTACCCAGTCGCTTGCAAGTTATTGGCTAGTCACAAATCCTGCATTCTCCCGTCTGGCACTTACAGTTCTGTTCCTGTTACCCCTCGCTCCATGAAGGACATGGCCATGCAGACATGCTACGTCAAATTCAGCTCTGAGGTTGTGAAATCGCCTAGTGTCAAGGTAGCATCGCCATCTCCCCATCCAGCTGTGCAACAATCCATCAAACTTTTGCCTCAAGGGGCGAAGCCACCAGCTACACAACTGGTAGGCAGGAAAGGACAGAAGGAGTACTTCGATGAAGACTTCCTATGTCCCTCCAGCCAAACAACACCCCAGTTTTCCTCTGCTAACTGGAAAGGCTCGAAGAAGTCCACCAAAGGCAAACGGTCTTCTCCTTCCCTAACTCAGAGATCCTCTCCGACAGTCTTGCCATGTGATACCTTAGCCCGGCCGGCCTCCATGTCGCCGGTGCGCACCACCAACTGTTTTTCTGCATTGGACTCAACAGACTGACAGCACAAGCAAGCCTATGCTTCTGTGGACACCATGGAGCAAGATCCTCCTGCTTCTGTGCCCTGTAGCAGCATCTCTTCACAGGCTGTCACTCGGCAGCCACCGAGGTGACACCCCTTCATCTCTTCCTCATCATGACCCTCCTCCAATGGAACGTTCACAGCCTTTGGTCTCACAAAGAGAATTTACGATGTTTTTAGCATCGCAGTGTCCCCTTGTACTCTGCCTTCAAGAAACAAAATTGTGTCCTCATGACCACTTTGAGCTTTCACATTTCTTCCCAGTCGTTTTGACCTCCCCCTGAGGTCAGCATTCCATCCCATGGGGGTGTCATGCTGCTCATACGGGATGACGCTCATAGTCAACCCATCTTCCTGACTACCCATCTTCAAGCTGCTGCGGTTCGCCTTTTCCTTCCTCACTTGACTTTTTCCCTCTGTACCATTTATGTCCTTCCGTTATTTGATGTCACCAGGGCAGATTTCCTTCAGCTTATTGGGCAGCTATCTCCCCCATTTCTGCTACTCGGTGACTTTAATGCGCATCATCCCCTTTGGGGTTCTCCCAGGACCTGTCAGAGAGGTGCCCTCTTGGCTGATCTTCTTAATCAACTTCTGCTTTAACACTGGAGCACCCACATTCCTTTCTGACTCCTCGCACACATATTCTCATTTGGATCTATCCTGCACTGCCCAGTTTGCCCATCGTCTTGAGTGGTCCATTCTTTCTGACACCTACTCGAGCGACTATTTCGTGTGTGCTATCCGTTTGCAGACTCCTACCACACCTGCGTGCACACCCAAATGGCAGCTTACTAAGGCTGACTGGCAGCTTTACTCCTTCCTGACGACCTTCAAAGAAAAAGATTTCCCCAGATGTGACGACCAGGTAGAATATCTCACAAACGTTATCCTTACTGCTGCAGAACGTTCCATCCCTCACACTTCCTCTTTACCGCACCGCGTCCCAGTCTCTTGGTGGACTGAGGCATGCCAAGACGCAATTCGCGCACGGAGACGTGCTCTCCGCGTTTTTAACCGTCATCCTACGATGGCAAACTGCATTCATTATAAACAGATGCGTGCAAAGTGTCATCGCGTTCTTCAGGAAAGCAAAAAAGCTAGCTGGATTTCATTCACTAGTTCTTTTAAGAGTTCCACCCCTTCCTCTGTCGTGTGGGACAACTTCCGACGGTTCTCTGGGACCAAGATCCACTCGCCAATTTCCGGCCTGAAGGTAGCAGACGATGTTATGTGGACCCTATTGCTATCTCCAACACCTTGGGCCGCCATTTTGCGGACATTTCGAGCTCTTCCCACTATCACCCTGCCTTCCTCCATCGGAAACGAGCGGAGAAGGTTCGGGCTATACCCTTCTCTTCTCAGACCCTTGAGTGCTGCAGTACCGCCTTTACTATGAGGGAGCTAGACCATGCTCTCAGTTCATCCCATTCCTCCATCCCAGAGCCAGGCGCTGCCCACATTCAGATGTTGCAGCACCTCTCTCTTGCAGACTAGCACTTTCTGCTTAACATGTACAACCGCATCTGGGCAGAGTGCACATTTCCCGGATGTTGGCGTGAAGCCACTGTCATACCCATACATAAGCCCAGTAAGGACAAAAACCTTCCTTCTAGCTACCACCTCATCCCTCTCACCAGCTGCATTTGCAAGGTGATGGAACGTAAGATTCATGCCCGGCTTGTGTGGTGGCTCGAGTCTCGCAATTTACTAACGATTACACTGTGTGGATTTCGAGCACGGCGTTCTGTAGTTGACCACCTCGTTACTTTGTCCACCCATGTCATAAAGGGTTTTCTCCGGAAATCCCAGACTGTGGCCGTGTTTTGTTATTTGGAGAATGCCTACGACACCTGCTGGAGGACTGGTATTCCCCATACTCTTTACACGTGGGGTTTCCGTGGCCACCTGCCCTGTTTCCTTCAGGAATTTTTAAAAGACCGAGTTTTCAAGGTGCGTGTGGGTTTTGCCTTGTCAGACACCTTTATCCAGGAAAACGGTGTGCTTCAGTTTTCCGTCCTGAGCGTCGTCCACTTTGCTGTCGCCATTAACCCTATAATAGCCTGTCTCCAGCCAGATGTCTCCAGCTCCCTCTTTGTTGACGATTTTGCCATCTTTTGCAGTTCTCCACGGACCTGTCTCACCAAGTGGCGTCTTCAGCGATGTCTTGATCGTCTTTAATCGTGCAGCATCGACAATGGCTTTCGTGTTTCCCCTGACAAAACAGTCTAAATGGATTTCTGACGGTCCAAATGGTTTCTCCCACCATCTTTACATCTTGGGCCCATTGCCCTTCCATTCGTTGAAACTTCGAAATTCCTCAGGCTCATGTTCGATAGGAAACGCTCTTGGTCCTCCCATGTGTTTTACCTGGCAGCTCGCTGTATGTGGTCCCTCAGTGTCCTGCGTGTCCTCAATGGTACTTCCCAGGGTGCAGATGGAACAACCCTCCTCTGTTTGTACCGGTCCCTTGTCCGTTCCAAACTAGACTATGGGTGCTTTGTTTATGAGTCTGCACATCCGCCCCTCTTATGCCGTCTCAACACTGTTCACCATTGTGGCATCCGTTTGGCCACTGGCGCCTTTTACAGTAGCCCAGTTGAGAGTCTGTATGCTGAAGCTGCTGAACTGCCACTGTCCTACCGCCGTGACTTTCTCATCAGGGGGTATGCATGCTGTTTGTCTGCCATGCGTGGCCACCCATCGTATGCTGTCTTCTTCGATGATTCCTTTGTGGGGTATGGTCCTCCTAATGTATGAATGACAATCACTGGCTACCTGCTACAGTAGCCCAATACATGTATACTGAATAGGATCGCCACGTAAACTTGATGTTGGCATGCATACGGTATTTGTTTTCAATATATCGGCAGACAGGGACACGTAGAAGAAGGTGTGATGAGATTAATGACGAACACACTCAACGAAGGTTTATTTAGCACTTACACACACAAGAGCGCGGAGCGAACTGCCTCCGGCCAGAACACATACAGTATATACACTCCTGGAAATTGAAATAAGAACACCATGAATTCATTGTTCCAGGAAGGGGAAACTTTATTGACACATTCCTGGGGTCAGATACATCACATGATCACACTGACAGAACCACAGGCACATAGACACAGGCAACAGAGCATGCACAATGTTGGCACTAGTACAGTGTATATCCACCTTTCACAGCAATGCAGGCTGCTATTCTCCCATGGAGACGATCGTAGAGATGCTGGATGTAGTCCTGTGGAACGGCTTGCCATGCCATTTCCACCTGGCGCCTCAGTTGGACCAGTGTTCGTGCTGGACGTGCAGACCGCGTGAGACGACGCTTCATCCAGTCCCAAACATGCTCAATGGGGGACAGATCCGGAGATCTTGCTGGCCAGGGTAGTTGACTTACACCTTCTAGAGCACGTTGGGTGGCACGGGATACATGCGGACGTGCATTGTCCTGTTGGAACAGCAAGTTCCCTTGCCGGTCTAGGAATGGTAGAACGATGGGTTCGATGATGGTTTGGATGTACCGTGCACTATTCAGTGTCCCCTCGACGATCACCAGTGGTGTACGGCCAGTGTAGGAGATCGCTCCCCACACCATGATGCCGGGTGTTGGCCCTGTGTGCCTCGGTCGTATGCAGTCCTGATTGTGGCGCTCACCTGCACGGCGCCAAACACGCATACGACCATCATTGGCACCAAGGCAGAAGCGACTCTCATCGCTGAAGACGACACGTCTCCATTCGTCCCTCCATTCACGCCTGTCGCGACACCACTGGAGGCGGGCTGCACGATGTTGGGGCGTGAGCGGAAGACGGCCTAACGGTGTGCGGGACCGTAGCCCAGCTTCATGGAGACGGTTGCGAATGGTCCTCGCCGATACCCCAGGAGCAACATTGTCCCTAATTTGCTGGGAAGTGGCGGTGCGGTCCCCTACGGCACTGCGTAGGATCCTACGGTCTTGGCGTGCATCCGTGCATCGCTGCGGTCCGGTCCCAGGTCGACGGGCACGTGCACCTTCTGCCGACCACTGGCGACAACATCGATGTACTGTGGAGACCTCACGCCCCACATGTTGAGCAATTCGGCGGTACGTCCACCCGGCCTCCCGCATGCCCACTATACGCCCTCGCTCAAAGTCCGTCAACTGCACATACGGTTCACGTCCACGCTGTCGCGGTATGCTACCAGTGTTAAAGACTGCGATGGAGCTCCGTATGCCACGGCAAACTGGCTGACACTGACGGCGGCGGTGCACAAATGCTGCGCAGCTAGCGCCATTCGACGGCCAACACCGCGGTTCCTGGTGTGTCCGCTGTGCCGTGCGTGTGATCATTGCTTGTACAGCCCTCTCGCAGTGTCCGGAGCAAGTATGGTGGGTCTGACACACCGGTGTCAATGTGTTCTTTTTTCCATTCCCAGGAGTGTATACAGCTAGAGAACATTCCAGTACAATGATGCTTAACATTTGTGGATACTTCTAGAATGTAGTCGAACCGAATATAGAAATTAAAATGGTACAGTCCACGTGAGTTTTGAGCTCACTACCCTCCATTCAACACTTTAGTATCATAATGAGCTGAGAATGAAATAGGTATACTATGCCTGTCTGAGCATCACATTGTTACTGATATGGATAAGGTAAATGTAAGTGGATATAAGCTCTCTGCACATGTAATGAGAGAAAATATGGAGAAAGGAGGAGTTGCCATATATGTCAAAAGTTATCATTGTGCAAAAAGTATAGAAACAAAAAAGTTTTGTGTAGAGAAACATATAGAAGCATGTGCCTGTGAGCTTAAATTAAATAAAGGCACATTTATAATTGTAACTGTATATAGGTCCCCATCAGGAAATTTTCATTTATTTCTGAAAAATTTGGACTCCTTGTTGTGCTATCTGTCAGACAGTGGGAAGCAAATTATTATTTGTGGGGACTTCAATGTAGATTCTCTGAAAGAGGGTAATAGGAAAAATGACCTTGAAGTATTACTCGGTTCTTTCAATTGGACACCCGTTATTGATTTTCCTACTCGGGTGGTAAAGGATAGCAGCTCACTGATAGATAACTTCTTTATAGACCAAGATAAGTTTAACCAGATAAATGCTCAGCCTGTTGAGAATGGTCTTTCTGATCATGGTGCACAGCTAGTTACAATATATGACATAGCTCCATTCAGCAATACTAAACAGTCCTCCAAAGTAGTACGTTCTGTCAACAATTTAACAATTGCAAATTTCAGGGAAAGCCTACAGCAGTTAGACTGGGATGAGGTGTACCATGAACCTGATGCCAATTTAAAATATAATTTATTTCATGACATTTTTGTAAATGCATTTGAAAACTGCTTCCCCAAGAAAATAGTTAAATATACTCGTAAGAAACCTTGTAACAAACCATGGCTTACTAAGGGTATAAAAATATCTTGTAACCGGAAAAGGGAAATGTATCGGACAGCAAGAAAGAGTAGTGACCCAAAACTATCAAAAATTATAAAAACTACTGTGTTATATTAAGAAAAGTTATTAAAAAATCCAGGAGTATGTGTATCATGTCTGAAATCAGCAACTCTGAAAATAAAATTAAAACAATTTGGAATATTATTAAAAGAGAAACAGGTCAACCAAGAGCAGAGGAAGACAGTATTACCATCAAATTGAATGAAAACTTTACGAACAAAAAGTCAGAAGTTGAAAATATTTTTAATAATCATTTTCTAAATGTTGTGGATATAGTAGGATCCAGGTGTTCATTAGAAGATGCTAGGCTGTTAATGGAAGAGGCCATACCTATGCAATTTGATACAATTGAAATCTCACCCACTTCTCCCTCTGAAATTAGGAAAATAATAAACTTGCTTAAAAGCAAAAACTCAGATGGAATTGATGGCATTTCCAGCAAAATACTAAAAGCTTGTTCTCAACAGATAAGTAAGATTCTCAGCCACCTATGTAATAGCTCTCTGGAACAGGGCATTTTCCCTGATAGACTGAAATATGCTATTGTTATACCTTTGCATAAAAAGGGGGATAGATCTGATGTCAACAATTACCGTCGAATCTCCCTTCTAACAGCTTTATCCAAAATTTTTGAGAAAGTAATGTATTCAAGAGTAGCTTCACATATCTGTAAAAATGAAGTACTAACAAAATGTCAATTTGGTTTCCAGAAAGGTTTTTCAACAGAAAATGCCATATATGCTTTCACCAATCAAATTTTGAATGATCTGAATAACCGAACACCACCCATTGGGATTTTTTGTGATCTCTCAAAGGCTTTTGATTGTGTAAATCATGAAATTCTGCTAGACAAGCTCAAGTATTGTGGCATGAGTGGGACAGTGCACAAATGGTTTAATTCGTACCTAACTGGAAGAGTGCAGAAAGTAGAAATAAGTAGTTCTCGTAACATGCAAAGATCAGCACATTCCTCAAACTGGGGAACTATCAAGAATGGGGTTCCACAAGGGTCAGTCTTGGGTCCTTTGTTGTTCTTATTATATATTAATGACTTGCCATTCTATATTCATGAAGAGGCAAAGTTAGTTCTCTTTGCTGATGATACAAGTATAGTAATCACACCTGACAAACAAGAATTAACTGACGAAATTGTCAATACTGTCTTTCAGAAAATTACTAAGTGGTTCCTTGTAAACTGACTCTCACTGAATTTTGATAAGACACAGTACATACAGTTCCGTACAGTGAATGGTATGACGCCATTAATAAATATAGACCTTAATCAGAAGCATATAGCTAAGGTAGAATATTGCAAATTTTTAGGTGTGTCCATTGATGAGAGATTAAATTGGAAGAAACACATTGATGATCTGCTGAAACGTTTGAGTTCAGCTACTTATGCAATAAGGGTCATTGCAAATTTTGGTGATAAACATCTTAGTAAATTAGCTTACTACGCCTATTTTCACTCATTGCTTTCATATGGCATCATATTTTGGGGTAATTCATCACTGAGGAATAAAGTATTTATTGCACAAAAGCGTGTAATCAGAATAATAGTAGCTGGAGTCCACCCAAGATCATCCTGCAGACATTTATTTAAGGATCTAGGGATATTCACAGTACCTTCTCAGTATATATACTCTCTTATGAAATTTGTTATTAACAACCAAACCCAATTCAAAAGTAATAGCAGTGTGCTTAACTACAATACTAGGAGAAAGGATGATCTTCACTATTCAAGATTAAATCTAACTTTGGCACAGAAAGGGGTGAATTATACTGGCACTAAAGTCTTTGGTCACTTACCAAATAGTATCAAAAGTCTGACAGATAACCAACAAGCATTTAAGAAGAAATTAAAAGAATTTCTGAATGACAACTCCTTCTACTCCATAGAGGAATTTTTAGATATAAATTAAAATATATATATATATATATATATATATTAAAAAAAATAAAAAAATAAAAATAAAAAATAAAGAAAAACAAAAAACACAATAAAATAAAGTTGTTATATTAACTTAAGTATGTTGTTAAATTAACCTAATTATGTCATGTATTGGAAAATTCGACTCGTTCCACATCATTACGAAATATCGTATTCATGATCCATGGAACTAGTATTAATCTAATCTAATCTAATCTAATCTCTACACCGCATGTCAAACAAAGGTGTGTGGCCAAACCCAGAAAAGATGACATCTATAACGGAGATGTGAGAAGCTTCTTCGAATTATGTTCTTATTACCGTCGTTTAATCAAAGACCTTTGTATCGAAGCCAGGCCACTCCAAGAGTTGTTAAAAGCTGATGCTAAATTTATCTAGGGTGGTGCTCAACAAGATTCTTTCCATGTGCTGCGAAAAGCTCTGATGACTGACCCTGTATTTGGTCTGTATGATGAGAGAGCACCTATGGAACTACACACAGATGCCAGTGGGTATGGGATTGGTGCCGTTCTGGTGCAAATTTCGGATGGAAAAGTGAAGGTTATAACCTATGCTTCTAGGACACTTACAAAAGCCGAGAGAAACGACTCAACTACAGAAAGAGAATGACTTGCTGTGATCCGGGCCATGTGCAAATTTCGACAGTATCTCTATGAAAGGCCATTCACAGTTGTTATAGACCATCATTCACTTTGTTGCTTGACAGGTCTTAAGGATCCAACAGAACGACTCACCTGGTGGGCACTACGGCTTGACCGAGCGAGGTGGCACAGTGGTTAGACACTGGACTCGCATTCGGGAGGACGACGGTTCAATCCCGCGTCCGGCCATCCTGATTTAGGTTTTCCGTGATTTCCCTAAATCTCTCCAGGCAAATGCCGGGATGGTTCCTTTCAAAGGGCACGGCCGACTTCCTTCCCCATCCTTCCCTAATCTGATGAGACCGATGACCTCGCTGTCTGGTCTCCTTCCCCCAACAAACCAACCAACCAATCACTACGGCTTCAAAAGTATGACATTACCATAGTGTACAAAAGTGGAAGAAAACACTAAGATGTTTACTGTCTGTCAAGAAACACTGTGCAAGACCATCAAGACTCTGATGAAGATAGTGACTGTCTCGCTGCACTCCAGGATCTCTCTCCTAAGCAGAAGAAGGACGCCAAGATATCTCAAATTATGCTTGCCTTAACTCGGTCAGAGGATGTGAAAGGACTATTTAAGGTACTTAAATGATTACTTTGCAAGAAAAACTTTGATCCGTTTGGAAATAGGTGGCTACCAGTGATTCCTAAACACATGCGCTTAGATGTTCTACAGAAATTCCATGACACGCCTGAGGCCGGACATTTAGGATTTATTAAGACCTAAGATAGAATCCGCACGAGACTTTTCTGGCCAGGTTTATTTTGGAGTTTTCGTCACTATGTGTCGCGCTGTAGAGAGTGCCAGAGGAGAAAGGCAGTTCCTCAGAAACCACCTGGCCGACTCATACCAGTTCCACCAGCCGAAACGCCTTTCCAGCGCGTTGGGATTAACCTCCTCAGACGATTTCCAACGTCTGCTAGTGGCAACATATGGATTGTTGTTTGCACTGATTATCTGACACGCTATGCCAGTACAAAAGCCGTGAAAACAGCCGAAGCATCCGAGGTAGCCAAATTCCGTGAAAGACACTGTATTAAAACACGGTGCCCAAGGTCGTTAATTACGGATCGAGGGATAGTTTTTCAATCGAATCTTGTGACATTCCTCATCACATGACGACTGCCTCCATCCGCAAACAGGCTTATTGAACGCCTTAATAAACCTTGGCGGACATGCTATCAACGTTCGTCAATGTTGAGCAGAGCAACTGGGATGAAGTGCGCCGGCCGGGTGGCCGAGCGGTTCTAGACGCTACAGTCTGGAACCGCGCGACCACTACGGTCGCAGGTTCGAATCCTGCCACCGGCATGGATGGGTGTGATGTCCTTAGGTTAGTTAGGTTTAAGTAGTTCTAAGTTCTAGGGGGACTGATGACCTTATCAGTTAAGTCCCATAGTGCTCAGAGCCATTTGAACCATTTTTTTTTTTTTTTTTTTTTTTTGATGAAGTGCTACCTTTCGTGACGTTTGCTTGCAACACCGCCAAACAAGACACCACAGGATTTACGCCATTCTTCCTGGCGCATGGGCGTGAGGCGACTACGACGATGGACACTGTGTTTCCGTTACATCCTGATGACGTGGACGACGACTACATCAGCCAGGTGTTAACCAGAGCTGAGGAAGCTGGGCAGTTGGCTCGACTCCGCATGCTGCAGGCTCAAGAAAACAATCGCCGAAGGTATGACACGAGCCACCGCCCTGTTGTCTACCAGCCTGATGACCTCGTTTTGCTCCAAAGAGACACTTTCTTGGATTAAGTTTCAGTCAGCCTGTAACAACAACAACGCTGTACTATTGTACATATAATTTTTTTTCTTCTGATTTTCGATAAATTAGTGTAATAGATATTCTGATTTCATTTCTTTTCTTTTCATGTCATTGTGTTAAGAAAACTGTAAACAAATTTCGATGTGAATATTAATGTTTATGCCTAATTTCAAGCAATATTGTAATAAAATTGAAGTGTAACAAATGTTGAATCTGTTGTAAGATGTTAAAGTTGTAATTGTGCGTCTGGTCCATACGTAGGCAATGTATTGGGATATGTAGAATGCAAAACCTCTGGTGAATACCCTGTCTGTAGGGGAGCGGTAAAAGGTGGATGGCAGGCGAGCGCGGGAAAACACACACGGGCGCTGCACGGCATAACGGGCTCAGCAGTAGTAGTCGGAGTTGGGCATTGGTCTGAGCCACACGTTCTGGATTGAGGAGGCTCTCCTGGAAGACGTAGTTTCATTGAGCCTCGGATTGCCGTCCCGACGCCTATACAGCATGACAAAATTCCATAGGCACTAAATGGAAAAGAATTGCGGCGCTAAGAAGAAGCAAAGTGCCGATACGTCAAGAGCCATTGCTGTGATTGTATGTGTGCCCTGTGCCTCGCCATCTCGTTGCCTGCCGACCGCCGCATCGATACGAACAGGTTGAAACTTTTAGTACTGTATTCGTGTGGACCAGTGTTATTTTTGTTCCATACTGTTCAATAACAACTTAAATTTTACCAGAACTGTCCTATCATTTAATTATCCTCACAACTAACCTAGACAGGGTCCTTTGCACATGTTGTGCAATCCGAGTGTCCCGAGATGAAGATTTAAAGTTTATGTTAATAATAATTACTTGCAGACCTAACTATGTTAGAATGATATTTAAAGAACTGTTTTGTTAATGAATCTATAGGTAAATAACAAAGGTCTGACAAAGTGGGAAGATAATTTTGAAATTGGTTTAGTAATTTTAAAGTTTAAAGTTTAATTATTTTGAGGCAGATATAATGGTAATTAAATGAGCAGGAAATAAGCTAAAAAGAGTAGTAACTCATATAGTGGAAATTTTGGGTGCTTAATGATTTCAATAAATTAATTGTTTTAATACAGTGATCGTAACAGTTTCAGGGTCCCCCCCCCCTTTTCTTATTCATTTGAATTCTGAAGTGTTCTAAACTGATTAGACCAGCAAAGTTAAAGCCAATACAAAAACCAAAATTTATCAGTGTTTTACATTTATCAAAATTGACATTGTGTGTGTGTGTTTCGAAAGTGCTATTTCTAGGGTAACCTATGCCCGATTTTAATCAGATCAATAGACAGTACGAAGTTTCGTAGTAAACATTATAGTGTAATGTTGTGTATTTATGGTTTATCCATATTAGTACAGAAAGTGAAATTATCAGTTCAGTAGATTTTCCGGTTCTAAAATTTACCATATTATGCAGTGTTACTACGTGTTGTTATGCTCGAACGTACATCAACTTGTACAGGGAAGAAACTCAGTTAATGCCTAATTAGGCTGGCGACCGTATTATTAACAAATTGGTAACATTTTCTGTGTTGTTTCTTGTCCGTCCTGACGTGTAGTTGCATTTCGGACTTACTTGACGTATCATTGTTATTACTGAGTGGGTGTAAGTCTGATTTGCCTCCATTCAGGTACATGCGGTCAATGTCTATACAAAAATCCTTCCTCTTAAGGTGAAGCCCGTCAACTTACTATAGCACAGGCTTTAAGGAGTATCGTGTGCACTAGCACAGCGTTACAAGCCTTGTTGGTCATCAAAGGTCTCTGAGAACACTATAATGTCATCTAAATAACAAAGACACATCATCCACTTCAGGTGACGTAGAATATTTTCCATCATCCGTTCAAAAGTTGCTGGTGCATTACACAAACTGTACGACATTACCTTAAACTCATACAGGCCCTCAGGGGTGATGAATGCAGTTTCCTCACCATCAGCCTCATCTACTTCAATTTGCCAGTATCCCGAGTACATGTCCATGGTCGAGAAAAACTTAGCCCCCTTCAGACAATCTAGTGTATCGTCAATTCGTGGAAGAGGGTAAACGTCCTTTTTAGTTACCTTTTTAAGCTTCCTGTAATCAACACAAAAGCTCCAATCCTTCTTCCTGACAAGGACCACTGGTGATGAGCATGGGCTCTGTCCGCCCCCGGTAGCTGAGGGGTCAGCGCGACGGAATGTCAACCCTAAGGGTCCGGGTTCGATTCCCGGCTGGGTCGGAGATTTTCTCCGCTCAGGGACTGGGTGTTGTGTTGTCCTAATCATCATCATTTCATCCTCATCGACGCGCAAGTCGCCGAAGTGGCGTCAAATCAAAAGACTTGCACTCGGCAAACGGTCTACCCGATGGGAGGCCCTAGTCACACGACCAAAATAAATAAAAAAAAAAAGAAAAAAGTGGGCTCTGCGAAGGCTGAATGATGTCATTATTCATCATTTTCTCTACATCGACGCGAATTATTCGTCGTTCCGTTGCTGACACACGCTATGCTCTGTGGCTCATTGGTTGATGGTCTCCAGTGCTAATCCGGTGCTTCGTCATCGGTTTGTCTAGTTTGCTCTTCACCTGTGGACTGAAGCATTCAGAGAACTCTTGAATAATGGCAAGTAGCTTCTCCTGTTGTTCCTTAGTGAGATCTGGTGATAGTCGAGATAGAAGATCTTGTGTCGTAGTGGTAGTGCTAATTCCGCCCACAGACTCGGCATGGGAGGTTTCTATGACGCTCAGCTGTTCTTCAATTAACGGCTCAGCGTTTGCTACGCACATGCGTCTTGGACGGATCTGCGGTTCTTGGCGACAGTTAACTGTCCACAGTTCACTGAATCCGTTCTTACACGAGACGACAGAGGCTGGGATGACCAAGTTATTCTTCAGTGGTATGTTTCTCTTACGTTCCACTACAAGATCTATGGGTTGCTGCATGACATGACACATGACAGTTACCTTTCTAGCGCTGACTGCAGGAATGATCACTTCATCCAGCACAATAGTCTCCACACGCTTGGATGCGCATCTTCCTGTCAACAGTATCTCATCTCGTGTAGAATAATCTTCGAGCGACCACAATCTATAATTGCCTGAGATGCTTTCAAAAAGTCCCATCCGAGAATGTCTTGACTACACTCTTGTAAGACAATTAATTCTAAGGGTTGTGTATCGCCACTTATACCCACACGAATGGTACATCTTCTTGTAGGTTCTACATTCTTCCCATTAGCCACCTTCAACAGAGATGTTTTGTTGTCGACTAGTACGGTTTTCTGCAACTGGTGACAGTACATCCCTGAAATGACAGTCCACAAGTGATTGGGCTGGTCGACCATCCATGAGGATATCGACGTAGTTTCCTATCAGTTTTGTAGTGATCGACGGCGGAGGATTTTTCTCTTCAGCGGCCTCATCTCCATGGAAGGTCGCACCCTTTAGTTTTTCAGGTTGTGGCGGCTAGGTGATCGGCTGGAGCTTCTAAACGGCGATGGAAACCTTGATCGGCGTGTTGGGGAGCGTCCTCTCCGGCGGCTAGCTTCAGCGATGGTGACCTACGTCGTCCTGCACCCACATCTTCTTGCTCACCGTCGTCGTCCCGGAGTTGGCGTCGGCTAAGATCGGTCTGCTGTCTTCTGGCGCGGGCGTCATCAAATATCCGCCGCCTTTCTCGACAATAGCGCACCACAGCACCACATGTCCCGGTCATCCGCAGTGGAAACATACTGGTTGGTTATCCTGGGTCCTCCAGACGTCAGTCTTCCTTGGTGCCAAACAGGTTCCTCATGCGGCAATGTGGGAACATAACTCCGCCTGGGTCTCGACTTTTTCTCAGTTTTAAAGGGAAATGAAGGACGAGGGATTGGGTTCAATGTCTCTTCCACTTCCTCTCTTATGACCTCTTGAAGTGTCTCGGATTTTGCTCACCGTGCAATCCAAGTGCCTTCTGAACTTCCTCTCTAAATATCTGACGAAGAACACTTGTAAAATTAGTTGCTTCCTCCATCACAGACGTCAATACGACGTTTGGAAACCGTTCAAACTACTTGCGTTTAATTCTTTTTTGATGCATTGTCTTGATATACTGGCACCATTTTATGAAGTCGTCTGCTGTCGAACCTCCTTCAAGAGTAGGGCTTGATACATGTCCTAGGCAACACCCTTCATGAGATGTGCAACATTATCTTCCTCCTTCATTCTAGGATCCACTATTTTACACAGCTCCAAGACGTCTTAAATGTAGGATGCTGTAGTTTCTTCTGGACGCTGTGCCCTCCACTTTAATTTATGTTCAGCCATGCACTTCTGTCGTTGTGTGTCGCCGAAATACCTGCGCAATTCCGCCTGGGATGCTTCCCAGCTTGTGAACTTCTCCTCGTTTTTCTCATACTATTGCTTGGCAGTGCTCTCCAAGTAGAAAAGTACGTTAGCCAAACACACGGTTTCATCCCATTTATTAAATTTGGCTGTACGCTCATATACCTTCAGCCATTTATTTGGATCTTGGCTATCCTCATCAGAGAACCCGGAAGGTGGTCTCACGTCGTGGCACACAGTTGCTGTTATCGTAACGCTCGCTTCTTCTTCTGTCTCCGATAGAGTGCGATCTGTTGAATATGGCTCGAACTCGGGTTTCTCGCCACGTAAACGGCGGCATAGTCGTGGCCTGATGGGAGCCACTGTGTCGTCGGTAATGGGCATTATCACAAGGTCCAATACCCAGCGTCTCCACCAGATTAATGTCACGTAGAAGAAGGTGTAAGTAGATGAATGACGAACACTAACTTCACTCAACGAAGGTTTATTCAGCACTTGCACTTACAAGAGCGCGGAGCGAACTGCCTCCGGCTAGAACAAATACAGTATATAAACAGCTACAGAACATTCCAGTACAATGACGCTTAACATTTGTGGATACTTCTAGAATGTAGTCGAACCGAATATAGAAATTAAAATGGTACAGTCCAAGTGAGTTTTGAGCTCACTACCCTCCATTCAACACTTTAGTATCATAACCACTACACCACGGCACTATTCAGCGTCTTCTGCGACTAAATCTTATTGAAAAATGGTTCAAATGGCTCTAAGCACTATGGGACTTAACATCTGAGGTCATCAGCCCCTATCCTATCGAGTTCTCTATTGGGTGATGTTGGTGGAGTTTTTGTAGTTCGAGTTTTTCTCCGTTGGATGGTAAAAAATAACGAGGATAGAGCGAATGTTTGGTTGACAGATATGAATACACCCTGAGGGACACAGATCTCCTTTGGGCTGCAGTACCTGTATGTAGTTTGGGAATGCACTACAATTCAGTAGCAAAATCCTCATCCTTCTTTCACTTTCGATATGATGTGCAGTCTTCCTAATGTACCCAATAAGAAACACCACTGTAACCGCTCGTATTGTCTTTTCTACTACCTAATTTTTCATGAGAGAGCTTCATTTGGCACTGGCCTTACACATTGGACAAGATTGACGGAACTGTGACGACATGTTCTCGAATACCGCCGATAGATCTAAACACTGTGCTGTCGCATTAACTCAGCTCGCCTTGTTTCACCACAGGATGCAGAAGGTCTTAGATACAACGCTCTCTGACTTCCACTCAGTTCCAACTTAAACTGGAACGTTCACATGGACAAAGCTGCAGGGAATGTGAGGTACATCAGAGATTGAGGTACAGTTAAAAGAAACAAAGGGACCTTATTTTTTCACCGCTGCTACTCTTTGTATCAACCCACCATCTTTGTACATACGGCAGGTCCTTTCTAACCTTATGGGCTGGTCGCTTAGCCAACACACAGAGCCATATGATCATGCTCTGCATGTCGTTGCTCGTGTCTCACCAACGTGGAGGTGGACCACTTTGCCCTCTTTCTGAGTATTACACTACTGGCCAATAAAACTGCTACACGAAGAAGAAATGCAGATGATAAACGGGTATTCATTGGACAAATATATTATACTAGAACTGACATGTGATTACATTTTCACGCAATTTTGGTGCATAGATCGTGAGAAATCAGTACCCAGAACAACCACCTCTGGCCGTAATAACGGCCTTGATACGCCTGGGCATTGAGTGAAATAGAGCTTGGATGGCGTGTGCAGGTACAGCTGCCCATGCAGCTTCAGGACGATACCACAGTTCATCAAGAGTAGTGACTGGCGTATTGTGACGAGCCAGTTGCTCGGCCACCATTGAACAGACGTTTTCAATTGGTGAAAGATCTGGAGAATGTGCTGGCCAGGGCAGCAGTCGAACATTTTCTATATCCAGAAAGGCCTGTACAGGACCTGCAACATGCGGCCGTGCATTATCCTGCTGAAATGTAGGCTTTCGCAGGGATCGAATGAAGGGTAGAGGCACGGGTCGTAACACATCTGAAATGTAACGTCCACTGTTCAAAGTGCCATCAATGCGAACAAGAGGGGATCGAAACATGTAACAAATGGCACCCCATACCATCACGCTGGGTGATACGCCAGTATGGCGATGACGAACACACGCTTCCAACGTGCGTTCACCGCGATGACGCCAAACACGGACCATCATGATGCTGTAAACAGAACCTGGATTCATCCGAAAAAATGACGTTTTGCCATTCGTGCACCCAGGTTCGTCGTTGAGTACACCATCACAGGTGATCGTGGCTGTGATGCAGCGTCAGGGGTAACCGCAGCCATGGTCTTCGACCTGATAGTCCATGCTCGTGCAAACGTCGTCGAACTGTTCGTGCAGATGGTTGTTGTCTTGCAAACGTCCGCGTTTGTTGACTCAGGGATCGAGACGTGTCTGCACGATCCATTACAGCCACGCGGATAAGATGCCTGTCATCTCGACTGCTAGTGATACGAGGCCGTTGGGATCCAGCACGGCGTTCCGTATTACCCTCCTGAACCCATCGATACCATATTCTGCTAAGAGCCATTGGATCTCGACCAACACGAGCAGCATTCTGGCGATACGATAAACCACAATCGCGATAGACTACAATCCGACATTTATCAAAGTCGGAAACGTGATGGTACGCACTTCTCCTCCTTACACGAGGCATCACAACAACGTTTCACCAGGCAACGCCGGTCAACTGCTGTTTGTGTATGAGGACTCGGTTGGAAACTTCCCTCATGTCAGCACGTGGTAGGTGTCGCCACCGACGCCAACCTTGTGTGAATGCTCTGAAAAGCTAATCATTTGCAATCACAGGATCTTCTTCCTGTCGGTTAAATTTCGCGTCTGTAGCACGTCATCTTCATGGTGTAGCAATTTTATTGGCCAGTAGTGTAATTTGCAGCCATACATACTTATTGAAAATGAATATACATAGATGTGACAAGTAAATTATAGTTATAGGGTTAAAGAATTAATTTTAAATTTGGTGAAATAATTGATAAAGTTAATTATTAATTTTGGTATTCATGTCTTAAGCATGCAAGGGTTTAGCGATAAAATTTTCGTTTCTTTTCAGTATTGCTTGCATTATACAGTTCATTTATCAGGAGTCTGGACTTTTAAGTGAAATAGAATTATGTCTTACTTGTATTAAGTTGTTACTTCCACTATGTCCATTGAAACTTTACCAATATGGGTATAAAACTTAACATTAACAGATATCATATGCAAATGGTTTTTCAGTCAGTTGTTACTACCACTGTATACAATGAAACCTTATCAATCTAGGACGTTATAGCATAAAACTTAACATTGACAGACACCATACATATGTGGTTCTTCACTCAGGAACTTAAAATCTTTCATATTCAAATTTAAAAGCTTTACGTACTACACTTGTCTGATCTTGTCCACGTCAGCAAGAAGTGGCAAAGTGATTAGTGTGCTGGTTGAGTGGGTACAGAAACCGATGTGTGTGTTGCGTGGGAAGATTCAATATGACGGGTGTTTACGCTGGTTGATTATATCCCCACGTAAATTGATGGGTTCACTGCTTGGTGACAGTCGCTCCAACCTCTGAACCTTCAGTAAAGCAGACGTGTGGATGCCAGGGGATGGGCATGGTCGGTGTGGGCGTGGCTGCAGGTCTCTCTGGCCGCCGTTGACCGGGCTACTCTGCAACCAGCAGATGTCGCACGTATCACGATTGCGCGTTTGTATTATCGGCATAATTTTTTTCACCAGATATGTGTAGTGGAATCACTGTGGTGGACTGGGGTATTTGTGCTCTCAATAATCGATGCATACAAGACCTCAGATATATCTACTGCTACAATCTATTTGTGGCGCAGATTTGATTTGTGTAATGTTTGCGTGTGATACTCAAATGTTGAAATTTAAGAATTTACATCAGTAGCACAAAGGTACCATTTATAGCTCACGTAACTCAGTCCTGCCTCACGCCAGGACCGACGCAAGTTGCCCATGACTGGTACTTTTATTCTACTACACTCACAATTTTAGGTCAAAATCCATATGCTTTCATTTAAAAAGTGTCTGTTTTATATTAAATCACTTATACAGTTAATAAAAATTAATATTTTTTTATTCTCACTTTCATTTATTATAAATTATTTTTCTCTCGCAAAATGTGACTATAAGAAAAAAGTTTAATATTTTTTTAATAAAATCTGAACGTAATAAAATAAGTAAAATGAACTATGGTGAATGAAAAAAGTAAATAAATGAAGAAGTTCATTGTCAAAAAGTCCAAAAACCTTCAGCGCCAAATGTGGGAAACCACTGGAAGTAATTTTTCAATTTCTCTATTTTTCTCATCTTCTCATCCTCTGGTTTTTTTTTCCAAGTCCTTTTCAGCGATTTCCTAACAGTTGCTCTTCTGTGTCTTTCACTGAGGACGCAGAGCTTCTTCAGCAGCATCTTGATGTCCGATGATTCCCATTGCTTGCCTGGCCAGCCCACTCTCGGTCTGGGGCATTCTGGGAGCAAATGTTTTCAATCACAGATTGTGTATATAGTTGTCATTTGAGTGACAAAGTACATTCTAATAATGCTATTCTCATTAGTCTATTTTGGATGTAAATAAATTTTCTTCACATTTTCGCAGTTTATTTGAAGTGATGAAATGTAAATAATTGTAATGTTCCTTTGCAACACATAAAATAAGAATTAAAAACAATATTACATGTTAAAATGGAAGTACATTCCCATGTTGTTTTAAAGGGCGATTGCTTTAGTGCCATCTCTGAATGAAGTTACGAAGTGCATAGTTAACAGTGCGATATAATGTGTATGGGAGGCATAGCAAGTCAGTCAGCATGCTGCCTTATCTCTGATGCCAGCACTGATGGAAGCCTTGTGCTAGATCAGTAGTACTTTATCCAGAGGCCACACACTGCCAGATAAATAAAAGCTGTACACTCTGATCTGTCAGTTGCCTGAGAAGGCTTACACAGGCAAGACGTATGTTGTTCTGTATGGCTGTATGGGGGAACAAGCATTGATCTCATGCAAATATTAACCGATTTTTGAAAATTCAAAATGCTAACATATTTTAATTGACATACTGAAATTTTTCAGTTTTAATTTCCTCTGTCTTTCTGAAAATGCTTCAAGATGAAGTGCAAACATGAAGTTAAGATTTCTGTAACTGTTTCTAATTTTTTATCCATTTATATAGTTAAAAATTTTCAGTAAATATTCCATGCTGTGCATGGTAAGTTAATTTTTTCTTACCATGCGTTGTTACACTATAATATTTGAAGGAATCTTTTCATAAACAGTTGCGCAAAGTTTATAATGGTTTTCTGTGAAGTTACAACATTCTTCCTATGATCATGTTAATCACCTATATTGGATAATTTGAAATGAAATTAAATAGAGTTATGTCAGTGTCTAATTTGAGTAGTGTGACTCGTTGAAAAGCGAGAAATGCATTGCATACTTCGAGAAAATTATTTGGGGGTTTAATATTCCACACCTCCTGTGGGGAAAATTTCGTTTCTTGCATTCTTAAAGTACATATTCTGTAGATTAACGTGGTTGAATAATGAAGAGTCAAGTAACCGAATATTTTTTAGATTCGTCAGAAATGTAACAAATACGAAATGTGGCATATCAAATTCTGCATTATAGTACTCCATGATACCTAGACTGACATTTATCTTATCACTTGATGCTACAGTTTGTAGTTCACAAAAAGATATCAGAAATTTTGGATTTTAAAGAATATTTTCTCGTTGTTTGAACTTGTAATGTTGTTTATATTTAACAATTGGTACACAAATTTCCATCGATTCTGTTACAGTTTTTTAGTCCTTAGGAAGTGTATCTTTAATTTCAACTTCAGTGTCATTACAGGCAGGCCATCTAAGAATTGCATCTCCAGAACTAAAAGATCTTGTAAAAATTACTGTTAAATCCCATTCCCACATCATTTCTTTATAATCATTAAAAAATCCATGGAGCATTGATAATAGATAAGGTACTACATTTTTCTTACTCATTATTTTTCCGTTATTAAGAATATGTCCTTCTAAGCTTATGTTATCAGCAAGAGATGTGAAGAAATAAAAGGATTTTCGCTTCTAGATAAAATGTTATTTTCTTTCTTTATGGTCACAAAAACAAACAGTTTTGCCACTTAACTATCAACTAATTTTATATTGGATTTTCTGTCATGTATTGGATACTCTGTTTCTGATATATCACAATTAGCTATGACAGTTCTAAGGTTCATGTTTAAGCATGTGTGATTCGAATGAAGCTATCCATCACCAATATTTATTTCAATGTTTGCATCCTTGCTGGGTGCATTTAAATTATATTCACTTTTCTCATTCATAGTGAATGAGTAGAACTGATGACTTCTGATTTTGTTCATGATTTAGTAAAGATAAAATTTATTAACACATTCTTAAAACAAGTGTCACAGAAGCACCATTATAGTCAATCTGAATGTAATTTTCATTGGATATAGTAATTTTTAAATCTTAAATGGGATCAAAAATACAAATATCTACAGGATAACATGGTTCATAAATATTATTGGTCTTCCAAATTCAGCATTAGGTTTGAATGAAGCAAATATAGTATCTATGAAAATGATCAGTATGTTTAACAAATATTCCATCAGCTAGACTGAAATTTATATCAATTAATTTGAATGGAATAATTTTTGGGACATCGTTGCCAACAGACTTTTTATTGGCTTCAGCAGTATGTCTACTAAATCCAAGCACACTTCCAATACTATCTTTTACACTGTATACAATTTCACGTCATTTTCAATAGTAATTCCACAAAAAGCTCATCTCCTGTAATTTGAATACTTTGATTTTTCGAATGAATAATTTTTTCTAATTTTTTTTAAACTGTACTGACCTACAGGTATTTCTATCTTTTTTCCATCACAGTATAGTTTATTATTTTTTGATGTAATATTTCCAATTAAAAAGTTGTATATAAAACAATAAATGTAACATTTTTATAAGTTTCTCTTATTGGTACAGTTAATCTTTTTATTTCTAGCCATATGTTATCAAAATTAAGGGACATCTGTATTTCTAAATCAGTTAACTGACGAAAATGTTAATTATTTAAACAATCTCAGTGGTGACGAAATTTTTAATGTTTATGGTGTTCTCTTGCCTTTGTTATGGATATTTTGGTAATGTGGAAAGTTTCATCTCGGTGGGTCCTGAAAGACTTGAATGCAGATCAGAGAAAAGAGCATGTGCAGTGCTTAAAGAAATTGTCCATCAATTAAAGCCGATGTAGACAGCTTTATTGTAAGGCATGAGAAAATTCACAAAACGTGGGTTCACCACTTTGATCCTGAAACAAAACAAGAGTCATAACAATGGGAACATCATTCATCCCCTACTCCAAAAAAATTCTAGGTGCTAAATCAGCTGGTAGGGTTATGATATCGGTCTTCTGAGATGAAGAAGGAGAAATTATGGTGGATTACTTGCAACAGGGCGTAACTATCAGTGCATCATACTATTGGACTCCCCTGCGCCACTTGAGACGATAAAGGAAAAAAAAAAGGCTTGGAAATTTGGCGCACAGATTTCTTTTGCATTAGGATAATGCACCGGCGCACAAAGACCTTGCAGCAATGGAAACTCTGCATGACTGCAGGTTCGAATTGCTATGTCATCTGCCATAATCTCCATATTTGGCGCCCTCAGACTTTTTCTTCTCCCAACTGTAAAAAAGACCTCAAAGGACGACGATTTTACAATGATGATGCTGTGATTGATGCTGTGAACACTTGGCTTGACTCTGAATCGAAGACCTTTTCATTTGAATGGAATGCAGAAGTTATCTTAGCATGTCGGTAAATCAGTGTACATGGCTATTATATTGAAAAATAAATTGGTATTATGAAATTACTGTCATTCCTTATTTGTTAGGCTGGAAACTTTTCGACCCCACAAATTATTTTGTTACTTTTTTTAAGGATTTAATGAAATATGATTTCATTTGATTAGTTATTTCAGGCCTTCCACCTGAATGACCATGTTAGAAGTGTCCGTAAGATGCCCCATAATATTATTCCAAGTCTGTATATAATAATAATAATAATAATAATAATAATAATAATAATAAACCCCGTGGAGGCCCGGGAAAAGAATAGGCCTCCGGTATGTTCTGCCAGTCGTAAAAGGCGACGAAAAGAACAAACCACTAATAGGGCTAACCCCCCTTTTAGTGTGATTACTTGGTTCAGGACAGAACTAAAGAAGCCTCGGACAAGCGCCGTCATGGTCGGGGACGGCGCTTGAACCCTATGCCCGCTCACAATGGTAATGACACTGCTAGCCAACTGGAAAATGATTTAAATCCAAATAGAGGTGTTTTGCAGCATATGCTTCCTGCAACCACCCTAGAAGGAAAACAAAGACAGAGGATGAGATGGTCAGATGAAGTTAATCGACACCTCATGTTCTGTTATTACCAAGCAACAAACCTAGGAACCAACACAACTGGATACAGATCACAAGTATACACAACATTTATTACCAGATACCCAGAATTAAATTTTTTAACAGAACAACGTCTAGCTGATCAGATTCGTGTAATAATAAAAAATAACAGGATACCCCAGTCAGAATTAGAAAACATCAAACAACAAGTACAACAAATACTGGAACAAAATAATGTGCAATTAGAAGAAGAAGAAGAAAATACAGTAATGGACTCAAACATCCCAGAGCAAACAAACAAAGAACAACACGCATCAATTAAACAATCAGAGGAAAATGAAATTTTAAGACAGCCACCAGCACAAGCACAAATAGAACACGAAGTGACACACATGTTAGATATAGAAGAAAAATTTCAGTTGACATATATAGAATACAAAGACACAAATACAGACATTAGACCATTCTTGCATAGACCACCAAATAGCCCACAAGTCGAAACAACAATAAAAACTATCAACACAATCATACACAACAAAATAAATGAATACACAACTATGGAAGAGTTACAACTACTGGTTTATGTAGGAGCACTCACTACACTAAATATACACACTAGGCAGATATCAGAACCAACCAACACACAGAAGAAACCCACAAAACCAGCATGGCAACACAGGCTACAGATCAGAATAGAAAAACTGAGAAAAGACATCAGACAGTTAACACAATTTATAAGAAATGAAATATCAGACAAAAAACGAAAAAGGTTAGGTAAAATCTCACAACAAGAAGCAATAGAGCAATTAGATGAAAAGAAGCAAAAATTACAAGCTTTCGCGAAACGACTTAGAAGATACAAAAAAAGTGAAAATAGAAGGAAACAAAACCAAACATTCAACACAAACCAAAAGAAATTTTACCAAACAATAGATAACACACACATAAAAATAGACAATCCACCAAACATAAGAGACATGGAACACTTCTGGAGCAGCATATGGTCAAACCCGGTACAACATAATAGGCATGCACGGTGGATACAAGCAGAAACAGATACATACAAGATGATACCACAAATGCCTGAAGTGATAATTTTGCAACATGAAGTCACCCGAGCAATTAATTCTACGCACAATTGGAAAGCCCCTGGAAATGATAAAATAGCAAATTTCTGGCTAAAGAAGTTCACCTCAACACATTCACATCTAACTAAATTATTTAACAGTTACATTGCAGACCCATACATATTCCCTGATACACTTACACATGGAATAACTTATCTGAAACCTAAAGATCAAGCAGACACAGCAAACCCAGCTAAATATCGCCCCATAACATGCCTACCAACAATCTACAAAATATTAACTTCAGTCATTACACAGAAATTAATGACACATACAACCCAGAACAAAATTATAAATGAAGAACAAAAAGGCTGCTGCAAAGGAGCGCGAGGATGTAAGGAGCAACTGATAATAGATGCAGAGGTGACATATCAAGCTAAAACTAAACAAAGGTCTCTACACTACGCATACATTGATTACCAAAAAGCTTTTGATAGTGTACCCCACTCATGGTTACTACAAATATTGGAAATATACAAAGTAGATCCTAAATTGATACAGTTCCTAAACATAGTAATGAAAAACTGGAAAACCACACTTAATATCCAAACAAATTCAGATAATATCACATCACAGCCAATACAGATTAAGCGTGGAATATACCAAGGAGACTCATTAAGTCCTTTCTGGTTCTGCCTTGCTCTGAACCCACTATCCAACATGCTAAATAATACAAATTATGGATACAATATTACTGGAACATACCCACACAAAATCACACATTTGCTATACATGGATGATCTAAAACTACTGGCAGCAACAAATCAACAACTCAACCAATTACTAAAGATAACAGAAGTATTCAGCAATGATATAAGTATGGCTTTTGGAACAGACAAATGTAAGAAAAATAGCATAGTCAAGGGAAAACACACTAAACAAGAAGATTACATATTGGATAACCACAGCGACTGCATAGAAGCGATGGAAAAAACGGATGCCTATAAATATCTAGGATACAGACAAAAAATAGGAATAGATAATACAAATATTAAAGAAGAACTAAAAGAAAAATATAGACAAAGACTAACAAAAGTACTGAAAACAGAATTGACAGCAAGAAACAAGACAAAAGCTATAAATACTTATGCCATACCAATATTGACCTACTCATTTGGAGTAGTGAAATGGAGTAACACAGACCTAGAAGCACTCAATACACTTACACGATCACAATGCCACAAATATAGAATACATCACATACATTCAGCAACAGAAAGATTCACATTAAGCAGAAAGGAAGGAGGAAGGGGATTTATCGATATAAAAAACCTACATTATGGACAGGTAGACAATTTAAGAAAATTCTTTATAGAACGAGCAGAAACTAGCAAAATACACAAAGCAATCACTCATATAAATACATCGGCTACACCACTAAAATTTCATAACCACCTCTACAACCCTTTAGACCACATAACATCAGCAGATACGAAGAAAGTAAATTGGAAAAAGAAAACACTTCATGGCAAGCACCCGTATCATCTAACACAGCCACACATCGATCAAGACGCATCCAACACATGGCTAAGAAAAGGCAATATATACAGTGAGACAGAAGGATTCATGATTGCAATACAGGATCAAACAATAAACACCAGGTATTACAGCAAGCATATTATTAAAGATCCCAATACCACAACAGATAAATGCAGACTTTGTAAACAACAAATAGAAACAGTAGATCACATCACAAGCGGATGTACAATACTAGCAAATACAGAATACCCCAGAAGACATGACAATGTCGCAAAAATAATACATCAACAGCTTGCCTTACAACATAAACTTTTAAAACAACAAGTTCCTACATACAAGTATGCACCACAAAATGTACTGGAGAATGATGAATACAAATTATACTGGAACAGAACCATTATAACAGATAAAACAACGCCACATAACAAACCTGACATCATACTCACCAATAAAAAGAAGAAATTAACACAACTAATCGAAATATCCATACCCAATACAACAAATATACAAAAGAAAACAGGAGAAAAAATTGAAAAATACATCCAACTGGCTGAGGAAGTCAAAGACATGTGGCATCAGGATAAAGTTGACATCATACCAATTATACTATCAACTACAGGAGTCATACCACACAATATCCACCAGTACATCAATGCAATACAGCTACATCCAAACATATATATACAACTACAGAAATCCGTAATTATTGATACATGTTCAATTACCCGAAAGTTCCTAAATGCAATATAACATGTACCGTACAGCAAAAAGGAAGTGACGCTTGATAAAGGTCCGCGTCACTCCATTCTTAACCAGACTTCTAAAAAGTCTGAGAAAGTAAAGAAATAATAATAATAATTATTATTATTATTATTTTGTCATTCGGCCATAACAGCAATAGACAACGACATATAATACTAAAATACAATTATTAGTTTGAAAGAAACAACACATTTGTTGTTAACATTATAGTATTATATTACAGTCGATAAATTTCTCATATCATAGAATGGGTGAAGGACTAGCCATTCATGAATTGATTATTTGAATAATTGTTCAGGTAATTGTTGAACACATTGAGGAAGATTATTAAATAATTTGTACCCCATGATTTCATAGCTGTTGAGTGACTTTGACAATCTGTGGTAAGGAATATAGAGGCACCTATTCCTTCTTGTATTGTGGCTATGTACATTTTCTCTGGTTTTTGTTTCTGGTAATTTCTTCTTCATATAAATTAGAACATAGTATATGTACAAGTTTGTAACATTCATGATTTTTTGTTCACAGAACAATGGTTTACAGTGTGCCTTAAAAGCGGAACCAGTAATTATCCTAAATGCTTTTTTTGCAGTGTTAATATGTCGTGTACACATCTAGAGTTACCCCACAAAATAATTCCATATGTTATTATACTTTGAAAGAATGAGAAATAGAATATTCTAATATATTTTTCAGGAACACAATCCATAAGTCACCTTAATAGGTAAATAACTCTTGACAACTTACCACTAATATATTGTACATGTTGACCCCAAGATAATTTATCATCTATGCATACCCCCAAAAATTTGACATAACTTGGATCATCTGACTGAAGATTTACTGCCTGGAATTCCATACGGAAAATAAAAAATAAAACTAATAATCAGTATAATCTTTTTCCATTTATTTAAAATATATAGAAAACATAAACTCAGATTTCCATGTAGAGATTTATTATATCATTAATCAGTTGTCCTTGAGTGTAATCATTAAAACATTAAAGTAACTCTGTCAACATACCACTTTTTCATTTGTTGAGATAAATTTGCTGAATTACGATTATAATTAAGTCTTAAGATTTCTTCACAATTAGGATGTCTATCTTCAATTCTATACAACTACTTTTGTAAACTTCTTGTTTGTGTTCTAGTAACATAGTAATCATATTCACAGTCATCATCGAATAATTTTAATGGAACAAAAGTTGGTCTCAAATATTCATTAACTGTTTGAGGAGCAGATTGAGCTAACAATGTACTTATTTCTTCGCTTCTTTCGTTTATTATTTTTGAAGCAATAATAACTGGTTCAAATTTATATTCATTTCTCCTCTTATTTAGTGACTTCTTCATTTTTTGTATTTATTTTTTCTTGTTGTTCTATACAATAATTTTTTAATTATTTAATCTTTATAAAAATTTGTTACTTCTTTTCTAATTTTATATTCTCCATGTCTTGTAATTGTTGGTAAAATTTCTACATAAATGCAGTCTTGAAAATTTTCTGTTAATCTCAGGTTTGATTTCGTGGTTAATGAATATAATCAAGCTTCAGATATAAATTTTGTTTCAGGATTAAACAGGAACAAATCAATTCCCTTTAAATTTTTATAATTAATATGATTTTTTCTCTAATACGATCTATAATTAACTTTCTTGTGTTTGTAAATTCTAGAAGTTTAGTAACATTTTTGCCTTAAACCATGGATTATTTTTTCATCAATAATCGTAAACACTTGCTTATTATTATCTCTAAGTTTGGTGTTGAAAAGATCTGTAGTACCTGTATTCAGCTCCTTTTAAGAGAGAAATTTTTTACTAGATTTTTTATTTTCCTAATAAACTTCAATTGATTTCAACAACAATCAGAGCAGTCCTGTGTCAAATCCAAATTTTGTAGATGTTATAAAAACGAGAATTCATTTGATAGTGTTACTGCACAGAAATATACAAAAGACAGATATAGAAATATGTGTAGACAATATGTAAATGAATATCGTGTAAAAAAAATACATCAGTAAACAAATTGCTTCTGTATATGGAAAAATATTTCTTAATAATACGAGGGTTGCCCAGTAAATAATGCCCCATATTTTTTTTCTCCGAAATAAAAAATATTAGAAATGTGAACCTTTAGGTGCGAGTTATTTGAAGTTTCCCGCGTGTGTACGCAAAGTTTCAATTTCCTCCAACAGAGAGCGGTGGTGTAGGAATGTTCTAAAATGGCGTCTGCAAGTGACATCCGTCAGAAACAACGTGCAGTGATTGAATTTCTCGTAGCAGAGGAAGAAACCGTGGGCAATATCCATAAACGCTTGTGCAACGTCTACGGAACATCTGCAGTCGATAGGAGTACTGTTGGTCGCTGGGCACAGAGGGTGAAAGCATCAGAGGGCGGTGCTGCGGAGCTCCGAGATTTGCCGCGGTCGGGAAGGCCTCCCACGGCTGTCACGCCTGACATGTTGCAGCGGGCTGATGTTCTCATTCGACGGGATCGACGCATTACGACTCGACAATTGGCACTGGAGTTGTCAGTAAGCAAAGGAAGTGTGGATGTGATTATCAATCAGCTTGGATACTCAAAAGTGTGTGCAAGATGGGTTCCTCGGTGTCTTACTGTCGATCACAAATCCCAAATAAAAGACATTTCTTTCGATTTGTTGCGACGCTTTCACGTTGACGGGGAGGCCTTTTTGTCACGGATTGTGACAGGTGATGAAACTTGGGTGCATCATTTTGAGCCCGAAACAAAAAGACAATCGATGGAATGGCGTCATGCTTATTCTCCACAGAAGAAAAAATTCAAAACAGGTCCTTCAGCCGGAAAAGTCATGATGACTGTGTTTTGGGATTGCGAGGGCGTAATTCTCATTGATGTGATGCCAAAAGGCAGTACCATTAATTCAGAGGCTTATGTCAAAACATTAGACAAACTTAAGCAGCGCATCCGGCGCCTTAGGCGTCATGTTAACCCACAGGATGTTTTGATTCAGCATGATAACGCTCGTCCTCACACAAGTTTGAGGACTTGTGAACACATCGCGAAACTGGGTTGGATAGTGTTACCCCATCCACCCTACAGCCCCGATTTGGCTCCTTCAGACTTTCACTTGTTTGGGCCAATGAAGAATTTCATTCGTGGAAGACGTTTTGCCGATGACGAAGAAGTGATTCACGAAGTGACAACCTGGCTCCGTAGGCAGAGTAAAGATTTTTACCGGCAGGGAATACACGCTCTTGTGTCTCGCTGGAAAAAGGCCGTCGAACTTGAAGGAGATTATGTGGAAAAATAAAGCAAGTAGACAAAACATCAGTCTTTCACATATGTAAATTTGATTGTTGTGGAATAAATACTTCTGGAGAAAAAAATATGGGGCATTATTTACTGGGCAACCCTCGTATAATGAAAATCATTTACAACGAATTCCGTGTGAAGAACATTCGAAAATATTGTTGTCGATGAATAACGATGAAAAGCAAGTACAAGTTAAATCTACAAAAAAATCTAAAAGTTGTCAAGAAATTAAAAAATTGGGTTGTTTCTATGTTAATCAATCACATAATAATAAATATAAAAAGTGTAATTTATAATATAGGAAAATAATATCTATTAAATCTCAGGAGTCTTAAAATTGAGATTTTATTCTTTACAAACCTAACAAATTTTATTTTATATAAATAGCTGAGCCAAAATGGAGCAATTCGTGATTGTTCAACTTTGTGATTATTGTAAAAGAAATGATTTATGTGGATATTGTAAATTAAATAAAGCTGATCTAATTAGATTTGTTAATGGACATAAAGTCACAAATTTAAATCTGCAGGGAACAAGTCTTTGTAAACAATTATCTTATTATTAAAATTAAAATCATGATGATGTTTTAAAAAATAATGACGATAAGGCTTGGAAAAAATTTCCATTTTCTAACAACATATGAAAAACTTCAACTAATGATGAAATATTATTTCCTTTTCATACTAATTTGAGCTACAAAGATTGACAAATACAGTTAGAAATTATGTAGTTGATACTACATTTGCAAACACATTAAAACTAGAAATTTTAAAAATAAAGCAAACTCAATTGAACCTAAACATTTCTTCAGTAGTTAAACAGAAAATTATGAAAATTGTAAAACAAATTTAAGAATAAATCACTGATTTAAAATAATTTTAAGACTTTTTTGTCAGTACCAAAAGCAGACAAATAGAAATAGTATGGAATTCAGTTCCAGATACAGACCAATAGGATCACAAATGAAAGAGAGAGAATAAAAATTTTAAGTTTGGCAAACCAAATATTATATCAAGATTGGGTAATTTTGAAGCATGTGGATCAGGGTGGTGATTGAACAGAGTTATTGGAATTCTGATTTAATAGATACATTCCATTGAGAATAGATACATTCCATTAGGAGGATCATCTTACGTTGAATTACTAGATCAAATGACCGAGCGAGGTTGCGCAGTGGTTAGCACACTGGACTCGCATTCGGGAGGACGACGGTTCAATCCCGCGTCCGGCCATCTGGATTTAGGTTTTCCGTGATTTCCCTAAATCGCTCCAGGCAAATGCCGGGATGGTTCCTTTGAAAGGGCACGGCCAACTTCCTTCCCCATCCTTCCCAAATCCGATGAGACCGATGACCTCGCTGTTTGGTCTCTTCCCCCAACCCAACCCCAACTAGATCAAATAAAAAATTATGTATTAATGTAATGAAATGAAGACCTAAACTGTTTTCTGTTTGCTATAAAACGTGGATTATGTCCTGTAGATAAAATTCAGAAAGACTTACAAAATACAAAAGTGTTTATCTTGATCAGAAACTTAAAAGTTTTGAATTTCCTGTAGTGGTTGATAATATTCAAAAAATTGAGAGTAGAATTAATGTATCTATTAATGTTGATTCATATGATGAAAAATATCAAGTGTATTCATTATAAATTACGTAATGTAAGGGAGAGAAACATGTATATCTCCTTTACATCAAGGATTGAACTAATTCACATTATTGTTATATAAGAAATTTAAGTTTGTTTCGAGTCAAATCGTTAAAGACGAAGAACCACAATTTATTTCTCAATTATGTTCACTCCATTTCGCAAGTAAAGAAATATTAGATCGGCACACATCACGCTGTTTAGTTAACAAACCATTAAAAGTAGAAATGTCAAAGGAAGATTCACATATCCATTTAAAAATTTATCAACATAAACAAAAAGTTCCATTTGTTATTACACTGGTTTTGAATTTTTGTTATTAAATATCGACAATTGTCACTGCAATCCAGAAGATTCATATAATGTGAAATATCAAAAATGTGAAACATGGAGTCTGTTACAATAATTAATATATAAGTGGCCATTATAAAGATCCTGTTGTTTATAGATGACCAAATTGTCATAAAAAATTTCTTGGATATAATAAAAAAGAGGCTGAAGTAATTGGAAGAATTTATTATGAAATTGAACAAATGAGACCATTAACTCCTGAAGAACAATCAAGATATGCAAGTTAGAAGAAATGTACATTGTGTGTACATCATCATGCTCATTTAACTGGAAGATTTTAGATCCATTATATGATAATCTTATTTTATAGTTGAAGCATCCTAGTTTTCAACCAATTTATTTACATAATTTATCAGGATATGATTTGCCCCTGTTTGTGAAAGAACGTAGTTATGAAAGAAAAGACAAAGATTTTGTGCCAAATAATGAAAGCAGATATATTAGTTTGGAAAGAGTACAAGATGTTTGAAAATGAGGTTTATTGATACATTTAAATATATGAATTTATCATGTGACAAACTTTCAATATATCTGGAATAGAGTCAAATGAAAAATATTAAAAAGTTTTTCTCAAAAGGGTTACTCAATCTATCAATCTAGTCATCGGAAAAGGAACATACCCATATGATTACATGGATTTTAGGAAAAAATTGTAAAGAGACAATTACCAGCAAAAGAAGAACTTTATAATAAACAGAATGACTGTGAAATAAGTGATGAAGGTTATAAACATTCAAAAAAGTATGGAAAGAATTTAATATAAAAAATTTTAGTGAATATCATAATCTCTGTCTTAAAACTGATGTATTTTTCTTGGCTGATGTCCTTGAAAATTTTAGAAAAATTTGTATACTATCCCGTTATTTTATAGCATCAGGTTTAGCTTGTGAGACAGTGCTGAAAATAATTAAAAACCACTTGATTTATTACATGATTATGATATGATTTTATTGGTTGAAAAGGAAATAAGAGGAGGAATATCACAGTGTTGTAAAAGATATGTTAAAGCGAACAATAAATATATGAAGGATTTTAATAGTAAAATATCAGATTATCTAGCACATTTGGGTGTGAATAATATATAGGGTTATGCAATGAGTCAATATTTACCATATGGCGAATTTGAATGGGGTAAACCAAGTAATTTTGATTGTACATAAATAAGTGAAATATCAGATACTAGTATAATTGGAGAAATTTTTGAATTAGATTTTGACTATCCAAAAGAATTACATGAGTTACCTAAAGATTTACCATTAGCTCCTGAAAACAAAATTGTACCAGGAACTAAAGTAAGCAGGCTGTTGACTAATCTGAATGATGAAAATAAATATGTAGTTCATTAGAGAAATCTTAAACAGCTTTTACCATGAGGAGTGAAAATAACAAAAATAGTGTTTTAAAATTTTAACAATCACATTGGTTGAAGAATCATATAGATTTTAATGCAGAATTGAGAACTAAAGCTAAAAATGATTTTGAAGAGGATTTCTATAAATTGATGAATAATTCAGTGTTTGGAAAAACGACGGAGAACATAAGCAACAGAGTGGATATAAAGTTAGTGTCAGGTGGAGATAAATATGGTAAACTGATAGCTAAACAAAACTTAAAAGGAAGAACTATATTTAATGAAAATCTTGCTGCTATTCAAATGAATAAAACAGGAACTGTGTTTAAGAAACCCATCTATGTTGGTATGAGTGTACTGGATTTATCTAAAGAACTGATGTACGATTTTCACTATAGAATACTGAAACCAAAATATGGAGAAAATATTGAGTTGTGTTATGAAGATTCAGTTATGAGATACATCAGTAATACTGAAAAATGAAATGAGTGGTAATGTAGAGATAAAACCTATTGAACAATTGGCTATTCATTGGGAAGGAAGACATGATGGAAAAGAAATAGCTTTTATTGACTATTACTTGATCTGGAATCATGGAGGTTGGTCAGATACAACAAGGTAATAGGACATAAAGTGATACAAATAACCCTGTTGTTGATGTTACAGCAGATCATTAACTTGTAGATAAGAATCTAAACAAACTGAAGCCTCAATATGTGAGAACAGGAGATGAACTCTACCATTCATGTTGTGTAAATGCAAGATCAAATGCTGAAGAAAACTTTGCCAAAGAATTCACTTAAAGTATTTTTAACATAAAAAACGAGAATACAAAGATGAAGAAATAATTTTATATAGCTTTTTCTTAGGAGATGGAAGTTGTGGAACATATCCAAATGTGAGGGGAAAAAATATTCTGGGACACTCATTAATCAACACAGATAAACATTTTTGTGTTAAATCTATTGAGTGGCATGTATGAATTTAATTGTAAGATTCTTGATACACTTGGATCGAGTGGTGCATATAAAATTGTTCCTGTTGGAAGTGTAAGAAGCATGCAACAGAGTATGCTAAATTTCATGACAGCAATTGGAGTAAAATTATTCCTGTAGAAATTTTAAATGCAGTTAAAGAAGAAATGCGATGGTTCTGCTCTAGCTATGATCTGGCACATGGAAGTAAGTGTTACAAACGAAAGTATGAAATTATAACATTTACTTATTCACGATTGTGTCATTTATTCAAGAGATTGGGGTATGTATTTTCTATACATACCAGGTCAGAGAACAAAATACTTTTAGAGCAACAATGAGCCAGACTGAAAAGAGTTACAAAATGAACAAAGTAAAGAAGATATATACACTTTCTCATCAAGACAATTATGTATATGATAGCGAAAGTAATGGAACATTTAACACAGATTTTCCATTAATAGTTCACAACACAGGTAGCTTCATCTACAATATAATAATTGAAGATTTTTATGAAGATATGAAATCCATTATCGATTGCTTCGATACTAACGATTATCCTGAACATAATATTTATGATATTCCTTCAAATAAAGTAGACCATTTTAGGAAAAATTAAAGATGAATGCAATGGAAAAGTAATGGAAAATTTTGTGGTTTTACAGAAGAAATGTATGTTTATAAAGTTGGTGATAAAATAGAGAAAAAAATCTCAGTGAGTTACGAAATGTATTGTTAAAAATAGAATAGGAGTAGAAGATCATAAAGATTGTCTGTTTAACAATGCAGAACACTACAGAAAAATTTATATGTTTCAAAGTGAAAAATTTAAAAAACTAAGTGAGTTAAAGATAAATGTTTTATATAATATTACTGGGTGTGAATATTTGAATACAAGATGTGTAGAAACATTTGTATGGAGTTTAATAATCAGTTTAAGATTATTTTACCAGATAGATATTGTAATTTAATTACTAATTTGTATTTACAGTTAATTGAAAAACACCATATGAATCTGAAATATAAAGGAATGAAGAAACTTAATACCAGAAATGATGAATTTTATGATCTGGTATTCACTCTGTGAAAATTTTACCCTTTTTGATATTGAATTTATTTATTTATTTACTTTCTTACTTTCACCATAAATCATTTTATTTATTTTCTTATATTCACCTTTCATTAAAAATATTAAATTTATTTTCTGACATTCACCTTTTGTGAAAAAAAACTTTATAATAAGTGAATGTGGTACTAAAAAATATTAATTTTTATAATTTTTTCTAAGTCATTTAATATAAAATAGACTTTTTTACATGAAAATACTTGAATTTTGATCTCGAATTGGGAGAATAGCAGGATATAATTCCTGGTCCTGGGTTACTTGGGATGGGTCTGGTGGAGCCAGGACTGAGTCAAATGAGCTAGGACCAATACTTTCAACCTACTTATGTCCTAGGTCAATGCCATTGTAATCGACTAAGGCACACCTCTTGTCATTTCTATAAAATACTAATTTTTTTCTCGCACTTACCGTTCGATAGAATCAGTTAATCAAAACAGTTATGTAATATATTACAAAACATCGTGAGAATTAAGGAGATTTATGGGGAAAATCTAATCACTCTAACACAGATCTCTGACCCATACTAATAATTCTAAAACGGAATTTACTTGTTGAGATTAATTCAATTCCTTAAAGAATTGTATCCCTAAAGAGTGGTATCTGATGACAAAATAAGCACAATTTAGGTGACTAAACTACTACATATAGGTCCTCTCGTTGCCATTGTAGGAGTCTCGGTGGAATACAAATACGGCGTTCATCGTTTTCCATACTCACTTTAGGCAAATGCCTATTTTCCTTTCAGTGCAATTCTTCAGCTTAGCTCGTGCTGCTTCTCTGACGCCTCCGAGGTTGATGCTTGCCCTGTATTCTTAACAGAAGAGAGATTTGTAGAGCGCTTGCACCTGAAATCTCACAGCTAAACAAATTCCCAGGCACTTGCAATCCGTATAATGATCAGTGCAACCACACACAAATTGGTTAGCCAATTCGTTTCACAGCTAGTTAGTAGCCTTACCCGCCTAAAGTGCCTTGCCTGTGAATTTCCTGAAGGTCTTACTGAAGCCGGAAACTGCGTATTTACGTCATTAAAAAATTCTCAGGCTGCAGCTGTCGTTTGCTCATCATCTTCGTTTATTTCGTCTTGCGGAGATATGGTATTATGCCTAAATTTCCTGTACACCAGTTTCAACCTTTGTACTCACCCATAATTTTTCTGCAATCCTGTAATCTACGAAATACACTATTTGTACGTAAGTATGTCTTATTCGCGGACATCTTTCAGAGTCTTAGTAACATCGTAGTTCTGTTATGTGGACTTCATGGTCACAATGCGGTTGTTTAATACGAGAACTGATCATGACTTTGCTTGCTGTGGTCGGAGTGTTGCTGCATGAACGATTATCCTGTACATCGCTTCATCGATGATGAACTGCAATCTTTGACCTCTTTCCCATGTCGCTTCCACTTCTGCAGATTTGATCGTCGTCAGTGGACTCTGCTAGTACAATTTCATCACAGTTTAGATTATAAGACACATAAAGTTCCTCTAGCTGAATCTGCAAGCATGTCAGTCTGTGTCTTTCACTTCTTTCTCTACGCTTGAAATTTCTTATTTCAGTTGCAAACTTGTTAAGTGCTGTTGTAGGGATGCACTACTGGTACTGCATTTGTTAGACATCTTATACTTGTATCCTAATACACTACATCAACTCGTGTGCTATTCGACATTACCACGCATCCATCTCACCCTTTGTTGCTTTTATCAGCCAATATTGTGTAAGTGAGATATTCTGATTTGAAATTTTGATTCTCTTAAATACTGGCTGGATTGGTTTGGTTGGGACTGAACATCGAGGTCATAAGGTCTCTTGGTCAAGAGGTAGTTCATCCTGAGGTAGACACGCCCACCACAAATTTGAATGGATTATGAAATTATGTAGGTGTGGTAAAATCGAAGCATTGAAAGCAATATTGATGCCAAGTCTGATAAATAGTTTAAGGAAAAGTAGAAGTATGTGTGTCAGGAGGTATGTAGGTCAGAGCAGGTGGGAGGTCTCCAAGGCCCCATCTGTGGTGAGAGAAACCCCACTCTCAACCAAACCCTCACCATCCTGATTAAGGGCAAAGACAGGTACAGAGTAAGAATGCTTTTTTGTTGGGAGATTCGTAGTAAAACTTAGAAGGATAAACAAATAATGGACATCAGGTGGACTGTCAGTAGCAAAAGAAGGCGAGAAAAATGATCAGGTCGATAGGTGGTAGGGGCCAGCTGAGTGTCCCTGCAACAATCGTCCCGCCCTTGATTCATTATAGTTAAAACGTTAAGAGGGGAACAGCACCCGTTATTCATCGAAGTACTGCTGCAGTTACATTGCGGCATCACCTCAAGGGTGGCTTTGCCAGGCACAAAGAGACCAAGTGAGGTAACGCCGTAGGATCACTGTCACTGGTGTAGATGGAACAACATCAACAAACTTTGATTCAGGGTCTGATGGCTTGAGGAGATCTGACGCCTCTGGAGTCATTAGAGTAGCCTTCCTCTGAGATCGGTTATTTTTGTCTTTTATACATTTTGGCAGTCAAGAGTCTTATGGGGCCTTTCCACTGTGAACATTGGAGTGGAAGAAGTGGGGCTGCTCTGAGACGCAAAGTCCATCACTCCCTCACCGGTCACTGGTGTCAGGTGCTGATCAGTGTATTTTTGAGGACAGGGTTCCAGAAAGGGAGCCCTGCCACCGGTAGGGTAGATGCTGGAGGAGGATGCTGCTTGTACAGCCATGTTCAGGGAGCAGTTTCTGAAGACGGTGGTGCAGGAACCATGAGAGAGTAGTGCCTATTGACCCCAAACTCAAGTTTATTTGTGCGACTACCAGATACTGCTGACAGACTGTCCATAGCAGTGGCAAAGGTCGATATCATTGAGACTGGATAAAAACAATCGTATTTTTCCTAGCTTCAGAATATGAGAGGCTGTCTGTGACATCACTTCATTCATGAGGGTAGTGCACTTCAGAAATCAATTATGGTGGTCACTTCCGCAGTGGACACAGGGAGGTAGAAACATGCAAGGTCTAATTTCTTGCATTTGCAGGCCAGTCACCACAAATTAGGTCATGTGTACACCATGGAAGACATACGTCCAAAGTGCTGGAATTTAAAGCACTGCATCAGGGTGGAAAATACAGCTTCCCATGTTAGCGGTAAATAATGGTTCTGAACTTCTCTAGAAGCGAATTGCTCTCAAAAGCGCCAGTGTCAACATTGCTATCAGGTATGCCTTGACATACTGGTCGTATGAATTGGATCCCTCGCCTCTCCAAATGTTTGCGTGGTTCTTCATCTATCTGCAGTTTTAGGTTCTGGCGAAAAATTAACCCATGTACCACATTGAGATTCTTATGGTATGTGATTCTAATAGATATACCACCAGATTGTTTAAAAGAAGAGACGTGCAGCTGTTGTGCAGCTGACCACGCAGATGAACCAAGGGGCTACCAACAGTGTCTGCTCAACGTTCATTCAGCGAACACTGGTGCGTATGGGCCTCCTCAGCAGGCGCCCACTTCGTGCACTCACACTGACTGCCATTCATCAGTGATGAGGGCTGCATGCCAATATCGTAACTTGACGTCCACTGAGTGGCATCAGGTGGCCTTTCTCAGATGAATCACATTTTATGCTGCATCGGACAGGTGGCCATTGGCATGTGTAGCCTGCAACAATCATTGGTAGGGTTCCGGCCTGAGGAGGGAGCCTTATGGTCTAGGTAATGTTTTCATGGTATTCCCTGCGTGCGCTTGTCGGTCTGGACAGCATAATAGATCAACACAAGTGTGCATCTATCCATGGAGACTACACTATCTGCAGTTAGTTTTTTACTTGGCTCAATGGTATCTACCAACAGACCAATGCAACGTGTCACATAGCTTATAGTGTAGATCCATGGTTCACAGAGCACCAGGATAAGTTTGCTGTACTCCCGTGGCCACCAAACTCCCCAGATTGAAACCCAATTGAGAATCTGTGGGACCACCCGAATCTGGCTGTTTGTGCCACGGATCGTCAACCATGGTACTGGAGTCGGCTTGGCACCACATCCCTGTCGGAACCTCCCAGCACCTCACTGACACTCCTCGTGCATGTCCACACTGCAAAAGATGGCTATTCAGGCTTTTGACAAGTGATAACGGTAATGTGACTGGACCCCATAAGTTAGAATTACTTCGTAATTTGCTAAGGGAAGAGAGTTCGCCAAATACGTTTTCAACATTCTCCACAAAAATATTGATTTCATAGAGAGAAAGAACCTCAATTTGTTCGGGCCAGTCGAGAAATTAATGGGAATAACGGTTTACAAGACACTTGGTTTCGTTTTCCTCCCATGGTGTGGTCATGGATGGAAAGTACCTTGGGTCGTAACGATCTGACTGCTAGAGCCTCGCGGCCATCGGCTGATAACTTTGGTCTTTTGATGACGCCTAATATCTACCATGATCTCCGAACGAGTGCTCTCCCCTCAGGCACCACCCAGCCAGAGAAAAGGCCACCTGGAATGACGGCCAGTGCCCAGAGTTCCCGTTACCCCTAAAAGGACAGGCACCTCCTCCTCAGTATGCGCGCGAAGATCACTACATACGTAACTGTGCGATCCCTGCTTTGACAAAGGCTACCACCCAACAGGTACCTGATGACTCCCCACATGGACTGGCTACTGTGCTGGGCATTGGGTGACCACACCTGCACGGCTCGTACATCCTGTAAAGAAATTTGAAAAGGTGGAGGTCAAGTTAACTGAAATATGTGGTATAAAATACAGGGAATCAAGTGGGAAAAGCCATAATCAACGTCGTTTAAGCAAGCTAGGTTGCCTTACAGAATAAGACTGAAAAAAGATAGTAAGGTAGGAAAATTGTGGCACAGGAAAGAAAGAAGTAGTTTGAGGGCTTCGGACCCCACCTTGGCCAAGCACGAACTGACAATCGAGTTGTGAGACCCCTTGGGCGAGAGCAGCTCGTGTTTAAGACATTTAACTCGTCTCCAGCAGCAGCGGAATCCAAATCTCTCAGATTTTGGTATTCTGTTGTTTTCTTAAATCAGTTCTGCCGAATGATGGGTTACTTCTAATAATGCCACGGCTAATCTCTCCATCATGCTTGTCCATATGAGCTAATATTGCGATTCTAATGACTACAGTGTGACACATTACTTTCTATCTTAGCTTCCTTTCTTACGTAGCGCTTCCAGACCAAGGAAAGTGCTGGTATTAAACTGGATATATTTCTGCCTTGTATTGAGGATATGTTGCTCAGGGCATTATTCTTAAAAGTTTTTACGTACTCAGCAAAGCAATTACAATTGTCTGTAGAATGATTCCATTTAAAAAAAGGACAACCTTAAATGGTTATTATCTTAGTTCCTATGTTCTCAAGTCTTACTGCGCTGCATTTTGCTGTTCTGTGAAAAAGTGAAAAAGTGGAAGATAAATTAAGTTGATTGATAGTATACTATTTTTGTTCTGCTTTTATCAGGTTTTATCATCTGGTCGTAAGAAATTAAAATGCTGAACAACTGAGCTAAGTGTGTTGTCATGTGCAAGCTTCAAGAAATATTTACCCCCTATCGTGCTCCTGTTATTACAGTTGAAACGGAGGCTATGTAGAATTGCTTATGCTCGACGAGTCAGTCGCACGAGGCTGTAATAGGTAGCCCTATTCTCAGTGTCACAGGACTGGGAATGTGGAAGGCGCATCTTCGTGCGCGGCAAATGCAGCAAGTTAGTATGTCAAGCCCGTAGCGGAAACTTTTCTAGAGTCTCCGTAAAAGGGCACTAACGAACACAATCAAGTAATTAAACGATGTAATTGGCGACCATGCGGCACCGGTCGTCGCCTTTGACCCGTGACCTAACTGAGTTGTGCTATGTGATGTGATGTGATGTGATGTCATGGTTGCGCTGCGTATTTGAAAAGGATCGTGTTTGAGGAGGGCGTTTTCGAGTACTTTGTGGTGCTCTCTGATGTTGAATGTTTTTGATTTCACATTGTTTGTGAGTGATGTTAATGAGTCGTTGGATTAGTGGAGTGCCATTTGGTAGGATTCGTACTGGAATTGTGAACTGGATGATTTACTACTGAGTTTCTTTTCACATCGGTAATTATTGGGTCCAGATTTGCTATTAGCCTTGGGAATTATTAGTTCGGTATGATGTTCATTGTTGATGATTTCATTTTGATTTTCGTTTGTTATTAGTTATGGATACGACTACGATGTTTACCTGCAGGTCGTTGTGCACATGCCGCAGTGGGCGATGATATGGCGACAAGTTATTTGGTTTGATTACTGAATCTGTGAACTGCCACGTTTGTGGCGAAGTTATGAAATTATTCAAAGTTGCCGTATCTCGGATCGGGACGAATATATGGGGCGTGGTTGACATACCAAAATTTGGTGTTTCATTCGAAGAGGTTTCTTGGTCGAATTTAGGCTCGCTATTCGAGATATTGTGTTGTTAAGGTACTATTTTTGCTGTCATTCGTCTATTGGGTTTCGTGTTCATGAGACAGACTTATTTTGTTAGGATTCTGTTTCCTTTTCTTTTATTTCGAAAACATGAATGATGTGATTTTTGCTAATCACGTGTTTATTTGGGTTTTATGGAGGGGATTGGTGTTTGTTGGTGGATGGGTAGTGGTGTGCCAACCTAAATTTGTGTGGCAGCTGATTTTGGTTGGCAATAGGAATGGGAAAAACCGACCAGTTTAAACCGATTCCAGTATTTTAGTACTAAATAACCGGTATTTTTCGGAATTTGTTTGGTCTCGGTTATAACAGGAATTTTTGTTTTTTCAGTAATAACTGAGTAAAAAACCAAAATATCAATTAGTCATTTCAGCAGTGCTAATATTTTTCGTCTTTAAATAAAAGTTTTTTTAAAAAAACTGGAGTAATTTTTATTTGTAAAATTTGCATTGGTTTGAAATATTCCGATACTATAGAAAATGGTAAAAGTGATCAGTCTTATTTTAATAACACTGCCGACAGAAACTGGCAACAATCATAGGGCACTAGAATTGGTACACCATTGCAGAGTCAGTAATGTTCATGCTGGCGTGTCGTGGCTTAAGGTTCGCGTGTACATGCAGTGTGCATGTCCTTTATGGTAGTTTCTTGATGTCGTCGCCGGACATCCGTTGTATTGCAGAATGGCAGCAACCCTAGCCATAGTTTTACAAAATTACGTAGCAGTGAAGTACACTGCTTCATTTGCTTCAAAAGATTAAAGATTTGTCTGCCATTTCTATGAAATAATTAAAAAGACATTCATTCATAGTATAAAATAAAAATAGAAGTAGCTGATCTGCTACCTGTGTCTCCATAAGACGCCTTTATCTGCTTGTAGCACTTGAAAGCAGACAAATTAACACGAAAACAGAGTACTGGTGATTTTTTGTAGTAGTCAACGACTTATCTTATATCGAGAAAAACAGCAAATGGTGGACGGACTACGTTTTGTTTTATTTGTCTATTTAATTTAATATTTTGATTGTATCTATATTGGAACGGAGAGAGTCGAAATTTTGAAATTATTTAATCTTTGTTCGACTTTTGCGTTTGTTACAGGAAATAATGTGAATTAAAAACCGAAAGTCAGCTATTTCAGAAACAGGTTATTTTGAGCGGTTTTAAAAGGCAGGCTAAACTGAATTGGAAACAAACGATATAACCGAAAACAGGCTGTTTCAGCGCTAAACACCATCCCCAGTTGGTAAGTACGTTTTTGTTTTAACTGCTCGGTGTTGTATGTATTGTATGTGAGTTTAAGTGCATAATTGTGCGTAGTTCTACATCGAACTTTATATTAATGATTTTAATGAAATTTTGGGGTATGTTGTTAGTCGAAGGTAATAATGGTTTATAGGACTGTCGAGTATTTTGGAGTTTTTTCTGGCTTACTTGGTCAAGTTAGGTTTTCAATAATAGCTACATGGACGAGTTTTGGTTTCTTCTACGGACTTTTGTAGCTATGGGTGGTTTTCTAGTATACTGGACTTCGTTTGAGCTATATAGTTAAAGTGAAACTTCCAACACTGGCTTTTGAAACGATTTGTGGATTTGTAGTATCGCAGACTTTGAATTATATAGGCCCAGTGAGAGAGTTCACATTCTCTATTTACATTTATTGAGGTTTTGTGGGTTTTCGAGGATTTTGTTTGTTGGACTTCTGCCTTGGTATGTATTTTATATTACTAACGTGGTATATTTTGTTTGTCCCATTAGTTTGATGTTCCTTTACTATTAAATATATTTCGTATTATTTTTGTCTTTTCAGTACATTAATGTGTGACTTCATGGTCGCCAAATTCTATAACAATGAAATGAAATGTCCACCATCTTGATGTCATGGGCCAGTGCTGTTAGGCAGTATCCAGTTTTTCAGTAGTTCCAAACAGTTGATCCACAATAGTTACTGAAGCTGCACGATTTCTCACAAGCGCAGTGAGTGACGTGAGGCAATTCCATATAATCTGAAGTGCAGTTCGAGCACTGCCATGATTTTTATCACGGTATGTCGGCCTAGATATGAGTTGTCTTTTAGTTAAATTCGACGTTTGTGGCCAAGTGTATCTGGTTGCCCCAGCCACAAATAAGAAACCATGAAAGTGTGAAACATTATCTGAAGCGATGCTATCTACCCTGACGTAAGTCGTTGTACCAATATGTAAACCAAGTGTCTCAGAATACGCAGGGTCGGCTCAAATTCGAGTGCTCTGATGGATCTGAAGGCACTTCTAACTGGGATAGTCGACTGTTATCTTGCATACCAAAGATGTAACTTCCTCATATTGCGAAGATCATCCTCCGCAACTGGCAGATCTAAATCATGTATTGCTCCTCTGTTCCCACTGCATTAGCGAACAGGCCAAACTCTGTAAGGCCATAGCCGAACTAGGAAGCCCGTACCCACAGGTGTCACGAATCTTGATCAGTAGCCAAAAATGAGAGTCCCCATGGCAAGATATTTTCAAGAGACGGACGTTCCTCTCTTAATTCCAAGATGTGAAGACGCCGAGCCACAATAACCAGATTACTTGATTGACTCCACTGGTGTACACACCAGCTAATTGATGTCAGAAGATGAAACCTCCTACATTCTTTGATAACTTGTTATTTCTGCGCTGTGTCAATCCCTAGACCAGTAAGTTATTTATTTCCAAAGATGAAACATATGAAACTAAGGGAAATACGATTTAATTCTTAACATCCTCAGCATAATAAAGGTAGAGTAAGAATAAGAAAGTTTGTATGTAACTAAGAAAGTGATGGTTATCGAAACTCCATTTTAAGGATAACAAATGAATATGTAATTAGTAACCCTATTAAATAACAGTATGTGTCTAAATAGGTCGGTAGCCAGAGGCCAAATAAATAAAAACTCGGTAGTAGTAGTAGTAGTTGTAGTAGTAGTGGCAGCAGCTGTTGTAGTTTTAGTAGTAGTAGTTTTACAATGTTATTGGACATGCCATGGTATTACAATTTAAGAACAACAAAAATGACATAATTCATATTACAGGGATTTAAATACTGACGTGTATAGCCAGTCACGGATGGGAAAAGTAGTCGGCCATGACCATAAAGTAGGAACCATCCCGGTATTTGCCCGAAGTAGTTTAGGGAAACCATGCAAAACCTAAATCAGGATGGTCAGTTGGAGATTGCAGCCTCCACTGTACGGAATACAAGGCCACTCTGTATAATAAATTTTGCAAAATAAGTGATTTAATAATGTAAAGGCTAGTCCGGCATGGTTTATTCATTCCTCGCTCCCAGTGACTGCCCACGCTACACACACACACACACACACACACACATATATATATATATATATATATATATATATATATATATATATATATATATATAATTTTCATTTCGTAATGTGACACTACAAACACTGTCAGCTGACGATGCCTGGTTTCCATTTTGTGTATCGCAGTTTAGCCAGAAAAACCGAATCAGTATTCGTCCATAATGAGTGAGATGTTGAGCTCAGAAGAAGGATAAGGTGTTAATAAGCAACATGAGATGGTATTACGAACTCTTCAGAGTTAAATCAGTACTAATAAGATTATACGGTACTGAAAACTATAATTACTATATAATGATAACAACACTAGACCAAAAATTAAACTTAGCATTGCAAGTTAGAACTAAAAATCTGTTCTTTAATTACGATTGCTTGAGGTACGATTAATTTCTTGGCTGTTCTGCTGCTGCGCTGTGGAAAGAACCGTCCTGATAATCACCTAATATTTTGGAGAACGACGGAAAATGACAATAATAGAACAGGAATCTTAACTTTGCTCCTGGGTGAAATTATCTCAATAACTTAGCCAGTGCGACAACTTTCTCAGTACATACTGTATATGATCTCTTAGTTGTTATTTATGTGTGTTTTATTTGTTTTATGTTTCCTTGAAACCACGTTCCACGAGAATTAATCTCTAGGGAGTAGTTACTGAAACTTAATATTCTTTACCCATTTTTCTTTTTAGACTTCTCCAACTTGGTGTTACTTTTTACATCGCAGTACATCTCATCAACACTGCAGCGGTTCATTTCATAATAAATATTGGAGAACGAATTGAAAAATTTGGTCTGCTGAAAACTTCGGTGTTAACAATTGGCAGGGTTCTTATGTGCGGACTTAATCTGCTGAGATACGTAAATAATCGTTGGTCTTTATGTATTGTATGTGTGCACGACGTTACGTATTCGGCGGTCCAGGCGAATACTAGCCTGGACGGGCTGTGCTTTTTACATACCACTGGAATCTGTGCCACAACGAGTGGAGGATGCCAGGAAGTTAGCAGGTGACACAGTAACTAAGAAATATACTCATGTCCATTATAATTATCCGGGTTGTTGTGTGCACGACGTTATGTATTCGGCGGTCCAGGCGAATACTAGCCTGGACGGGCTGTGCTTTTTACATACCACTGGAAACTGTGCCACAACGAGTGGAGGATGCCAGGAAGTTAGCAGGTGACACAGTAACTAAGAAATATATAGTCATGTCCATTATAATTATCCGGGCTGTTATGCCGTGGTCGGTTGATGAATTCTGTGGTGATTCCCAACGTTTCGTCTCCGACTGCGGGAGACATCTTCAAGGGGGTCCGTAGCTCGATGGAAGGTCCAACACACCCACTGGCTCGCTACTGACTGCCGCTAAATTCCGAGTCACGTGTTTTGAAAACGTCAGTGCAATTGGCCGCTGTCCGTCGCCGTCGATCGCCGTTGCCATCACCCAGTAGTGGACGGCTGGTACACATCTTCTTTAACACCGGTATCCATATACCGTTTAATTTCACGCCCTCCTCCTTTCGGATGAAATTATTTGGGTGTTTAGCGATTTCGATTGCCTCCCTGTATAGCCTTTCGTAATATCCGCTTGTGGCCGCTAGTACTTGCGTCTCCTCGAAACGAATATTGTGGTTCCCTGGCTGGAAAGCATGCTCCGCAACAGCTGATCGTTCCGTTTCTCCTCTTCTACAATTTCCCTTGTGCTCTTCCAAACGTTTAGAAACAGTTCTTTTATCGGTACCCAAATAAACATCAACACAGCTGCATGGGATCCTATACACTCCAGCTTTTTCCAATGGTTTGCGAGCGTCCTTGGCAGGCACAAGGTATTCCTGTATCTTCCTGGTGGGCTTGTAAATTACGGTAATATTCCGCTTCGTCAAGATCCTTCCTATTATTTCCGTTACATTTTTAACAAATGGCAGGAAAACCTTAGATTTTGCAGTAGCCTGTACGTCAGTATGATTTCTGCGTGGCTGCCTCAACGCACGTTTTATTTCGGCGGACGAATATCCTTTCTTCATTAGTGCATTGTGGAGATGTTCCATCTCAGCGTCGAGCAACTCAGGTTCACAAATATTTCTAGCTCTGTCCGCTAACGTCTTGATAACACCCCGCTTCTGTTGTGGGTGGTGGTTCGAATCCCGGTGCAAATAACGGTCCGTGTGCGTGGGTTTGCGGTACACTGAGTGGCCCAAACTACCATTTTCGTTTCTAAAAAGAAGCACATCGAGGAAATGTAATTTGCCGTCTACCTCCTCCTCCACTGTAAATTGAATTCTCGAGTTTATACGGTTCAGATGTTCGTGGAACCGGCATAGTTCCTCCCTACCATGTCTCCACAGCACAAACGTGTCATCCACGTATCGGAACCATACATTTGGTTTTTTGCTGACAGTACCTAAGGCCTGTTCCTCGAATTTCTCCATAAAGAAGTTTGACTTAGGGGGCTTCCCATAGCCACGCCATCCGTTTGCTCATAAAACTGTTCATTCCACTTGAAGTATGTGGTCGTCAAACAACACTTAAACAGTTCTAAAATATCAGCAGGAAAAATTCGATCCAGTTGTTCCAATACATCATTAAGTGGAACCATGGTAAACAGCGATACCACATCGAAGCTGACCAATATGTCCTCCGGCTGGAGCACTATGCCATTCAATCTGCTGATGAAATGTGTCGAATTCTTATATAAATGATTCTTATTCCGTGACTGGACATTGTACACCACATAGTCACCTGTTGAGGGTGAAGAGACTTCTCGATAGCGAAATGCGGATTTTCAGTCCTCCAAATGCTCCAATTCTGCTTATTGACGAATCCATCCAAATGAAAATGGGATTCGTCGCTAAACCAAACCATACATGCGCATACTAATTCCCATCGTGCCCGACGGCCAACCGTGCAGTTTGAACGTCCTAACGCAAACTGTTCAGAAGTTTTCGCAGAAAATAAAAACGTAAGTGCATTAATTATTCAATCCACACATGTCGTCTGGGAAGAGTGTTCAAAGTGTTGTTACTTTAACCAAACTGACAATATACTGCACAGTATTGATGTAAATGTGGCATTTATATAAAAGCTAAGTATATATATCAATTTTGTTTTTGGTTCACTGCCACAGGAGAGTCGTACCGGTCATTGGCATTTGTTTATCGCATCTCTCCACCAGCAGTATTCACATTTATGTTACAAGAACTGAGTGCTCTTCGAATAAAGTCTGTGTCGGTATTTCTACCTCACCCTGATAAAATATAAGGGGTGATCAAAAAGTTTTCGTTCGAAGGCCATACATTCCAGAATCGGTATGTCAGTAAGGCAAAACCGCCGTTGGTCTTGAGGTAATCATCCGACCGACGCACCGGGCTGAAGATACCTATTTGGTAAAACAGTGTTTCCTGCTGCGTGAAGAAGTCCGTTACTGCCCGCTGCACATCCTCGTCCGTCAGGAATTGTCGACACTTCAAGGTCTCTTAAGTGACCAAAGGCGTGATTATCGCATGGGGAGAAATCGGGACTAAAAGGTGGGTGCTCGAGAGTATCCCAGTTGGGTCGGCGTAACATCTGCGTTACGGCATTTGCGATATGGGATGTGTGTCATCATGAAGCAGCAGCACCCCTTGTCGCACAACAGCGGTTTTCGACAGACATGCTCCTCCATACTCATTCTTCATTCTCCGATGGATGTCTAACGGTGTTTGTCCTTCGGCAGCCAAGAAAAGAGTAACAGCACGTTGGTCCTGTTTGAACGTCGCCACAGTTCATGTTTCCGCATTTACTGCACGCACGTTGGGAAGAAGTGAAAGCCACACTTATCTCCTGCGTGCATGTTGGTGCTTATATACCCGCATCGTAGTCGCGCTGCGTTACATATACGCTGCAGCAACGGGAATTTTTGATCGCCCCCTTACAGATTGGGAAGGAAAAGTTATGAAGTTTTGGACTCGTTGGGGTTTTCCTAATTGTGTTGCAGCCATTGATGGTAAGCATGTGAGATTTATAGCACCAGCAAATATTAGAGGTTTGTTCGTCCACTACGAAGTACATAATCTGATTGTGCTTCTTGCTATGGTTGATGCCAATTGCCAGTTTTTGGTTTTTGACGTGGGTTCGAATGGTAGAAAAGATGGTCCTGGAATATTTGTGAAGTCGAGTACGGGACTTTTGTTATAAAATTAAACCACATTTCCTTTCCCACAACATCTCCCAGGTTCAAGCAACTTGTTACTTCATGTGATGGAGCGTTCAGGCTGAGTGAACGTGTCATGCAAACATACCATAAAAAGCAATTGTTGGAAGACGCAAGAAAAAGAACATTTAATTACCATCTGAGCAAAGCGAGGAGAGATTCAGAAAACGCTCCTAGAGTACGTGCCACTTACAGGATTTTCTCTACTCCCATAAAAACAGGAACTGCGCATTTGATAACTGTTGTGTGTTGTTCTTTACACAGTATGCCAAGGGAGGAATATTTGTCTGTTAACCTAAATGGTACTGATGAGCTGCAAACCACCACGGAGTTTCAAATGGAAAACTCGAATCCTCTAGCAGATGGAGACGGTTTTGCTCCATCCCACGGATTTCAAGTGAGAAGCCGACTTACGTATTATTCTTCGCCTTCTGAAAAATGAATGAAACGTACTTCAGTTATCAACATTACTACAGTTTTGTTCTTCCCAACACATATCTATTTCTAATGTGCTTGTGTTCGTCGTTTTTAGTAACGATAGTAATAATAATGTTCAAAAAATGGTTCAAATGGCTCTGAGCACTATGGGACTCAACTGCTGTGGTCATAAGTCCCCTAGAACTTAGAACTACTTAAACCTAACTAACCTAAGGACAGCACACAACACCCAGCCATCACGAGGCAGAGAAAATCCCTGACCCCGCCGGGAATCGAACCCGGGAACCCGGGCGTGGGAAGCGAGAACGCTACCGCACGACCACGAGATGCGGGCAATAATAATGTAACAACTTACTTAGATACTGATAATAACGCCATATTTTTAATTTGATGATAATGCTGCGTTATAACGTATACTGACGGGAAAAAATCGCAACACCAAAAAATGATTAATATAGAGTAATGAAATTTAGGAAATACATTTGTTAGGTAACATTTAAGTGATTAATATTGCACGTCAACAGGTTAGTGTAGCGCGAGATTAGCCATTGCAAATGTGAAATGCTGGTACATTAATAACCGGTGTAACCGCCAGAATGTTGAACGCAAGCATGCAAACGTGCATGCGTTGTGTTGTACAGGTGGCAGATGTCAATTTGTGGGATGGAGGTCCGTGCCCGTTGCACTTGTTAGTCAAAACAGGGACGGTAAACGCTGTTTGTGGATGACACGGGGGTTGGCGTCCGATGATGTCCCATATGTGCTCGATTAGAGACAGATTTGGTAATCGAGCAGGCCGACCCACACGTCAACACCCTGTAGAGCATTTTGGTTTACAACAGCAGTATGTGGGCGAGCGCATCCTGTTGGCAAACACCCCCTGGAATGCTGTTCATGAGTGGCAGCGCAACAGATCAACTGCTCTCATCTAATACTTTCCCCTCTTTGGGGAAGTGTGAGGGGGAGTTTGTAGCCTTTCGGCTTTTACTCCCCTGTGTACTTGTGTGTGTGATTATTTCTGTACTTTTTTGGTGTCTGTGAAATGTGACGATTGTTCTGTGTGAGTCTGGTACTTGCCTGAGGTTTGGCGAGATAATTGTAGTAATTTGGGTAGGAGCAGGATTTGGGAATGGATATTGGGATTTTTCTCTTCGACTTAGTCGTCGAAGATCGTCATGGGGCGATTGTGTTTATCGCGGGACATGTCATACCGACCTAGGGAGTGGATGAGGGCGTTTCCCGACCTGGAAGTACCTTCATAGAAGGCCCTTGCCAGGTCTTGAAAACGCTCTCTCAGGAGTGGAATTTCCGCAGTGGCATGCAAATCGTCAATAGGGAATCCGAGGGGTAAACGCAGTGCCCTCCTGAGGGCGCGGTTCTGCAGCCTCTGGAGTTTGTCCAGGTGCTGCTTCGCCGCGTATCCCCAGACAGGACACACGTATTCCATGACTGGCCGGATCAGGGCCTGGTATACGTTCACTCCTACTGAGCAGGAAAGGGAGCTGGATGAGTTGAGGATTGGGTACAGGATGGACATTCTGGCGCAGACCTTCCTATGGACCTCGTCTATGTGGGGTTTCCACGTAAGACGAGAGTCCAAGGTTACGCCAAGATACTTGGCGGTTCTGCGCCAGGGGAGCTGGGTTCCGTTTAGGTAAAGGTGGAGGGGGGGGGGGGGGGGGCGTTGAGGAGGTTCGCGCCTTCCGAGCCTACGGTTAATCAGCATCGCCTGCGTCTTTTCAGAATTGATGGTGATTCGCCAGCGACGGGGCCCAAGTTTCTGTGTCATCTAAAACCCTTTGTAGCCTAACAGATCAAATCACCAGATCGATGTACTAATTGGCAGCCAAGGTGCGTGGGATAACCCCGAGAGAGCTCCTGCTGTCATTCGAAAGCGCACCCCAGACCATAACGTCAAATGTAGGTCCAGTGTGTCTAGCACGCAGACAGATGAGTTGCAGGCCCTCAGACGGCCACGTCATAACTAACACAGGCAATCACTGGCACCGAGGCAGAACCAGCTTGCATTAGAAAACACAATAGACCTCCTCCGTGCTCTCCAATAAGCTCTCGCTTTACACCACTCAAGGCGCAAATAGTGTTGGCTTGGGGTCAGTGGAATGCACGCTATGGGACATCTGGCTTGGAGCTGTCCTTGAAGTAACTGATTTGTAACATTTCGTTGTGTCACTGTGGTGCCAACTGCTGCTCAGATTACTGCAGCAGATGCAGTGTGATGCGCCAGAACTATACGCCGAACACGATGGTCTTCTCTTTCAGTAGAGCCACTTGGCCATCCGGAGCCCGGTCTGCTTGCGACCGTACATTCTCCTGACCACCGTTGCGAGCAGTCATGCGCAGTGACTACATTCCAACCAAGTATCGCAGAAGGACCATCCAGCTTCTCATAGCCCAATTACCTGACCCCATTCAAATTCAGTGGGGTGTCGATAATGGTGTCTTCGTCGCCTAAAAGGCATTCTTGACTAACATCAACTCACCACATCCAATCCCAAAGGTAACTAACGCTCACGACCGTTACGGCGTGTATTCAAAACAAACCTTATTTGCATCCTCATAGTGCTGCTTAGCGCCACTCTTCTGCGGTTGGCGTGAAAGTTGAAGACATCTGTCAGATGTAGAAACATGCCTATCAACTTTCCATTTGCAGCACAAATACTTCTTGGTTTTGCGATTTTTTTCCTTCAATGTATCAGGATAATGCTTTATTAAAATGTATAATTGAAAATATTACCAGCAGAAATGATAAATAATGTTACTAAAACAATTACTAAACAATTGAAGGGCAAAATATGGTATTTTGTCCCAACAAAGCTTTGAAAGGAATGACTTGTTTCGCTTGTAACCTGCTTGCTCAAAATGTTCGTACTGTGCACTAAAATTTCCAGTTCTTCAAGTACCTGTTTTTTTTTCACTTAGCGTATGTTGCACTTTAAGACCAATAGTTCTAGAAGTGGATGCCATTTTGTGCTTATGTGCATGGCGTCTTCCGGTTTTTCAAAGTTGCTTAACCTGAACGCGTCTTTATGCTGATTGTACTATAGTTGAAAAGTTTTCTCGTTCTATCCTATTTACATAGCGTCATACTCTATGACCTATATTTGATGAAACACCTGATTTGTCGTATCTGTTAGTTTCTCTTTGCAGGTCATCTCATAGCTTGTCGTATCTGTTAGTTTGTCTTTGCAGGTCATCTCATAGCTGCATGTTAGCCGTTTTCAAGGCTACTTTAACAGCGTTATGTGGTTTCAGAATATTTGCCGTTTTTCTTAAATGCTACTTCAGTGTGTAATCGATACTATTTTGAGATTCTCTTTGAGTTTCGTAGTCGGCTTCCTTCGTTATTGCATCGACTTATCAAGTAGGATCGCTTGATAGCCGCTCGATCCAGCAAACTGCTTAATTATTTTGAACTTTTTGTGCCTGTCCTGCAACGAGACCGATGACCTCGAAGATTGGTCTCTTCCCCCAAACAACCCAACCCCAACCCTGTCCTGCACACTCAAACGTTCGGGCCGCAAGATTCGCTGTTTCTATTTCTTAGAGTGCCCGTCGTTCTTAGGTTTTTGCGAACATGAAACGCATGTACATCACCTCGTGTTTTAACATTGAGTCACCATTGCCATCATTACTTTCCTATTCTACTGCAAATTCAATTTCTTGGCACACACTACGGCATGTTATTTGCGTTTTTGTCATTCCCACTCGATAATAGGAGCGTGTCAGCCACGTTTATAATATAGCAGCTTATCCATCGTTTACTTGGCACTTTTTATAAGTTCATCTTGAAATTATTAATGAAAAAAGGCTAGTAACTTTCCAGAAATACCGGAGCCAATAGCCAGCCCACTTTCTTCCATATACAATTTACTCTGTCCAGTCATATTTATTTATTTATTTATTTACACGTCAAATTGCGTAGGACGAAATTGAGGAGCAAATCTCCAAGGTCATGGAACGTGTCAGTACATGAAATTAGAACATAAAAGTAGTAACAGATAAAAATAAACGTTCATGAACACAAAAAAAGTCAACCCATAAGTTTGAGTATACGCAATCAACAATATAACGTAAGAATCAGCTTAATTTTTCAAGGAACTCTTCAACAGAATAGAAGCACGTTTTGATTTGAAAGCGCGTGGATTACTGCTAAGATTTTTTAATTCTTGTGGTAGCTTATTGAAAATGGATGCAGCCGTATAATGCACATTTTTCTGCACAAGAGTGAAGGAAGTCCGATCCAAATGCAGGTTAGATTTCTGTCGGGTATTAACTGAGTGAAAGCTGCTTATTCTAAGGAATAAGCTGATATTTATACAAGAAATGACAGTAAGGAATATATACGAGGGCCGTTCAGAAAGTAACCTCCGGTTGATTTAAAAAAATACACCAAGTTAAATAAAAATATTTTAATATATACTGTACATCTTACAACTACATCTTTGCACTATTTTTCTACATAGTCTCCATAGCGATTGAGGCACTTATCGTATCTCTTCACAAGCTTTGAAATTCCTTCTGCATAAAAATCACCCGCTTGTGCCTGGTAACCCAATCTTGCTGTCACTATCTCGTACAAGAGAGTCTTAGAAATCTGTGGAAAACCAGTAGACAACTCCGACATTGAGAAACGTCGATTTTCACGAACTTTTGCATCAACTGTCTGAACGAGTTCGTCAGTCACCAATGATGGTCTACCACTCCTCTCTTCATCATGAACGTTTTCTCGTCCACTTTTAAATAAACGTACCCATTCACGGACAACTCCTTCACTCATAACTCTTGGTCCGTACACGGCACAAAGCTCACGATGAATAGCTGCTGCAGAATATCCTTTGGCTGTAAAAAACCTTATGACAGCACGCACTTCACATTTGGCGGGGTTTTCTATTGCAGCACACATTTCAAACTGCCACAAAAACTAAACTAGCGCAGGTACGACGTTCACTCGTCCACGGCTTGATTCCGACTGACCTGTTGAGTGCGTGAACGCACAGATGGCGTCGCTACTCCCCCCACAACCCGCACTGTGACCAATCGGAGGTTACTTTCTGAACCGCCCTCGTATATTGAGAGGCCAGTGTCAAAATACCCGGACTAGTGAACAGGGGTCGACAAGAGGTTTTTGAACTTACACCACTTATTGCCCGAACCGCCCGCTTCATAGCCAAAAATATCCTTTTAGAATGGGAAGAGTTACCTCAAAATATTATACCACACGACATCAGTGAATGAAATAAGCAAAGTAGACTTATTTTCATGGTGAACGATCACTTACGTCAGATACTGTTCGAATAGTAGAAATGGCAGCATTAAGCCTTTGAACAAGATCCTGAACGTGGACTTTCCACGGCAATTTACTATCTACCTGAACACCTAGAAATTTGAACTGTTCGGTTTCACTAATCATATGCCCATTCTTTGAAATTAAAACGTCGAGTTTTATTTAATTGTGTGCTACTAACTGTAAAAACTGAGTCTTATTGGGATTTAACGTTAGTTTATTTTCTACAAGCCATGAACTTATGTAATGAACTGCACTATATGAAACCGAGCTAATGTTGCACACAACATCCTTTACTACCAAGCTAGTGTCATCAGCAAACAGAAATATTTTAGAGTTCCCTGTAATACTAGAAGGCACATCACTTATACAGGATGATTCATGAAGATATGCAAATATTATAATATGTTATTCCTCAAGTAAAACTAAAGAAAAAAGTTCATATAAACATAGGTCCGCAAATGTTTAGTTACGACTAATAAAAGATTTTGCCTGAAATTTAGCAAACGGTTCAAATGGCCCTAAGCACTATGGGACTTAACATCAGAGGTCATCAGCCCCCTAGACTTAGAACTACTTAAACCTAACTTAACCTAAGGACATCACACACATCCATGCCCGAGGCAGGATTCGAACCTGCGACCCCAGCAACAGCGCGGTTCCGGACTGAAGCGCCGAGAACCGCTCGGTCACAGTGGCCGGCGAAATTTAGCAACTTTGCTAAGCCGTCGCAAAACTGTACGAGGCTAAAGCAAAGCACGAGTCCCATTTATTTTGTTGTTACTGATCTGGTGAATCTAATAAAACGTGTCCCAGACGTGTCCCATTTCACCAACGCCGTTACTAAACATTTAAATGAACATTCTCCCCAGAAATGGATTGGTCTTGGTGCTACACGTCTGTGGCCACCCAGGGGATAAAGTCAATACACGTGAGGCATTACTTGTTCGCATTATGAATGCAATAGACGAAATTAAAAACAACCCTGTAAAACTAAAACGAGCAACAACATCTGTTCATGCATGTGCAGCTAAATGCATTGAACTCGGTGGAGACGTTTTTGAACATTTATTGTGTAACTGTATGTACGCTGTACAACTTCCTTAACACTGAGCTTTGTTTTTTTCCTCTTTAATTTCCGGTTTAACATGAATTCTCGTCTGCTATGATAGTAATAAATTAATTAATTATCTGACCCATTCACGCAGTTTCAGTTAACGTTATTACCATCATTTTTCCAAAATTAAATTCTGTACAACTTCTATTGAAAACTATGTGCAATTGTCTGAAATTTGAAAAACAAATTGGGCCAAGTAGTTAATAAATTAAAAATTTTACGAAATTACTTATCTGATTCTCTGGATTTTCTGGAAAACTATCGCAGATACACGTCTGGGACATCTTTTACTAGATTCAAAAAATGGTTCAAATGGCTCTGAGCACTATGGGACTTACTGCTGAGGTCATCAGTCCCCTAGAACTTAGAACTACTTAAACCTAACTAATCTAAGGACATCACACACATCCATGCCCGAGGCAGGACCGAGCGAGGTGGCGCATTCGGGAGGTCGACGGTTCAATCCCGTCTCCAGCCATCCTGATTTAGGTTTTCCATGATTTCCCTAAATCGTTTCAGGCAAATGCCGGGATGGTTCCTTTGAAAGGGCACGGCCGATTTCCTTCCCAATCCTTCCCTAACCCGAGCTTGCGCTCCGTCTCTAATGACCTCGTTGTCGACGGGACGTTAAACACTAACCACCACCACCACCCGAGGCAGGATTCGAACCTGCGACCGTAGCGGTCGCGCGGTTCCAGACTGTAGCACCTAGAACCGCTCGGCCACTCCGGCCGGCTATTAGATTCATCAGATCAATAACAACAAAATAAATGGAAATTATGTTTTACTTTAACATCGTACAGATTTTCGAATGCTACATGTTAGCGTAGTTGCTAAATTTCAGGGAAAATCTTTAATTAGTCGTAACTCCGTAAATAAACATTTGCGGATGTATGTTTATATGAACTTTTTTCTTTAGTTGTACTTGTAGAATAACATATTAAAATATTTGCGTATCTTAGTGACTCACTCTGTATAAATAAGGAACAGGAGGGCCCCAACACTGATCCCTGTGGTACCACCCCCCCCCCCCCCATTTGACCGTACCCCACTCAGACCACACATCACAGCCATTCTCAACACTGAAAATAATAACCTTTCGCTGTCTGTTCTTAAAGTAAGAGGTGAACCAGTTGTGAGCTACTTCCCATATTCCATAATGGTCCAACTTCTGGAGCAATATTTTGTGATCAACACAATCAAACGCCTTAGTTAAATCAAAAAATGTGCCTAGCACTCGAAACCTTTTGTTTAACCCATCCAGTACCTCACAGAGAAACGAGCATATAGCATTTTCAGTTGTTAAAACTTCTAAAGCCGAACTTGATAGCAAATTGTGTGATATAAGATGATCAATTATCCTTACATGCACAGACTTTTCAACAACTTTAGGAAATACTGATGGCACAGAAATAGGTCTAAAATTGTCTACATCATCCCTTTCTGCCTTTTTATAAAGCAGCTTCAATATTGAGTACTTTAATCGTTCAGGAAACTGACCATTCCTAAAGGAAAAATTACAAATATGGCTAACAAGGACATGACGCCTACTCGGCATCGCCGAATTCGTCCAGATTTATGGTACATGTAGGGCGTGGTGAGACAAGATAGTGCCCCAAATGGAAACTCCAGCTGACCAAGTGTGTAGGAAATAAAAGGAATTCTGATACGGATCTATCAGCATGTGCACCTTATCAAATGTTCCTGTGAGAGTGCGTTTGGGAAGCGGGGTTTGGCTCAGCGGGCAGTCTGCCTTTGATAGGGCAACAGAGCAGACGCGTGCGTGTTCACCACGTGCGGAGCGCGAGCTCGCCTTGTTTACATTCTGATGGCCGTTGCTTAAGTGCCGGCTTACCGTATACGATCCATGGCGAACCGTTACCGTAAATCTGCACTCCGATTTACTTTCTGCAACGATTATGCCCGAGCCAAAGCACTCGAGGGGGAGCGTTTTCTGCGAGAGGAAGTGAAGATCCCGGCGACCGATATTATCAGCATACATTTGTCGATCGTGAGGTCTATGTTAAAATCATTAACGACGCATGTGACCAAACAGGGGCTACGCTTCTGTCGTGCTGATGGCAATTTGGGGGCGGTAACCGTCGACCACTCAGGCTTAGGTATGCGTACGATACGCATTTTCGAACTGCCATTCGAACCTCCTGCTGAGGAAGTCGTCGCGGCACTCCGACCATACGGCACACTCCATGGCCACACTGCAGAGAATTGCACATAGGTCACCATTGATCTCCGAAGCCACGTCCCGTCCTACTTACAGATCGGCGGATGCCGTACAATAATTATATGCGACGGCCAGCCTCGAATCTGTTACGGGTGTGGCAAAGAAGGCCACCTTAGATCCGAATGCCTACAACGGCGTATTACGCAACTTCCAGCTGCCGAAGGACGACCCTCGTCGCAACTTACGGTGCTATCGGTGACCTACGCCGCTGCTTTAGCTTCTCCTACCGCTTTGCAACGCCGCCCGGGCGCCACCAACGACGCCACCAACGAGCCCGACCAGACACTGACGGAGAGCGCCTCAGACGGCCCGCCGCTCCGATGATACCGACTCAACCGGACACTGTCCCTATCCTCGGCAACACGAGGGAGATCGACTCACTCGTCCCTACGGCGGCCTTCCTACCAGAGCGACGCGACTCTTTTCCGTCGTCGGACATGGAAGGTCGCACAAGGAAACAACGTTCTCCGAAACGTCGCAAGCGAAGGCGCCGCACCGTTTCCGGCAAAGAGGAGACGTTGCAAGTCGAGGATGACGCAACCGTCGACCAGCACGACGCCCCAGAACCCGCTACTGCTGACAAAGACGTTATGAGCGCAGAGACATCCACCGGTGTGCCTGCGCCAGTCTCCCCGACGCCCCATGCGGACGCTGAACTAATTCATGGACATATCACAGGCGACACTACACCACGCACCATTACCTCGTATTCTGCAGACAAAATGGACGATACACCGGTGCCTGCTTCCACAGTGTGGCATGGCGAAGAGGTCGAGGAGCAGGACCCGTTACAGGACCTTGCGCCATTGGGGCCAAACCATTAATCATACTCTTCCCAGAATCCCCTGTGGGCGAGCGGGATAACGTTCCACTGCAACGCCCACGCCCTTGCGCGGATGGCGGAGTGGACCAGCCTCCAGCAGTCCGCCACCAGGCCTACCGGATAGCAACCATTAACACCAGCAACATCTGTTCCAGGGTAAAAATCCGCCTTATGCAGGAGATGTTCTGAGCTTCTGATATTGATTTCACCCTTCTGCAGGAAGCTCACTTGGCCAGTCTCACGGATATCAAATGGCTATACCGCCCACGCCTCCGCGAGTGATCCTATGGGCCGCGGAGTGGCCATCTACATCCGCCGCGGGATTTCTGTGACCGACGTCGCCTTCCTTTCATCAGCTCAGGGCATGGCATCACTGCCATGGGGACACGCATCATTAATGTCTACACTCCTTCAGGCACCGTCCGACGACATGAAAGGGCCCAGTTTTATTCTGAGGAAATCGCCCCCCTGTTTTTAGGGCGATATGACCGCTGCCTACTAGGAGGTGATTTTAACTGCGTTCTGCACCCCAATGATCAGATTACACACTATAATACGTGCCAGGAACTACGTATAGTGATGCCAGACCTCCTGCTGCATGATACCTGGGAAGTTCAACACAGCAACCGTTCTGATCATACCTTGCTTACCAGTAATTCCGCAAGCCGACTAGACAGGATATATACCTCACAAACTCTTAGATCTGCGATACGGGGCGCCGAACGCTGGCCACTGGCCTTTTACGACCATTGCGCTTACGTCTGTACGGTCCTCCTTCCGCCGCAATCTGTTTGGCGCAGCCGTGCGCCATGGAAACTAAATACTTCTCATCTGCATGACCTGGCATGCCGCCAACAAGTCACTGAGACGTGGACAGCCTGCGAACGACGGCTTCCCCGCTACCGCTCGACATTGACATGGTGGAATGCACTGCGCCAAACCAACTAACCGGAGGACACTGATGAGATACTGGAAGGACATGGCCTACTGGCATCGCAACACTGTTGACTTCTATTATGCGATTCTCCGAGATCTGGATACTTAGCCGCCAACCCAGACAACCAGTTGGAACGGGAAAGAACTAAGGCGAAGATAATTGCCCTGGCACGCCGGAAATTGCAAGGGATGGTGGTACGGACGCGGCGCCACGATCACGCGGGTTTAGGAAGTCCATCCATGCATCATATAGTGTCCGACGGACGACGGCGTCGTCGGCAGATCATCAACACTCTCACCACGCCTCATGGCACGCAGGTGGCCAATCAGAATGACATCGTCCACGCATTCGTCGAACACTACCGTCGTACTTATAGTGAAGAAGATGCTGAAACTGCAGCAGACGACTCCATTTTGCATTACGCCATGCGCACCCTCCCCCACACGGAGGCGGATGCTTTGACAGTGGCGGTAATGCGAGACGAAGTCGACAACGCAATCGACAAGGGTGCAGTCAACAGACCGCCCAGCATTGACGGCTTACCGATTGAGTTTTACCGTACCTTCCAGGAACTCATGGCACCACGGTGGACGACGATGTGGTGTCACCGCTAGACACCACACTTGCTAGGTGGTAGCTTAAATCGGCCGCTGTCCATTAGTACATGTCGGACCCGCGTGTCGCCACTGTGTGATCGTAGACCGAGCGCCACCACACGGCAGGTCTAGAGAGACGTACGAGCACTCGCCCCAGTTGTACGGACGACATTGCTAGCGACTACACGTACGAAGCCTTTCTCTCATTTGCCGAGAGACAGATAGAATAGCCTTCAGCTAAGTCTATGGCTACGACCTAGCAAGGCGCCATTAACCATATCTGGAGAGAGTCTCACTTGTATTATCAAGGGCAATGTACAACAAGAAATTAAAGTTAAGTATACGAGAAGCTCCGTTCTTTTCTTTATAGCTTTCATCACGTATCCTGTTTCAGACTTCACGCCAGTCGGCGTGTGTGTACGTGTGCCTTTCGGCTACCCGTCACTGTGGACTGGCTGCCTAATCAGTCCACTACAGACGATGTATCAAGAAATGATGACATCTGACCAAGCAATCCCACCCGCCTGTGCTGAGGGCATCATCATTCCGGTCCACAAACCAGCCCATGGTTCGATGGTCACGAGTTACAGACCGCTCACCCTACTCAATGCCGGTTACAAGATTTTCGCACGCTCCGAACAATACTCCCCCATATCCTCTCCCCAGAGCAAACAACGCCTGGGGGACAGGTTAACATACAGACTGCCACAGGGGAATGCCGCGACTTAATTGCAATGGCGGCGGCCTGCAGACTCCGTGCAGCGGTCGTCGCTATAGACTTCGACAGCGCCTTCGATAAAGTGCGCCATCGTTTCCTGTTTTCGGTGGCGGCCCGAATGGGCATCCCCCCTCCGTTCCTCGACGTCCTCCGACGTCTTTACAACAGTGCCAGTTCACGTGTCCAAGTCAGGGCCGGTACCCATCTGCCGTTCCGTATGGCAAGGGCGCACCTTCTCTACCACTACCCTTGAGCCCCTCGTTGGGGCCTTGATAACCAAGCTCTCTGGCCTCACCCTACGCCAACACACTTTTCGCTGTCGCTCATATGCTGATGACATCCTCCTCCTCATTCGCTCCGGCTCTGAGATTCGAGCAGTCCTCGAATTGATTACCCGTTCTGGGTCTGCCGCTGGCAGTGCCATGAATGTCGCCAAATCTTCTGCAATGCACATTGGACTAGGCCTCCAGGAAGGTGAAGTGGCACCCCTGCCGCTCGTGCGGACTTTCCGGTACCTGGGCATTACCTTTACCACCACGGCCTCACGCACAGCAGCAACGAATTTCCGTCGCCTGTTACACGTCATCCGCAACGTCGTCCGCCAGAATCTCTTGCGCTGTCAGAATACACTTCAACGCGTTGTGTTTCCTAATCTTTATGCGGTATCAAAATTGGTCCGCATCGCGCAAGATTAGTTAAGTAATAAATAGATCAAATTGCCCATTGTCGTAGAAAACTGAAACAAACACATTGTAGTAGTTAAACTGTAGCTCACTAACATAATTGTAAAAGCTGCATTGTAATCTAATCTAGGTATCATTTTATGACCCACTAATCATCTTAGGAGACGGGTTAATATTGTATAATTATTATTGTTTATGAAATAAAGAATTTAAAGAAAAGTTCCCCCTCTGCCAACTGCAATTGGGCGCAACCCTCAGGCGGCTTTAGGCTATTACCTCATGGCTGTTTCCATGTTTAAGGTCCGTTATGAGACACTTATCCTGCCCCCACGGGTTGGTGGCCTCGGCCTCGTCAATGTCCGTATGCGAGCTGCGGCCTTTTATATGAGTACCATGAGAAAACAGTGGACCGGCCGGGGCACATCTCTAACACACAGCTTGCTTGAGGTCCTCCTGCCTGCTTCCACCTCACCACCAGTGTCTGTCGGCCATATCGTGCCTCATTTGTCTCGTGTTTCGACCTATTGCGTCGACTACAGTTACATACATAGCAGTCTCCCAGATACGCGCCCACCCAGGACTAAGGATTTTTACAGCCTGCCACTGCGCTGTGTTCCCCGGAATGTGATGGAGACCAAACATCCCTCCATCCTGTGGCCCATAGTGTGGACTACCGTCCACCAGCCCTTCTTCCCTACGAACGCCCGGGCACTGTGGTATCACATAGTCGACAGGAAATTTTCCACGAAACAGCGACTGCACAACATTGGCTTGTCAGATTCCCCTCTTTGTCTCCTTTGCCAGCAATTGGACACTGATGACCACTGTCTGACGTGCGCCTCTTCGCAAGATGCTCTTCGTGCAGCAAATCATTGCCTGCTATCTCCGAGTGCCACCAGACACAATCGAACCTCGAATGTTTCTGTACCCGGAGGACAAACATTTTCCCGCCGCCAAATGTCATGCTATTACGTGGGTCAAAGGGTGGGCGGTCGCTTATCTCTTTCATGAGGGACCCAAATCTCGCCTCGACTTCTGGACCTATTTACGAACAGCCCATGCAGCTCTCGAATACACGCCACATTACCGAACATTATTTGCTAACTGTCTTCGACGGGTCTTTATTAGACCTCCACTAAGTTGCGGGGTGCCTGGCCCAGAGGGCACCTACCCCTCCTCCCCCCGGCGGTGGCTGAGTTTAAGCTGCCTATGATCGATTCTACCTCTGACCTCCGCGGATGGGAAAGCGCGTCGCAGATTGCGCGGATTTTATTTCTTTTATCTTTTCCTTTTTATTTTCTTTTTTTTTACCCAGCATTTATATTTTTTCTCTGTCACCGATGTGTTCCACATAATTTCATGATAATAGTGAATATTACAAAAACAAAATGCAAATAAATGAACAACAACAACGCCTTGCACTTCTGTTGATTCCTGTGTCTCCCACTTCCCTGTGCCCCACAGGTTCGATGGTAGTGAGGGGGACATTGTGACCAGGCCTCGGGTTTCGATCCCTGCCCGCTTTGCCCCCCGAACCACCTCCGGTCCACTATCCCATTTTAAACCAAAAAAGCGGTAAGAGATCGGATTCGCATTAAAAGGGTCACAGTTTCGACTCCACCCACAGGTAAATATTTTTGTGCTCCTTGGCAATGCGTACACTGCTGACATTACAATTAACCGCAACATCATATTGGTTATTTTATTAATTTATATAAGCACAAGAAGTATAGGCATAGGATGAAATGGGGGACTGCAAACATTTAAAAAGGGATTGTAGTTAACGCGTTCACGGGAACGTCGTGTATGTAAATCGATGCTTCCATTCTTTTGCAATTGATCAATTACATGTACCGGTGTGATCTTCATCAAAGAAACAGAGGAAGCAATAATTTTGACCACATCTTGTGCGGGTTATAAACGCCGCCTTTTTGCAGTCGCATGGTTTTTTTAATGTCTTCGTAGAAAAACAAATTTGACTGAAATTCTGAAAACAGCTTCTTTCATCGCACAGTCCAGCAGTGAACCACGCGTAACGCAGCATGTAGGAGGATATCTGGTTATGCTGGTCACATCGCAGGGTTGCACTAGTAGCGAACATTTGGGGGGAATTATTTTGATACTGCACGTTGGCAATCCGTCTTCATGTTGGAACAGTTCGTCGTATATTTGCCAAAAATATTTGCAGCTGGATGGAGTCGAACCCGCTACCCTTTCAATACGAATCCGTTCTCTTACCGCTTTTTCTTCATGTTGTCCGTTGTATTTGGTCGTAGCGGACGTCACATGACATCCGTTGAAGTTCGTTGTTGATCCTTTCACCAGGTTTTTTAGTACAGAGGCTAGCTAGTCAGCTCTCTGACCGAACGCGCTGAGCTACCGTGCTGGCTAAACTGAAAGTCTGCTAGCCAGGATGCCACTAGTTGGGCTAGCGACAACTGATAAGGTGCGCATGGTGATAGATCCGTATCAAAATTCCTTTTATTTCCTAAACGCTTGGCCATCTGAAGTTCCCATTTGGGGTACTTTCATGTCTCACCACGCCCTACATATACCATGAATTTGGACTAATTCGGCGATGACGAGTAGGCGTCCTCTCCTTGTAAGTACAGGGCTGACATATGCTGCACAGTACTTTCATATTCTGCTAGACACTCCATCATATCCGTGAGAGTCCTTACTCTTCAGTGATTTAATTAATGACTCAATCTCCGTCTTGTCTGTATCACAGAGGAGTATTTCAAACATCAATCTCGGAAAGGCATTTGCCAAGACATTTATATGATTCGCTGTAGAAACTAAATTTTTATTTAATTCACCAGCAATGCTCAGAAAATGAGTGTTAAGTACTGTACATACACTCCTGGAAATGGAAAAAAGAACACATTGACACCGGTGTGTCAGACCCACCATACTTGCTCCGGACACTGCGAGAGGGCTGTACAAGCAATGATCACACGCACGGCACAGCGGACACACCAGGAACCGCGGTGTTGGCCGTCGAATGGCGCTAGCTGCGCAGCATTTGTGCACCGCCGCCGTCAGTGTCAGCCAGTTTGCCGTGGCATACGGAGCTCCATCGCAGTCTTTAACACTGGTAGCATGCCGCGACAGCGTGGACGTGAACCGTATGTGCAGTTGACGGACTTTGAGCGAGGGCGTATAGTGGGCATGCGGGAGGCCGGGTGGACGTACCGCCGAATTGCTCAACACGTGGGGCGTGAGGTCTCCACAGTACATCGATGTTGTCGCCAGTGGTCGGCGGAAGGTGCACGTGCCCGTCGACCTGGGACCGGACCGCAGCGACGCACGGATGCACGCCAAGACCGTAGGATCCTACGCAGTGCCGTAGGGGACCGCACCGCCACTTCCCAGCAAATTAGGGACACTGTTGCTCCTGGGGTATCGGCGAGGACCATTCGCAACCGTCTCCATGAAGCTGGGCTACGGTCCCGCACACCGTTAGGCCGTCTTCCGCTCACGCCCCAACATCGTGCAGCCCGCCTCCAGTGGTGTCGCGACAGGCGTGAATGGAGGGACGAATGGAGACGTGTCGTCTTCAGCGATGAGAGTCGCTTCTGCCTTGGTGCCAATGATGGTCGTATGCGTGTTTGGCGCCGTGCAGGTGAGCGCCACAATCAGGACTGCATACGACCGAGGCACACAGGGCCAACACCCGGCATCATGGTGTGGGGAGCGATCTCCTACACTGGCCGTACACCACTGGTGATCGTCGAGGGGACACTGAATAGTGCACGGTACATCCAAACCGTCATCGAACCCATCGTTCTACCATTCCTAGACCGGCAAGGGAACTTGCTGTTCCAACAGGACAATGCACGTCCGCATGTATCCCGTGCCACCCAACGTGCTCTAGAAGGTGTAAGTCAACTACCCTGGCCAGCAAGGTCTCCGGATCTGTCCCCCATTGAGCATGTTTGGGACTGGATGAAGCGTCGTCTCACGCGGTCTGCACGTCCAGCACGAACGCTGGTCCAACTGAGGCGCCAGGTGGAAATGGCATGGCAAGCCGTTCCACAGGACTACATCCAGCATCTCTACGATCGTCTCCATGGGAGAATAGCAGCCTGCATTGCTGCGAAAGGTGGATATACACTGTACTAGTGCCGACATTGTGCATGCTCTGTTGCCTGTGTCTATGTGCCTGTGGTTCTGTCAGTGTGATCATGTGATGTATCTGACCCCAGGAATGTGTCAATAAAGTTTCCCCTTCCTGGGACAATGAATTCACGGTGTTCTTATTTCAATTTCCAGGAGTGTATATATTCGATGTCAACAAATTTCTCTTCTTCAGAAACGCTTTCCTTGCCATAACCAGTCTACATTTTATATCCTCTGTACTTCGACCGTCATCAGACAACAGCATCTCCCTCTCATTACTACTGCCTGAGTCTCTCTCCCACTGTCTCATTTTTCTCCCATTGGTTTACGGCACATTCCACACTCTCCTCTGCCACTGTCTCATTTTGTTTTTCTTTGCTACTGCCTATGTCTCCACCATACTTTGGCAGCACAAAAATTTCGGGGGGGGGGGGGGGGGGAGAGCTTATTTTGTCCCCTATACCCACGGGTTTAAAATTTCGGTCCAAATGCACGCTCCCCTATACCTACGTGTTAAAGTTTGCCAGTCTGAGAGGCTCCAGACCCGCCCCCCTCCCTCCCTCCCTCCCCCCCCCCCTACCTATGTATGGTGCCCACTTATCTGGTTTTCATTTTCGCTGTCTCCTCCCTCTTTTCCTCTCACTTCTTCTATCTACATACATCTCTCTTTCTCTTTTACTGCAACTGTCTTTCACTAATAATCAGTATCTCCTCTGTCTTTGGCTGCCACTGCTATTGTCTTCGTCCATTTCTCTTTCTCTTTCGCTGACACTTTCTCTCTCACCATCACTGTTTCCTCTCTCTTTCTCTCCCACTGGCACTGTCTCATCTCTTTTCAACCGTCACTGTTCCTCTGCTATTCTTTTTCAGCCTCCGTAGCGTAGCGGTAGCGTTACCGCCTACCACACAAGGGGCCTGGGTTCGAATCCCGGCAGGAGACTGGGTGTTGTGTGTCTTTCATCATCATTTTCATCATCATTGACTCGCAAGTCGCCGATGTGGCGTCACCTAAAAAGGACTTGCAATACGGCGGCCGAACAACCTCTAATGGGGTCTCCTGGCCAACAATGCCATATGATCATTTCATTTCATTTCAGGATAAAAAGTGCGGTTGTGTCCGCAAGATAAAATTTTAGCGAAGAAGGCGGAATGAAGACGGTGCCAGCTGGTTTCTGTCAATAGTGTTTTCCATAGGAACATATTCACCTCTTTGTGCTCCGATACGAGCGTTTTTCCACCGGTTCCCTTTTTTTCCTGCTAGTGCAGCATGTGCAGCTTATACAGGGTGTTTCACAATTCATGATTCGCGCTTCTAGAGGCTGTAGAGGGGACTTAATAGATCAAGTTTTGCATAGGAACTCACGGCCAGAAACGTCATCCAATGACGCTACACAGCGTCAAAGTTATAGACTCCGGAGCCTGTAAATGTATCTATATGGAGGGTGATTCTGTGATGAGGAGGCATACTTTCTAGGATGATGCAGGGCAAATGTATTAATCTGAAGTGAGGGTCCCTGTACCGGAAACGTACGAGTCGAAAGTTATAAGCGAAAACCGTTCTGAGACCAAAATAATGAAAAAATGTCGAGTAAACGTGTGCTCTAAAATGCAGACCTGAGGAGCTATGAGCACTTGTTCATCGTCGCTACTGTGAAACACATCTCCTCTACTTAACAAGTGTTTATAGCTCTTAACGTAAGCATTTTAGAGCCCATATTTATCAGGCATTTTTTCTTGTTTTGGTCCATACTCCTACCTCTGAAAGTTTCCTACCCTACAATCTGTTCAACAACAGTAGCGGTACGAGTATTCCACTGTCAGAGGCATCAGAACGTTTTTCGCTTATAACTTTTGACTCGTTCGTTTCCAGTACTGGGACCCATATCTCAAATTGACACATTTATCCTTCTCCATCACGCTAAAAAGTTTGTAACATCATCACGGAATCACCCAGTATATAACTTTGACGTACTGTAGAGTCTTTGTATGTCGGTTCAGGACATGGGCTCTTATGTGAAACTTGATCTATTAAGTCCTCTCTACAACCCCTAGAAGTGTGTAACATGAATTGTGAATCATCCTATTTAATTCGAATTCTATAGGTCAGTAAAGTTTTGACAGTTTATTTATCTAGTTCGACACATTTATATACACTACTGGTCATTAAAATTGCTACACCAGGAAGAAGTGCAGATGATAAACGGGTACTCATTGGACAAATATATTATACTAGAACTGACATGTGATTACATTTTCACGCAATTTGGGTGTATAGATCCTGAGAAATCAGTACCCAGAACAACCACCTCTGGCCTTAATAACGGTCTTGATACGCCTGGGCATTGAGTCAAACAGAGCTTCGATGGCGTGTACAGGTACAGCTGCCCATGCAGCTTCAACACGATACCACAGTTCATCAAGAGTAGTGACTGGCGTATTGTTAGGAGCCAGTTGCTCGGCCACCATTGACCAGTCGTTTTCAGTTGGTGAGAGATCTGGAGAATGTGCTGGCCAGCGCCGCAGTCGAACATTTACTGTATCCACAAAGTCCCGTACGGGACCTGCAACATGCGGTCGTGCATTATCCTGCTGAAATATAGGGTTTCGCAGGGATCGAATGAAGGGTAGAGCCACGGGTCGTAACACATCTGAAATGTAACGTCCACTGTTCAAAGTGCCGTCAATGCGAACAAGAGGTGATCGAAACATGTAACAAATGGCACCCCATACCATCACGCCGGGTGATACGCCAGTATGGCGATGACGAATACACACTTCCAGTGTGCGTTCACCGCGATGTCGCCAAACACGGAAGCGACCATCATGATACTGTAAACAGAACGTGGATTCATTCCAAAAAATGAAGTTTTGCCATTCGTGGACCCAGGTTTGTCGTTGAGTACACCATCGCAGGCGTTCCTGTCTGTGATGCAGCGTCAGGGGTAACTGCAGCCATGGTCTTCGACCTGATAGTCCATGCTGCTGCAAACGTCGTCGAACTGTTCGTGCAGATGGTTGTTGACTGGCAAATGTCCCCATCTGTTGGCTCAGGGATCGAGACGTTGCTGCACGATCCGTTATAGCCGTGCGGATTAGATGCCTGTCATCTCGACTGCTAGTGATACGAGGGCGTTGGGATCCAGCACGGCGTTCCGTATGACCGTCCTGAACCCACCGATTCTATATTCTGCTAACAGTCATTGGATCTCGTCCAACGCGAGCAACAATGTCGCGATACGATAAACTGCAATCGCGATGGGCTACATTCTGACCTTTGTCAAAGTCGGAAACGAGATGGTATGCATTTCTCCTCCTTACACGAGGCATCACAACAACGTTTCACCAGGCAACGCCGGTCAACTGCTGTTTGTGTATGAGAAATCGGTTGAAAACTTTCCTCATGTCAGCACGTTGGAAGTGTCGCCACCGACGCCAACCTTGAGTGAATGCTCTAAAAAGCTAATCATTTGCATATCACAGCATCTTCTTCCTGTCGGTTAAATTTCGCGTCTGTAGCACGTCATCTTCGTGGTGTAGCCATTTTAATGGCCATTAGTGTACTTTGGTAAATAATATAAACAACAAATTGTTGTTGTTGTGGTCTTCAGTCCTGAGACTGGTTTGATGCAGCTCTCCATGCTACTCTATCCTGTGCAAGCTTCTTCATCTCCCAGTACCTACTGCAACCTACATCCCTCTGAATCTGCTTAGTGTATTGATCTCTTGGTCTCCCTCTACGATTTTTACCCTCCACGCTGCCCTCCAATGCTAAATTTGTGATCCCTTGATGCCTCAAAACATGTCCTACCAACCGATCCCTTCTTCCAGTCAAGTTGTGCCACAAACGTCTCTTCTCCCCAATCCTATTCAATACCTCCTCATTAGTTACGTGATCTACCCACCTTATCTTCAGCATTCTTCTGTAGCACCACATTTCGAAAGCTTCTATTCTCTTCTTGTCCAAACTGGTTATCGTCCATGTTTCACTTCCATACATGGCTACACTCCATACAAATACTTTCAGAAACGACTTCCTGACACTTAAATCTATACTCGATGTTAACAAATTTCTCTTCTTCAGAAACGATTTTCTTGCCATTGCCAGTCTACATTTTATATCCTCTCTACTTCGACCATCATCAGTTATTTTACTCCCTAAATAGCAAAACTCCTTTACTACTTTAAGTGTCTCATTTCCTAATCTAATGCCCTCAGCATCACCCGATTTAATTTGACTACATTCCATTATCCTCGTTTTGCTATTGTTGATGTTCATCTTATATCCTCCTTTCAAGACACTGTCCATTCCGTTCAACTGCTCTTCCAAGTCCTTTGCTGTCTCTGACAGAATTACAATGTCATCGGCGAACCTCAAAGTTTTTACTTCTTCTCCATGAATTTTAATACCTACTCCGAATTTTTCTTTTGTTTCCTTTACTGCTTGCTCAATATACAGATTGAATAACATCGGGGAGAGGCTACAACCCTGTCTCACTCCTTTCCCAACCACTGCTTCCCTTTCATGCCCCTGGACTCTTATAACTGCCATCTGGTTTCTGTACAAATTGTAAATAGCCTTTCGCTCCCTGTATTTTACCCCTGCCACCTTCAGAATTTGAAAGAGAGTATTCCAGTTAACGTTGTCAAAAGCTTTCTCTAAGTCTACAAATGCTAGAAACATAGGTTTGCCTTTTCTTAATCTTTCTTCTAAGATAAGTCGTAAGGTTAGTATTGCCTCACGTGTTCCAACATTTCTACGGAATCCAAACTGATCTTCCCCGAGGTCCGCTTCTACCAGTTTTTCCATTCGTCTGTAAAGAATTCGCGTTAGTATTTTGCAGCTGTGACTTATTAAACTGATAGTTCGGTAATTTTCACATCTGTCAACACCTGCTTTCTTTGGTATTGGAATTATTATATTCTTCTTGAAGTCTGTGGGTATTTCGCCTGTCTCATACATCTTGCTCACCAGATGGTAGAGTTTTGTCATGACTGGCTCTCCCAAAGCCATCAGTAGTTCCAATGGAATGTTGTCTACTCCCGGGGCCTTGTTTCGCCTCAGGTCTTTCAGTGCTCTGTCAAACTCTTCACGCAGTATCTTATCTCCCATTTCATCTTCATCTACATCCTCTTCCATTTCCATAATACTGTCCTCAAGTACATCGCCCTTGTACAAACCCTCTATATACTCCTTCCACCTTTCTGCCTTCCCTTCTTTGCTTAGAACTGGGTTGCCATCTGAGCTCTTGATATTCATACAAGTGGTTCTCTTCTCTCCAAAGGTCTCTTTAATTTTCCTGTAGGCAGTATCTATCTTACCCCTAGTGAGACAAGCCTCTACATCCTTACATTTGTCCTCTAGCCATCCCTGCTTAGCCATTTTGCATTTTCTGTCGATCTCATTTTTGAGACGTTTGTATTCCCTTTTGCCTGCTTCATTTACTGCATTTTTATATTTTCTCCTTTCATCAATTAAATTCAATATTTCTTCTGTTACCCAAGGATTTCTATTAGCCCTCGTCTTTTTACCTACTTGATCATCTGCTGCCTTCACTACTTCATTCCTCAGAGCTACCCATTCTTCTTAAGGACGCATAATTGAAAGTTAACACGAAATCGTTTGCTTTACAATTTTTTTCGCAATGCGTTGCTCATATATCGCTATTCACCGAAAACGCCCGACTTACGATTTGTATCAGAAAAGAGTAAAAATCATATTAGAAGTGTTTTACTGAATTTGCTGTCTTTCCAGTGTTACAAAATGTTTTGTAATCATTTTAAGTTCTTTTGAATCATGTGAAGACCCTTTCTAGCCCATTTTTTGTTACTGCAGTAGCACTTTGGGCATGAAGTGGCTGCCAAACAGTGACACATGCTGACTATACACTTAGTTTGGTGACTTCAGAACCCTTGCGATGGCCCTCGAACCCTTTCCTTGTGTCCGCAACGTCAGTTAATTCACCATTTACACCTCAGACCAAATTTTACGTCCATATTTTACAGCATAAGTACCACTTTCAACCTCTGGGAGTTGGTAACGGATAATAATATCGAAAAAAGTTTCGAAAATCCCCGACAATATCATCTTAAGAACATATGGTAACATTTTCGACAATCAGTCGGGAACAGAAAGTATAGAAGTGACCATCTCCACTTTTCGTACCGAAGAATCGTGGTTTTTCGAATTTTTTCAGGAACTACCATGAAGAGATGGTGCTTTTATAAGACTCTAAGGTCGATTCTAGACCACATCTAATGCAAACCAACCAACTGAATTGCTTAATTTGCCTAGGCTGGAGGAAATTTGTAATGTTTAAATTTTAACCCTGTATTGTAGGACAGCTACAGTATGCCAGTTTTCCGATATGTATACAAATGGTCGGTATGCCTAGGGCTATCCAAAACAATTGATCCCTTATCTCTGCGATCAATAGAATCAGAGATATGACCTCCTGAAAAACCGCTTTTTCGTGCGCCGATGTTTGGAACAAATTGGTAACGTGCACTGTCGTGCGTTATGTTCAAATCATGTCAAACCTTCTTTAAAATAACAATAAAATGTGGTTGCTATGTTTGAAAATGAGGCTCAATCGCGCATCTTTCTCCGGGCTCACCCCTGGTTCTCAGCTACTCAGCTACTGAAAGACTCAACAAACCAAAAATTTATCAATTATTATGCAACTCTTGTATCTGTTTTTGTAGTTCACACGTGCAGAAACTTTAAAACAAGGTAGTCTGAAAACCGAAGAGTCCTAAAAAGCAAAAGCTTATATTCCAAATATGCCGACTTATTAATGGTCCACAACCATTACCCAGCAAATAAAGATACAGAATTCCAAGAGGTTTGTGGATTTCCCCCGAAAGACGTTGATTTATTGCACTGATATTTCGACTGATAACCAAGCCGATCACCTTCAGGTGAAATATTCAGCTGAGGAAGCCTACCTAGTTACTAGCTGAAGTATTGAGACAGGGAAGTGAACATCTTCCTTCTGAAATCGCGAAATCTCTTGAAATACTCATTACTACGAAATCTTAAAGATACACGATACATAAATAGTGACATACTTCTACAATATTTATGATATATGCATTCTCTAAGACTGTTTGTTTTATAGAGTTTAATTCCTGGTTGTAACTGTGTTGCTACCTGAGTGTTTGCATTAATCTTTGAAGTATGATTTTTAAATCCACCGAGAACTTGTACCAAAAATTCAGCAAAGAAGAGAGTTCCCACGTATGGAAGGCAGTAGCGGAAGGAAACTACCTTTAAAGGAAAAAGAATCTCTATGGAAAAGCAGAATATTCAACGAATTAAACTAAATAACTATGCAGAAAGGAAGCACAGACAGGCGAAAGAGAGAATAAGGGTGGAAGAAAATACACACACACACACACACACACACCCTCAGAGTTAGATAATTAGACAGCTAGAGCAAGAGAGAGACATTCATACTCGTAAGTCGCTCGAAGCACAGGGTGAAACCAGTTGAACAGAGGAAGCAGCCTCATATATAGTACGAACACATACATTGTGTTTTATAAAAACAGTGGTTAGTGAATTAGCGTTCAGTTGATAAATCATTTGTACAATGTGTTTATGATTTTTTTTTCAATTAACTAACAAGCAAATGAAGAGGATAACATTAATAAAACTGTGAGTTCCTACGCAGAAAATAAAATTTACACAAGACGTACAGTTTGTGGTTTTCGTTAGCTTCGCCCAAATTTCAGAAGAGACATGGTACAGACGTTAGCCTGCGCAGCGCAAATGAATTACTGTAGTACCATATGCGTCGGAAAGCGGTGGGGAATCTGGGCTGCAGAACTTTTATTCGTAACAGATTTCTCACACATTAATTGATATGATTCTACTAAAACGCAGATCTAGTGACAGTAAACACTGTCGGTAAATGGAAATGCCGTGTGGCTGGGGCCTCCCGTCGGGTAGACCGTTCGTCTGGTGCAAGTCTTTCTATTTGACGCCACTTCGGCGTCTTGCGCGTCAATGGGGATGAAATGATGATGATAAGGACATCACAACATCCAGTCCCTGAGCGGAGAAAATCTCCGACCCAGCCGGGAATCGAACCCGGGTCGTTAGGCATGACATTCCGTCGCGCTGACCACTCAGCTACCAGGGGCGGACGACATTGTCGGTTAAGCAATCATTTTATAATTTGGGTTTCTTTCGTTACCAAGTTTTTCACGAGAAATTGTGACTTCATCGTGGTATGGCGGTGGTTCCGGCGCTGTCCTGCATTCAAGATGTACAAATCATTGCCAAGATAGAGTGCACATTCTGTTCTGACCCTTCCTTGTCAGTCCTTATCAAGTTGCAGGAAAGGGCTATTCAGACACGCCGGGTTGTGAATTCTTGGTGCCTATTTCCACACCAAAATAAACATGGCTACAAAAACCCAATTACCACAAGAACACACGCTCCTGCTGCTGCACAGATTCTTCTCGCCTTAGAATGTGTGACATGTGACTGCTGACAACTATGCCAGCATTAGTAAGCAGGTCACACGAGCTCTGAAGACAGGCAAAACATTTAATTGGGGAATCTTACGTAAACAACAATTTGCACCTTTATCAACCACAGAAGGTGCAGTTCTTGCAGTCAGCGTACTTCCCGTGTCAGGTGGAGTTTTCAGATTGCTTGATACGACAGTTTTCTGCAAACACTTAGTTTCTTGAATATTTTAGTTGTTATAATCCCTGCATAAGCATTATGACAAATTACCCTTTCTCATGAAGATAAATAGAGCATACTATAAGCATTTGCGCTGGGAGATATCGTCCGTGAGCTGCAATGCTCTTGTTCCATGACCATGCCAAGAAAAAATAAACATAAAACTCAAAACAGCATTTTCTACCAAGGAATAAATCTGTAAAATAAATTACCAGAAGAGATAAAAGAAATTCCAAAAATACACTTGTTTAAAAAGATAGCTAAAAAGTACCTGTTATGCAATACATTTCGTACATTGAAGGATTACTTGGCTAAAACAGAGTAAGGGTTATACAAATAAATAATAATAATGATCATAAAATATCAAACATTCCACATAACACCTTCACACTATGTTTTTTCCCTTCTTTTTTCCTTTTCTCGAAAAACTTACCCTCAAGCTATGCATTGCTCAATACACACCTCTTCCTCTTTCTGAGCTCAACATCTCACTCATTGTAAAGGGTTGCTGACTCAGTTTTTCAGGATAGCAAATGCGAAGTTGTGGTACAGAAAATGGCCCAGAGATCATCAGTGTGTATGTATGTTTGTGTGTGTAGTGAGTGAAGTGTTGTGAATCAATGTGTTTATAGTGTGTCCAGTGACTGAAAGTGAGATATGAGTGAACAGTGTAGCATTACATTATTTAATAAGTTATTTGTAAAGAAAAGTATTGTATACTAGGAGTAAATCTAATGATTGTCTCTAACTAGAAGTCTGGAAATGTATGTGTATACGAATTAGCTTATTTTAAATTGGTCTAAACTTGTAAATACTTTGTCATGTCCTATATCCTTGTAAAAAGAGACCTACGGATGAATAAAGCTGCTACTACTACTACTACTACTACTATGAGACGAAATAATGTGGTGCGTGGTTTCTGTGGTCACCAAGATTGCCACGCGACAAACCAACCAGTGAAAGTACATATCCCGTTTGAAAGCGCCTCGCGTGGCGCGGAGCGATGTCACGTGATCGCACAGTAGCACACATTGGGGCATCCACTGTACGCACAGTCGCACACGACCCCCAGTAGGCGACCGTGGCACGCAGTTATCGACCGCAGAGCCTGCTTTCTCGACTTTGTGCAACTGGACACGTGTAGACTCCCGTGACTGCAAGAGTTTTGGAATACAGTCTTGTGCGTCTGTAATAATACATCGCAAAGTTATTGGAAAATTTCTACGGTTTGAAGGAGGACTTACTTGAATTGATCGCATATATTGTGAATGTGCATTTTTACATCAGTTTTCATTTCAGCATGTAATAATGAAAGATAACCATATATGTGTTATAAATACCAGATATGGACATTATACTCTACAAACGGCTGGAAAAACCACACGGCATTATCACTACAAATATGATCGTTTTCTTAGCTGTGATTATCGATAGTGTTTTATCGATATCTAGCACAGAACGAGAGTAGTGATAAGAAAGAGGCATATCTTTAAGCCACAGTGTGGCCAAACAGTTGAAATTATACGGTGGGACGCTAGTGAAAACAACCGGAAGGTATTCGTGTTGTGTATTAGAAGTGGTGTCGGGGGCGTGTGTTATTGTTTTTGTGGTACTACAGACGCGAAAGAAACGTCTGTCTCCCGCCGCTATTCTCGGCGGCGAAGGTATAGTATTCCTTTCAATATTTTCCGTGTGCAAACTGTTGGGCTCTGTTGTGCTTGTAGGGGAGGACAAGCAAAATTGTCAATGTAACAAACAGATATAGAAGCTTAATAGAAACACTCAATTGCAATAAGAAATACATCGCCACCGACCAAGTACACCCTGTTCGTAGCACGTATAATAGCCATGAGGGTGCGTAGGAAATACTTTGCTGCACGGTTTCGTCGTTATCTATCTATCCCTGCGTGAAACTTCCACAGGAATTAGAAGGCCTATCTACTAATTCATAGCATTGTAGTGCGAGTAATTTTCCAATGATAACTCCTGAAGACCGCCTATGAAGTATTATGTTCTTCCACATTACTCAGAAGCATTTGCAACTTATGATTTCTCTGGGGAATATCTATCATCAGGGGTAATATTCTTGAGTAAGCAAGAAAGAAAGTAGCTGTAACAACACATTCATCTCCACTGCAAGAGTAGGTTTCGGTTTCCGCCAGAGGGTGAGATCTGTCTATAATCAGTGACGTAATTGAGTATGCATAGAGCGCGCGAAATCGCGGATACGGTGTGGTGAAACTCTCGTGGGCTGTTTAACAAAATCCAAAACTATCCGTCCCCGCATTTGGTAGTGAAGATACTATCGTGAAAACCTGCACTGTGAAGTGCATTTAGTTAAACCTGCAAATGCATATCGCGCGTTTGCATCTATTTTTGTTGTTGCATACACCTTAATCTTGAGCTCATGCTGATAGCATAGTTGTATTTTACTACAGGAAAGCGTATTTTTGAGCCCATGTAGTGAATTGAATGTGTAGTTTTGTGTAGCTTAAGGCTGCACATATCAATGAATTGTGCTTGTAGCTGCCTACTGGGTGTTTGCCTTTGGTTAGTAGGAGATTACACTGAACACTGTTAGTTTATTTATTAAGTGATTTCTTAGGTGGTACTCGGGTTTTGGATACTAGAAACCAGTATTTTGATTTTCTAACTTGACTTTCCCCGTTATGTGATTGTAATGCGTACATCTGAAATCATTTGATGCTAAACTCAGTCTTATAACTGGGATTATTCTAACCAAATTGGATAGCTGTTCAGAGAAAAGTGTAAGTAAAAAGTAATAAATAATTCCTGTTGGTTAGCGTACTATAATCAACAACACAGCAAAAAAATTGCCGTTATTGCTCATGTCTAAAATGTAGAGTTGCCATAGATTTTGATTAATATACACTGCTGTGCCACTTGATTTTAGTATACTGTAAAGTAGGGCGTCAGTTCTTTTTTCATACAGTAAAAGATTCCAGATTTTAGTGCGTCCCTTACTTGTAAATATTTTATCGCATTTAAATTGTGTTAGCTGTATTACACACACTTCTTCAGCATCATATAAAGGCTCGCTCTGTGAAACAATTACAATGAATTTTGGACACTAGTCCGGCCTTGCGGAATATGTGGATCTGATATTTGAGGATATATTTCAGAGACAAGATCGCATTTAAATACTAATTTTGAGTTGATGACCGGTTTAACAGTACTTTGCTGTAATCTTCGAATCTGCAGTACGACATAGACACACATTCCATTTGTAAACAGTAGTAATGAAATACACAACTATATTGTTTCATATACAGGTAACATACCTCATCATTTAGAAATACAGTGTCTGTCGTACTGCAGATCCGAAGATGACAGTGAAGTACTGTTGAAACCGGTCGACGATTCAAAATAAATGTTTAAATGCAATCTTGTCTATCAAGTATGTCTTCAAGTACCACAATCTGCAGATCGCCTCTGATCGGAATGTCTCCAATGTAGAAGTAGGTGTATGTATTGATATTATCTATCAAGTTTTTCTGTTAGCACTGTGTACAGAAGACACATTAGAAAAGCTGTGTGTTAGGTTTTTTTATAGATATCGTACAGATTTAGGTGAAATTGTTTTAAAGGCACTAATGTAGAGGACTAATCTAAAAATGTACTAGACATTTTGTTGAAAAGTTTTTAATTAAATAGTGAAGCGTCCGATAATTTTCTGTTACTCCTCTTGTGTTTTGGGCTGTGTGGAAAACAGTGTGAATTGTCTGTTGCCTAATTTTCTCTATTTCGTGTTGTCTGCTCCTGATTTCAGTATAATGTCCTGCAGTTGTGCTGCTGATTAATGTGAAATCAAATTCATAAATTATTCATTTCACGTCTGGAACATAACGGAGAAGAGTGTAGTGTAGCGAACGCCTTGTTTACATTGTTATCAGGTTGAGAGATTAAAATTGTGCTGGTACTCGGACCCGAAACTGGAACTCTGAGTTAGGTCGTAGTGTGCGAGAAAGTATATCGCGGCGCATTTTATTTTTGTCACTGAAGGCAAATATGAGTCTCGGAATGTAATTTGTTAGAAAAGGCTCAGTTAACGTGCGTTCCACGGCATAGTAAAAGTTTTATTCCATCATCAGATCTTTTCAGTTTATACGCGCAAGACGCATGAAAAATTGTCTCAGTGTTTCTTGTACCGGTGCAGTTCTTGTATTTCCTAAATTACCTCATCAATTTTCAGAGACCGTAGAATGTGGTCACATTCCCCGTTACGGATTCTAGGTATTCTCAAAGGAAAAAAATCATGGATTCTGATGTGTTTCCATGTGGAGTTAAAACAGTAGCAATCGTTTAGCAGTATGCAAATGCTTTCCCACAGTGGGTTCACTAATATTTGCGTGTATATTATAAGTAAATGTCGCACTGAACATCTTCAGAAATCGTCATCTCTGTGCCATAGACGAAATTAGGATACTAAAACATGTTCAAATGTAAGAGTAATCAAATTATTAAATTTTAATCTAAAACTGAAATTTCGATAAAACTGACTTTTTACAAGCTTAGATTACGCACTACGAGCTAGTTTAATCAAGTGTGCTGATATGTGTGTGGATTGTATACCCTTTGTACCCATGGAATATGGACCAAAGTGTTCGCGTCTCTGTCGGTAATACCATCCGGTTGAAGGAATTTGTTAAATATCGAGGCTCCTGCACACGCTCCAGTACTGCATATTAAACGGCGCCCATACAATAGTTTGTGTGTGTGTGTGGGGGGGGGGGGGCGCTTTGTGGCTAGACCTGGGGATATGGTATGTTTTTAATATTTTGGAAGACGAATGCCGACTTGTCAGTAGCCAAAGAAATTTTTGAGATCCGGCCGGGGGGGGGGGGGGGGGGGGGCGCAGCCCTTGTGCGTTTTGTTCTGTTAGCATATAGGGTGATGGTTCAAATGGCTCTGAGCACTATGGGACTCAACTGCTGAGGTCATTAGTCCCCTAGAACTTAGAACTAGTTAAACCTAAGGACATCACAAACATCCATGCCCGAGGCAGGATTCGAACCTGCGACCGTAGCGGTCTTGCGGTTCCAGACTGGAGCGCCTTTAACCGCACGGCCACTTCGGTCGGCATATAGGGTGACTTTTGCATAAGCGTTGTAAGCTATTTACCCTTTAAAATCTATTTACTAACTGAACTCTGTCTATACCACATTTTTCGTACTGTAATAGTCAGTTTCGCCGAATTAGACCACAATAAGATCTAACGCAGAGAAGAGAGGGGGTGAGTCTGACGGTAGCTATCACCAATACGCGACCCGTGCCTACCAGCTGTTGCCAATGGTATAGCTACCATCCTCTGCTGTATTTTTGATCTGAAACTTGAAAGTGGCCTAATTAGGCTGAAACTGATAATTGTACTATAAACAGCATAATCTATGTACAGTGTTTTGTTCATCGAGTTATAAAAATAATTCACTGTCGCCTCTTGGTGACACAGTGCAGTCTTTCTGTATTTATCATCGTTTTCTACTGCCGTTTGCTTAAAATATTTCGCCCATTAAATAATAGTATTAAAGCCTCACGAAGAATAACTGCCCTTCTTTAATTTTAGTACTTGTTATTATCTAATTTCGAACATAAGAGCGACACGTTTTCTTAAAAATTGCGTCGTGTAACATGGTGTTGTTTCTCTCTCATCTTCCTCTTGTTAACTGAATCACAGTGTGCAGAGCTTTCGATATTTTGCAGTCCAATGTTAGAATGTAACTTCGAAGTTTATTAAGGCAGTGCGTGTGAGTTTTAGTATTTAAGGCAGACATGTACTCTGTGTGAATCAAGAAGCCAGCCTGTACATGTATCGTTCAGAATTAGTCATTTAGAAGAGACGGTAAGAACTTCCCTTCACCGATTTGATTTAGATTGACCGTTAGAAAATAATACGATTGTTTGCGTCCCATCTTCCTCAGTAGATGTTAAAATCTGTTACTATTGGTTATCCGTCTTGACTGACTGCAATGTAATTAAAAAGAATTATACCAGATGCGTTTTGATTTTATTTATAAAGCAACATCCGTGGTTATTCTGCAAATTGGATACATACATTTTTGGTTGTTAGGTTTCAAACAGCGTTTTGTTTATAAAGTTGGTGTGGAAATTACTTACGGCGTTTGTTTCCATTATTCAGAACTCTCGTAATATTAAGATGTGCTTGCTTGCCGGCCGTTGTGGCCGTGCGGTTCTAGGCGCTTCAGGCGTTAGGTTTAAGTAGTTCTAAGTTCTAGGGGACTCATGACCTCAGATGTTAAGTCCCATAGTGCTCCGAGCCATTTGAACCATTAAGATGTGCTTTATATCGCTCCCAATTTAGGATTTGCTTTTTAAAGAGAGTTGATTTCGTTGTTAGCCAAATTTTATTGTCTGTACTGTCGCTAGTATTCAAGAATTCCGTCGCCGAGCTAGTAAGCGCATAGTTTCATGAACTTGAGGTATCTGCCTCGAAACTAGCTTTTAGTCATTTTTTCTTCTTTCCTCCTTGATTTTATCAACAGATATACGTGATACACAAAACTGTGATGAGCGAGATCTGTTTATGAACATAACGAAGTTTGTTTTGCAATAAACACACTGAAAAAAAACATTCACATGGGAAAATGAGCGTTCATTATATTTCCTTTATGTAGCAATAATTATTTTTTTTTCATGTTTCTACGATCATCATCATTCGTGCAGTCCACCATAGGTTTCATATTATAGTTGTCCCATATGTAGTTACAAAAATATAAATAAAATGACTATTGATTAGCGTGAACGTTATCGTGTATCCTTATTTCCAATCTCTTTACGAAATTTTTTCGCCATTTCTTGGGATAAAGATTATGAAATTACGAAATGAGCTATTAAATATTGAAGATTTCCACAGTCATAATAAATAAGACGTTAGTATTACGTGGGAATGAAAAAAAGTATAGGCAGGGACATTCGATCCATAGACATAGTTTATGAAACCAAGCACTTACTCCCTCGGTGACGGACTCCTCGAATACTAGCGCACATACAAACCATATAAGCACGCCTAAAATTTTTAAACTCGATGTTCTCGACAACAGCTGAGAGCTGCGCCTTTCAGTTCTCACATGTTGAGGTCCTAGTCGTGCCCTACACACCCTTCCAATATGAATCAAATCGGTGAGGGGAAGTTCTTGCGGTTCCCTAGTTGGCGTAATAACTGGTAGTCACGCTCTCAAGCGAGGAAGCACGTGGCCCACCACATGCGAGCAAGGCCGACTGAAGCGTTCCCCTTACGGCGGGATGTGCAGTGGGGAAGCGTTGATCGTTACGGCAACACCGGATGTTGCTATGGAAACGGCCTCGGCACGCGGTCGGTGCCAGTTATAATCGTCTAGCACCCCTCAGCTGTCCCTCTGAGTCCCAGCTTTACTAATACTGCAGCCAAACGAGAATGTATGATTGCAAGGAAGAAACGCGCACTCGCTTCAGTCACTTAATGCAGAATAATTCATCTCATTTAATAATAATAACAAAACTCTCGTAATTACAACCAACATGTAATGTGCTCAAGCTAAATAGAAAACCTAAAATCATTTAGGGAACTTATTAGTTTATCCATGTTTGGATGATTGTGATTCCACAACTGTCATTCGATTAATGAAATGCAGCTTCAGATGCGGAGCGACTTTTTGTTACTTTATGGAGCTTTTCGACAGATCAAACTGACTCGCACAAACTTTAAAGGACTCGTAAGTAAGGCAACGTCCAGTTCAAAGTTGTGCAAAGTAATGGTTGAAATTAACGTCGATGAAAGGTACAGTAGCTTGTCATTGAAATTTATACTCCGCCTGCGTAGCTGGGTGCTAACGTGCTTGCGTCCCATGCACTGGTCCTGGGTTCGATTTCCGGCCGGGTTGGAGATTTTCTCCTCTCGGGCACTGGATGTCGTGTTGTCCTAATCATCATTTCATCCTGCTCATCGGCCGCAAGTCGCCCAATGTGGCGCCGACTGAAATAAGACTTGCATTGGCTGCCGAACCCGAATGGGACATCCCGGTCAACAGACCAACAATACCATACGATCATTTTTTAATTTTATTTCATTTTATTTATTTATTTATTTATTTTTTTGTTCATTGAAATTTATAGACGATGAGGAGGAGACAAGAGCTACATTGGCAGTGTATGTGATGGACTACCAGTATTGCATCAAAGGAGGAGGACCAATGTGGTGACAATAAGTAATCCATTGGTAGACATAAATGTACTATTGGGCATTAGTTTCAGTTACACCATGACGAATAGAAGTAAATGTCCACGCTGCGAAAACTTGGCAGTTTTGCCTTTACAGAACTGGGCATAAAGGTTAACGAAGAAGATTTAAAGACGATATTAGATTTTAAAAGTTACAGGGTTAAACGAGTGCATACGTGAACGACAAAACATATTTGCGATGGGGATTAACACTTTACATTTTTTTGAAGATACGAAAGATTGGAAGACAATGAGTGGGTTATTTTGATGATATGGATTCATAACCGTTATACGTGGTAAATTTTCGCGAAGTGACATAGGGAGATAAGCATTGTCAAGCAAAATTCTAAATAACAGTTAACTGATGCTAGACGTTTATGACGTGACAGCACTCGTCTTGTAAGAATATTATATTACTCCATGTAACTGGGGCTTTAACGGAACGGTCTGTGTATTTCTCTATTCCCCCTTTGGTGTGAACACGACGTTATACTGCTGTCTTTTCGGCTAATGCAGATAAACATCCTCTATTACTCTGCAGAAGTATTCAGCTGGGAATAAAAACTTATATAACCTAATCTGTCTTTGTAAGTTGTAACAAATTTCTCAAATTCAGTCGTCAAGAGTATGGCACAAATACGTACTTAAACGACAGATGAATTTAAATGCAATATTCCCAGGCCAATTTCTGTTGTTACATTATACTTCGGTTTCGGTTACATGGTTAACATATTTTCAGAATTCGGTAACTGGGGTGGAAAAAAAGGAAATTACTAGTGCATTGTAATGCTGAAGGACGGTGATGTATATCACACGTCGGAACATCCTATTTGAAGTTTACCACGTTTTTAATTATGCTTTGGACAATATTATGTACCTTCTTTAAGGGCAGTTTTCTCCACACTTTTCAAACTAATTGAAGTCAATAATGACTGGCTGGACATCAAACGTTCAAATAATCAACGAAACCCTTTTCGCCCTAGTCACGGCAGCTACCGACAGTGACCTGAAAATAGTACAGGGAGCCGAATGTTTAGTGATGAACATGCATAAACAATCAATCTTCCTAGGCTTACGGTGCTACTGAAAGCAACGCCCAGGACAAAATTTAATATATTTTGTGGATTTTTTCCCCGTATATATCAGGACGATACATTGACGAAAAAAAAAAAGATTGGAGGTGGAGTTTGCTGGAATGAAAGAAATAAAAAACAAATATATACAACCGATTAAACTGGCAAACACATCGTATCGTCCGCCGTAGTCCTAAAGTTAAGCCCGGTCCACACGCAACGATCTGTCTGCGCAGACGTCTGTACATACAAAAGATCGCTGCAAATGTGGTGTGTTCACACGACACAAACCCTAAGCGACTACGCTCCCCGTAAACGTCAAAAATTTAATCCAGTTATTTTGAAATATAGAAATGGAGGAAGTTCTGTTGTGGTCTGTGTTCGCAACTTGTGTTGCAAAAAACATTCAGACCAACTGCAGGAAACAGAGAAAGCGGTCAAAATGGAGTAGACAGTGGCTGCTAAAGCGAAAGCAGTTTTCTCACGTAAATCTACTGCGAGAGTTGCAGGGCGAACCTAACGACTGGCGAAATTATTTGCGGATGGATGTAGAAACTTATAATTATCTCTTAAAGCTTGTAACCCCTCATATTATGAGAAAAAGTACTTGTATGATAAGGGTAATTTCTCCTCATGAACGGCTGGCGGTAACATTAAGATTCCTAGCAACAGGAAGGAGCTACAAAGATTTGGAATTTTCAACTGCAATATCGAAACAAGCGTTGAGTGAAATAATACCCAACACATGTGAAGCTATTTACGCTGTCCTGAAGGATGAGTTCATGAAGGCAAGTCAAGTAAATTAAGTCTGTCAAGTTACAGATATTTTTGGTGTTGTAGACGTGTTTGAAACACAGTAGGCCTATATTATTAGAGATTATATACCTACATAGCCAATGAGCTATGGTTTACTTTGTTTCTGAGTAGGCATTTTCAGTTCGCTACTGTGTAGAAGCATCCTGTTACAAACTTTTGTTCCAGCATACAAAACTCCACTCTTAATTCTAGACAGAGATTCGTTATCTACCTGAAAAGTTTTACTTGTAGTACTGTGGTTGTGAATACTATAGTTAATCTCTAAGTTACTATTGTATGCTACTGTCTTTTTGTCTCTGTCACTATGTCCGCATCTCGTGGTCGTGTGGTAGCGTTCTCGCTTCCCGCGCCCGGGTTCCCGGGTTCGATTCCCGGCGGGGTCAGGGATTTTCTCTGCCTCGTGATGACTGGGTGTTGTGTGATGTTCTTAGGTTAGTTAGGTTTAAGTAGTTCTAAGTTCTAGGGGAGTGATGACCATAGATGTTAAGTCCCATAGTGCTCAGAGCCATTTGAACCATTTGATCTCTGTCACTATATTCTTTACTTTTTAATCTTCCACAAACATGGGTGGCTTCTATATATTTCAATGAATACACTTACAAACTCTCGAGAACACTGACGAATATCAGCCATTTTAATGCCCTGTGCGCACAAATACAAACACTAGACTGAGCAAACAGCTGTTTCGCGCCAGATTTGCGGCGATCTCCTGTCCACACGCTCCAACTTGTCTGCGCAGATGTGGTTTGAACCCACAGATTTGAGAGATTTCGCTCAAACCTCCAACTTCCAGGTTTGCACACACCTCAGGTTGGTCAAATCTTCTGTCCACACGCGACGATCTGTCTACGTAGATGTGATATGCGCAGACATTTAAGCAGACAGATCGTTGCGTATGGACGGGCCTTTAGTTTTGTTACTTTTCTGCGCGACATTGGATGGAACAATATAGCGGAGAGATCACAGAGTTCACGAGACTTGCACAATCGTGTATAATTAAGAAAGAAAGAAATACTTTCTGTAGATTGAAAAAAAGTATTTGTATGTCGACATTAAAACAAACTATATCAGTCACACACGTACAATGTACAAAAACATCACAGAATAGCATAATGAAATTTGAACACCTAGGTTAGTGTGGGCCGGTTTGAAACTTCCTGGCAGATTTAATACTACGTCTCGGACGGTGGCTCGCACCCGGAATCTTACCTTTCCCGTTTCGGCTTAGGCACGACTCACAACCCATCCTCCCAGTTTCACATCTGCCTGCAACTCACTCGTTTTTAATCTCCATGGAAGTTTGAAAACAGCGCATACTCGGCTCCAGATTGAAACATTAATTCTGGAAACAGTCCACTCTGTTGTGGATAAACCATTTCTCCGCAATATCCTTTCTTCCAGCATTGCTAGTCCTGCAAGTTTCGCAGTGAAGCTTCAGTGAAGTTTGGGCGGTGGAAGAGCGTTGCTGGCAGAGGTGAAGCTGTGAAGGCGAGTCGTGAGTAGTGCCTGGATAGCTGTCAGAAAGAGCATTGCCCGTGAGGGCCAAGTTCCAGGTTCGAATCCCATTCCGGAACATTATTTTAATCTGCCATGAGATTTAATCACAAGATATGCTTGACATGTAGTATCATGATATGCCTATGAAACCGAAAGCGTTATACTTTGGTGAAAGCATTTTATAGTCAGTTGTTTTCTGCACAAACGAATTAGAACTGTTTAGCCGGAGATTAAAACACTACTTTCGCTACGTCCATGAATCCTTGCATTCTACGCCAGAGCAGTCTTGTGCATCTGGCTGTTACAATCGCATCTGTGAATTCACAGTGATTCGAGGTGGAGTTTGCTGGAATGAAAGAACTGAAAAACAAATATATACAACCGATTAAACTGGCAAACACATCGTATCGTCCGCCGTAGTCCTAAAGTTAGTTTTGTTACTTTTCTGCGCGACATTGGATGGAACAATATAGCGGAGAGATCACAGAGTTCACAAGACTTGCACAATGGTGTATGCCCTGAGGTGACAAAAATCTTGGGATAGTGATATGCACATAATATACAGATGGCGGTAGTATTGCGCACACAAAGTATAAAAGAGCAGTGCATTGGCAGGTTGCCGGGTGATTATGGCCACACGACGGGAATTAAGAGATTTAAAGCGCGGAATGCTAAATGGATGTAGACGCATGGGGCACTTCATTTCGGTAATCGTTGGCGACTTTAATGTTCTGAGATCCATAGTGTCAAGAGTGTGCTGAGAATACCAGATATCATGCACTACCTCTCACGACAGTGTAGAGTTCTCAATGATAATACACAGGCAACACTGCCTGAAATAACCGTAGAAAGCAATGTGGGACGTACGACGAACGTATCTGTTAGAACAGTGCGGTTAAATTGGGTGTGAATAGACTATGGTAGCAGACGACTGACGCGAGTGCCTTAGCTAACAGCACGACATCGTCTACAGCGGTTCTCCTGGGCTCGTAACCATATCGGTTGGACCCCCTAGACAACTAGAAATCCGTGACCTGGTCAGATGAGTCCCGATTTCAGTTGGTGAGAGGTGATGGTAGGGTTCGAGTGTGGCGCAGACACCACCAAGCCATAGACCCAAGTTGTCCCAAAAAAAAAAAAAAAAAAGGTTCAAATGGCTCTGAGAACTTAGAACTACTTAAACCTAACTAACCTAAGGACATCACACACATCCATGCCCGAGGCAGGATTCGAACCTGCGACCGTAGTGGTCGCGCGGTTCCAGACTGTAGCGCCTAGAACCGCTCGGCCACACCGGCCGGCACCCAAGTTGTCACCAAGGCACTGTGCAAGCTGGCGATGGCTGCATAATGCTGTGGACTGTGTTTACACGGCGTGGAATGGGTCCATTGGTCCAACTAAACCGGTCATTGCTTCAAAATAGTTATGTTCGGCTACTTGGAGACTATTTGCAGCCATTCAACGATGGAATTTGTATGGGTGACAATGCGCCATGAAACAGAGCGATTGGTTTGAAGAACATTCTGGGCAATTCGAGCGAACGATTTGGCTACCAAGATCGCCCGACATGAATCGTATCGAATATTTATGGGACTTATCGAGAGGTCAGTCGTGCACAAAACCCTGCATCGTCAACACTTTCGCAATTGCGGACGGTTGTAGAGGCAACATGGCTCAATATTTCATCAGGGGACTTCCAACGAACTTGTTGAGTCCATGCCCCGTTGAGTTTCTGCACTACGCCGGGCAAAAGGATGCTTCAAATGTCCAAATGGCTCGAGGTACTATGGGACTTAAGGTCTGAGGTCATCAGTCCCCTATACTTACAACTACTTGAACCTAACTAACCTAAGGACATCACACACATCCATGCCCGAGGCAGGATTCGAACCTGCGACATTGGCGGCAGCGCGATTCCGGGCTGAAGTGCCTAGAACCGCAGGTCACAGCGGCCGGCTGGCAAAAGGAGGTCCGGCACGATATTAGGAGGTATCCCATGACTTTTGTCACCCCAGTGTGAATATCTGTGGAAGTACACTACCGTTATTCAGAACGGATGCATGTTCTACGCTTCATTCGTTTTTTGAACTTCAAAAAACTATCAGTACCATTTTATAGACTGTTGTATTGGTACATATCTCTTTACCAAACTTTTAATTTAATTTTAATTTTTGTCTGATGGATGGGAAAGGGTTTAACGAAGTACGGTATGCAGTTCTCATTACCCGGTATTTAACATAACTAAACACTGCAATTCACGTACTTACAATGCACGTATTCATTTAACCTATCATTCCCAATGTATTTGTTGGGTACGTCCAGTAATTTATAGTATCATTTGCTTAACTAGATTTTAATGAATGAATCAAACCACCAGACTTGCAAAGCTATATTCCTCAGATAACGTGTCATTTTAGGCACGTTTTTCTCAGAATCACCACCACCAAACTACATAATCCTGCAATATTCATTTTTCGCTACACGTTTAGTACCTTACTCTTCGTTGGTATTTTAAACGTTGTACTAGTACCGAAAAAAAGATGCAATAGTATGTAGCTGGTATCACTGCCATGTCATTCACCGTTTGACAACGGTCATAACTCCGGAGTATTGATGTAAAGTTACTTCTCTTAGTGTCTTTTCCGTAAGCTTACTGATTTTCCAGGCCATCTCTGATACAGTTTGGTTCACTATAAGTTCATAAGAGGAAAGTATGTTTTGACCACGGCCCCTGTTATGTCTGTACGATCACAAGGTAAACTGCCTTCCGTCTTTTATACAATAGCAAGTGGCTCATTCGGTCGGTGCCAGACTATAAATCCAGAGATTCCTCCTTCAAGCCCCAGTCAGACGAAGATTTTTTTCTGTATGTATAACCTATTTCACCTGTAGCAGTGAATTAATATTGTGAAAAATGTCATGCCACACCGTATTTGAAGTACACTTTGAGCTGTACGTAGCACTATATCAGGCAAAATAAGTAAGTTCAGAGGAAAGCAAGGCATACCACTTCCAACAGGACCATGCGTAGTAAAGTAATGTGATTTTCAAACCAACCTGCGTGTCAATGACAATGCTTCTATCAGCGCAGTCAGTGCAACGAATCACTGAAAACACACATTGACTAAAATTTAAAGACGCTTTGTCGATTCTCATGTGAAGCGAATAAATGTCAAACAATTGCAATTTATTAATAATCGTCCACATCTGCTGGAAAAGAAATGATGTAGCGTGACGATTTTTGGTTGTGAATGTTGCCTAGGGAAACTGGGCTGAAATGACCGAAATGCGTTCGCTTACTTACAATGTATTGACACCCAGCCATTATAAATTGGACAGTTGTGTAATGACGCCAACGCATCCTTACAGAAAAGGTGACAAGTGTACTGTCAGGTGATTCCGAGGTACCAGGTACCGACCCATGTTAGTACGTGGCGTAGCCTCCACGGGCGGCAAATCGCACGAGTCATTTCACATTCCATCGTTTTCCACACGTCCAGGATCGAAGACAAGTCCGGAGATCGTGCTGGCCAGGGAAGTTGTTGGACGTCTTGCAGAGCACGTTGAGTTTCACGGGCGGTGTGTGTGAGAGTATTGTCCTGTTGAAAAATCACACAACCTTCCTGTTGCAACAATGGCAAAAACACGGGACTAACAACATTCTGCATGTACCAAGGGCTGGTTAGCGTTCCCTCCTCCAAAAACACCAAAGGCGAATGAGAGTTGTACGTAGCTTATCGTACCCCAAACCATAAGCCTGGGTTGGGGCCAGTGTGTCTTGGACGAATGCAATCGACGAGACAGCACTCAATAGGTCTACGTCACACTCACAATTGACGCTCACATGCGTGCAGGCAGAATCTGCTTTCATCGCTGAAGACTACGGCGCGCCATTGCATCTTCCAAATGGTCATCTGAAGGCACTAGTCAAGCCGTGCACGTCGATGCCGTGGCGTGAGCAGAAGACGGGCCAGAGGTGCGTAGTCCCACTGCTAATAACGGTACCACAACAGTTTGTGTTGACACGTCTGGGCTCAGATGCCATCTTATCTGTGCTGCCCTTACAATACGTCGATCCTTCTGTGCTGCATCTTCGTCCAGAGCCTCATCTAAAGATGTGAGAATGTTCGCGTGACGACTGATACCAGCATAGTTGCACAACTGATGCACAACGTCCATCTTGGGTAGCAATTTTCCGAAAGGACCATGACGCCACTCGGAAATCAGTACCCAGAACAACCACCTCTGGTCGTAATAACGGCCTTGATACACTAGGGCATTGAGTCAAACAGAGCTTCGATGGCGTGTACAGGTTCAGCTGCCCATGCAGCTTCAACACGATACCACAGTTCATCAAGACTAGTGACTGGCGTATTGTGACGAGCCAGTTGCTCGGCCACCATTGACCAGACATTTTCAATTGATGAGAGATCTGGAGAATGTCCTGGCCAGGGCAGCAGTCGAACATTTTCTGTATCCAGAAAGGCCTGTACAGGACCTGCAACATGCGGTCGTGCATTATCCTACTGAAATGCAGGTTTTCGCAGGGATCGAATGAAGGGTAGAGCCGCGGGTCGTAACACATCTGAAATGTAACGTCCACTGTTCAAAGTGCCGTCAATACGAACAGGAGGTGACCGAGACGTGTAACCAGTGGCACCCCATACCATCACGCCGGGTGATAAACCAGTATGGCGATGACGAATACACGCTTCCAACGTGCGTTCACCGCGATGACGCCAAACACGGACCATCATAATGCTGTAAACAGAACCTGGATTCATCCGAAAAAATGACGTTTTGCCATTCGTGCAGCCAGGTTCGTCGTTGAGTACACAATTGCAGGCGTTCCTGTCTGTGATGCAGCGTCAAGGGTGACCGCAGCCATGGTCTCAGAGCTGATAGTCCATGCCGCTGCAAATGTCGTCGACCTGTTCGTGCAGATGGTTGTTGTCTTGCAAATGTCCCCATCTGTTGACTCAGTGATCGAGACATGGCTGCACGATCCGTTACAGCCATGCGGATAAGATGCCTGTCATCTCGACTGCTAGTGATACGAGGCCGTTGGGATCCATCACGGCGTTCCGTATGACCCTCCTGAACCCACCGATTCCATATTCTGCTAACAGCCATTGGATCTCGACCAACGCGAACAGCAATGTCGCGGTACGATAAACCGCAATTGCGATAGGCTACAATTCGACCTTTATCAAAGTCGGAAACGTGATGGTACGCATTTCTCCTCATTACACGAGGCATCACAACAACGTTTCACCAGGCAACGCCGGTCAACTGCTGTTTGTGTATGGTAAATCGGTTGGAAACTTTCCTCATGTCAGCACGCTGTAGGTGTCGCCACCGGCGCCAATCTTGTGTGAATGCTCTGAGAAGCTAATCATTTGCATATCACAGCATCTTCTTCCTGTCGGTTAAATTTCGCGTCTGTAGAACGTCATCTTCGTGGTTTAGCAATTTTAATGGACAGTAGTGTTGTTACGCGCTTACTGTATCTGGCTGTTAACAAATCGATTGCCAAGTTAATAAACAGGACGGCGTAGCTGTAACTTAGCCCGCACTATTTACATTGTATTGTATGTTAATCGGGGACCTAGAAACGACGGACAGGCTCCGTCCCCGTCGCAGCCTCGGTGGTCCACAACCCCACGACGAGTATCGTAGTCCACTTCACCCCTCCGCCACCCCACACCGAACCCAGGGTTATTGTGCGGTTCGGCCCCCGGTGGACCACCCAGGGAACGTCTCACACCAGACGAGTGTAACCCCTATGTTGGCGTGGTAGAGTAATGGTGGTTTACGCGTACGTGGAGAACTTGTTTGCGCAGCAATCGCCGACATAGTGTAACTGAGGTGGAATAAGGGGAACCAGCCCGCATTCGCCGAGGCAGATGGAAAACCGCCGAAAAACCATCCACAGACTGGCCGGTTCACTGGACCTCGACACAAATCTGCCGGGAAGATTCGTGCAGGGGACCAGGCGCTCCTTCCTGCCCGGAAAGCCGTGCGTTAGACCGCACGGCCAACCGGGCGGGCCACTATTTACATTATGTAGTCTACCTGTTGCTGACACACTGTCTGTCGTCCTAGAGCTAAACGCTCAGTCTGCTGCATTCCAAAGAAAGATTACAGAGACGACAGCTATCAAATAAGTCGCAAATGAAGGACAACTCAAGTGAAGTGTAAATGTATTGGGCTTCAGCGCGGGATAGCCGTGCGGTCTGAGACGTCTTGTCACGGTCCGGGCGGCTCCCCCGTTGGATGTTCGAGTCCTCCCTCGGGCGTGGGTGTGTATGTTGTCCTTAGTGTTAGTTAGTTTAAGTTAGGTTAAGTAGTGTGTAGGCTTAGGGACCGATGACCTCATCAGTTTGGTCCCCTAAGAATTCACACTCATATTTTTATTGGGCTTCCCACTGAATGAATATCCAAGAGTGAAACTGGAGATGATCAGTAGACGTTAGTTAATTATATAGGGGGCCCAAAATTTTCGCTCTCAAAATACCACACCGCAATTCCCTGCAAAGTAACAATATAAAAATGTCTCCACCAAAATTCCATACCGCACATCTTTTCGATAGAAAAGAAAGTCATTTGGCACACTGTAATCACATGTACGACAAGAAGCTTCATTCAAGACTACACTGAAGTGACAAAAGTCGGGGGATACCTCGTAATATCGTGACGGGCCTCCTCCTGCCTGTCGCAGTGCAGCAACGCGACGTGACGTGGACTCAACAAGCCGTCGGAAGTCCCCAGTAGAAATACTGAGCCGTGCTGCAACTACAGCCGTCTAAAATTGCGAATGTGTTGCCGGTGCTCGATTTTGTGCACAAACTCACCTCCCGATTATGTCACATTAATGTTTGGCGATATGGGCGGCCAAATCATTCACTAGAAATGTCCAGTGTTCTTCAAACCAGTCGCGGAAAATTGTGGCCCGGTGAAGTGGCGCATTTTCACCCATGAAAATTCCAATGTCGTTTGGGAACATGAAGTCCATAAATGGCTGCAAATGGTTTCCAAGTAGCCGAATATAACCATTTCCAGTCAGTGATCGGTTCAGTGGGATTAGAGGACTCAGTCAGCCCATACCATGTAAATACAGCCCATACCATTACGGCGCTATCACCAGCTTGCACAGTGCATTGTTGGCAATCTGAGGCCATGGCTTCGTTAGGTATGCGCCACACTCGAACACTACCATCAGCTCTTACCAACTCAAATCGGGAATGCTGCTATTCTCTGTCGTTATGTGAAGGTCGTCGGTAACTGCGTTGTCCGTGGTAAGAGGTAATGCTTGAAAGTTGATATTTTGGTACACTCGTGACCCTGTGGCTCTCGGAATACTGAATTGCCTGACGATTCCCGAAATGCAATGTCCGATGCTTCTAGTTCCAACTACCATTCCATGTTCAAAGTCTGTTAATTCCCGTCGCGTGGCCATAATCACGTCGCAAAAGCCTTTTTCGCATGAATCACGTAAGTACAAATGACAGCTTCGCCAGTGCACTACCCTTTTATACCCTTTTGTGTACGTGATACTACCCCCATCTGTATATGTGGATATCGCTATCCCATGACTTTCGTCTCCTCAGTGTATGTCACTGTGAAGCCCACTTAGTACCATGGATAGAGTTGTGTGCTAGAATGCGCGAGTTCGATCGAACTTTAACTTCCATGTCTGATTACTTTACGAATGAGTTAATGTGTTAGATATTTGACGTTAAGCGCGTAACGAGAGTAAATTTTGAAAACGTTTGAAATTTTATTTGCAGTTTGTTGGAAGTCACTAAGTGCTCTCATTATGAAACTTCGAATGAATATGCCGCGGGGGGTTAGCCGAGCGGTCTAGGGGGCAGCAGTCATGGACTGTGCGGCTGGTCCCGGCGGAGGTTCGAGTCCTCCCTCGGGCATGGGTGTGTGTGTTTGTCCTTAGGATAATTTAGGTTAAGTACCGTGTAAGCTTAGGGACGGATGACCTTCGCAGTTAAGTCCCATAAGTTTCACACACATTTGAACATTTTTGAACCGAATGAATATGATCTGGATAATCTGCGCTCCATTTTAAGTGAAATCTGGTTTTTCACGCATCTCAGTATTTACGACTTCGTGTCTCCTAAACAACGTGTCGTAGAATGACATAATTTTGCAGGTACATTCAATGACATATTTGGATACTGACTGCAAACTGCATTACGAATAGAGTCGGTAGTAAAGTAGTAATACATTAAAACTTCATGCCAGATGTTACCGTTGTATAGTATAAACGGCAAGATTGTAGTAAGCGATAAACTTTTTTCGTTTTATCATTTTGTGTGTGTGTAGGGGGCGTGAGAAAAAGTTTCGTAAAGTTGTGAAATTATGTGCAAAGTTAGTTGGAAGTCGCTAAGTGCTTCCATTCTCAGATAATCAATAAGCGTATAAAGTCCGGGTTTTTTCACGCCGTCAGTTACGATGCCTCAAGATACGCACACAGTTTCTAACAGTAATACTTGTCTTATTGTGTTAAACTTTTACCATAAGATTATACTTCTTAATGAGTAGATAATGACAGCATTTCAAATTTTTACATTCGGTCCGTAATGACGGAGAAAATTTCCATATTTGTCTTCCCACTGGGAGCTATTACATAGGCAACGTACAGCTGATACCGGGTTTCGGAATAGTCGCTTAGTAATGTAGACACGTAACCTACAACTACATATTTTTAACGCTGAACAGAACAATAATTGGTCAGATATCTCAGAAATATTCGTGAATAGTAATAATCGGTCAAAAACAAATGGGCCTGACATGGCACAGAAATAACTACAAAACGTATCAATGTGCAGATGTTAAACATTCATACTATATTCAGTAAGAGCGGCCGGTTGTAATATTTTAAATACGCCAACTTTTACAGCATGTCTGTCACAAAACATACAAGGCGTGCCCCCCCACCCCTTTTTTTTTTAAGGAACTACCGTTTTGAAATAAAAATAAACCTAGTAGACTTTTCTTAGCAATTTCACTTTTACGTGAAAACATGTACCGTAATCTACTTTTCTACATAATTCCCACCAGTATTAAGGCACTATACAACCAGCTTTTGAATAACGTCCTCGTAGAAACCTGCTGCCCGATTGGGCAAAAGCTGCATAATACACACTTCTTGACACTTGAGGAGACTCGTCATACAATATCGAAATCCTAAAGCGTCCTTTCTGTCTCACTTTTAATCAACTTAGTGCACGGAATCGTAAGTAATCACTGAAGGTCGCCCACTTCGTTCCCCGTCGTGCACATTCGTACGACCGAGCGAGGTGGCGCAGTGGTTAGCACACTGGACTCGCATTCGGGAGGACGACGGTTCAATCCCGTCTCCGGCCATCCTGATTTAGGTTTTCCGTGATTTCCCTAAATCGTTTCAGGCAAATGCCGGGATGGTTCCTTTGAAAGGGCACGGCCGATTTCCTTCCCAATCCTTCCCTAACCCGAGCTTGCGCTCCGTCTCTAATGACCTCGTTGTCGACGGGACGTTAAACACTAACCACCACCACCACATTCGTACGGCTATCTTTAAAAGCTCTCACCCATTTCCGTACCATTCCATCTCTCGTAATGTTTTCTCCATACACTTCACTAATCTCACGCCTTTAGCACTAGGAAAACAAATCACAGCGCATATTTCACTATCGGCGGAATTCTCAATCGGAAGAGGCTTTTCAAATACAAATAAACGTAAAAACGTCGAATATTGGTGAAAATTATGTAGAAAACTAGATAAAAGTGCAGGCTTTCATGTAAAAATAAAATTGCCAAGCAGAGTTTCCCTTTTTTATTTTTATTCCAAAACGGTACTTACTTAAAAACACGGCTCGTACATATTATTCGGAGCAGATGCTTAAAGCGACGTCTTGCATCTCCAAACATTTTGTGACTCGCCAGATCATGCTTCGCTGAATTCACCACAACATTGCTGCATCCACGGTTAAAAGAGCAGCATTGAAATGTACAGCCAGTTTTTCCACATTCCTATCAATGGAAAACCACATGTGGACACTTCATTCATCAAAGTGGATCGTTGCCCTCTTACACTTCCTCTTTATGCATACACACGGTGCTATGGAGATCAACTTTGATTTCTTTAAACAACTTTACGTAGCAGCGCATTCCCTGACGAAGTCAACGATATGAGCAGTTTCAGAACACTTTGCGAGTGCTTTTGGAGAGTTAGAATGACGATGAATATTTAATCGTTCTCAATAGCCCTGTGTGTGTGTGTGTGTGTGTGTGTGTGTGTGTGTGTGTGTGTGTGTGTGAGAGAGAGAGAGAGAGAGCGAGCTTTTATTCTGCATTATTCAATTCAACTCAGCTTCCCGTGAACGGAGTAAGATACCAATTAGCGCTAATAGCTGAGATTTTTCCAGGTATCCATTGATGTAGCTAGTAATAATAACAGTAGTAGACTAAAAGACCTATCTCGTCGTTAAATGATGTCAGTAGCATTTGTTACAGAATTTGGCAGTAAGCTTTGTATCGGGTTGGACGCCCTACCAGTGACAATGTGTCCTGAAGAAATGTAGTGGACACTAAAGCACTAAGCATGAGAGTCGGTACTAATCGGTAGAAACAGTGACAGCGGTTACACTGGAAAATAGGTTCGGACGTAGTAGGGCGAACAATACACTTACACATTGTGTCTGTGTGATTTGCAAGGTAACTGCTTACGTAAAAGGAGCAGGGATAGACGAAGAAGAAGGTGGATGAGTCCTTCCTTCACTTTGGGAGAAGGAATATGACTGAAGGAAAGAGAGGTTCAAGTCCTCTCTCGTGTGTGTGTGTGTGTGTGTGTGTGTGTGTGTGTGTGTGTGTGTGTTGTCCTTAGCGTAAGTTAGTTTAAGTTAGAGTAAGTAGTGTGTAAGCTTAGGGACCGATGACCTCAGCAGTTTGGTCCCGTAAGATCATACCATAAATTTACAAATTTCAGACCGTTTGCAGTTTTGTTCGGTAGTAATTTGTATCAGGTCGGTTCAAAAAGGAAGGGAGATAGGTTTGCCATACCGTCGACGATGAGATCATTAGACACAAAGTTCAGGCACTGACAAGGCTGTGATGGGAAAGTAAACAGACCTTGCCTATTTCAAAAGAACCGGCTCGGTATTTAAATTGTTAAGGAAAAACTCTATCTGGTACTCCATATTAAAGGAGGAAGAATGAAGGAATTCAGAGCCATGCAAGTAATTTTGTGGCTGTATGGGACGAACGTGCTAGAGATGCTCAGGGACATGAGGAAAATGGCGACCTTGTTTTCGCGAAACGCTGTTATGGAAGTTTAAAGAACCGGTATTTACGACACACTGTAAAAGATTCTTCTGATCATGGCTTATATCTCGTGGGATAATTATAAGAACAGTTATGAGATTTGGACGCCTGTAAAGCCATACTGCGAGTAATTTTTACCGCGCTCCATCCATGAATGCAAAAGAAAATTGAGAAATTAGTACGAAGTACTCTCCTATTGTGTTGTAAACTGTCTTTTGTTGGGAGACTGTAAGACTTCGCTCGTGGATGATTTTTATGTTAGTGAGTTAAATCTTTTGAAAGTAGACACTAGTACAGTTTAACGTACCTACCAAATTGTTTCGAGAAGAAGGCGAGAGACTGATGCTATAAAACACGAGTATTGAACGCTCTTGTTACAAGTAAATCGTCATGTACTCTTTAAAATGTTATGCTTTTAAAGTGAAGGTATTTTTTAAAAAATATATATAACTGAAATAAGCCACGTGAAGAAAATATGTCAAGATAGCTGGGAGAATTTAACTGTAAGCGTTAAAGAAGCATCCAAGTGATGGGTTTCAATGAGACCCCTTGCTGTGCGGAACATGTATCGCCAACTTTCCTGCTCAGGAAGGAGGTGAGAAATTTAAAAGTTCTCAGCCCCTCTTAGTTTTGGAAGCAGTGAAACAGCGCAGAGATCACGGAGGCCGGCGTGCTAGTCCTGAAATGCCCACATACTTCCGGTATCACTCGACTTCGAATCGGTAGTCCAGACTTCGTCCTCAACGTACTGCTTGGTGGCGAGCTGGACTTGTTCTGTCGGCATCTCGAGGCAACTCTTTTACTTCTCATCCAGCTTTGCCTTGCCAGAACGCGGTGCGTAGCAAGCACAATGGTTTATTTGAAGACTACGGTGCTCAATTTTTGTTATTTATCTTTAACAAATGTAGTAAGTGTCTGTAATCGGCTCCTAGAATTAAGCAGATTTCTGCTTCATGGCACTAGGATCACTGTCTCACCATACAGCACTGCACTACAAATCAAGAATACCACGAAAAGGTATGAATAAAATATAAAATCTGTGGTATAAGAGACCAATTTGGGAGCTTATTTCCTTACTCATATGTAACGTACTAGTGTTTAACAACCATCGTGACGGAACTTCTAATTGCAAACGAAAACAAATTCGTGCCCACTTCGTGAATCTGTGACAAATCACTCATCCAGTAAAAATTTTATCGGTATTCTCGCAGCGTCATATTAGAGTAAAAATTGACCATGTGAGAATACAACTGGGATTGCATCCCAAGGAAGCCCAGACGAATGTCCCCATAGCACAGCATTGCCGTCATCGGCCTGCGTCTATGGTGCAGTGCATGTTTCGAGCAAACTTTCGCCCTGGTGGCGGCGGATTAGGACAGGACCATTGACCTTGTGTAACAAGAAACGTGATTCATCCTACCAGGCAACACGTTTCCGTTGATCCACGGTTCAGTCTCGATTATCCCATGTGCACTACAATTGTAGTTGACGATGTTATTGGGTCACATGGTAACACGTAGGGGTCGTCTGCTAAGGATTCTCATGTTCAGCAGTGTGTGCTGAACGATGTTCTCCGAAATACTTGTGTCTGAACCAGCATTATACTCTGCCGTCAGATCTGCCATGGAACACTTCCTATCTTGACCGAGCGAGGTGGCGCAGTGGTTTGCACACACAACTCGAATTCGGGAGGACGACGGTTCAAACCTGCGCCCGGCCATCCAGATCTGGGTTTTCTATGATTTCCCTAAATCGCCCCAGGCAAATTCCGGGCTGGTTCCCTTGAAAGGGCACAGCCGATTTCGTTCCCCATTCTTGACACAATCCGAGCACCTGCTATGTCTCTAATGCCCTCGATGTCGACTGGACATTAAACCTAATCTTTCTTACTTTTGCTATCCTCCTCCACAGAGTGAGCAAACCTCCAGCGTCGCCGTTTTATGATGATGCAGGGACGTACATCTTGTCACCCACAAACGGCTCCATCCTCCTTCAGCCACTTTCCAGAGATGCTTACGACAGTAGCACACAAACAGCCGACCAGTTTCATCGTTTTCGAGATGCTCGTTCTTAGGCGCCGGGCCATAACAATCTGCCCATTGTCAAAGTCTCCTATTTCGGTGTAATTCCCCATTTGCGGCCCTTATCTTACTAGAATGATTCTCCATTAGTCTCTGCTCCGCTTATTGTGTCACATGCCCGCAGCGCCACCTGGTGTCATTCAGTCTTGCGGTGGGTAGTGGTAGTAACGTTCTGACCCATCAGTGTATTTGCACAAACAAGATTATGTTACCCAGAACGCAAAAGGTTGTTAATATGTGTGGCATAGTTAAAGTAGCTTGAGACATTTGTGGGCAAGTGCTTAAAGCGATACCATACTGCAAAGCTTGCATTTGCACCTGTAACTAAGGCGCTGTAATAATAATAATAATAATGTAGGTTGTGTCGATTGATAGCTATTTTCACGCTGAAATGACGAGAGGAATGTATAACCGCGTTTGTAATTTGTCAATATGCATTAGTAGCCGAATTATTAATATATTGCTTGATCTCACGTATTTGTTTCTTATTAGATGTCTTTAACAGTGTCAGCTGTAGTGTTCTGGCACATGGAGCGAACTTTAATATCACTGCTGGAACTACTATGGTGCAAACCGCATCATGCGTCATGGTCACTTTCGTTAAGACTGTTGGATTTATTTCTCAATGCCAATAGGGAGAAGGTAGAATGAACGCTCAAGATCAATCGTACCGATCGGTGGAACGTACAAGCACTTCCGCGTGACCTGGAGCGACAGAGTTCACAGTAGCGAAGTCCAGAACACAGCAAAGGTTGTAGAAAAGCGTGATAAATCCGCCCAATGAGTAATCCTCCTCGAAAACAGAAAACAGGCAAAGCCGAACTCTGGCTGGCTGGGACGATAACGGTGGTTTCTGTGTGTCCAGGTCGACTGCAGGATAGGGTGGGGCGGAGGTGCTATGTCGAACCAGCTGCTCATGATCGACTGGAACTTCAACATTTGTCGCCCTGTGTTGACTACGGCAGCGCCTTTGTCCCATCCGGAAATCCGACCAACAAAAATTGGAAATTTGTGGTGAGGTCTTATGGGACCAAACTGCTGAGGCCATCGGCCCCTAAGCTTACACACTACTTAATCTGACTTAAACTAACTTACGCTAAGGACAACACACACACACACACACACACACACACACACACACACACACACACACACCTCCGATGGGGGGAAGCCACACGGACCGTGACAAGGCTCCTCAGACCGCGCGGCTACCCAGCGCGGCTCCGACCAACAATGCTAGCCCATATGTTGGAAGACGAAGTCAGCTTGAGCTTTATAACCAACGAGTACAATGTATTACCATTGAAAGAATTTATAAACGCACGGAAATTAAACGCATTTGCAGAAGGAAGGTATTTCCCTATACGTATTACATTACGTTATCGTGTTCTTTGCTGGTGATCGGAGCTGATACCGAAATCATGAAAACGGAGTCGCTTTTCCTCGCATTCCACATGCACTCAAGTCGCTTAACATAATTTTTACGCTTTTAATTGTCAGAGTAAGAGGAAATATAACTTTTAAGAAGCAAAAAGCTATGCTACAGAAAGCAGAGCATAAATTCACGTTCTTCAAAATAAATAGCTTGACCCTCTTGCTTCAGGCTTCTCACTGTATTATGCACTTCAGCTTCTCTTTGCCCCAATTCAATTTCTGTACATTTTTTTTTCTGTATCGGTACTTTGCGACTGTGCTATATACAATACAGTCTTCTCACTGGTTCGTCCATCTCTGAAACCCAAGAATTGTAACACGATTCATCTAAATCTGACGTACACGTCTAAGGCCGTATTTTACCTACCTCAGCTATTATATAATCAAAAAACAATTGGGGGCACCTCTTGATCTGATCTGTTTGAAATGAGTTCTGAATTCTTTTCGCTATGTCAGTAGCGATTTTAACAAGCCTAAATGACATACATCATTCTGATGACCCACATGAGTTGTCAAATATTTGATTTTTCAGCATTTTACCGTATTCGTAATAATGAGAACAATAAAATATTCCTTTCTGCAATGTGAATGCCATAGGCTGCTTACATTTTGTGACTTCTAGAACATCCCGGGGAGGGGGGGGGGGGTGTTATCGCTAATGTTCATCTCATTAACCTACACTTATGCATTGGTACCTATGTCTTTTTGTCTTGTGACATTTGAACGTAAACTGTTGTATTATTTACCGTTGTACTAGGCTTTTGTGTTGTTAGATGGCCGGCCAGAGTGGCCGAGCGGTTCTAGGCGCTACAGACTGTAACCGGGCGACCGCTACGTCGCAGGTTCGAATCCTGCCTCGGGCATGGATGTGTGTGATGTCATTAGGTTAGTTAGGTTTAAGTAGTTCTAAGTTCTAGGGGACTGATGACCTCAGAAGTTAAGTCCCATAGTGCTCAGAGCCATTTGAATCTTTTTTTAGATGAATCCTCTCTAGCTTGGAAGCACATTGAGGTTCTCTTATTTTGTCGTGTATTCAAATGGTTCAAATGGCTCTGAGCACTATGGGACTTAACATCTTAGGTCATCAGTCCCCTAGAACTTAGAACTACACTCCTGGGAATGGAAAAAAGAACACATTGACACCGGTGTGTCAGACCCACCATACTTGCTCCGGACACTACGAGAGGGCTGTACAAGCAATGATCACACGCACGGCACAGCGGACACACCAGGAACCGCGGTGTTGGCCGTCGAATGGCGCTAGCTGCGCAGCATTTGTGCACCGCCGCCGTCAGTGTCAGCCAGTTTGCCGTGGCATACGGAGCTCCATCGCAGTCTTTAACACTGGTAGCATGCCGCGACAGCGTGGACGTGAACCGTATGTGCAGTTGACGGACTTTGAGCGAGGGCGTATAGTGGGCATGCGGGAGGCCGGGTGGACGTACCGCCGAATTGCTCAACACGTGGGGCGTGAGGTCTCCACAGTACATCGATGTTGTCGCCAGTGGTCGGCGGAAGGTGCACGTGCCCGTCGACCTGGGACCGGACCGCAGCGACGCACGGATGCACGCCAAGACCGTAGGATCCTACGCAGTGCCGTAGGGGACCGCGCCGCCATTTCCCAGCAAATTAGGGACACTGTTGCTCCTGGGGTATCGGCGAGGACCATTCGCAACCGTCTCCATGAAGCTGGGCTACGGTCCCGCACACCGTTAGGCCGTCTTCCGCTTACGCCCCAACATCGTGCAGCCCGCCTCCAGTGGTGTCGCGACAGGCGTGAATGGAGGGACGAATGGAGACGTGTCGTCTTCAGCGATGAGAGTCGCTTCTGCCTTGGTGCCAATGATGGTCGTATGCGTGTTTGGCGCCGTGCAGGTGAGCGCCACAATCAGGACTGCATACGACCGAGGCACACAGGGCCAACACCCGGCATCATGGTGTGGGGAGCGATCTCCTACACTGGCCGTACACCACTGGTGATCGTCGAGGGGACACTGAATAGTGCACGGTACACACAAACCGTCATCGAACCCATCGTTCTACCATTCCTAGACCGGCAAGGGAACTTGCTGTTCCAACAGGACAATGCACGTCCGCATGTATCCCGTGGCACCCAACGTGCTCTAGAAGGTGTAAGTCAACTACCCTGGCCAGCAAGATCTCCGGATCTGTCCCCCATTGAGCATGTTTGGGACTGGATGAAGCGTCGTCTCACGCGGTCTGCACGTCCAGCACGAACGCTGGTCCAACTGAGGCGCCAGGTGGAAATGGCATGGCAAGCCGTTCCACAGGACTACATCCAGCATCTCTACGATCGTCTCCATGGGAGAATAGCAGCCTGCATTGCTGCGAAAGGTGGATATACACTGTACTAGTGCCGACATTGTGCATGCTCTGTTGCCTGTGTCTATGTGCCTGTGGTTCTGTCAGTGTGATCATGTGATGTATCTGACCCCAGGAATGTGTCAATAAAGTTTCCCCTTCCTGGGACAATGAATTCACGGTGTTCTTATTTCAATTTCCAGGAGTGTACTTAAACCTAAATAACCTAAGGACATCACACACATCCATGCCCGAGGCAGGATTCGAACCTGCCACCGTAGCAGTCCCGCGGTTCCGGGCTGAAGCGCCTAGAACCGCACGGCCACCGCGGCCGGCTTGTCGTGTATTGTTTGGAACTTATTTCTGTTGGCGATGTCAATAACCGTTTTTCGATTTTTGTCAAGCGTAAATGACACACAACATTCCGATGACGCACGTGACTAATCAGATAGTTGATTTTGCAGATATCGTCTCCAGTTTTGGTTACTTCAGCGCTTTCAGGACAGACACTTTGTTCTTTGTTACTTGTCAAGTGACATGTGAAATATAAAAAGATTCACTCTTTTTTACGTTAAGTGTTGTTCTTTCACTCTGCAACTTCCAGTCAATGAAGTTCTGGAATTTAAATTCCGTCTCTTAGGCTCATTCCAGTTGAAATCATCCAAAATATAGAAATCTTCTCCTCATGTCGCAGAAGTTTGTGAAAAATTGGTGTAAGAAAGTACATTATGAGAGAGGATTAAAATATATCTCATCATATGACAAAATTCATTAAAATATATTTTCCATAATTTCGGTTCATTTTCAAAAACTGGTATCGGTAGGTGCGTTAAAAGTTGTAACTTCTATAACTTTTTTGTTTATGACTCAATTTTATTCAACTGGATGTCGCTGGAAAGGTAAAAAGTTCACGTATGATACTAAATTATTAAAATGCTGGAATTATGCACACATATATTTATAAATCTGTAGTAAGGCCGCTCCATATTTTTTTGCGAATTTTGGGAATTTTTCCATCAAGATCACAAGTTTCAACAATCTTAATTTTGCTGATGAATTCTTCTCGTGTTATTAGCCGAGTGCTGGCGTCGTCTTGTCGCAACGTTTCAATGAGTTTCGTACCCATCATCTTCTGGCGAAGATGATGGGTACGAAACTCATTGAAACGTTGCGACAAGACGACGTCAACACTCGGCTGATAACCCGAGATGAATTCATCAGTGGAATACGCCGAGAAAGACTGAAATCGCATAAATCTTAATTTTTTTCACAGAATGTCTTTTATGATATTTTTCAACATCAAAAAGAATCAGAGGAGCGTTTGTTCTATTCAGTGATATAATACTGAAAGAACATAAATAAAAATACATTCGTTTCCTTCAAAATGGTTCAAATGGCTCTGAGCACTATGCTACTTAACTTCTGTGGTCATCAGTCGCCTAGAACTTAGAACTAATTAAACCTAACTAACCTATGGACATCACACACATCCATGCCCGAGGCAGGATTCGAACCTGCGACCGTAGCGGTCGCTCGGTTCCAGACTGTAGCGCCTAGAACCGCACGGCCACTCCGGCCGGCCATTCGTTTCCTTGTGTAACTCTTAGTTCATGTACATCAAAAGAACTTCAGTTAATACAAAATATATCCGTAAAAGTTTAAAAGTGTTCATTTTGTTAAACATCGTATCAGTGGAGAATATTGTGCCTAATCGAAAAGTATGTAAGCGACTGTTGCTTCGGCTTGCAGCAGGAGTAGGCAGAATCGCCCGCCGAAGTGGCCGTGCGGTTCGAGGCGCTGCAGACTGGAACCGCGAGACCGCTACGGTCGCAGGTTCGAATCCTGCCTCGGACATGGATGTGTGTGATGTCCTTAGGTTAGTTAGGTTTAACTAGTTCGAAGTTCTAGGGGACTAATGACCTCAGAAGTTGAGTCCCATAGTGCTCAGAGCCATTTGAACCATTTTTAGGCAGAATCATTAAAATATTTTCATAAGGGATCTGGCGCATCAAATGGCTACGAATAAACTGAGGATGGTGTACTTGGTCTCATGAATTTGACCTTTGCATCTCAGTGTTCTTCAGTGATCTCCATGATTTTTTTTCCAAGCCACCATTGGTTATTGCTGATAGCTGCGATGAACAATTTTCTTCCTTGATAGTGGTGAGAAACCTTATTTGAAGCTCAAGATGTACTTGTACGAGTGTAGTATATGACGAAACACACTTTATTAGCAATATGTTTTCATTGAGTGGTTTAAAAAAAAAAAAGATTTTTCTTGTCCCAGGAGTGGTAGAACCAGTTTCATACCGTTTTTAACATATTTTTGAATTTTTTAGATCCTCTGTCGTAATAAAAAATATTTGTATTATTGGAAAATGAGTTTGGACAAATATAAACAGATCTTTTTCTCTTAAAATGTGATTATCACGAAGACACTGTAACTTTGTTCTTGTGGTTAAATTTTTGATAGTACCACCCCTAAAATCTCATCCATTTTTGCCGTGACTAGTGGCAAAAAAATTCCGTTCTGCGGCTATCCCATGATTTCGTTTGTGAAGGCTCAAATTTACAAAATTCGTTAAGTTTTTTATATTACACAGAACTGCCATTACAGAAGGAAGTGACGTGAGTATTTGTTACGATATAAAAGTGAGATCGGTTTTCTGCAAAAGATAGAATGTGGTTATATCATGCCGCAAACAATCATTTATACAAAGATAGTGCCTTAATGGAACCCTCAGTTTTATAGAACACAACTAAAGGATAAAGGGTAACTTGAATGTTCTGCCAGTGCAATCCTTGCGCAACATCCTGAAGCAAACATATGTAGTTAACATCAAAATCCGCTGTAATGGTGCATGAAGTATTAGGCAGTGTGCCCTTGCTGGATTTTAAGTAGCGATTCCGAGACTTCGATATATAATGATGTTGTGTCACGGTTTTGAAGTTTTTGGGCGAAATACGTAGCGAATTCATCGGCTGTATTCATTAATATGTCCAATGTAGTTTGGTAACTTTGGATTCGAGTCTGAATATAACATTTTCAGAAACTCCTAGCGATTGCAGCACCAGTAAAAATTTATGTAGTTCATTTCCTGCGGGACAGAGAGAAACTGCTATGCAGCATGCACTCCTCATTTTCCAGATTGCAAACAAGTTTCTGCAAACGTTCAGTGTGTCGTTCTTTTATAAGCGGCAGTCTAATGAAAATGAAACATGGAAAAAAAGGAAATAAACTGTTTATCCTCTTCAATAAAATTCTTCAGGGTATCAGACCGCATCGTCATGATTTAAAATGCGCCAACGTTTCGGCCAGCGTTGCAGCTAGCCTTCATCAGGGCCTTACGTTAAAGTAAGGCCCTGATGAAGGCTAGCTGCAACGCTGGCCGAAACGTTGGCGCATTTTAAATCATAACGATGCGGTCTGATACCCTGAAGAATTTTATTGAAGAAGACAACGGCCGCGGAAGCCTACGCTTACATTTAAACTGTTTATCATTTCAAAAGTAATGGCCTTAACTGTTAATACATTTATCCCACTGTGAGACAAGATAGTCAGTGCAATCATGCAAAAATGTTTGCTGTTGTCTACGGAGCCATTATTGTATACAGGTATGCTTCACCTCGTCCTCTGAAGCATATCGACGGCCACGAATGCCTCTCTTCAGGGCTCCAAAAATATGGAAGTCGCATATAGGGAGAGATCGAGGCTGTGTAGGACGTGTACTACGCTTTACGCACACGAGCAACAGCCGCGCGTGCTCGCAGCGAAATCGCGGCGTCAGAAGAAAGCGGGCCTGTGTTTGCTTCTTCCTTTTATAAATACAATAAGAAATGAAGAAAAAAAAAGTTCAAATGGCTCTGAGCACTATGGGACTTAACATCTGAGGTCATCAGCCCCCTAGAACTTAAAACTACTTAAACCTAACTAACCTAAGGACATCACAGACATCCATGCCCGAGGCAGGATTCGAACCTGCGACCGTAGCAGTCGCGATATTTTCCGGACTGAAGCGCCTAGAACCGCTCGTCCACCGCGGCCGGCCTTAAGAAATGCAACAGGACGTTTTGGACTCGCCCAGTGATTAGTTCACGGCTGCTGAAAGATGCAGTTGTGACACTGTTTATAGATTCAAGAGAAAGTGAAAGTAAATTCTTTAGCTTTCGAATGAATGCAGAGTCATTTGGTGTCTTAACAGTAAAAAAAAAAAAAAGCCGCAATGCCAGCTGTTCGTTTTTTTCCAGATACTTAGGTAGCGGGTGCACTCTAATTCATCTGCTTTATCAATACATAATCGGCCACACAGCACTTTGTAAAGTAGACTCATGTTCATAAAAAACAGTACACCTTGATCCACTAGAGGTAGGACGTTAATATTTACAGGAAATGTACATTTGTTTGTTCTGCATAATTGTTTAGCATTTGAACCATGTCCGCCAGCAGGTTCCAGGTCAACATCGATATTACGGGGCAACACCACCTATTGGCAAAATGTGGCTGCGCCTCTCGTCGTCGCTATAAACAGAACGTAATGGATCATTGTGACTCGATCAGACGTGCACAATGCCTCGCAGACGTATGCGCGAACAGTACCTTCAAATCAGTGAGTCTGAAAGAGGGCGCATTATTGACATGAGAGAATGTGATGCGTCCCTCCGGGAAATTACTGCTCGTGTGGGACGAAGTGTTTCACCAGTGCAATGAGTGTGTGTAGAATGCTTCACGGAAAGCCGTAGAACACGACGAGATGGGTCAGGTCGCACCACCTCGAAGAAAACGATCTATTGACAAACAGTCAACATGGATTTAGAAAACATCCTTCTTGTGAAACACAACTAGCTCTTTACTCGCATGAAGTGTTGAGTGCTATTGACAAGGGATTTCAGATTGATTCCGTAGTTCTGGATTTCCGGAAGGCTTTTGACACTGTACCACACAAGCGGCTTGTAGTGAAATTGCGTGCTTTTGGAATGTCGCCTCAGTTGTGTGACTTAATTTGTGATTTCCTGTCAGAGAGGTCACAGTTCGTAGTAATTGACGGAAAGTCATCGAGTAAAACGGAAGTGACTTCTGGCGTTTCCCAAAGTAGTGTTATAGGCCCCTTGCTTTTCCTTATCTATATAAACGATTTGGGAGACAATCTGAGCAGCCGTCTTAGGTTGTTTACAGATGACGCTCTCGTTTATCAAAATGGTTCAAAGGGCTCTGAGTACTATGGGACTCAACAGCTATGGTCATCAGTCCCCTAGAACTTAGAACTACTTAAACATAACTAACCTAAGGACAGCACACAACACCCAGTCATCACGAGGCAGAGAAAATCCCTGACCCCGCCGGGAATCGAACCCGGGCGCGGGAAGTGAGAACGCTACCGCACGACCACGAGCTGCGGACCAGATCACCAGACTTGTCGCCAATCGAAAATGTGTGGGATATGGTAAAACGACGGGTGCAGTGCTGTGACCCTACGTTAACCACCACAGATGAACTTTGGAACTGAGTGAATGAAGCATGGACGCTATACCGCAGGACGCCATTCGCGCTTTATTCGTGTCGATGCCATCACGCGTGGAACAAGTTATCGGGGTCCATGGCGGACACTGTGCTTGGCTTCGCAACAGGGCACATGCCGAACAGAGGCGACTGAAATGCTCATCATTTGTGTAGAACATGTCCTGTGAATACGAACGTCCTATCTCTAGTCGTTCAAGGTGTTCTGTTTTTGTTTTTTTTTCTTTTTTTCTGAACACGTGTGTAGTAAGGAAAATATATAAAGCTGTGTGGTAAGTCCTGAACAAATAGTGCATACCGAAATTCACAGAAGAAAGTTGGCTGAAAAAGTGTCAGGCGATTTGAAAAGCTATGTGAGCTGGGCACTGAAATACCATCAGCCCAAGGAGGAAGTTCGCTTAACTGCAGAAGAAACGTTTTCGCAGATTTCCTTACAGATAATGCTGCAAAATACCGTCGCAAGGCAAATGTAAGTACATAAATCTCGTAGAACACTGAATCAGTTTATTCCCGAGCTTGAACGATTTATTCGATTTATATCGCTATGAAATGTGTGCAGTTACGTATTTTGTGGCTGCAATACAATAAAGTGATGATTACATGGAACCACTTGAGATAACAGAATTTATTTTAAACTGTTACTGTCCAGTGAAGATTTGTTCATGCAGATAAAAGGCCTCTCGTCAGGGAGCAAAGCATTTCATCCTTAGCGCTATTTCAAATTTTAAATTGCCACATTCGACCAAAACACCATCTCTAGAACACAAAAACAACCTAATTTGTTGCCAATATCATTTCCATCGCGATTTAGTTTTCAGCAAAACCATCACAGAACTTACACACTTGAAACCATGTGGCTCTCTTCTTAATCGTACCGCCGGCCGTTGTGGCCGAGCGCTTCTAGGCGCTTCAGTCTCGAACCGCGCTACCGCTGCGGTCGCAGGTTCGAACCCTGTCTCGGGCATGGATGTGTGTGATGTCCTTAGGTTAGTTAGGTTTAGGTAGTACTAAGTCTAGGGACTGATGACCTCACATGTTAAGTCCCATAGTGCTCAGAGCCATTTGAACCATTTTCTTAATCGTACTATCGCGTCATACGTACGCGGTTTGATGGGAACGCGGCGCGGCATGGGACCGCGCCAGTAGGCGAGCAATCCAAGGCGATGCGATGAGATGCGGTACTGTGTCCTGCGTGCACAGCCCATCCACGTGGCGGCTGATATAACTACATGAGAAAAATGAGTTTTCTGATTTTCTTGCTGTAAAAAATATTGTATCTTTATGAAGCAAAGCTGTGTCAACTCCTCGAGTTAGTGGCTCAGCAGAGATTCTCCATTTCCTTTAAAAAATTTAAAAGCCACTCATTTTAGGTTTCTCACGTTTTCTTCACTATATAATACTTCTTATTCGACTGTGAGAAAACTCAATCGCACACAGAATTGATGTTTCTCAGGAGCAATTAGGACGCGAAGTAGTGATGATGCTACTCGCGCGTAAGTCACGTCGCGTGACGTTGTGGTTGAGGCTAGGGCTGTCGATAATATATCGGTATATCGATACTTTTCCATAAAATGTTTTTTCTCATTTTCGATAAATATTTGAAGTTGTTCCTTGGTTCAAAATGGCTCTGAGCACTATGGGACTTAACTTCTGAGGTCATCAGCCCCCTAGAACTTGGAACTACTTAAACCTAACTAACTAAAGACATCACACACATCCATGCCCGAGGCAGGATTCGAACCTGCGACCGTAGTGGTAGCGCGGTTCCAGACTGTAGCGCCTAGAACCGCTCGGCCACTCCGGCCGGCAGTTGTTCCTTGGAAATTGTAGAACAACATAATTATATTTTCGCTGTGTGAAGGGAGTCTTACTACTTTTTCAGCTTTCATCACGTCCAATCTTTTTCTTTGACTGTGTGAAGCAAAGTGTGTGTGTGTGTGTGTGTGTGTGTGTGTGTGTGTGTGTGTGTGTGTGTGTGTGTGTCAAACACCTTCCCATATGCCCATATGCTCCCTTCGATGCCGCACGTATGGGCAGTGGTCGTATTGGCCGTCCGAAAAGTATTGCCTTTGTACTAAACTTTATCGTCATTGAGTAGTGTTCCGTTTTCCTCCATTTAAGCTGTCGATTTTTTTTCATTAGTGCATTATATTTTCCAGTTTTTTATACCTTTGTAGTTTTGCTGTTTTGTTCAGTAATTGTTTTTATTTTGTCAATAGCAATGCGCAGTTCAGTTATTGGTGTGCCATTAGCCACTGCGATTATATCCTCTGCCACCAACAATGTCGTTAGATCGCAAGAAGGGACAGACAGTTCATCGTGCGGGCAGTGAAATAGTAAGGTTTATTATAAAATCATGTGATCAAGAAGCTTGAAGGGCACACTTGTCATTATTTTCATACTTCTCAGATGAAGGACAGGGAAAAAATCGTTTGGTAAGTATCAGTTTTAGACGTTCATTATTAAAATACCGTGCGAATACATAAGCGATCCAAGGCGATGCCGTACACGCACAGCCCAGCCGACAAGAATGTTTTCCGATTTTAACAAATGAAAAGCACCAGTTTGCTTTTGTTCTACAATATTACTTTTATTGTAAACAGGTTTTCGGCTTACAAGGCCATCTTCAGACATTTACTGAGTATTATCACCAAATAAGTTAAATGTTAACAGGCAACATTGGAAGAGAAGTAACACATCTAGACTGATGTAGAAACATACAGTAAGTAACATCTTTGCAATGAAAAAGTAAAAACTGAAATGTACATAAATAACAATGGAGTAGACAGGAAAACCTTTAGGACAAAATAGGAATAGCATGCCTACATAACAGTTTCTATTAATAAACAAAACTAATAAAATAAAATAAAATTAGGACTAGACAAGGCTTCACCAGGAGGTATGAAACATGGAGAGTGATACACAACAAATTAAAAGAGACAGTTATCAATGTAAATACAGAATACATAAGGAAATTAAGCAATATGAATAAGATAAACAGAAATAAATAAATGCAGGAAAATGGAGGTGTTTGAGGGAACCTACAGTATAAGAGTGTGGTGGTACTGCATTTTAGCATTAACATTATAATCAAAGCAGTGGCTGTGTAACAGTTTTCATTAAATAAATGCGCAAAGTAAAGTATGAACAGTATTTGAGACAACTACAAGGTGTGTTAAACATGGACAGTAATACAAGTACCAGTTAAAAGAAAGCCTTGTTTAGGAGAGGGGAAGTGTTGAGCTGTGTCTGGTCATTTAGGATGAGATCTGGACTGTGAGCAAGATGTTTGTTAATTTCCAGGGCTTAGAGCGTGTTGAGTTTATGGCCTTTGTTTGCTAAGTGAAGTACATGGGACACTGGCTGGTAGTTGTGACCCTCACTCAGTACATGCTCAGCAAATGCAGAGTCTGAATTCTGCAACCTCCAGCTGCATTCATGTTCAGCCAGCCTAGTTGATATGTCTCTGCCTGACTGACCAATGTAAAATTTGTCACAATCAGGTGATTTTGTATACCCCACTGTTGGCTAATAACTGTATCTTGTCTTTGCTATTAAAAACACACTAGGCTGTCGTGTTCCTGACATAGTAGGAAACCATATACTTGCAGGATTTCAGTGCTTTGGCTACAATCTGCGATACCTGACCTAGAAATGGTAGTGCACACCATTTCTTACAGACAGTGGATGGGGAAGCAGGTGAGGCATAGAGGAGGGGTATAATTTTTCGTTTTTGTTTCCTGTGCAAGATGTGGTCAATAAGAACTGGATTGTAGCCATTGGCTGTGGCAATAAATTTTATTGTATCCAACTCTGCTTTAAAATCATCTCTGGACATGGGGATAGATATGAGACGGTGTACCATTGAGTGGAAAGCTGCATGTTTGTGAGCTATGGGGTGTTGTGAGCAAGAAGGTATTACTGTGTCTGTAGTTGTTGTTTTTCTGTAAATTTTGAAACAATGTGTGTGTGTGTGTACTAATGTCAATGGTGAGATCTAAGAAGTTTATGGATTTGTTGCCAATCTCCATAGTGAACTGGATATTTTTATGTTGACTGTTTGGGTTTTTCAAGAAAGTGTTGAGTTGTCTTGTAGTACCAGTTCACATACAAAGGACATCATCTACATATCTAAACCAGTATTTGATGTTTTCACTCAGAGGTTCTGTTTTTAGAAAATTTTGTTCAAAATGGTCCATAAATATTTCAGCCAACAGTGGACTAAGAGGGGAACCCATAGCTAAGCCATCTAATTGTTTATAAAGAGTCCCTTAGAACTGGAATGTGAGGCATGTCTGTGTGACCAGTCTCAAGTCATTCAATTCTACAGGATTGACATTAGACTTGTGCATCAGCTCTGTCAGAATACCAATGCATTCTACTACTGGTATGTTAGAAAACAAACTGCTGACATCAAAGGATACTAATTTTCCGATTTTATTGCTGTAAAAAATACTGTATGTTATCGAAGCAAAGCTATGTCCACTCCTGGAGTTAGTGTTTCAGCAGAGATTTTATTTTTCCTTTAACAAATTAAGTCATTTTTTTCAGTTTTTCACGTTTCCTTCACTATATAATACTTCTAATTCGATTGTGAGTAAACTAATTGGCACACAGAACTGATGTTTTCTGCCAAAATTGCAACAGAATTGGCTATTTATTTTTTATGAGTTTTTGACTTTTTCTCATTTGAAGAAACTTCATCATTTTTGAGTAACGGTTACATTTCTCCTGTTGACAGGTTTAATTGGGCTTATCCTTTGCCACAGCACGGTATAATTTGCACCAACTCACCTTGCAGTAGCTTTTGCGACTGAATCCTGAAACAGTGTGTCTGATTAATGAAGCAATTGAGACCAGAGAGGTCAATAGCTTACGTAAAACCTCATTGTGTCGGTTTACGGTAATATAAGGGAAGAAATTTCATCTTTATTTTCCTGCTAGGAAATTCTCTTTTCGCTAGCTGCCTTAAAAATACAGCACTAGATATGAAAAATGAAATAAAAACTATAGCTTTTAATATATAGCTACAGGTAAGATTGTTTCGTGTGTTAACCATTCGGCAAAATACTCTCTTCCTTGCGTGCTATCATTTGCTAAATGTCTTTTCGATATGATGACCGATTTGAGAGAAATGAGGGATGTTACGAAGATTTTAATCCCGCGCGCGTGTGATCGGAAGTAAATGTGCCACATAAAATACCTTTTTTCGAGAATGGAGACAGATAGAGGCCTTGTCCCAAGTTTAAAAACAATATATTAGCTGAATTTCATATGCAGCAATATATGTTGTAATATGCATCAAGTGCAAGATAATAGCGACCCCTATTTTTCATAGCAAACTTTTCGAATTTCACGCAGTGCCTTTCCTTCCATGCGAATATCACAATAAGTATGAACACTAGCGACACGATGGGCACTTACCCTTGAAGCTGGCGCATAAAGCTACAAGTAGCGTAGAAATAAACGTTTCGCCAAATTATTTCAGGAAAATAGTTTGAGAAAGGTTAAGAGCGCGCGCGCCTCGATGCTGTCAGTGCTGCGCAGTGCATCGCCAACCGGCACAAGCAGAGAATGCTTGTGCGTCCCAATATGCGCAGGGCCTACACGGCGCATATGGAACATACGCGTCGCGCCACTTCACGCGTGCTATACACGTCTCCGTTTGCGTGTAGTCAACTGTTGGTGGAAGTAGACGCGTTATCCCGCCGTCAGCACACCTGCCCAGTCAGCATGGATAGACGAAAGACATTTTTAATGGAAAATTCGTATCTTAAATATCAAATACACAAGAAATATTGTTCACGACGAGCGAGTGAAATACATTTTGTGTATTTTGAAAGGCGTATTCATGGAGAGTTTGATCATTTGTATGAAGAATTGAAATGACAACCATTGCTATTCAATGAGTATGCTTGAATGTTACCTCCGACGTTTGATTATACCGTAGACACAAATAGAACCAGTTCTGAAGTTGAATTCAGCCAATACAGTTCTGACAAGACTTTTTCTTTCAGAATTTCAAAAAAGACTGTTTCCACAATCGTTGTAGAAGTTTATAAAGATATGTGGACAACGTTGTTAAGAAAGCACATGCTCGTGCCAAGATATGATGATTTAAAAAAGAAAGAAAGAAAAAGGAAGCACGATGTTTTTCGCACAGGTAGCAATTCCGTAACCCTCTTGAAAATAATGATGGGAAAAACATTCGCATTAAAAAGAAAAACTATTAAATCTAGTTCCACGTATAATTGCTAGCTGTCACTGTTGCAAATTATAAGTTTGTTGTGGTGAATGTAGGCTCCTATGACAATGAGAACGACGCAGATGTTTTTGGTGACTTCTTATTCCGACATGCAATAAAAAAGGGTAGCTTAAAAATACGTTAAGAAGAATTTTTGCAGGGATACACTATCAAGTGTCCATATGTTTTCCTAAGGGATGCAGCATTTCCTCTAAAGGAATATTTAACAAGGCCATTTCCAGAAAGAACAATGAATGTAAGTGACTAAAGATGGATACAGCAACCAATTATCTTGGCCAATGATGGTGATATAATGTACTTTTGGGTCTGCAAATTGATTTCGTGATGATGTTACAAACTTTCAAGGATGATGGGGAAGGGTAAGTGTCTCAATTTGAGGTAAGGGACCTTCGTCCGGAAACGAGCGAGTCAAAAGTTATAAGCAGAAAATCTTTCTGAGACCTCTGGCAGTGAATCTCTTCTACTGCAGGCTCTTTGCCTTCCATATTATGGGATGAAGTAATACGGACAATAATAAGAAAACAAAATGCTGCAGTAAACATGGGGCTATAAAATGCGTACCGTAAGACATGTGGGCACAAGAGATGTGTTTCACAGTAACAAAGATGAGCAAGTGATTATACCTCTTAAAGTAAGTACTTTAGGACCCATATTTAATGGACATATGTGTCTTGTTTTGGTCCATACCGTCTCCTCCTAAAACATGGAAAGCAAAGAGCTTGCGGTAGAAGAGGTGCACTGTCAGGGTTATCAGAGCGCTTTTCGCTAATAACTTTCCACTCTGTCGTTTCCGGACCAGGGTCCCTTACCTCAGACTGATACATTTAACCGTCTCCACCATCTCTTGAAAGTTTGTAACATCCTCAAGGTATCACCCTGTATAACTTTTAAAATTAGAATTTTGCATAAACCTGGTGAAACCAGTGTAGAAAATCCACTATATGTTGTGAAAGCTATAACTTTATTACACATCATCACCCATGACGTAGAATCAATAAATGAGATTGAGGTTGCAGTTTTCCAGGATGTATACTGAAATCTACCAAAAACAGCACGGCAGTTTACAAAAGAGATATAATGCTTCATCACGAGCAGCCGTGCAAGTAAGAGAAAAGTTTAAATTGTATTTTGAACAAAATTCTATACAAATAATGTAGAATGCGATGCTTAATAAATGTGTTATATGTAGTTAAGTGTAGTACCAGTTACTTTGACAACTTCGTCGCACTCACGTTACAATATTAAAAGGTTGTTATAATTTTTTATTTTCTTTTGTCTTTGTTTGAAAGATACACGCTTCCAGCTATGAGGTAGGAGAACATACTGAATTGCACTCAGTGAATCGTGGAAAGTCTTGGTCGCAATTTAATTTAGCGACACGTTTCGATACACCGTCACCTGAACATAGCTGTGTTAAAAAGAAAAGGAAGAATTATGATATGAAATGCCACAGAACAATTACATGCACAATGATCAGCTGTTGCATCACAAAGAAATGCAAGAATGAGCCACAGAGCAGTGAACACACAAGGTATTGAAAACAGCTCATAAATGTGCGAACTTTAATGCCAAACCGTACACGGAGACCAGTAGTGGTAAGGAGAACAGCTGCCCATCACCAGATGGCGTTGGCAACTAATAAAACACACAAATTACTGTCTAGAAATGTAACCAATAGGAAATCATACTCTGAACATCGATTATGTACTATACATGAATCTTCCTGGCAGATTAAAACTGTGTGCCGTCCAAGACTCGAACTCGGGACCTTGCCCTTCGCGGGCAAGTGCTCTACAGACTGAGCCACCCATGCACGACTCGCGACCCATCCTCACAGCTTTAATTTCCAGAACCTGGTCTCCTACCTTCCAGACTTCACGGCAACTCTCCTGTGAACCTTGCAGAACTAGCACTCCTGGCAGAAAGCATATTGCGGAAACATGGCTTAGCCACAGATTGGGGGATGATTCCTGAATGAAATTTTCACTCTGCAGCAGAGTGTGCACTTACATGAAGGCCACGAGTTCGAGTCTCGGTCCAGCACACAGTTTTAATGGCAGGAGGTTTCATTATCAGAGCACACTCTGGTGCATAGCGAAAATTTCATTATGCATCGCGAAAATTTCATTATGTGCTATACCATTCGAAAACCACAGAGGGACCATGCAGGCATAGTATTAAAAAAATTATGAAATGCACAGATAACGATAAATAATATAACAAAATATACAGATTTCATGTGGAATGTTAATCGCTACAGTTACTAAACATACAGAAGGTATCAGTAAGACCTTAATTATAACAACGTGCAAGATATAAAATACAGAAATAATATGACTTATGTTCGTAAATGATTACAGTGTGAGCGTAGAATGCGATATAGCTTCATACAAATTATCTTATTAATGCCTACTCTGTGTTTAGTACTTGTAGCATCTAACTTTCCACATGAAATCTATACATTTCGTTACATTGTTTATTGCTGGTCTGTGCTGTACATGTTTTTGGAATACTATGTGTGCATAGTACATAATTGATATTAAATGTATGATCTCCTGTTCGTTACGTTCTTCGATAATCTTTTATGCGCTGTATTCGGTGCCAGAGCCAACTAGTGACAGCAGTTGTTCATCTCACCACTAATGGTGTCTATGTACATTTTGACACTAGGTTTCATATATGTTTGAGCCATTTTCAATGTCTTATGTGCTCACAGCTGTGTAGCTCGTTCTTGTATTTCTTTGTTAGTATTGATGTAACGGCTGCCCATTGTGCGTGTAATTCTTCTGTGGCATTTCATATTGTAGATGTAGCTTTTCCTTCTTAACATGGTTTTGTTCCGATGACGATGTATTGAAACATGTCAGTAAATAAAATTGCGATCAAGACTTTCCACAATGAAGTGCCAATTTTATTTCTCTAGTTCCACAATACAGATGTTCTACAGGGTGTTCCAAAAGTCCCATTGCCTCCCCTCTAGATTGCTTGCATCCGTGCGATATGTTCTTGTAATATGGATCTGATTGGAAGAGGGTTTACCATCAGATTACCACCGTTTGTTACACGTGATCTGTGTGCAACCCTCCATTTTCATGGCGCAAAATTATTCGCCCCCAGTAACAGCGCACAGGAGTCGCGTCAATTCCCCGAGTCTTGATCACTCAATTCATTCCCAAACTAGAGTCTGAACGGTTGTAGGTTTAGGTCTGTTCGCATACGGCGCAGTGAAGTCATTAATGGGCTGTTCATTTCCCGTGATCGCTCGCGTGGCGACTTTTTCGACGAACGCTCCACTGATGCTGCAACTTCCGCACGTGTGTCTGCTGTTCTTGGTTTTCCAAATCGTGATCTCTCTCTTGTGGAACCAGTTCCAAACAGTTTATTCTCCCAACGTAATATAGTTGGTTTCGGTGCTGCAGCCATGTTAATTCTAATGGTGAACTCATTTCGAATCTCTCTGTGTTTTCCCAGGGTTAATGAACACAGGTACTCAAGACGATTCGTTGTTCCAGGGTGTAATTCGATTCATCAGCCATTCTTCTCACAAATCAGTATTACCTGCAACAAATGGTTCAAATGGCTTTGAGCACTATGGGACTCAACTGCTGAGGTCATTAGTCCCCTAGAACTTAGAACTAGTTAAACCTAACTAACCTAAGGACATCACAAACATCCATGCCCGAGGCAGGATTCGAACCTGCGACCGTAGCGGTCTTGCGGTTCCAGACTGCAGCGCCTTTAACCGCACGGCCACTTCGGCCGGCTATTACCTGCAACAAGAAAAAGCAATTACACTGAAGCGGCAAAAAAACTGGTATAGGCAAGCGTATTCAAATGCGATCGGCAACGCCTGTATAAGACGAGTGTACCGCGAATATCAGGAATCCGGTAAAACATCAAATCTCCGACATCGCTGCGGCCGGTAAAAACATCCTGCGAGAACGGGACGAACGACGACTGAAGAGAATCATTCAACGCGACAGAAGTGCAACCCTGACGCAAATTGCTGCAGATTTCAGTGCTCGGCCATCATCAAATGTCAGCATGTGAACCATTCAACGAAAGATCATCGATATGGGTTTTCGGAGCCTGAGGTCCACTCGTATACCCTTGATGACCGCACGAAACAAAGATATCCGCCTCGCCTGGACTCATCAACACCGACATAAGAGTGTTAATGACTGGAAACATGTTGTCTGGTCGGACGAGTCTCGTTTCAAATTGTATCGAGCGGATGGACGCGTACGGGTGTGGAGACAACCTCATGAATCCATCTACATCTACATGGTTACTCTGCAATTCACACTTAAGTTCCTGGCAGAGGGTTCATCGAACCATTTTCATGTTACTTCTCTACCATTCCACTCTCGAATGGCGCGTGGGAAAAATGAACGTCTAAATCTTTCCGTTCGACCTCTGATTTATTTTATTATGATGATCATTTCTCCCTGCGTAGGTGGGTGTCACCAAAATATTTTCGCATTCGGAAGAGAAAGTTGGTGATTGAAATTTCGTAAATAGATCTCGCCGCATAGGAAACCGCTTTTGTTTCAGTGACTGCCACCCCAACTCGCATTTCATATCAGTGACACTCTCACCCCTATTGCGCGATAACACGAAACGAGCTGCCCTCTTTGCACTTTTTCGATGTCCTCCTTCAATCCTACCTGGTAAGGATCCCATACCGCGCAGCAATATTCCAGCAGAGGACGGACAAGTGTAATGCAGGCTGTCTCTTTAGTGGGTTTGTCGCATCTTCTAAGTGTTCTGCTAACAAAGCGCAGTCTTTGTTTCGCCTTCCTCACAATATTATCTATGTGATCTTTCCAATTTAAGTTGCTCGTAATTGTAATTCCTATGTACCTAGTCGAATTGACAGCCCTTAGATTTGTGCGATTTATCGTATACCCAAAATTTATCGGATTTCTTTTAGTGCCCATGTGGATAACCTCGTACTTTTCTTTGTTTAGTGCCGATTGCCACTATACAGAAATTCGCTCTAGATCATTTTGTAATTGGAACTGATCATCTGATGATTTTACTAGACGCTAAATAACAGCGTCATCTGCAAACAATCTAAGGGGGCTGCTCAGATTATCACCTAGATCATTTATATAAACAGCCGGCCGGTGTGGCCGAGCGGTTCGTGGCGCTTCAGTCTGGAACCGCGCGACCGCCACAGTCTCAGGTTCGAATCCTGCCTCCGGCATGGATATGTGTGATGTCCTTAGGTTAGTTAGGTGTAAGTAGTTTTAAGTTCTAGGGGACCACAGATGTTAAGTCCCATACTGCTCAGAGCCATTTGAACCATTTATATAAATCAGGAACAGCAGAGGGCCTATGACACTACCTTGCGGAACGCCAGATATCACTTCTGTTCTACTCGACGATTTACCGTCTATCACTACGAACTGTGATCTCTCTGAGAGGAAATCACGAATCCAGTCACACAACTGATACGATACTCCATATGCAGGCAATTTGATTAACAGTCGCTTCTGAGGAACGGTATCAAAAGCTTTCTGGAAATCTAGGAATATGGAATCGATCTGAGAACCCTTGTCGACAATACTCATTACTTCATGGGAATAAAGAGCTAGCTGTGTTGCACAATAACGATATTTTCTGAATCAGTGTTGGTTATGTATCAATAAGTAATTTTCTTGAAGGTGATCCATAATGTTCGAGGACAGTATATGCTCCGAAATCCTACTGTAATTTGAGGTCAGTGATGTGGGTCTGTAATTCAATGGGTTACTCGTATTTCCTTTCTTGAATATTGGTGTGACCTGTGCTACTGTCCAGTCTTTAGGAACAGGCCTTTCGTCAAGTGAGCGGTTGTATATGATTTCAAAGAAATGCGCTGTTGTGTCTGCATACTCTGAGAGGAACCCAATTGGTATACCATCTGGACCGGAAGACTTGGCTTTCTTGAGTGATTTGAGTTGTTTCGCAACACCTAAGATATCTACTTTTATGTCACTCATGCTAACAGCTGTTTTGGATTCGAATTTTGGAATATTTACTTTGTCTTCTTTCGTGAATGAATTACGGAAAACTGTATTTAGTAACTCCGCTTTAGTGGCACCATCTTCGCCAATTTTTCCATCGCTATCGCGCAGTGACGGTATTGACTTTTTTTGCCGTTGGTGTACTTTACATACGACCAGAATCTCTTCGGGTTTTCTACAATATTTTGAGACAATATTTCATTGTGGAAACTATTAAAAGCATCTCGCATTGACGTCCGCACTAAATTTCGAGCTTCCGTGAAACTTAGCCAATCTTGGGGATTTTGCGTTCTTCTGAATTTGGCAAGCTTTTTTCGTTGCTTCTGTAACAGTGTTCTGACGTGTTTTGTGTACCATGGTGGATCAGTCCCGTCTCTTATTAACTTATGCGGTATGAATGTATCTATTGCTGTCCATACTGTATCTTTGAATCTGAGCCATATCTGGTCTACACTTACATAATTAGCTTGGAAGGAATGGAGACACTCTATTAGGAAGGCATCAAGCGAATTTTTATCTGCTGTTTTAAATAGATATATTTTGCGTTTATTTTTAGTGGTTTTTGTTGATATGGTTTTTAGCAGGGCCGGCCAAACGCTGCACAGTATGCAGACGCGCGGAAGTGCTGCACATGTGCGACAGCGACATCTGTTATTAGACTTGTGTCCTAAATGAACGGCGGCGGCTCCACTTCCCTGTTTATGTGGTACAAGCAAGAGCGCAACATACCCAGTCTCGTTTACCCCTGGTAACCGTAACCTTAACCTTAACAGAGAAGTACTGAGAAGTGGCAGGCACTGTGAAAAAGCAAAGGACGGGAGATCTATGTTCTCAGTCGTGTAGAAATGACTGGGAACTGCAATTCTTTTTTGTAGCCGTTGGTGAAAACTCACAATGTTTGCTGTGCCGCCGAATAACAGGCGGCCAGCGTAAGTTTTCAATTGAAAGACACTATAATACATATCACAAAGACGAGTGTAGTGTACTCAACAGTGAAGAACGGCAAGCAAAATTAAATGTCCTTAAGAAAATGGACGAGACACATCAACTCGATTATCATTTCTCATGACCAGTGATAAACGTGTTTGGATTTATTCCTTTCATAATTAAAAATTATTGTTTACTAACTGTGCATTATTGACTCATTCTGCTCCATGTTACATTATTATTAGGAAAGTTGGTCGTTAAACCGATTGTCCTAATGTATACTTACATTTAGTTTTTTTTTTTACTGTGTGAAGGGCTACGCTCAGCTGAAGTCGATAAAACATAACATTCATCTAATTGTCGGTTATTATGCAGATTTCAGACGTAACTGATGAAAGATATAGCGATAATGGTATTGAAATAACAGGTGATCGAGAGGTCTGCAGTTACCATTCTGTTCAGAGGTCAGTGAAACAGAAATTATGTGGGTGTAACTGAGGGCACCGAGAATTAGTTATAGGAAACCTTGCATTAGTTTAATGTTATTTGAAATCATGAATAAGGTTCGTTGGAAGTCGCTATGTGCTCTCTTTCTTAAATACTAGATCAAAAACATTACTCGTATTTACGTGCCGTCAGTCAAGCTGCCTTAATAAAAACCCACGGTTGATAACTGTATTACTTGTCTTTAAACTGTTAACATAAAAGTAGACGTGTCAATGAGTAGACTTTGACAGTATTTTAAATGTTTAATACGCGAAATACCTTCCCATGGTTAGCTTGCAAGCTGTGGAAAGAGCACTAGAATGCGCCGGTACAGAGTATCCCAGCAAGTGGATAAAGCGACATCTGTGCGTAGAAACATGCACTACATGAACGCTGACGGCTGCGGCGTGCACGCTGTGACCCGGAAGTTGCACATGTGCAGGAGCACCGCACGCGTGCAGAATTTCTGGCCGGCCCTGGTTTTGGGCTTCGCTACAATGAGCTTGTGTTCATTAATCCCTGTATCCGTCATGACGCTCTCTATTAGATCAGGATTATTTGTAGCTAAGAGGTCAAGTGTGGACCCGGCATGTCGGCAGAGGACTGTTCAAGCTGGTGGAGGCTCTGTAATGGTGTGGGGCGTGTGCAGTTGGAGTGGTGTGGGACCTCTGATACGTCTAGATACGACTCTGACAGGTGACACGTACGTAAGCACCCTGTCTGGTCACATGCATCCATTCATGTCCATTCCAGCAGGACAGTGAGACATCCCACACGTCCAGAATTGTTACAGACTGGCTCCAGGAACACTCTTCTGAGTTTAAACACTCCAGCTGGCCCCCAAACTCCCAAGACATGAATATTATTGAGCATATCTGGGATGCCTTGCAACGTGCTGTTCAGAGAGATCACACACCCTCGTACTCTTATGGATTTATGGACGGCCCTGCAGGATTCATGGTATCAATTGCCCCCGGCACTACTTCAGACATTAGTCGAGTCCATGCCACGTCGTGTTGCGGCACATCTGCGTGCTCGCGGGGGCCCTACACGATACTAGGCAGGTGTACCAGTTCCTTTGGCTCTTAAGTGTAGTACACTGTTGGATGAGGTGGGGGGGGGGGTAATGGTACTTGTGGTACGTATCTGGTTTCACTTCTCCATTCAACAACAAGCCTGCTCCTTCTCGGTGATCGGCAGCGGCTGGTAGGAACGCGACAATTTCGCAACGTCACTGCCGTAGTGTGCGAGCCTCAATTGTTTCACATACACTGCTGAAACGCGTGAGATGATAACGATGCGAACTCGCGATAATAAATTCGTCCAATGCATCGAGCCAAAGGGCTTCTCAGCGAATTTATCAAAATTTAAGACATTTTAAGTTGAACCACAAGCCGGGTCCAGTTCGGATGAAACTATCAAACCAACTGATTGCGTTCGCTTCGCCGCATCGCGCGTCGCACAGTGCCACGCGCATGTGCACTCGCGTAGGACAATTTAACTGCTGGCGACTATTTGGTATTTTCGCGCAGTCGCTGTACCGCACTGCGTTCGAAACAGTTTGCTCACGTGGGACGCCCACCCCCCACCCCACCTTATCATCATACTCTTTGCGAGATTTATCCTGTATTTTTTCACCCCTTCAATAAATAATTTCACGCCCAAACCAGAAGCATTAGTGGCAGGCTGACGGCAGCTGTTGCTGCGGTTGCGAACACTCGTGCACTTCTCCATTCAACAACAAGCCTGCTCCTTCGCGGTGATCGGCAGCGGCTGGTAGGAACGCGACAATTTCGCAACGTCACTGCCGTAGTGTGCGAGCCTCAATTGTTCCACATACACTGCTGAAACGCGTGAGGTGATAACGATGCGAACTCGCGATAATAAATTCGTCCAATGCATCGAGCCAAAGGGCTTCTCAGCGAAACTCAGTATAGTCGAAATAACCTGCCAACAAAATGCCCACCTACATGTTTTCATGGTTGTTTAGAGTACGCAGCAGAAGTTTCGATGGGAAACCAAAAAAAAAGTTCAAATGTGTGTGAAATCCTATGGGACTTAACTGCTAAGGTCATCAGTCCCTAAGATTACACACTACTTAACCTTAGCGATCTCCATGTATTTGAAACCCTGAAGAAAGCCATTTGTGGCCGTTGACTTGCTTCGGACAAAGAGGTGCACACCTGGGTACAATCGTGGTTCCAGAAGTAACTGCAAACAGAAGCAACTCTCCCCAGTCTAGAACTTTCAGAGCATTATGGGCAGGGGCCTCAGCAGCCCACACACAACGGAAATATCTTAGACCTTCTAGCTACAAACACATCCGATCCTATCGACAATGTCAGTATAGAAGTGGGGATTAGCAATCATGATGTCATTATAGCAGCTATGACTACGAAAGTTAATAAATCAGTCAATAAGGCTCGGAGAATGTTTCTGCTAGATAGAGGAGATAAGCAGTTATTAGTATCTTGCTTAGACAGTTGGAAATGCCGTGTGGTTAGGGCCTCCTGTCAGGTAGACCATTCACCTGTTGCAAGTCTTTAGAGTTGACGCCACGTTGGCGACTTGTGTGTCGATGGAGATGAAATGATGATGAGAAGGACAACACAACGCCCACTCCCTGAGCAGAGAAAATCTCTGACCCAACCGAGAATCGAACCCGGGCCCTTACGATTGACATTCTGTCGCGCTGACCACTCAGCTACCGGGAGTGGACGCTTAGACAGTGAATTGACATCACATAGTTCCAGTAAGGTGGATGTTGAGGAATTATGGGCAAAGTTTAAGCAGATTGTAAATCGTAGTCTGGAGAGTTACATGCCTAGTAAGTGAATGAAACATGTAAAAGACCCACCATGCTTTAATAACGGATTTCGGCAGATGCTGAGGAAGCAGAGGCTGTTGCACTTTCAGTTCAAAAGGGAAGACATAAATGACAACAAGCGAAGGTTAGTAGAGATTAAGCTATGCACAAAGCACACAACTACCACCACCATCACATCTTAGCAAAAGATCTGGCAGAGAACCTAAGAAAATTCTGGTTGTATGTAAAATCGCTATGTGGGTCTGAGGCTTCCATTCGGTCCCTTGTCGACCAGTGTGGTGTGGCAGTTGAAGATAGCAAAACGAAAGCCGATGTTTTAAATTTCACATTCAAGAAATTGTTCACGCATGAGAATTGTACAAACATACCGTCATTTGACCATCGGACAGACTCCCGTATGGACGATATAGTAATAAGCGTGCCTGACATAGAGAACCAACTGAAAGATTTGAAAGCAAATAAATCACCAGTTCTGGATGGAATCCCAGTTCGATTTTACAAAGAGTACTCTGTGGCATTGTCCCTTACCTAACTGGCATTTATTGTGAATTTCTCACCCAGCACCAAGTCCAAAGCGACTGGAAAAAATCACAGGTGACTGCAGTATATAAAAAAACGTAAAAGAACATACCCACAAAATTACAGACCAATATCCCTAACTTCTGCTTGCTGCAGTATCGTTGAACATATTCTCAATTCAAATATAATAAACTTTCTTGAGACTGAGAAGCTTACATCCACGAATCAGAATCATTTTAGAAAGCATTACTTGTGCAAAACTCAGCTTGCCCTTTCCTCACATGATATACTGAGAACTATGGATGAAGGGCAACAGGCAAATTCCATATTTCTAGACTTCCAGAAAGCATTTGACACAGTGCCTGATTCCAGGCTGTTAACGAAGGTACGAGCATATGGAATAAGTTCACAGATATATGAGTGGCGTGAAGACTTCTTAAATACTAGAACTCAGTATGTTGTCCTCAACAGCGAGTGTTCGTCAGAGACAAGGGTATCATCAGGAGTGCCCCAGGGAAGTGTGATAGGACCTCAGTTGTTCTCTGTATACATAAATGATTTGATGGACAGGGTGTGCAGCAATTTGTGGTTGTTTGCTGATGATGCTGTGGTGTATGATAAGATGTCAAAATTGAGTGACAGCAGGAAGATAGGAGACGACATAGACAAAATTTCCAGTTGGTGTGATGAATGGCAGCTAGCCCTTGATGAATGGCAGCTAGCCCTAAATCTGGAAAAATGTAAGTTAATGCGGATGAGAAGCAAGATCAAACCTGTAATGTTCAGATCAGTATTACTTGTGTCCTGCTTGACACAGTCATGTCGTTTAAATATATGCGCATAATGTTTCATAGAGATATGAGGTGGAACGAGCATGTGAGAACTGTGGTATGGAAGGCAAGTGGTAGCCTTTGGTGTATCAAGAAAATTGGAGGAAAGAGTGGTTCCCTGTAAAGGAAACTGCATATAAGATGTCAGTGCGACCCATTCTTGGGTACTGCTTGAGTCTTTGGGATTCATACCTGGTCAGATTGAAGGAAGACATCGAAGCAAATCAGTGGCAGGCTACTAGACTTTTTATTGGGAGGTTCAAATAACACATGTTACGGAAATGCTTCAGTAACTCAGATGGGAATCCCTGGAGGGAAGGTAACATTCTTTTTGAGAAACACTATTGAAAAAATTTAGAGAACCAGAATTTGAAGCTGACTGCCAAATGATTCTACGATACGAGAAATTAGGGCTCATATGGAGGTGTACAGACAGTTGTTTTTTCCATGCTTTGTTTGTGACTGGAACGGGAGGGGAAATGACAAGTAGTGATGCAGGGTACCCTCCGCCACACACCGTAAAGTGACTTGCAGAGTATCTATGTAGGTGTAGATGCATAGAAAAGAATAAAGAAGTGTTTGTGGCCATTATAGATCTTGAAAAGGCCTTTGACAGAGTGCAGAGGGATAAGCTGATGTATATGTTGAAGAGGAAGGGAGTCAAGTGTAAGGAGAGGAGACTGTTTGCAAATCTGTACTCGAACCAAAAGGCAAGGGTACATATTACAATGATACCAAGGAACAACTAGACTGGGATAGAGGGCAGACAGGGCTGTTATCTCTTGCTGTTCCTATTTAACACTTATTTGAAGGAAATACTGAAGAGGTATTTGGATAGGAAAAGAGGCATCAGGAAAGGTGGACTGAAAATATATGATAGATTTGCAGATGACATGGTGATTATTGCAGAAAATGAAGAGATCCAGTGCTAAATGACCTTAATGAGCATGTGTAGCATATGGTATGATAATAAGCAAAAAAACAAAAACAAAGAAAAGATGGGCAAAGTATTAAATAAAGCCATAAACCATAAAACAGATGAGATTAGACAAGCTTTTGTGAAGTTGAATTGGGGAAGATACACATTGTCAACAGGGCATCCAAGTCAGAATGGCGCTGGTAGAAGAGACATTTCAAAAGCAGAAAAGACTCTTAGGTAGTGGGTTGAACACAGAACTAAGAAAGCAACAAGCGAAATCCGTGATACAGAGTGCGGCCTTGTACAAAACAGAAACATGAACATTGAGAAAGCAGGACAAGAGGAGAATTGAAGATTGTGAAATGTGGATATGGTGCAAAATGGAGAAGAGCAGCTGGACTGATAAAGTCAGGAATGAGTATGTACTGAGAAGAGTTGTAGATCAGAGGGTGTTGCTGACAGTGAAGAATAGGGTATAAACTGGATAGGACATAATTTGAGACGAGTGCTTTTCGAGTAGATTTAATTGCAGAATTTATTCTGGGGAAAAGAGGGGATGGCGGAAGAAAATACCAGATGTTGGACGATGTCAGTAGACCGCAAGGAGGATATCAAAGAATGAAAAGGAAAGCAGAGAAAAGAGAAGCATGGAGGGCTATGGAGCCTAAACTTGCTGCAAGGCAAATGACTAAGTACTTTAAGTTTTTCTTCATGTAAGGTCTGTGGCTAATCATAACCCTAAACTGAAATCTCATTCAGATTGTATTTCCTGTTGCACTAATATGTGGTAGGGTCCTCTGTTGTATCTGTCCATGTCTCTTTCCCAGAATGCCATGGAACATCCTGTCTTCTAGGAGTAATAAATTCTGTTTTACTTTTAGAATAAGACCGAGTGAGGTGGCGCCATGGTTACCACAATAAACTCACATTAGGGAGGTGAGGGATTCAAAACCCTGTCTGTCCACCTAGCTGTAGGTTTTCCACAGTTTCCCTAAAGAAAGTAAGATGAAGATCAGAGTGTTTCCTTTGAAACGACAGTGCACAATTTCCCCCCGTTACTGGTCCAACCAAAGCTTATACTCTGTCTCTAAAGACTTCATCATCGACTTCCTATTTTGAGTAGAGTACCCCTCGTAGAATGTAAGAAGTCTTTTTTTACAGGTAATGATTTTGCGTGGCTCAATGGTCTGCTTCAAGTCTTTCAATTGGACCCCATTTTGGAAATTTGCATGTCCCTAACCTACCCCACACATCATTCCTGATGATTTTTCACATTATTTTGAGGTGAAGATTGGGTTAAAGGCTGACTAAAACATTCTGTGGCTTCCAGGCATGAGCTTTACCAGTAGATCACCAGTCCCTTCATTTGTCTCAGATCAACAAGATGCCCAGATCTAAAAAAAACAAAACAAGATACACTTACGTCTTCCTGTTGTTCACGTGGTCAGCTGTAAAAATGACTTGATGCAGCTCTTTATGCTAGTCTATCTTGTGCAAGCCTCTTCATCTCGGCATAACTGCTGCGACCCACATCCACTTGAACCAACTTACTTTAGCAAACCCTTTCCCCTAAAATCCCCCTCCCTCCTTGTCACACATCTCTCCTTACAAAATTAATTATTTCTTGATGCCTCAGGATGTGCATGTGCCCACAAAAATCAGAAGGCTGATGCCTTTTGTATTTGGCGCTCTTCATCTAAGTGATCAGTGCCATTCACCATCTCAAGCTTCAGCCTGCTACTACCTATGTGAAACAGTAGAATAGAACATGAGAAACTTTTCTAGAGTCTTGTTAGACTCACTTGACAATGTGCCAGCTCACTAAGTAGTCCTCATTAAGGCTTCTATTCAACAATAGAGCTGCACAGAATGCCTCATCATATGTATAATGCTGATATGGCAAAATTGAAAGCCTAGTTTTGTGGATGCAAAATTTGAAAATAATGAAGACATTCATGAAGATACTACACAGCAGATTTTTGGCAAAACCAAGTATTGTTTCACTTTATGAGAAATATTTTCCAATGAAAGGAATGTACGCTGACAGTTAAGTTTCATACTTAAATTTGTTCTCATTCAGGTCAAGGATGCCCTGCCCTCATTTTTGTAGTTACAACAGTTCCCAAATACAGCATTGTAGCAAACCAGCTGCAGCGGCTTCCCTTTTTTTTCCCCCACCCATGTGTACCAAAAAGAATTGTATCCTTTAATGTAACAGTGAGACACTTAAAAAAAAAAAAAAAAATCTGGTTTATGAATCATATTATCATTTCTAGTAGGACAAGATTTTGGATGTTCTATGTCTTTTAATGTAGTCTTCCCAAATCACAGTGCCCTCGGTGGTGTTATTCCAATACACCCACAAAATTATCACAGTCGACTTTTTACAAATCTTTAGAGTATCAGTAGAACATTTTCACTTCTTCGTTACTTGAGGTCAAAATTTTATCAACTGGGAATGTTCTTCAGTTGTGGGACCTAATGGAAATTCCATTCACTGAGCAAACCTTGAGCAAATCTTTCCTCTATTCATGTAACAGAATATGATAATGGTAGTGTTTTATTTGAAAACAATAAAAAAACTTCTGTACTTCTAGTTTTAACTGACAGTCTAATCACTGTCAGAGGTTTTTGCATATTAAAATGGTGTAATATAGACAATATGAGTAAAAACAGTGAATATAACATATACTTTTCCAGGTAAAGTATGTCTGAGGACCATTATTGTTTGCACTGTGTATAAATGATTGAGTAGAAAGCATCGGATGCTCTTTAAGACTGTTCGCAGATGATGCGGTTGTCTGTAAAGAAGTAGCAATGCCAGAAGACAGTACTGATTTGCAGAGTGACCTGCAGAGGATTGATGAATGGTGCAGGCTCTGGCTGTTGACCCTGAATGTAAATAAATGTAATATATTGCACATACAGAAAGTCAATACTTTATAACTAGACTGTCGATGAGAAACTACTGGAAACTGTATCTACAGTAAAATTTCTAGGAGTAACTATATACAGCGACTTTAATTGGAATGACCACACAAAACAAATAGTAGGAAAACAGATGCCAGATTGAGACTCGTAGGAAGAATCTTCAGGAAATGTAAATCATCAATCGGGGGGGGGGGGGGGGGGGGGAGAAGATCCAATTGAGAGTGGCACGTTTCATCGCAGACTCATTTAGTTGGCACAAGAGCGTTACGATGTTCAACAAACTGAGTTGTCAGTCATTACAAGAGAGGTGTTGTATGTCATAAAGAAGTTTACTATTCAATCTTTGAGAGAGCACTTTCCTGGAAGTCAGACAAGATATTACTTTTTCCCACATACATCTTGTGTGATGACCACAACGAGAAAATTCAAGAAATTAGAGCCAATAAGAGAAGCTTATTGATGATCATTCTTACCACACACTATTTGTGACTGGAACAGAGTAGGGGATCAGTTAGTGGTACCAGAAGTACCCTCCACCATACACCATTAGGTGGCTTGAAGAGTATGATGTAGATATAGATGGCTTCACAGAACCAAAGCTGGTTGTGTATCCACAAGGATTAGTTATGTGGACTGTTTTCCAATGATACTGGTACTCCATTACCGCAAATTGCTGCATATCCCACTATGTCTCAAATGTGGTAAGCAGTCCAACTTTGTTACAGCGTTTTAGATGCTGCTTGCTATATTTGACGTGCTGTTGGCCATTCACAATACCCCTTCCATCGTCTTCATTATTTAGACAGCTTTTATATGGTGGATACATGCCTGTATACAGAAATTTCACATAGAGCTTTAGTTTTCCAGATAAAAACTTATGTTCCACTTTATAAAAACAACCACATCAACCACATAATTATACAATAATTCCCATTTCTCAGAATTTATGTATTGGCAGTTAGTGGATATTTTATCTTGACCTTGTGAACTTTTTTTCCCTTACCCTTATCTTTTAACCATTGGTAATTGCGTTTAAATATACAATAGAGCATCGATTATGTAAATACCAATCATCCTAAATATTGGTACAGTGTAAACATTCCAGCTGGCAAATTTTAATTTTTGTTTGCGCCATTTAGAAGTTCTGCTGGCACTTGGCTGGCCAATTTGGCAATTTTCCCCTGCCTGCCCAACATCACACATGTTGTTGTTGTTGTTATGCATTGATGACTGAACCTGGTCAGGCTACTGTTGTTGAAATGGCGACTAAACGTAAATGCGTTGCTCTCAGTTTTTCCAGTAAACTTAACATAATACACAGTGACAAAAGGTGCTTGTGGATCAAGCTTTGCTTGGGAATATAGAGATGTAAATGCAACAATATGAGACATTAGAAAGAACAGTGATATTATTATAAAACTGGTGAGTGTATTTGACAGTGGAAGTATAGGCTTGCACCGAAGAAGGAATGAAAATAACAGAAAACCAGGATTTAGAAATCACACTTTACACATGGTTCATGTGAATATATACCCAAGAACAAACTATAAATGGCCCTTTGATTTGTAAAACACACTTGGAATTAACAAGATAGAAGGCAGTAATACTGGTTTTAATACAACTAATGGCTGTATTGTGTATTTCCAGCCTAGGCAAGGAATTGAGGAATTACATCTATGGTGAAAAACTTTACTAATATTCAACAACTGAACATTTCTTGAGGGATGCTGTGATATGGCAGCTGAAGTTTTAGTTACTACCAAGGACATTACGGCAGCAAAAGGTTTGAATAAGCTCCTTCCTTCACATGAGTCCGTCATTGCACCTGAAGAGCCACGAAATAGCAGTTTGTTTTTAAACTGGTTTGGTTGATTAAAGACTCTTCAGGACTTGAAGAAAGTGATCAGGAAAATATTCAGGATTGGCCCACATGTGATGTTGACATTGGCTTTCAAGTATTAACTGATGATGCAATAATCGCCAGTGTTAGGAGCAACCAAGACCCTTGCGGCAATGAGAAAGAGGCTAGTAATAATGATCATGCTGAAAACAGACTATCCAATGAGAGAGGCTCTCACTATCATGTGATGATTATAAAGTAGTTACAAGAATGAGAAGACTGTGAGTCTGTCTTTAAAATGTTAACGAAATTTAGTGGGAAAAAATTAGCCTGGACTCTGAATCAAAAACAAATTGTGGATTTATTTCCACAACAGTAGGCATGATGTAGTGGCCATGGAAACTAGGCTACATTGTTAGTTTGCTGTGTTATTTGTGAGTTGTGATACAAAATATATACTGTGTGTAAAAACATGTCACAGACTTGAGGGATTACTCTTGACACTGAAACATTACAAAATGTTCATACAAACATGGGTCCAAAATCCTTTGTAGGGGAGGTATGAAGGATGTATTATTCATGGCACACAGATTATGCATTTACCAAACACATTTACATTTACAAAAATTGCTCAAAGCTACCAACTCCTGATTCTTTGCATCTCCGGAGCCTGTGTTGCATACTTTGCTGTATGCTGTGATGAAACTCTTGGTAAGTTCAATTTCTGCTTAGATCCATTTTGGATATGCTCTCTCAGAACATTAGCATTGGATGTAGGAATCGAATATGCTAAGGATTTTAAGGCAGGCCATGCTATGGATCACCCTCGATCAATCCACTGGTTATTGAGATACTGTCAAACTACCTGTGTAACCTCAGGTGAAGTGCCATCATGCATAAACCACATTCATTGGATGATTTCTAGAGGTACATCATCAAGAAAATGAATCAACTCGTGTCTGACAAGCTAGATGTTTGTCCAGTATGATGGTGTGAAAATGAGATAATCATGAATGATCTCACCCCACATGTTGGGGCTGAGCCTCTGTTCTTTTCTGCCTTGCCACACTTCCTGAGGTTTTTTACGAGCCCAGATGTGATTGTTGTGATGTAAATGTAAATGTCATGTGACTAGGGCCTCCTGTTGGGCAGACCATTCGCAGGGTGCAAGTCTTTCGATTTGACACCACTTCGGCGACTTGTGCGTCGATGGGGATGAAATGATGATTAGGACAACACAACACCCAGACCCTGAGCGGAGAAAATCTCCGACCCAGCCGGGAATCAAACCCGGGCCCTTAGGATTGACATTCTGTCACACTGACCACTCGGCTACCAAGGGTTGACTATTGTTGTGATAATTGAAGATCATGTCATGTGAAAAGCCAGCCTCATGAGTGAATAAGATACATGCTAAGGAATTGCATGAACATAGCACACACTTGGTGGAAAGCCTGCCTCATTTAATCCTTGCACATGTTGAAGGTGATACGGTTGCAGAAGATTTTCATGCATAATATTTCAGATCATCACGTGATTGATGCCTACCCTTCTCACGTTTCTCCTTGTACTAGTTGATAATGTTTCATACACAGTACAAAGAACCCATTCTTCAAACTCAAGCATTCAAACATCATGTGGTCTTCCATCATCTGCAAGTGAGCCTGTTTCTTGCAAGCATTGGTAGAGTCGTACAAACATTCTTATGTAAAGTAACTACCTCCCAAAATAATGTTCAGCATAAATTTGATGTGCTTCATCCACAGTCCCATCTCCTAGGCCATACATGTTGTGTGTATCCTGTAATTTCAGACACTGACTATATTGTGATGATGTTTTGTTGTGGAAGTTACTGTAAAATAGAACAAATGACAATCAGACAAAACGAAAGAGATGCCATGAGCAACTGTAAACAAGAATGTGAGTAAAAGTGCACATTTGAGGTAAATTATATGACCAGGAGTCATTACAGGGAATTCCTTTCATAACTCCATAACAAAGGATTTTGGGACCCATATTCGTATGTACTTTTTGTAAAGTTTTAGTATCAAGACTAAATAAGTTTTTGATACTTATTATGAATCCTGTATATGTACAGCTTTGTGTGTAATTGAGTGTTTCTTTCTACGTTTTCATAAATGATTGTTGTCCAAAAAATCAGTTATCCTAGCTTCCTCTGACTCCCACCTTGCCCCTGTCCGCAGTTGTTTAGGGTAACTGATGCCCTGCTGCAGTGGTCTGTGCTCACACTGCTGTATGTTATCAAAGAGTGACACGGGATTATCCAGAAAACAAAAGTGCAAGCCCAATCATAATGAAAGGAAAGGTATACTCTTAGATTCATAATTGATACCACTGCCATAATCTCTATTGTCAACAGGATGTGCACAAAATAACCACCATTGTGGAAAACATGCTTAGGAAGCATATTTTGAATTTTGTATAGATTCTAAGTCCCATTAAACTGAAGATTCATCTTTTGACACGAAAGGTATCTTATTTTCTGGACAGTATTGCAATGAGCTATGGAACGTGGTCAGCTCACAACAGATCTGAGAGTTAGTCAATAGAAAAATGCAAGGCACGCTCATCATCAAAGTTATTGTCCCGTTTTTGCTTCTTTGAAACATCGCTGATTCTTGTGTCTTCTATGAAACATTACAAAAACTGGCTCACATTGTTAGAAAAACATAATGGAATATCATAACTGGGCATGACCGTATTACACACCACCCGCCCTTACGCCACACATAACAAGGGAATGGCTTGTAATCCAGGTTGGAAAGTTATTTTACATCAGATGCTTCTGAAGTTGAAGAAATACTTCGAGTTACCTCCTCCTCTTTGCAAAATCATGGAATGAATGTCCAATACTGGTGTTTACATTATACAGACAATGTGCTGTAATCAGTGTGGAAACATTAATTGGCAGACACAGATCATCTTCCTCCACACCTATGCTTCTATGATGGTTTTTGAAAAGGGTCACCAGCCATGCAATTCTGTGCAAGTGATGTGAACAGTCTCATAATCTGATTGGTCACATATAGGTCACAATATCCAACCATTGGATTGGAAACAATATACTGTGAATAATCTCCACCTTAATTCCAAACTGGGCATTTTCGTAATCTCAGAAACAGCAAATTCCAAGATGTTAGTTCATAAGTATGAGTGTCAAATAATCACACAGAATGAAATATTTTAGCTTCATAGAAAAAAATCATGTTTATTTTCACATTAACAGACTTCACCAAGTTCATATCTTTTGATGAAGATCACACCATCTTGCTACTGGGTTAAAAAAAAAAAAAAACAACAACAACAACTGTATCTCTCATTTGACAGCAAAATCTAGCCATCTACTTGCAAATAAAGTTGATAACCAACTCCTCAAGACTGGCTTTTGTCTCAGAAAGTAATAATTCAATTGACATACACTCTCCCCCTCCCCTTTGCCACCAATTGGACTATGCAGTAATGTCCTGCCTCCTGACTGAACTCTACTAACTTATCAAGAAATCTACAATACAGACAGCTTAAACAACAAATGTAATTCAACCCTTTACTTTTTTCTTTGATAACTCTCTTTGCCATTAAAAAATGTAGGCAGATATGCACTGCTAATAAGCAACCAATTTGGATAACTAATAGCATTAGAATATCATTTAGGAGCTGTATCATAATATGGAGGACAGTCAGACACCACTTCCAGAATTTCACTGCAGACATTACTGCAAAGTGCTGAAAAAGTCATCAAACATGCATTACACCAAGAACATAGAAAGCTCTTGGGCCAAAATTAAAACTATATGATTGGTTATGACAGATATCAGAGCAAAATGTGGGTGCTTGAAAAACTGAAGTTTTTGGTGATCCACCAGAGCTGTGTGAAATATTTAGTAATCACTTTCTGTTAACAGTCTGCAAGTTAAATAAAAATTTTATTGGTGCAGTTAAATATACAGAACTCTTGAAAGCTTGTGTTCAGAGACAAATAAACGGTCCAGTCACAGTAATGTGTCCACCTCTCAGAAGCCTAAATAACCATCTTTTGCAGTGCGGATGTGCAGGAAGAGAGTCGATGAGGTAATGGAAGGTACTGATAGGGATGTGGAGCCATGCTGACTCCAGTGCCATGGCAGCTGCACTATGTTTCTCAGTTGGGTTTAAATCCAGGAATTTGGTGGCCAGGGGAGTAAAGTAAACTCATTCTGGTGCTCTTTGAACCATGCACATACAATACAAGTTGTGTGACATTTTGCATTGTCATGCTGGTAGATGCCATCATGCCAAGGTGAAAAAAAAAAAAAAACTGCATTTAAGGATAGACGTGGTCCCCAAGGATAAAAACATACTTGCATTGATCCATTGTGCCTTCCCAAATGTTGAGGTCACCCAGAGAATGCTTTGAAAATATTCACCAGATCATAACATTACCTTCTCCGACCTGGTCCCTTCCAGCGATTGTTGCAGAACTGTACACTAGAGATCAAAAATGAGCTCCATATACGCACTTTAAAGTCACCAGCAAGTCCTGTGCTGTCATCCCCAAACTCGCCACCTCCATGTTCCAATAGGCTTGACCCGTGAGTCTCTGCAACAGCCCACTCATCACCTGAGTCTGTTGTTGCGTACATGTGGATTTAATTTGCTCAGAAAGGGAAAGTGAGTACATGAGTTCACAAGTACATATAACTGTGGACTCACACCACTCCCACAACGTACATAACCATTTTGAAAGAAAGTTCTTCCATTAAGCTGTATATTATTACTTGTTTATTTCACACAATCATGATTTCAGCTTTATAGCCGTTCTCAAGTGCAGGTTGAAATGTCACAAAGTGTCTGATCTGCCAAAATGACAGAAGCACGTTATACCAGTATAACTACAGATCAGTTAGTAATGAATATTTTTCTTTTATACATACATTTATATAGATAAAACTTTTTTGAAACTGCTGTAAATTTATTTTAATATTTAATATCTATTCAGAGAATCTCCAACAATTATTTTGCCATATAAACACTTTTGAGGTGTTGCTGAATTTTTAATGGCAGTACCAGAAAACATGACATGAGGCTGAAGTTAAATTTCTAAATGGTTATTAATTATTAAAATAAATTACAAAAATGAACTCAGTGTTGTCCCCTAAACACATGTTACCATGACCAAATGAATACAGAAACAGTGTACTTTTTTGTCACGTGGATATAACAGTGATGTTGCTCTGAGCCCAGTTTTCATTTGACGCAGCAGGAGCATTTTCTCATGATGAAGGTGGAATAAACAAGAGTACAACCATTTTGTTTGCATTGGATGAAATTTGTACATTTTTAATTTGAAGTATGGGTCATAGCATGAAACTTATTCCAGATATCATTCCTCCTCAAATGGAACATATTTGCAATTGTGTACTTTGCAGCAATTAACATTTGGCTTACACCCTGCACAGTCTCACAAAACACAGGTTCGTTAAAAGGAAATCTGATCCCGACAACCTATCATTTCATCTTGGCAGTGCTACTTTACAGCAGCAATATCCTTGTACTAATCGTTTGTACTAACAATAAGTCACGAGTACCCTTACACTTCTCAGTTCATCTATGGCCCATGGTGCAGCACAGTTCTCTCGGTGCCAGTTTTGGACAGAGCCATTTTGCCATGCACAGGATACTAACCACAGGGGCACACAAACAGTTTTATGAATTAGCCGTTTTGAAAATGCTTCCACATTTTGCCTGAAAGCCAAAGATCATGCCTTATTGGACGTCAGATAAATCACTCCATTTCCACGTTATGACAAAGACTTCACTGACGCATTTTATGTACCCTCCACTGCTAGTGTTACCATCTGCTGTCTGTGAGTGGTTATGGCACGTTGATGTCGAAAATAGGCCGTGGTCTCATTAATGTGAGTGGACTGTGTACGTCACATGCAGCTGCAGGAAACAAGAAAAGATGAAACTGAATGAATTATTAAATCATGTAAGACCAAAGACACCCATTAGTATGAGAAGTTTTGAGTGGATTCATGGAGTAGTGCACCATATATTAGTTGTACTCAGTTGTCTGTGCAATATATTTGTGGGTACGGTCAGTTTCCTGTCAGTTTGAAACATTTAGGGAAATCACTTTATGAAAGGGTTGAAAAGGGAATCTAGACATTTAACAGTCAATCTCTGAGATAACTGGTGTTTTCACAAAGTTTTTGAGGAAGCAGTGTGTAAGATGTTAATGGCATGTCTCAGTACACACAATTTGTTGTCACACTCACAGATTGTTATCGGGAAAGGAGTATCCTCAAAAAACTGAACTTATTCTTTTGAGTGTGATGCACAAACAAAGCTAAATAATAGGTTGAGAACAGAAGGTATTTTCTCGATTTTTGTTTCCATAGGAAACAACAAAGAATTTCCAGAATGAGATTTTCACTCTGCAGCGGAGTGTGCGCTGATATGAAACTTCCTGGCAGATTAAAACTGTGTGCCCGACCGAGACTCGAACTCGGGACCTTTGCCTTTCGCGGGCAAGTGCTGTACCATCTGAGCTACCGAAGCACGACTCACAGCCGGTACTCACAGCCTTACTTCTGCCAGTATCTCGTCTCCTACCTTCCAAACTTTACAGAAGCTCTCCTGCGAACCTTGCAGGAGAGCTTCTGTAAAGTTTGGAAGGTAGGAGACGAGATACTGGCAGAAGTAAGGCTGTGAGTACCGGCCGTGAGTCGTGCTTCGGTAGCTCAGATGCTAGAGCACTTGCCCGCGAAAGGCAAAGGTCCCGAGTTCGAGTCTCGGTCGGGCACACAGTTTTAATCTGCCAGGAAGTTTCAATAAAGAATTTGATGGTGTGGACCATCCAGTATGTATACAGAAGTTGGAACATTATGGGATTACAGAAAATGCTCAACAGTGGTACACTTCCAGCAAAACTAAATAAAAAAAGTAATGGTTAAACTCCAAGTATACAAATCCAAGTTGAAAGGTTTCCTTGTGGCATACATATTCTTTTCTGAACAAGAGTTGCTCAGAGTAGTCAGAACTTTTCCCTGTGACATGTTGTTTGTATATAAGGGGCCTTCAAAAAGAAACGCGCTGGAGTCTGTAATGCACAAACCAGTGACAGGAGGGTAATATTGTGGTGTGTGTAACGAGTTGTGGTTCTGACCAGAGCATGGAACTTCACATCCTGTTGCTAGATGGCATGCGTGCATCTCACGTGACTATACAGAGCTAGCAGCAGCATGCATGAGTCGTCCAACACTGCCAGTCGCATTGCAAACAGTGACATGGAAGCATCAAAACAAGAGCAAAGAGGTGTTGGTCGTTTTCTGACAGTGGAAGGAGTAGGAGGAATGGACATTCATCGACAAATGTCACAAGTGTACGGCGAAGACAGCGTATCCCATGCAAGGGTCAAGGTGTGGCACAAGCACTTCAGGGAAGAACGGGTGTCATTAACTGATGATGCACGGTCTGGAGCACCACAGTGTATTACCGATGACATCGTCCAGCTGGTGGATGCACTCATTAGCCAGGACTGCCGAGTAACAGTGAAAGCCATAGCCGCCGTGGGCGGATTTAGTGTCAGAAGTGTTCACACCATCATGAAGGAATGACTGGACATGCGCAAAGTGTGTGCCCAATGTGTGCCCCACAGTCTTCAACCACACTAGAAAGCATGTCGAGTGGCCCACTGTCTTGCTAATCTTCAGCACGATGCTTGGGAAGGGAATGTGTTCCTGACACGAGTGATGGCCAGAGATGAGTCATGGTGTCATCACGTCAAACCAGGATCAAAATGACAAAGTATCCAGTGGAAGCATCCAGGGTCACCTCCACCAAAAAATGCCAAAGCCGTCCACACGAGTGCTGAAAAGGTTATGCTGACATTCTTCTATGACCAAGATGGCCCTCTTCTGAGTCACTTCCTGCGGCATGGGACAGCAGTGAACACTCAGTTTTACTCACAAACCGTGTGTACCCTTCGCCAAGCAATCAAATCAAAATGTCCAGGCAGTCTCATCCATGGAGTCATTCTGCTCCATGACAATGCAAAGCCTCATACGGCCAACACAGTCACAGCGCTCCTTCAGAAATTCAAATAGGAGGTTCTAGGCCACTCTCCATACAGTCCGAACCTCTCTCTCTCTCTCTCTCTCTCTCTCTCTCTCTCTCTCTCTCTCTCTCTCTCTCACTGATTACGCAATTTTTGGTCCCCTTAAAAAGGCTCTGAGGGGCAAATGATTGACCTCGGATCACGATGTTCAGCTGTACATGCAGAACTGGATAACATCACAGCCCCGGGAATTTTGTGAGATGGCCGTTCACCACCTTGTGTCACAGTGGGACAAGTGTCTCAACAGTCAGGGTCAATACTTATAACATACAGGTACTGGTTTCTGTAATTATGCCTCCAGCTTGTTTCTTTTTGAATGCCCCATGAACTGTCTCATTTTTTCTTGTTTTATCAATTCTTTAATTCTTTGTATATACAAGTTCTAATATGCATTCCGTAAATTATGTGCTGACTCATACCATAGCCAAAGAGCCTTGATTCACACGGTCCCACCAAAATTGACAAATAAATAAATTTGCGTACTAAAGACCAGCAAAATTTCATGTAATGTCACAGGAAGATCATGTAACACGTCAGTCAATCCACAAGCTTTCACTGATGTACTCTGTGAATGTTGGGTACTCTGGCAACCTTCTAGAGAGCCATCCGGGAAAACTGATCTTTTCACCAATGTTTCGACAATGTGCTTTCCAGCCATAATGAGCAAATATGCTAATGATGCAGGGGTCCTAGTCACAAATCACACTGTGGTTAAGAATTAGGCCTAGAAGCTACATTTCTATGCATGTTCATCCTCACAAAGTTTAGAAAGTGTATACCTAAAATTTTATAGAAAGACAGGCAAAAAGTTATTAATTAATTTTATGAAACTTGCAGTATTTAAAATGTTTTCAAGAAGACTAGACTATCTGCCAAAGTGTCTTGACCATTGATGTACTAGGAGGGTTTCTCTCCAGCTTTTGTACAGATACTAACTGGATACAAATGGATTGAATGTTAAGTTTTGTTATTTTATTCACAGTTTTGCACTTTGGTTGAGCAATAGTGTTGGACAATAATCCTTTTGAAAACTTGTACTTATAATTAATACCAGTGGAAGTGTGCCATTGCTTTTTCTGTCATTGACTAATGTGTATGAGCTTGTCATATCATTGTTGTACTAGTACTTAGGAATATTTTGAGGACAGAGCCTTGGACATGAGTCCTTTGGAAAATGAATCTACTTCTGGCGTTTGACAGTGTGGCATCAAAGTGTTCAAGGCTTTTAATTGGCTTTAGTAACATCTAAAATATCAATACCTAATTTATTTATTGCTATGAAATACAGTTAAACAGTCAGACTTCGTGCCCTCATTGATGTTGATGGAAGTCTCTACTGAAACTTTGACATGGGCAATCTGCCGTGAATACAGCTGTAGTTAAGTCAAAATTGTTTACTATACTTTGTCTTGCATATTACTTGATTTTTGGTATGATTGTTTACATTTTAATGGAATTGTTGTAGATCATTACTGTTATATTGCAATATCAGATAGAATTTTCATGGTTCGGTGTGGATTTCATTATGTGCTCTTAAATTCTGAAAATAAATGAGTCTGATGCTTCTGAGCAGGTTTTACAAACAATTTCGTGAATATTCAGCTTCAGGGTGAAGTTATTGTTCATGACACAAAGCTGTATGCAATCCTAAAGTGCCTGCTGTGACCGACAAGACTAATTTACTTATCTGATCTGATTTCCAAAGTGTCATTGTGACTATTTGGTAAATGTTTTCATTAGACAAAATATGCATAATATGCACATACAGACACATACGTCCATTATTTAATGAGACTGATTTACTGTTGACTTCTGGTGCTAACAGCATGACTTGTTGTTTTCTTGCAGCTGTAACCATTTTACTAACACATGAATTAGCATGAGAACCACCTGCTTACTGCTATTAAACATGTGCATATCGATGCAATTTAACTTTCAATAGTTTTCCTATCAGAACAGACACCTCAGATCTGTGATATGCCTTGTAATTGCCACTCCAAGATTCATGTTTTACTTCAACTTCAATATACACACAGGAATTTAGCTACAAATGAATCATCATATTCTCCATGCCATGTATATCCATGCCTTTTCTGTCTTGGGTTTTGATACAGCCTTGCAATAACAAATAGCTACTTCCTCTTCACTTGAAATCTTGAAGTAACTGATTACCAGAACCTTATAGTCATTTGAATATCTGTGTTCCATTAGGATGCTTATTACTCACCAGCATTTTTGGTACAATAATGCAGTGGCAAGTTAAAATTGTTTACTTAAAAAACATTACCATGATTACTGTAATTGTAATTAAATGTCTGAGTATTGAACCATAGTATTTGATACATTAAGGACACACAGTTTGTTCTACTGGAATTATCCTTGATTTGTTATCTGCTTGCTTGTAAATACATCATTACTGTGGTCCACAGTATTGTATATGAACTGAAGGTGGATAATTTCACAAAACTTAATACTAAGATTGCATTAATATTAACAAAATAACAGTACCCTACACCTGAAGGTTGTGGTGGGAAAAAAACACAGTGATTTACAAAGATTGATCATGTAGGATGTTGTACACCCTTGCCCATCTCTAAGCTGGGAACAATTTCATCCAGTATGCTGAAAGGAGGCATGCAGTTAATTGTGTAATCCAAAACAAGGCACCACTTGACACTTTTACATGCAGTAAACATTTCCAGAGGGAAATGTCATCTTAATTGTCAGAAAAACAGGACCAACCTGTACAGCCACAAAGGCAAATTAATAACAGTACCACATAAATAAACAAATCTAATTTTGTATAAAATTGTATAAATTAAATAATCCATTCTTTTTTCAAATTTGTTAACTCTGTTGCATACTCAGTCATATATTTTGAAAAATTTCAGGTTCATTTGATTAAGTGGAAATAAACAGCTTTGAACTGGCGGAAAACGTGGAATTGCTGCCTGAGTCGGAAGAAGTGACTCAGCCAGATGTTCAGATTCAGATGGAGCCGGAAATAAGTAATTATTTATTCTATCTTTCCTGAGACTTTTTCTAAAATATGTCTTGTTCAATTCTGGATAAGGAAATGGGAAAAAATATCTAAGCAATTAAGATAAACCAGACGTAATTAGTTACTGTTTTAAAGAATCACGAGCTGTCAAGATCATTGTGTGATTCATCTTATAGTTCCTGGGTCATTCATTAGAAGGGTAGTTGAGCAAGAGCCAGTGGCATGATACATTCAAATTCTTTGATTCTGCTCATAAAATAATCTTAATAATTATTATATATTTGTACAATCCATGATTTTTCTTTGCATGAAAGCAAAAATGGAAGCAGATCGAAACTTTTTCTGAATCCTGTAGAATATTGTTCTTCAGAAGAGTACCAGTAGTTTTTTGGTGGGAGAAGGCCACCATCAATTCGTGGAATAGGTATGGCCAGCTTCTGTAAGAAGGAGTAGGTAACAGCTACCAGATCACAAACTTCAAGTCAGATGCATGTCTTAATCATGTAATAGAGAACATAGTTTCTTTGTGTAACGATTTTAAAAAGAGAGATAAGGTTCTGTCGGTAGGTGGGGCAGTGGTTGGTATTCAGGGATATGACAGGAACAATCATTTGAAGCAAAAACGTCTAGTAAGCCTGGGCTCTAAAGTGCGTACCTTAAGAACTATGAGCACTTGTTCATCTTCGCTGCTGTGGAACACGACTCTTCTACTGAACAAGTACTCGTAGCTTGTAAGGTGTACATTTTAGAGCCCATGTTTACTAGACAATTTTTTTCTTGTTTTGGTCCAAACTAACTCCTCTCAAAATATGGAAACCAAAGAGCTTGCAGCAGAAGAGATTTGTTTCACATTACCGAAGATGAAGTAGTTCTCACAGCTCTTAAGGTCTGCAGCGTATGTTTACTAGACTTTTTCATTTCAAATGATTGTTCCTGTCATATCCATGAATATTGACCATTCCTTGTGGGATACCCTGTGTTAGCAGGGTCAGGGGTGTAGTATTGAGAGTGACGTGTTAAAGATAGGTAGAGCAATGATCTGTGTATATATTTGTTCTTGTTTTGATGCATTATTATCAGCCCCATTGGGACAGCTTTGTGAGGCAGGACAACATGGAGTAAGATCAGCTCTTCTTGTTGTTGTATGGACAATCACAGATTCGGTTGTTGTTGATGGGGTTTTTTGAAGTCGTGACCTAGATCTCAACAGGGAAGTGAAGGGAAAATTGGCCAAGTTGATACTATCCTAATCTTTAATGGGACACTGTGAAGTGTAATATTGCTGCAATCTGTGGTGTGAGGGCAGCAAGATTTTAAGAGAAAATTCAGATCTAAAGCTATCCGTCTTTAAGGAAGTTAAGGTAACTGAAAATTTTGTGCCTGGAATATGTGAAGATAAAATAGAGGTTAAAGTTAACTTATTGCAGCAAAATGTTAGGTGGTTAAAAATAATGTCAGTGAAGTTGTGATTTGTTTAGATAAACTGCATCATATAAATCATGCTGTGTAGTATGTATTTCTGAACATAATTTGACCACTGAAATGGAAATGCTGAATATACATTGATAATAACTTAACATCTAGGTACTGCTAGTCAAGTATGGAAAAAGTAGAAGTTACCACAAATTTTGAAAAGGTATAAGCATTCAAAAACATATATATCCTTACATTTTATAGTGTTCAGCATTAATCACAATATACAGGGCTCCATTGGGTAGTTTTGTGTTATTCATAATAGAACTTGATGCATTATTAAACATTTTAACTTGAAACTGAATGAGGTAATACTACGTGGTTATTTAAACTTAAATTTTTTAGACCATATTTATTCTAGAAAATTTTTTCATTTCGTATGCTGTAACATAGTCAGAAGGCAGTTACAAAATAGTTGTAGTAATGGAAGTTTTAGAAATCAAAAAGTAAGTGAAATTGGAGAAAGGCAACCATGTACCCACAGCTGATTGGTGTGCGGTGTATGGACACATCTAACAGTACAGAGACTGAAATTGCTTTTGAACTACCACTTAGATGTGCACATATTTTCCTGATCTTAGAAGCTAGTGAAGTGTGTATGCAACTGTGTCTGACTGTATTACACACATCAATCTATAGTAGGTAAGTGATTGCCTTTCTTCACTTTTGTTTATTAAAATTAATAGATGATTTAACTTAACATCAAGGGACAATGATGATAACAGGATTAAATCACATTACAAGTAGTATTATAAAACTCTTAAGTGAACTCACCAGTGTGTCAAAATGTTAGTGATTTCATGAAAGGGAGAAAGGCTGTACCAACAAAAAGATAAGAATTATTTGGAGCATAGTAAAAAAATTGAACTAGAAAGACCGATTAGGAATATTAGAATTTCTGTGTAGGCAAACAATGAGCTGATCAAATACAGCCCTCCAAATTGGAAACACTCTTAACTCATTCCAGTCAAGCCACAGTGACTGCACCAATCCCCCAGAAGGCACATGCTTTCTCAACTCCTTTGTAAGGGTCCTCCTTCTTGTCTTATGAAGAAGAAATGCAAAACTTTTTTTATTGAAATGTATACCATCATCCTTTATCTCAACATTTATTTAACTTATTTTGAAATTCACCACATATTTATAGAATAGTTATAGTTTGAAAATTAGAAAATACAAGAGTAGAAAAATGTTTGTAAATGCAGTACATAAAAATTTATTACAAAAGAAATGCACAAAACTAGTTTATTGAATTCATATACCTGTTTCCACTGAGCGAAATTTGCCTTTATGTGACATTGCTTGAAACAGTCAGGTAGACACAATCCTACTTCACATTCGTCACTCTCTTCTCACTCGTTTGCCAATACTAGGTGCACCTTTCTCAGAACAAACAATACAGTATCTTGAAGCATACTTCTTGCTTGTTCTCAATGGGACATGAGTGAGGAAATGTTTCCTTTTCAATAAAACCTTCATCTACTTTCTTGAGAATTTGTTTTCCCAGGTTCGCCGTGAAGGTAAATAAGATTGTTTGTTTCTGAGACACAGGCCCAAGTTTCTGGTAGAGAATATAGGAATTGACTGCACACATCATAAGCACACAAAAAAGTGCCTTCTTCAGCAATTTCATTGTTCATCGTTGAAGATAATAGTAGGTCGCCAACTAATCTCTGTGTTCAACACTAGTTTTATTTCTTTTATGTAATAAAGTATAAGATCAGTCTTCAGCTTTTCTACCAATCTGACTGTGGATTTTGTGTTTGTGACACTGTCATGCTTTGTTTTGTAGATAGGGCAAAAGATCCATAGAATCCTTCCAGTGCAGTGTTAGCATTGAATTTTTTTCTCTTGAGTACCATTTGACATCTTCTTACTTTATTCTGTTGGAATCCTGTGGCAGCCCTCTTCTGTTCTTCATTACTGCACCGACAACACATACGCGCAAGCATCAAACAACAAAACTTGTCCATGTACAATATACAGTCCTTATGTAGATAATTGTTGCATGAACAAAGGGCTAATGAATCTGCACTATCATATTTTTCTCCTGCAGCAGTATATATTCACAATACAAAATGTAGCCTGTTGTAGAATCACCAAGAATGACAAACTTAATACCATACCTGTTTGGCTTGTTCTTGATGTATGTACTCTAAATTGAATTCCTCCTATAAAAGGACATAAATGTTCATCAGCTGTCAGAGTGTCGTCAGAATGAAGCTTCCCTTGTTTTCATTATAAAGTTGTCATAAAGATGTCGAATTTTGTGTAAAGGATCATGGGTTTGTTGGCCCCAGCGTATGTAATTGTCATTTATTATTCACACAAAGCATAAAGTAAATTGACCTAAATCTGTCTCTCTTTATGATTTTCATGGTAAACATTAGCTTATTGCTCCAGTAGTCCCTAATATTTGATTTGTCCACAAGACACATGCGAGTAATTATAGCAAACAACTGATACATCTCGTATTGTTTCACAGCAGACCGATCGGCTCAAACAGACCTAGGAGCTATTTATTGTACCTCTGCAATTTAGAAACAGTTGATCATGCATAGCGGTTTGCTTCAGTTTCTTATTTTATTTTTATTTTTTTTTATTTTTTATATCACCATACTCCCATCAGTAAACAGCCTCCAAACTCAAATTCCGTGCCTTCAGCATCCAGAGATGCCAAAAAATTACTTATTCCTTCAAAGACATGTAATTGATGTTGAACATTATCATTTATCCAGGCAATGAAATTGCTTTGAAACTCCTGCCATTGTGGTCTGCCTCATTGAATGAGAGCTTCGCATACTTCTAATTCATCTGATGACTCATTTCCATTTTCAGAACACT